>NC_136068.1:369580213-370269280 GCF_964261635.1 Lissotriton helveticus | reverse complement strand
ACCAGAGCATGTCACCTATACTAGTACATGCTCTACCTTTCACATACACTGTACCCTGCCCAGAGGGGGACCTAGGGCCTTCCATTGGGGAGTCCAATGTGTACAGAAAGGGAAGGGTTAGGCCTGGCCAGTGTGGACTCAGGTCAGGTCAGTATGGCAGTTAGCAACTGCACACAAGCACTGCGGTGGCAGGCCTGAGACACCATTTTAGAGCTGCTTGTGTGGGTGGCACAACCAGTGCTGCAGGCCCACTAGTAGCATTTGAATCACCAGCTCTGGCACACTCAGTGCACTTTACTAGGGACCTACTGATAAGACAAATAAGCCAATCATGGATAACCAATCATAATAAAAATTTATACAGATCTTATGTTATGCATAGTGTTCTTGTACATAACTCTTAATGCCGCAGGAAAGACTAACTGAGCGACTATGCATAACATAAGATCAGTACAGGCTGCTGATGCTTTTTTGCTGAGTATGGGCAGGGGGTCAGAGTCAGCTAAGTAGGATTGTCCCTTTTCCTCTATATGTTTTTCCCTTAGGTTGTCTTACTACATTCTAGTTTCCTGACAAATCCACAAATTCACAACTAGCTCTAATAATTTTTTCTAGGCCTGGGTTCTTTAGTCTAGGTCAATAATTTCCTAGAAATTTGCTAGAAGGATGATATCCTGCAGCTAGGCACATAGAAGAAGTACGAGTTTTTTCTTTTTAGTATTGAATAATAGGTGGCGGGCAGGTGTTTAATAAACAACATAAAGGAAAAAAATATATATATATATAAAAAAAAGGGGGTGGAAAAGAAGGAAAAAATATATAAATAATAATAAAGGACAAAAAAAATAAAAAAAATAAATAAAAGGGTATACATATATAAAATAACAAAGAATATATATATAGTCTTCTTGTTTAATCCTGTTAAACTAGGCGATATATTCTCACTTGTAGGCTTCAGTTTAGGAAATCATAGTACCTTTGTAATCTCATTTAGGGTTTTTTTCTTCCCCGCCCTTGTTACTTTTCCTCTTCTCTATTTCCTCCCATAATTTGCAGAAGGTTGATATTCGCAGGGGTCCACAGCGGAGTGCTATCTCTCTGGGTTTCCAGATAGATTGTGTGGGGGTTTCCCGTGGGTGGGGGGCATGGGGTGGGTGGGGGGTTAGGGGGGAGGGGAAAAGCAAAAAAAGTCCTCTTAAACGTCCTTTACAGCACATTCAAAAAAAAAATGAAAGGATTCGATCAATGTATAGTTGTCTCTTTGGAGTTTGGCAGTATTGGTCTTCGGGCTATGTGATATTTTTTCTTTCGCTGTAATGCATAATATACGTATTTTGTCCTGGAACACTAACGGTCTTCGCACTCCACCGAGAAGAAATAACATCATGCAATATCTACGTGACTCGGCCGCTCAGGTATTAGTGCTCCAGGAGACACATCTTGCAGAAACAGAAATGCAAAGCCTCTTGAGTAAGAATAGATGGATAGATTTTGGAGTTATAACATCTCAAACCTCACATATTAGGGGGGTGGCCATTCTTTTTAACCCCTTCGACGCTCATGACGAGCTGGGCTCGTCATGAGGTAGCCTCCTCGCACGCTCATGACGAGCCCAGCTCGTCATGAATAATGGGTTTTTGCATATTCCAGCACAGCAGGGGAAAATGCGCCGCAACGATGCGGTTAAAAAATCTATCAAGGCTAGGCTAGTCGCTAAACAGGTAGACCCATATGGTCGATGGGCAATAGCTTCTGTTATTATTTCGGGTTCACCATTCACCATAGTAGGTTACCAAGACGATCCATCTGTATTGACATCTCTTTTCACAGAACTATATGCATTTTCAGAGCCGGTCATCCTAGCAGGTGACTTTTATATAGTTCTAGATCCACTATTAGATAAGTCATTCACTAACAGGGCTATAACTTTATCCAAGACTAGGACGTTTTTATTAAATAATATGAAAACATTGAACTATATCGATATATGGAGGACTCTACATGGGTCCCAAAAGGGGGTCTCTTTTAAAAATTATAAATTTCATCACCAGTCTCGGATAGACTTCATTCTGATTAATCAATCTTAAGTTAAATACGTAAAATCAATCGCTCATTTACCTTTCCATCTCTCAGACCATACTGCTATCTTGCTTGAGCTTGAGGTTCCATCCAGGCCCGCGTTAAAATACTGGTCGTTCGACAGATCAACACTTTCCTCTTTGGACATCTCTGAGGCATTAAACCATGAAGTTAAATTATTTTGGGAGTTTAACCTGGGGTCTGCGCCACCTGGAATAATATGGGGCGCATTTAAAGCAACTCTAAGGGGCTATCTAACCAATATTTCAGCATATAAAAATAAGACCTATAGGGAAGCAGTTGCCTCTCTTGAATTTGAGATAGCAAAACTTCAAGAAGAGATTATCACGAATCCAGCCTCAATAGGGTCCACACCTGATGGGATGCAAGAGAAATTAACAGTCCTAAAGGGAGATCTTTCCTCAGTTTTGAGTGCACGGGTCTTAGAAAGATGGGAGGCTAGTAGACTGGCCCACTTCGAATATGGGGAAGGTGCTGGTAAGTTGCTTGCCTGGAAGTCAAAGACGGATAGGGCCCGAAATAATATCAGTTCCATTAGTAAAGACGGTATACTATTTTCCACAGATGAGGGAATTAGTGGCGCTTTTAGAAGTTTCTTTAGTGAGATTTATCAAGAAGACACCGACGTACAACCCACTCAAGCAAGGGACTGGTTATCCAGGATCATTTTACCGGTTCTGGACCTTGAACAAATGGGAATTTTAGATGGCCCTATTACATCGGAGGAAGTTAGCTTTGCCATCTCGAAAAGTAAAAAAGGCAAAGCAGCAGGACCAGATGGGTTACCCTCGGAAATATACAAGGTAATATGTCCAACTATTCTTCCCTACTTAACAAATCTGTTTAATAACATCTTATTAGAAGGTGCCCTACCTCCTGCATCTTGGGACAGGGCCTCCATAACCCTGATTTTAAAGCCTGGCAAACCCGCATCCAATTGTGGGTCATACAGACCAATTTCAATTCTTAGTACGGATTATAAAATCTTTGCAGCCGTACTTGCGAATAGACTGGGTGGTGTAGCAAATAACATCTTGCATATGGATCAGAAAGGTTTTGTGAAGGAGAGGCAATTGCACGAACTGACGTATGACCTCATCGGTGCAATAGATATGGCCACTTCAGCATCACTTCCTTTAGCAGTTTTCACTCTTGATGCCACCAAAGCCTTTGACAGGGTAAACTGGGTGTATTTAGAAGAAGTGTTAAAAAAGTTCAATCTGGGAGACAATTTTAGACGAGCAGTAAAACTACTATATAAAAATCCTTCTGCTTCATTACTGGTTAACGGGGAGCTTACGGAGCCATTCGATATTACACGAGGAACCCGTCAAGGGTGTCCCCTCTCACCACTTTTATTTGATTTATATATCAAGCCTTTCGCTCAACTAATTCGGGACAATATTAATATAAAACCTTTTATTTTTGAAGGTTAGGAGCGGAAAGTCGCGCTATACGCGGACGATGTTCTTATCTTTTCATCTGAGTTAAGTTCAGCCTTCCCTACGGTCATATCTATTGCACAAGAGTTTGGGGCAATACCTGGTTATGAAGTGAATGCATCAAAAACCGACATTATGGTTTGGAATCAATCTGCTCCGGTTGCAGGAGTACAGCCGAGTGCCACCCTTAGATATCTCGGGTTAAATATCTATCCGGATATTAATAAGATCGCCCCGTTAAATTTTGTCCGTGTGTCTAAGGAAGCCCAAAGGTTGTTGAGATCATGGTCAGCTCTTCCTATTTCCCTGATAGGTAGATCTAATTTGGTCAAGATGACCATTTTACCCAAGATTATGTTTTTGTTTAACACTATCCCTCTTTTTTTTGATCCATCCTTGACTGCCAAACTTCAAACGGAATAAATAGATTCATTTGGAATAGCCGTACGCCCAGGTTATCCTGGAAGAAGATCAGACGGCGTCGAGAAAAAGGAGGCCTCGCAGCACCAGACCTCCAGATATACGGCTGGGCTTTCCAATTTTCTCATATTAGGATGCTTTTAAAGACCCCTAATAACGTAGGCAGCGGAAAATTATTCGTAGCACTTCTCAAAGGGGAAAAAATTGGGCCAACAAACTTTTTGCTAAAATTTGGGGACCCAAAATACTTTAAGAAGGTCAAGTTAAAGGTGCGGAGGGACTTAGCTAGAACATGGACAAACTTAAGACGCACACTTATTTGGATTATTATCAGAGTAGGGCCCCGTTATGGGACTCGCCAGGTGCCCCATCTTGGCTTTTGGACAGTTTAGCCCTCCCAGTTAGGGAGGCCGGGATCTCAGCATGGGGGGACCTGTTTGTTGATGGAGTATTACTTCCATGGGAGACCTTGAGCTCAATAATAGGAACTCGCTTTTCACGCTTTAAATATCTTCAAATCCAGAGTTGGTCCCAAGCTTACAGCCTAGGAAGGGGTAGGCATAAATTAGGTGCTGATCACAATCTAGTATCCTATCTGATGGACAAACCCCCATTTAAAAAAGAAATAACATTTTGGTATAACCTTATACTAGATGAGATTGATGGCGAATTTCTGCTACCCCACTCCCTTTGGGAAACATATATACCTAATACCGATCTAGAGGGCCTGTGGCTCAAATCATTTAAGACTCTAGGGGAGATTGTAAAACCTTCTTGGCTTCGTCGGAACCATTTGTTGACACTGCATAGAGCGTATTACTCTCCACTACGTTTATCAAAGTTCTCCAATAATGCTCAGGTCGTATGCCCCAGATGTGGTTTAGTAGCAGCATCAGATACACACATGTTCTTCGAGTGTCCCTATATAACATCTTTTTGGAATGAAATCTGTGCTTCCCTTTCACTAGCAATCGATCTACAAGTTAGTCCCTGCCCCACGTTAGTTTTCTTTGGTATTATACCTGGGATTGAAGGTATAAGTAAAAAGCTGGTCTTTTATAGTTGTTTATTAGCCAGAAGAGAAATTTGTAAACGCTGGAAAGATAAGACTCCTCCTCTCTATACAGATTGGCGAGCAGCGATGCTACAGATGTCCAAACTAGATCTGGCTAGAGGAGGCAACCAACACAAAAGGAGATTTTGGCTACTTTTGAACTGGTAACTATAGGCCAGAACATTGAGGTTTTTTTTTTTTTTTTTCCCCAAGTCCTATGATTGTGCTGCTTGGATGGATCATTTATTCTTTTGATCCCTTTTATTTTTGCTTTACATACCCTATATATGCGACTCTGGCTATAAAATGGGTTGAACATAGCAGTTCACCAACCCTGTTGGTACCATTGGATGAGGACAAAATTGGGAGGCCCACGTGGCATTGTGGGATACGCTCTTAGGTACCATTTAAATCCCCCCCAGTTTATCTGGGCCAGTGCCTCAGTCATCTTCAATACTTCTTCGTCACTACATGGTTACCAAGGGCGAATATGAGGACACAAAAAAAAAACAACAAAAAAAAAAAATTTATACAGAGAGCATATGCACTTTAGCACTGATCAGCAGTGGCAAAGTGCACAGAGTCCTTTTGCCAACAACCACAGGTCAGGAAAAACAAGGGAGGAAGAAGCAAAAAGTTTGGAGATAACCCTGCAAACAGGGCCATTTCCAACACAACCCTCTTCCAGCCTAAAGCCAGGGTAGACCAAACGATACCTCGATGGATTCCCTGCTTAGGGCGATAGAACACGGAAACTGGCCCAAACAGCAAGGCATTATTCCTGTTCTACGCCTTCCTGAACCCAGTTGGATCACCGCCTCTGAAAGATTTTTATAGTCGATGCTGACAAGCGAAATAGGTCTGTAATTCTTACAGAATTTTAAAACGTTCCCTTCCTTAGGGATTAAACAGATTAAAGCTTCCAAAAAGGACCCAGTAGACTCTCCCAAATGTGAAAAAAAATTAAAAGTGTGAATAATTTGGGGAGAAGAAGTGTAGCAAAATGTGTGAAAACTTCCACTGTGAAACCATCTGGCCCTGGAGCTTTATCTTTCTTAAGTGAATGTAAAGCGATGAGAAGTTCCTGTTGTGAAATATAAGATTCTAAGGGAGTAAAATCCTGTTGAGTAATAGAGGGTTTATGAATACCTGAGAGGAATTGTGAGATATTTGATTCTGAGGGTACAATTTCTGGTGTGCAGAATGTTTTGTAGAAAAGAAGAAATGTATTTTATATCTCTGAATCTTTGAACCATAATGTGCTTTGTTCATCCATGATAGATTTAATGTTAAATTTGTTACGTTTAATTTTTAAGTAGTTTGCCAAAATGTTGCCAGCTTTATTCTGGCCACCATAAAACTTTGCAGTGGATTTTAACAAAAAAGGTGAGGCATTGTCAGTAGATTCCTCATTGAATTAAAATGTTGTCTTAACAAGTTGAGATAGACAATTTTTAGACTTTGAAGAATAATAAGAGTGCTCTAGTCTTTTTACCTAGGACAAAAGTTTTTCAGTTACTTTGTGTGCATAGCCAATAATAAAATCTTTGGCGGCTGCCTTGAATGCATCTCAAATTATGGAGAGGGATAGGGTATCCGTTTGGTTTAAGGAAGAAGCAAATGAGGAGTTGAAATCAGGATCTAAAAGGAGTCAGTTATTAAAACACCATCTCCTAAGTAAATTCAATTTTGGGACTGTGTCTAATTGAATGAAGATGGGAGCATGATCAGATATTAGAATAGATCCAATATCTGCATTTCTTTTTTTTTAATAATTCTTTTTATTGAAACAAACATCGGTTCACATATACTGCACATAATTGAAAAAAACAATCAGGATATATGGAAGACAGGGATTACATTACATTATAAGAAGGGAACATCATGGGGTGGGGGGGCACACAGATACGCGCCCACTTGTTGAGGCAACCCCTAGTGACATACACCATCTTTTCCCTGAACATACACCATCTCTCTCCCAGGTCTCTAACATAGGTGGTTTAGCCCCTCCCCACAATTGAGCGATGTTTCTTTTTGCTATCATGAATCCCAGGGTGGCCCACTGCTTTTGGTGAGTGTTAAGGTCTGTGGGTTCCCTAATGTTGAGGAGGCAGCGTCTCGCCTCCTGTTAAAGACGGATATGTAGTACATCGGATATTACCTCATGTACCTTGTGCCACAAAGTGATAAAAAATTTGCATTCCCAAATAATGTGTGGGAAGGACCCTAGCTGGCCGCACCCCCTCCTGCAATCCCCTTTGTCAGTGACTCCCATGTGGACCAAGCGTGGCCCAGTGATGTATACACAGTGAAGGATTTTTAGCTGTACCAGTCTAGGGCGTGCCGTAATGGTGACCATTTTAGGAGATTACACCGGCTCCTGCCAATCTTCATTGTTGATCTCAATCCCGCCTCCGGTCCACTTCTCCCTTAATACCTGAAGGGGGTCGGTCATATAGTTTATATATTTTTTGTATATTGAGGAAATCGTCTTTTTGTGGAGGTGGCCATCCAGGATTCTGTCCTCTAAGGGTGAGGCCTCAAGCAGGGTTGTGCCCGCCAGCAGGAGCCTTCGGATTGAGTGTAGGATTTGGGCATAGCGGAAGTATTCTGTATCTGCAAGTTCATATTCAACCTGTAGTGTGTTGAAAGATTTAACTCCCCCCTCCCCCCAAAGATCTTTGATTAGCATAATGCCTATGAGGTCCCATCTGTCAAAGCCTTTTGTTTTCCATAGGCTGCCCAGAGATTCAGAGTCCCAGACGGGGGTCGCCAACGTTGGTTTACATCCCCACCTAAGAGAATTGGTTGCATCAAGCCACACTCAAATCGAGTGCTTGGTAGTGCCCGTCAAAGTATATCTGGTGGGCTGTGAATAGAGCGCTCTGTTGTAATTCCCTCAGGGGAGCAGCTATTTGTCCATGGCATAGCCTGGGTCATCACCACATCTGTAAGTGTCGTGGTTTATGGCAGCTAAATGCGCGGCCCAGTAATATTTTTAATATCTGGAAGGCTTATGCCTCCATTGTACCAATTCAGGGTCAATTTATTTAAGGCGATGCATGGTTTACCATCCCAGAGTAATTCTCTCTGTATGCCCTCTATTTCCTTAAAGTATTGTGTGGGTACCGGCTCAAGAGCATTTTGCAGGACATAGAGAAAACGGGGCAGAGACATCATTTTAAACAATGCTGCTCTACCCAGGAGGTAAAGGGGAATCACTTTCCAGCTGCTGATGTCTTTTTTGGGTCTTTGCAGGGGTGGGAGGAGATTTAGGGCATAACGGACCGAGGAATCATGAGAGATAAAGATGCCAAGGTATGTAAATCCCATTGTGTTGACCGGGATTGGGCAATTTCGAGGGGGATCATCCTGTAGGGGAAATACCAACGATTTACCCCAATTAATCACGGATATCCAGAACCACTATCAGCGATTTCGACAGGGAGGCCAGATAAAGTAAAATGTCATCCGCATAGAGTGAAATACGGTCTTCCCATCTAGGTGACCATCTCAACACTCGGATCATGTGGTCCTGCCGGACCCAGGCCGTCAGTGGCTCCAGGGCGAGGGCAAACAAAAGGAGAGAGAGCGGGCAGCCCTGGCGTGTACCACAGCTAAGTGGGAACGCAGCAGACATTTTGTTATTAACTACAACTTGCGCCAGGTGCTCACGATACAGAAGACGTAACCACTGAATGTATTTGGGTCCAAATCGCAGTTTTACCAGTACAGCCCAGAGATAGGGCCATTCCACCATATGGAATGCCATGGTCGTGTTGAGTGATACGATCACAGCCGACTCTTGTAGAATTGGAGCTCTATCCAGCACACCATGGATCCTGCGTAAGTTCAGGGCCGTGTTTCTGTGCAGCATAAAGCCAGTTTGGTCCGGGTGCACCAGGGTGTCTATCACCTTAAGCAGAAGGGGGGGGGGGGGGGGGGGGGGTTGCCAGCAGTTTGGCCAGGATTTTAGTTTCGGCGTTGAGGAGGGAAATCGGTCTATACGAGGCACAGTCATAACGGGGTTTCCCCTCTTTGTGCATAGTGACTATAGTGGCGATTCTCTGGTCCCCTGCAAGGTCCCGTCCTCCAATGACTCCTCAAACATCGATTTCAGGTGTGGAGCGAATTTGTCAGGCTGCAGTTTATATAGCTCAATAGGACAGCCGTTTGGTCCAAGAGCCTTGTCAGTTTATAGTGCACGTATCGATTGTGCAATTTCTTCTGTGGTCAGATCGCTGTCCATAAAATCACAGTCAGCCATGGGGAGGCAAGGAAGCCTAATGTCACGTAAGAGGTCCCGCGAGTCTTCCTCGGTGTGAGGAGTCACAGTAGAATATACTTATCGGAAATGGGTGGCAAATCTATTGACTATGTCTTGGGGTTCAGTCAGTGAGGATCCCTCCTCATCTTTTACCTCTGGGGCTAGTCTTCTCGCCCAGTCTTTCTTATCTAGCCAGGCTATTAATTTCCCTGCTTTATCACCAAGTTTGTATATCCTACCTTGACATTCTCTGCTGAGGAGTTTGGCTCTGTCAGTGACTAGGGATTTATAGTCCTGTTGTTTCAGGCTCAGGAGGTGCAGTTTCACTGGTATCACACCGGCTTCAAGCTTGCCCTCAAGCTGGTAGACTTCAGCCTCTATATCCAGGATTTCTTTTTGTTTTTCTATTCCTTGCCCCACAGATTAAGGACAGAGCTTGACCTCGGATCACAGTCTTGAAAGCCTCCCATAGGGACCGGGACAAGGATACCGACCCCACTTTCTCAGTAAAATAATTGTCTACGGCTTTGAGAAGCTCTGAGTGAAGGTTTGATTATTTAAGATAGCAGGGGTTAATGGGGGCCAACTTACCCACAGTAACTTGACTGAGCACTATGTGTGTCCAAACCGGAGATTGATCCGAGATGCCTCCCGCTAAGTGTATGATTTCGTGCATGTGAGCAATTTGGGCTGCCGGAATCAAACAATAGTCTAGGCAGGACAAACTATTGCGGTTGCCCGAGTGAAAGGTGTGTTGTATCTGGTCTGGGTGGCGGACTCGCCAACCGTCAACCAACCCCATAGTGTCAAGGAATTAAGGCAGCCAGCTAGCAGGTGGACCAATCTCCCTGGGAGGGTAGCGGTCTAGTGTGCCGGAGACTGCTGCATTAAAGTCACCACCCAGGACCAGTAGGCTGTCTGGGACTGTGAGAAGGAGGGAACCCAAATCAGTGAAGGTGGAGCCCTGTGACCCGGGGGCACTTAAACCGATATGAGGGTGATCGTCATACCCTCCCATGTGCCCGTAATTCCTGCATACCTGCCTATCTCACCCATCCAAACAGAGCCCACTGCAACCATTTTGTATCCTCCCCTATGCATAGCCCTACAGAGGTTTCTCACCAGGTGCGTCTCCTGTAGGAGCACAACGTCTGGGGCCTGATGTTTGATATATTGTAAGACCACACTGTGTTTGATTTTATCCCCCAGGCTGTTGACATTCCAGCTTAAAATCTTAACATTTTTGTCCCCCTTGCTGCTTGTCGCTCAGGTTTCCAATGATTGGTGCCTCTGCCATAGTAGCAAAGTAGATTATCAGTGTGCAAATCATAATGATGCTGAAATACAACCCCCAAACCCAACTAACCCCTCTCCCCCTTTCTCGAATACCCCCCAACCCGCTGCCCTGCACTCTGTGCTTAAAACTGCCCATAAGAAACTTGCAGAGTGTCTGTCGCCCAAAGAAAGAACTATTAGTAGAATACGCAAGGGCGTGGCATCCCGTATCGCCACCCCCTCAATCATTTCCAAGATCAAAATCCCAGCGCAGGTCACACACCAAAGGACTAAGAGTAGTTTTAGAATAGGGAGGTATCCCACTCGAACTAGATCCCTCCAAAGCCCACTACCTGCCTAGTTCAGTCCGAGAAATAGCTAGTTTAAGGAATGTTCCATGTAAAGGTCATCTTCGTCAGCCGTGGGCCTGAGCGGAGGCCTCACCCCTGGCATCTTGATCTTGAGGGGCCCGCTCTGTTCAATATTCAAGCCAGTCTGCGGCTTCCTCGGGTTCTTTGAAAAAACAGATTTTCCTGCCAGACTCCACTCTGAGACGTGCTGGGAATAGCATAGAGTACTTCAGGCCCTTGTCTCTGAGTTTCTGCTTCACTGCCATGAAGGATCGTCTTTGGCGCTGTACCCATTGCGTGAAGTCGGGGGAAGAACGAGATGTGCGCGTTTTCGAAGCAAAGTGGGGCTCCCACTCTAGCGTTTTGGAGGAATACATCTCTGTCTCGAAAATTGAGCACTTTCGCCAGCATCGGTCGTGGTGGGGCTCCAGGTTTGGGATGGCCCCCAGGGACCCTTTGCACCCATTCAATGACGAAATACTTACTGAGACCCTTAGGTTTCAGGTGTTGTAGAACAAGTTCCTCCACAAATACGTCTGGGGCTTGTCCCTCCGCTTTCTCTGGAACACCCAAAATGCGCAGGTTGTTGTGGCGTAGGTGCCATTCATAGTCCTCTAGCTTGAGTTCTGTGGTTTTACAAACGTTTTGGATGTCTTGGATTTGACCCTGGAGCTGGGCGTCAACATCCAAGAGGCTGGCGGTGGTGAGTTCCACCTGCTTGCTTTTCCATTCAGCTTGGTGAGATCAGCTCGGATCAGGTTGACTTCGATGGCGATAGTGTCCATTTTGTGCTCAAGCGCGGACTGACCAGTGGTGATTACTTTCATTACATCCTTCAAGGATAGCTCCTGATCCTCCCCTCCGTGTTCTCCAATGGGGCTACCCCAGATTGATTATGTTGAAGCATATCTTTAGGGAGGGTGTAGCTGTCTAGTCTGTTTGTTTGCAGCACCCTTTGCCCCTTAGCGCCAGCCGCTTTAGTCTTTTCCGTTGCTGTTTGGACGATTCGCTGACAGTGCCTTATGATATGCACCCTTGTGCCTGGACGTGTATGGGAATGCTCATGTCGTGGCAGTACGAGTAGGATACCACCTGTCCGTCACAAGGTGGATCTAAGCAATGACACAGTCTGTGTCTGAGGCCTAAGCACGGGTCCCACCGGATATCCTAACAAGCATGCAGGCAGCGGCAAAAGAAGTGAATTCAGGCAACTTCAGAACTCCTGTGAGTCGCACCACCCTCCTCCAACTTTAATATGGTCACCCAGAAGGCTGTGAGAGGCCTAATGGCCAGGATTGGTTTAGTTCCCCATCAGCAGGCCCACAGAGCAATTGGGCTGTCAGTAGTCAACCCCCTGGCCGTCCATTGCCGGAATGATGTGTGCTGCCTGGGTGAGTTCTTGTCCCAAAGTCTCGTCGGGCCTCTGTGGGGGTTTAGAACTCCCTCAGTGAGTCTAGTGGCTGGGGGGGCTAGTGAGGCCAAATCACACCGCTGTAGTCACACTCTGGCAACACCCCTGTGAATCCTCCTCACTGCACTTCTCCAGAAGTCGGCTGATGGTACTAATTGTACGCTGTTTTCAAAGTCGGGTTCTGCAGCTGAGTTGGCATCAGCATTTCAGCTTGGAGCACCGAGGCCTCTTTATAAAGGGTGATATAGAAAAGGGAGCAGCTGGGCCAGCGCGAATGCAGGGGCTTCAACAGAGCTCCGCGGACCGGCTCACTGTTCACAGAACTTTACTGCTGCGGTGCTTGCCGGGGTCGCCGACCATTTAAATTTTTTTTTTTTTTAAAGACCTTTATTGCACATTCATGTAAAAACACAGCACAAGGCCTACAACCTCTGGGGCCGGCCGCAACATTAGTGGTTGTTCTGCAATGTTTTACTTAATAAGACACAGCCTTGTAGCCAACAACCCTGGGGTCCGGCGGCACAACACTTGACAACGTTCGCGGAAACAACTAGGTAGCAAGTCCGGTAAGTTATAGGTCTAGTCTTTTACAATTTTTGATGCTGTAATAAACAACTAGTAACAGTGGGGCTGGATATCAAGCAGTACATCGGGTGGCTACATGTCCATACCCTGTCAAGTGGAACATTGTTATCTGTAGTTACAGTCGTACATCATAAGTGTATCCACTGCTGGGGCGACTATGCAGTAATGCAGGATATATGTCACATTGCTCTATAGGTTAACACTTACGGAAATGGACTCGACAATAAGGAGCAATCCGAGAAGCAAACCACTCCGGGTATCCGCACAGGATTAGGAGCTACAGTCATGGTACAAATAACACAGAAAAACAGCTGTGACAAGACACAGGCGTGACCAACCATGTCTCAGCAGTTTATCAGTAAGATGTCCATTGTGGGGCACCCCTCATGGTGCATCCCCAGTTCGAGTCTAATCAAGCATGGCAACAACGCAATGCACATTCAGCCCTGTCCAATAAAACAAGAACATAAACAGTAACAACCTAAACAATACAGAAAATTAAAAGACTGGATGGTGATATGCGGTGTGTGTGTGTGCGACGTGCGCTGGCCAAGGGGCAGGTAGGGGGGTGGCCACATGTGGCGCTGTGTCAGCAGAGGGGGACGCTCGGCGCAGCCGGTCAGATACGTAACAGGGGCGGCAGGGGGGAAAGGGCGGGAGGGGGGGAAGGAAAGGGGTGAGACATGGATGGGGGGAGAAGGGGGGAAGCAATTCACAAGGCACTCAGTATGTGTCAGGGATCTATACCATGTCTTGCTGAAGGCACACCTGATGGTAAGTCGCCAAGGCGTTATCCCATTCCTGCGCTATGGGGCACATGCGTAGGCCCGCTGTCTCCTCCCAGTGTAGCGCCACACTCTCCGCTCTCGCCCAGTTATCAAAGGAGGTGCGCCAGTGAATCGCTTGGGGGGATGCGCTATTTTTCCATTGCTTGGTGATTAGGAGCTTTGCTGTTATCAGCCCCAGATCCCAGAACCGCGCCTGGACTTTCGTCTGTTTCGTTCGCTTAAAAAGCCCCAACAGACAAGCTTCCCATGTATGTGGCAGGCTACCCCCCGTCGCTGCCGCCTGTGTGGTAGTCACTGAGGTCCAGTAACCTTGTAGAGGAGGGCACTCCCAGAGTACGTGCAGCAGGTGCGCATCTACAAGCCCACACCTGGGGCACGCCGAGGTGTCTAGGCCGAAGTAGCGGTTAAGTTTATCTGGAGATAAGTACGCGAGGTGCACTATGTAGTACTGTATTATTTTAAAACGGGAGTTGCGCGGAATGTTGGTTGCCCCCGCCAATACCTGCGCCCATTCCCTGTTGGTCCAGTCCCGGCCCCTGTCCACTGTCCATTTGTCCCGGAGGCGCTGTGACGAGAATTGTGTGTGTATGTGTAGCGCCTGGGCAAGCCAATGCACTATGTGTGAGCCATTGCCCATCACATGCAAATAGTGGATCAGTAGGGGTGGTGGTAGTTCCTCCGTCAGGTCACCCCGGGAGCGCGTCAGTGTGCGAACAAGTGCATCGTGTTTGTGAGTTTAAGGCTCCTCACGAAGCATTTCCTCGCCACTGCGAGGTGTATTTGAACAGGACAGCGGACTCTAGCCAAGGGGTGAAACATTGCGTGTATCTGCGCTGCCGTCATGACTGTAATGTCCGAGGCAGTATCGCCCAAGTTCTTTCCACTCAGCCAGTAAGCGACCCATTGCAGCTGCGCCGCCAAATAATAAAGCTCCTGATTAGGGATCGCCATGCCACCAGATTCCGTCGCAGCGTATAGTGTCTTCAGCGCGACTTTGGGTCGTCCTGTATTCCAGATCAAGCGTCTGGAAGGGATTCTAATTCACGGAAAATTTGTGCCCGGACATATACCGGAAGGTTCGCAGAATAATTCAACAAGCGAGGTAGAACAATCATTTTTGTGAGTGTAATTCAGCTTGGGACATTCAATGGGAGAGAATTCCAAAAGGTCACCTGAGCTGTAAGTGACGAGATCACTCTCGTGAGGTTACCCTCCAGCAGGTCAGCAGATTCGCGGTATACTTGTACCCCCAGATAGCGGAACACTGTCGGGTACCAGAGCAGTCGTTCTCCCATTACTACAATGCCGCACTCCGGGGTATCTGCGGCAAAGGAATACACTCCGGATTTTGCCCAATTAACACGGAGTCCCAACATGTCACCGAATTTGCTGAATATGTCAGTGAGCGTGCACGGGAAGCAGGTCAGGTCTCGGATGTAGATCAATAGATCGTCCGCATATAGCGACACTGAGTGTATCCCGTCAGCCAGGGGGATCCCCCATTCCTCGCCGGAGATACGTAATTGCGCCGCCAAGGGCTCCATCACAAGCGCGAAGATTAGAGGGGAGAGGGGGCATCCTTGTCTAGTGCCCCTGCGGACTCGGATCTGGTCCGAGAGAAGCCCGCCCGCGCGCGCACCACCGGGTCGCTATAAAGAAGCTCCACCATCTGGAGATATGTATCTCCCAGGCTAAACTTCTCCAGCACCTGCAGCAAGTAGGGCCACTCCACAGAATCGAACGCTTCCTCGAGATCGAGAATCACACACCCCGAGTGAGGCCATCGGGCCGTCGCCAGGCTTTGCACCCGAAAGAGGCGTCTGATGTTATATGACGTGCTGCGGGTAGGCACAAAGCTGTTTTGGTCAGCATGTACTAAGCTAGGGACCAATGGTGCCAGCCTCTGGGCAAGTGTGGACGCTAGAATCTTATAATCCGTGTTGAGGAGAGCAAGTGGCCTGTACGAACCCATGTTGAGTCCGTCTCTGCAGGGCTTCAAGAGGGATATCACGTTTGCCTCATTCAGAGTGGGTGGGAGTGCAGCGTCCTCGAACGCCGCTCCGTACATCCGCAAGAGTTCAGGTATCAGGATGGTAGAGTAGGCCTTATAGAATTCCGCCGGTAGCCCGTCGGGGCCAGGGGTCTTGTCATTGGAGAGGGAGAATATGACCGTTCAAACCTCTTCCGCTGTTAGCGGTGCACCCAACACATCCCGTTGCGCATTAGTAACCGCTGGCAGTGGCAATTCCGACAGGTATTCTGAGATATCATCGGTAGTGACTCGCAGACGGGAGCGATAGAGGTTCTCATAATGGTGTGTGAAGGCCTCATGAATAGCTCTTTGTGTTTAAACAATAGTGCCTTGTGCATTTCGGACAGACATCACAGGCGCCGTTTGGGCATCCCGCCGTATGAGCCAGGAGAGGACTTTCCCCGGTTTGTCCCCAAGATGATGTGTACGGGCCGAGTGTGCAGCATAATTCAGGTTCTTCAATCTATCCATAAGCAGCACATGCTGCTCACGAGTCGTCACCAATCGCGCGTCGTCCCCCTCAGCCGCCTCCTGTTCACTAGCTAGTAAAGTGGACTCCACTTGCCTCAATTATCTTACCACCTGGCGTCGCATTCCCGCCTGTGTGCCTAAACAGTGACCACGTATGACCACCTTAAACGCGTCCCACTCAACGCGTGGGGTGGATGCCGTGTAGTGTTGTTCTCAAAATATTGCAATGTACACGTTGAGAGGGTCTCCCTGTACGCTGTGTCCAACAAGACATCAAGCTGGAGCCTCCATGTGGGTATCGGTGGGTGCGGGCATTCCCAGGCAAAGTCCAAGGTGTGTGGGTTGTGGTCGGAATGGGTGCGACCCAGGTAACCAGTGTCCGTGACATGGGGTAGTAAGTCGTTTGACTGCATAAACCTGTCCAGCCTCACATGTAGTGTGTGGGCGCCTGAATAAAAGGAGTAGACCCTCGCGTTAGGATTACGAGTGCCCCATACATCATGCAGGTCCCACTGTGTCGCCCAGTCCCTGAGCGCCTTTGAAGCTCCACTCGCCGGGGCACTGGCTTAGGGGGGGAGAGATCGGTCCATCACTACATCTAGCGCACAGTTGTAATCGCCGCCTAGTAGTAGCGGCATTCCTGGCCATGGCGCTAACTCTAACGACATACGTGTAAGGAATTTCCTCTGCTCAGTGTTAGGAGCATAGACAGAGGCTATCACTACCTGTTGTCCATCCAGCTTACCCTGAAGAATCACGTATCTGCCCTCAGAGTCTATCCTGCTGTGAGTTAGCACAAAGGGAACTCCAGGGCGTAACCAAATTAAAGCTCCCTGCGCAAAAGCTGAAAAACCCGTGGCATATAACCTCCACCTGCGTCGCAGGGTAAGTGCTTCAGGAGCAGTCAGGTGGGTCTCCTGTAGTAACGCCACCTGCACCTGGTGCCGCCTAAGATAAGAATAGACTTGGTAACAGCGGGAGGGTGTATGCATACCACGCACGTTCCAGGTACAGAATTTAACCATAGTCATCGCACACTTGTGTCACTACGTACACCTCCAAACGTCCGCCCCCGCTACTCAACCCGGCCACACAATAGAGCAGACACCCACCGAAGCTCCCACCAGGCACACGCACACTCACATTGCCTCTCGCACACGCATCAGATGTAATGTAGAAGGAAAAAAAAACACCAGTCGTAAATACAAAGGAAACTTAACCATAATACCAAAAGGTCGACAGCCGAACATGATGTCGTCCAAACGCTCCAATGAGCTCTAAGAAACCGTGAGTTCAGGGGGGGTCACTGGGACTATAGTTCGAACTTTATAACAGTCACATGCCATCAAGGCAAGGGCGCTGCTCCCAACCACAGGCAGCTAACGTCATTCAGCCGAATGACCACGAGTGTTCCCAGTTCATGGTGTGTCTATCCCCTCCAGTCCAGAGGTCGAGGTGCCCAGCAATAACACAGAGCAGAGCTCAGGCAGTCACTCACCTCTGGGGGACTCGTCCACCCCTCTGTCTCAGCCCTGCGGTGCACCACCCCCCCGCCATGCCGCAGTCGCTGGGTACGGGCCATTTCACCATAGGCCGCAGGGCCATGCACCACCTTAGGATCAGGGCAGCATCCTCATCCACGGTCAGTTGCTCATGGGTGTAGGTGCGCAGCAGCCGTTGGTGTCTCCAGCAACAAACAGGTATGTAGTTTGCTCCATGGCATGGTCACTGGATGTCATCAGCCGTCTGCGGCGTGACATCTGGGGGGTCCACTGAAACCTGGGAATCTGGCAGTCCGTATAGGTATTCATCATCGCTCGGGAGGGTCTCAGGGCTATTTCCCGGGTCAGGGCCCTCCGTCAGCGAGCCGCTAATCTCTGCCACCATGCGAAGCGCCTCCCGCTGCTCACTATGCATGAGTTCAGGCGTGGGCCCCACCTCTGCCTCCTCTCGCGTCGAAGCCATCGGGCGAGGGACCCCTGCGGCGGCGCCGACGGGCCCCCCGGGCACCGCGCCTCCTCGGTGGCGGTTCCCCAGGGTCTTTGTCAATGCCCGAAGCAAGCCAGGCCTCCACTGGCTTCAGGGGTGTCAAAGAAGTGCGTCTTGTCGTGCGCCACCACTCGCAGGCGGGCCGGAAAGAGCAGAGAGTACTTGAGAGCCAGGCGGCGGAGATGTTGCTTCACCGGTAGATAAGAGTGGCGTTGCCATTGTACTTGTACAGTGTAGTCTGGGAAGAACATGACTTTTGTATTGTCCACTCTGATGTCAGCTAACTTCCAAGCTTCGCGCAATATGGCATCTCGGTCCCGATAGTTCAAGACACGGATGAGCATGGGCCTCGGATTGGAGCCCGCAGAGGGGGGTCGGGACGGCATGCGGTGGGCACGCTCCACCACAAAATGTTGTGAGAGGGTACCCTCCGGTAGTAGGCCCGTGAGCCAACGTTCCATATGCTCCGCCGCCTCTCTAGGTTCCCATCGCTCTGGCAGTCCCACTATGCGAATGTTGTTTCTCCGCGCCTGCCCTTCCGCGTCCTCCAGGAATTCCATTCTATTCAGGAGACCTTGGACATGCTTGGAACGCGCGATTGGGGTGAGACAGCACCTAATCACACGGAGAGAGAGAGCACGGCGGTGCAAATCGAAAACGCACTGTTAGACTTTGCTTTTAAAAACAAAAAAACCCATTTTTAAACTGTTTGTGGTCCTGCCACTTTTACTCTGGGATGACACTGCACCACTTGCCCTATTGGTGAGATCTTTGTATGCTTAATTGTACTGTGCAAATATTGTCCAGCCTACCTGCCGCCTATTCTCCCCGGTCCACCGCGACTTCGTCGATTGTTGTGGAGGGAGAATACGCCCACATCCGGTTTACGGAGGTTGCGTTTGAGCGGCCTGACCCCCATAAAACCGGATGTGCTTTCGACCGCGCAGCGGACGCGCCGGGGGCGCGCCGAAGGCGCGCCAAAGGCAAGCCCGTCTGCGCCTGTCCGCGTCCCGGAGGCGGACGGGACGGGAAACGCTACCGGCTCTAGCCTAAGTCAAGACAACCCTTTAAGGTATGATAGCGTTGCGCTAAGACAATACACCCCCCTCATAAATGCCATAACCTTATCGAGCTAGACGGGTACAACCAAATCATATCCTGCAACATGTGTAACTGGACTAATGTCCGCCATTCAGCAATTGCACCCGACCCCGTGTCTAACACGCCGGATCGAGATAAGTGGAGCCAGGGAAACCTTAAAGTTTACCTGCTCAATGTAAGATCCCTTAACAAAAACGCCCAGCATATCTCTGATCTGATCTCAGAATTAAGGCCTGACATATTTTTCTTAACGGAAACCTGGCTCTCAGAAACCTCCAACCCCACCTTGGCAATAGCAGTGCCCATGGGCTACTCCATTCTTAGGAAGGACCGCACCATTGGGAAGGGTGGCGGCATTGCCATGATTTTTAAAAATGATATCTCAGCCAAGTTTCTCCCCATGTATGATATCGTGGGTGCAGAGAGCTTTTGCTTCTACTGTACATTATCCGCCCATCAATCCCTGGCTGGTGTTTTATTATACAGACCCCCAGGCCACTCAGGACCTTTTTTAAAAGCCATCACCAATACTATAGCACCACTTGTCCTCAAATATAACCAATTCCTGGTCCTAGGAGACTTTAATGTCCCTATGGACATATCTGAGAGTGCTGAGAACATTTTATTAGGTGAGACCCTTAACGCTCTGAACCTGCGTCCCCTCATAAATTCATCCACTCACGAGAAAGGACACATACTAGACCAAATCTTCTCTAACACCCCGTTCCACCCCGAAGAACCTACCCCTTTGGTCTGGACGGACCACTTTCTGTTAAAATTTACATTGGCTACTATCAGAAAACCAGCCTTCACCAACACGAAACCCCCCCTTCTTAAATATAGAGCTCTCCATAAGATAACTCCAGAGGCCCTCAACTCCGCACTGCAAACGCACCCGTTTGTCAGCAGTAATGAATTAGAGCTGGACGCCTCCAATCTGGAAAAATGGATAAAGCAGGGAGTGGAGACTATAGCACCCGAGACTCTACGGTCCCAACGGACCATACACTGCTCTGCCCCCTGGTTCAATGAAACCTTACGCAAACAGAAAAGTGTCTGTAAACAGCTAGAAAGGTCATGGAGGAAAAACTTTAGCGACAATAGTAAATCCCTCTATAAAAAGGAACTAAAAACCTACCACCAGAAAATCCTGGCGGAAAAGAAACTGTTCTTTGAAACTAAAATTGACATATCAGTCAATAAAAGTAAGGAAATATTTAAAATCGTTAAACACTTTGCCTCACCGCCAACAGCTGTTCCTAACAGCGTAGTCTCTGAAGTCTGGACACATCAAATAGCAGACTTCTTCCACAGGAAGATAATCGATATACAGATTTCCCTCAACCCCCCCACCAAGACACTCATTGACCCATGTCCGCCACACGTCAAACCATTACCAACCGCCACCTTCCTTCAATTCCCCTCCATTTTATTAGCTCAATCATTGAAAATCATGAAGAATTTAAAATCCGGCTCTCCATTAGACCCTTGCCCAGCTAAAATATTGGCATCTGTAGCAGAGGTGATCAATACCGAGGTCAATACTGTGCTGAACCTATCACTAAGCAGTGGCCAGGTGCCAGCCATTTGGAAACACGCCAAAATTCTGCCACTGCTAAAAAAGCCCACAGCTGATCCCCTAACAGCGTCTAACTATAGACCTATCTCACTCCTGCTGTCCATTGCTAAGGTAATCGAAAACCATGTGAACTCGGCTACCACCGAATTTATGGAGTTGAACAACTGTCCCCATACGAGCCAATCAGGTTTCCGAGCGGGCTTTAGCACCGAATCAGCCCTTCTCGAAATATCTGAATCCATCAAAATGACCCTTGACGCAGGGGGGAGAGCGGATCTGATTCTGCTCGATCTTTCTGCAGCTTTCGACACCGTGCCCCATGTAAGACTCCTTCAGAGACTGAGAGAATGTGGGGCGGGGGTACGGTGTTCAAGTGGTTCTCTTCGTTCCTTCAAGATCGAAGGCAGGAAGTCTGGATCCCACCTTTTTCCTCCTTTATGCCTCCCACGGAGGTGGGTGTCCCTCAGGGCTCTATTTTGAGCCCGTTACTTTTTAATCTTTACATGGCCCCTCTCGCCCTGCTGGTCGAAGCTGCTGGAGCCTTGATTTTATCCTACGCTGACGACACCCAGCTTCTGTTCACCTGTAAGAAGGGAGAGGATCTGGATGGTGACAAAATCAGGAACTGTTTAAGACAGGTCTTTTCCTGGTTTAACCAGCTTCAGTGCAACTCCGCTAAATCCAAAGTAATTCTTTTTGGAGTCTCGGACCAGGATGTCTGGAGACAGTGGTGGCCACCTGATATGTCCCCCCCGCAGTCTTCGGTGGGAGTAGCCAAAAACTTAGGGGTCAAACTGGACAACGCATTGAACATGAAGACCCAAGTTCAAGCTGTGGTAGGCACCTGTTACTCTGAAAATGCTCCGGAGATTCCTCCCCCTTTTGTCCCTCTCCCACAGAAGGACCGTGGTCCAGGCCCTTATCACCTCCAGGCTGGACTACGCTAATGCCCTCTATTTGGGTCTTCCAGAATACCTCCTAGGAAAACTCCAGGTCGTGCAGAACTCGGCTGCAAGAGCTATCCTTATGCTGGGCCCCAGAGTCCATATCTCGGCACATCTAAAGAAGCTGCACTGGCTGCCCATCCGACACAGAATCAGGTTCAAAGCTCTATCCATTGCCTACAAGGCCCTGCATGGTTTAGGGGCCACCTATCTGAGGAAAAGAGTGAGCTACTACATACCTGGTAGAGCACTCAGATCCTCTCACCAGTATCGGCTGAGTGTGCCAAAAGTCAACCGTGCCCGCCTGGGAGGACGTTCCTTCCAAGTCCAGGTCGCTAACCTCTGGAATGAACTTCCTTTAACTGTCAGGCAAGCGCCTGATATTCTGCACTTCAGGAAACTACTGAAGACATGGTTGTTCCAACAGTAACTCGGACTCTTCTCCCGCACCCACGCCTCTTTCTAATCGCTCTGTCCGCTAGCGCCGGGACACTCAGCTGAGTAGCTGTGCGCTCTATAAATATGTTAAAATAAAATAAATAAATCTGTGTGATCTTGGGTGTCAGATCCGTTACAGTGGTTTCCAGTGTGGACGTCCGCTCGGAGAGTTTTTTGTGGTTGGCTCGCAGGTGCGTCAGATCTGCTGCCACACTGTCGATTTTTGTCTCCAGGGAGGTGCGGGTCAGCTGCATCGACTCCTCCAGTCGTTCCATTGCCGCCAGCATCGTGTCTAGCTTGGAGGCCGTGAGGTCTAGCTCAGCCTGTTTCGTCATCTTCCCCCTCATTTGCGCACCACTGGCTCCTGACCTCGTCTTGGCCCCTCCTGACATGGGTGGCACAGTAGCGTCCAGGTGGTAGTGCAGCTGAATGGGTTGCCCAAGTGGACCAGTAGGGAGCCGCCCAGGTCCAGGGCAACACAGCATAGCTGCAGAGGGCTGTAGTTCGTCTCCCCTTACAGGGCACCCCGTAGGTTTACTCCCAGCAAGTCCGGTCTCAGTCCAGCAGGGCCTCGGAACAGATCAGGTCGCGCCTTTCCCAGACACAGCCAGCGGCCAACAGGGCACAGAGACCATAAGGGGAAGGTCACCTCGTCAAGCCGACACAGGAGTCACTTCACAACAATGGCAGTCCACAGCTCCAGGCACACGCGCTCATGCTCATCCCCAGCACCGCCAGCAAGTGCCCCTCACTCGCATCGATGCCCACACTCCAACACTGGGTGACAATGCAGTCCGTTGTGCCGGGACCTCCTCAGCGGCCTATGACCTCACACCAGCAATGGAGCAGGCCAGGGGCCCACAGTTCCGAGTACAATCCTCCCACGTCTGTCGTCCATACCATGCATGCCAGCCCTCTGTCTCCAGTGCCCCTGGCTCAAGGCGGACTCCCCCCAGCACACCAAGAGGGGACCAGTGCTGAAAGGTGCTCCACACTCCTGGCCGCAACACAGTGCTCCGGGCGCCACGTGGCTGGGCCTCAGATGGGGGACGTAGTAAAAGCCCCAGTAGACGTTCATCAGGTGGTCGGATCACGGCAGTAGTGTTCTAGGCACTGGGGGCCTCACTTCCTCAGCGCTTCGCCCGGGGGCCCAGCATATCACCCGCGACCCCGACCTGGGGCGAGCGCTAACGGCAGCAGGAAGCGCCCACAGGCGGGGCACTCAGTCCTCGTCTCCGGCGAGGCAGCCCAGTGCAGGCAGCCGAGTCCGTGAGGGAGGCGCGGTGCAGGTCCTGTCACTCGCCGCCGCCGACAAGCACAGGAGGCATCATGAAGGAGACTACCCGCCGCAGTGTGGTCCCAGTCCCAGAAACGGGCAGACGGGGGTCGGGAGAAGGATCTGTGCCAGCACATCTCCAGTGCTCCCTCCCTCAGCGAAGCACCCGGTACTCACTCCGTCCCAGCCTCAGTGTCGGTGGCAGTGCCTTTCCCGGTGTGGGCACAGCAGTCGGCAGGCCCCGAGCACCAGGATCTTTCATCCGTTGCACGCCGTCACAGGGCCCGCACAGCACATCCCCGACCTCGAGTAGATTCCGAGGCCGGCCGGAAGTGTCCAGAGGCAGGGCATCAAGTCATCGTCCTCCGCTCGGGCAGCCCTGCACCAGCAATCGGCCTCAAACTTCACCGGCCGCTGTGAGGGTGAATCTGGAACACTCGCTGCCTATTTCAGACCGAATCGGGGAAATTAGGCGGAGAAATGGCCTGCGGTAGGGGAGCCTCCCTCGGAGCTCTACCCAGGCACGTCTGTAGCCATTGCTTGCTCGGCCACGCCCCCGCCGGGGTCTCCGACCATGCCCCCAAACGCCGCACTGCAGTGAGGTCCTCTAATTGAGCCCGATGCTTTGCTGATTACTTAGGCCGCCGCTTGTGGGGCTGAATAAACTGGGCGCAAGAGACTGTGCAGCTGGTGACAGCTGTGGAGGTTCCGCTATCGCTCCGGTGCGCTCACCCACTGCTGGGATCCAGGATTATTCTTCAGGATAGCCGGGGGAGGAAAAAGGCTCACAGAGCAACTAGCTCAGGTGGCCATTTCATTTCGGGTCTTGGACACGCCCCTATATCTGCATTTCTTAATGATTGGGAAATGTTGTGTGAGACAAACAAATAATAAATTTGCGATTGGGTCTGATGAGCCGGAGAATAAACGTATATTCCCTCACGGTAGGGTTGCAAATTCTCCAGGAATCTATGTTTATATTGCTGAATGGTCTGAATAAATAATTTATGCGCTTTGTGCGGTTTAAAGGAAGCTGTTGAGGTGCGATCTATAAAGGGATCAACTATTTGGCTGCAATCACCTGCAAGGATGAAATTATCATCAATACAAGATGAAATTTGTTGGGAGAGAGCAGTCCAAAACGTGGAGTATCCATTCGTGGGAGCATAAATATCAAGTAAAGAGACCAGAGCACTTCCAATTTTTTTTTAGTATATATAACGATCTTCCCCACTCATCAGAAAGTTCAGAAAGCAACCTAACATCAATTGATTTGTGACAAAGAGTTATTACACTATTATGCTTACTGTCACCTGGAGAGAAAAATACTTCTCCCACCCAACCCCTTCTCAATTTCAAAGATTCAGGTGTAGATAAACAAGACTCTTGTAAGAGAACAATCTCAGCCCCCAGTTTGGATAAATGTGATAAAAACCATTTACGTCTAATGGGAGAATTCAGACCTCTGACATTCCACAATATTATCTCCAAAGACATAAAGACAACAGGAGGATAACTAGAAGACCAAGGTCAAGACAGACCATCAAAGAACAAAGGATGGAAAATATAACAATCCAATCATAGAATATTGGAGAGAAATGAGCACAGATATGAACATGAGACAGTTAACCAAAAAGAGAGGAAAAGGATTGACATAAAATAAAGAGTGTAAGAAAACATAGAGAAAAGAAGAAAAAGTGAAAAGAGGAAACAACAAAAAGGATACAACATACCTACACGTAAGAACATCCTAAGAAGGTGGGGGGGTGAGACCACATGGAGTCGATGGCAGACCCAGACTCGATGGGACATATAACGAGGAAAGACCACATGACTTCACATAGGGTAAGGGAGTATGGCATGAACAAACGTAGACAAGCCTGGAAAAAAGGAGTCACAAAAGTAAAAATGGTTATCATAAAGAATAGGTAAACATTATAAAGTATAATGATATAACAAAATAATTTGATGAAAGATGGAATGATCCAATAGTAAACCTCATAAAACATGTAAGCGTATGTTAAAACCTAGAATATTAGAAACAAGAAGATAAATTGCTACTAATAAGGAGAAATCGTCAAACATTATGAGATTACGAAGCACAGGAAAAGTCCACAGACTCTGATCCGCAGGAGTTGATAAAGCTCTGCAATTTGATAGGATACTCATAAGTTGTGGTTTTGTTCTCATAGGTAACCTTGAAGAGGCATGGATGAAAAAGACCGTAGCAAGCTCCTATGGCTTGTAAGTGAGGTCTCATATTAGGAAATTCTTTGCGTCTATTTCCAGTGGTTTTTGTGTTGTCCTGAGCAAAGAATAGAGTGGAACCTGACCATGAGACACGTTGAATTGAGTTGACCACTGAAAGTACTTTGAGTAGGTCCGTATACTCAAGAAAGTACACAATGACACCTCTTGGCCTCTGAGAAGTGGTTACCCCTGCATGTTGGATGACAAAATCTCTGGGCTCGTTAAATGTTAAGCAATGTTCCCTCTGGTAAATGCAAAAGTTTGGGAAGGAAGGACTTAAAGAAATAAAGAGGATCTGAGCCCTGTGAACCCTCTGGCAGGCCATGAATTTGGAGATTATTTCTTCTATTTCTATTTTTGAGATCCTCAACCTGCTGATGAAGTGAGGAGACTTGAGATCGAAGATTATTAACCTTCTCATTTGTGTGAGCATAGGAGTTGACAATTTGTTCCACAGAGGTAAGACGATCATTCATCTGAGACCAATTCTCTGTTAGAAATTGCAATTTGGTGGTAGTTTCCTCCATGAAGGGACGGAAAGCATGTATCACCAATAACATCTCAAGAGAAACAGGAGAAGAAGGCTTCGTGGGTCCTTCTTCAGATGTTTGGGGGTGGTTTTCCCTGCTGCAGAAGCGCTAGAGCCTGGAGAAGATGAGGTTTTAGCAATATAAACCAAAGAGTCTTCCATTTTTTAGGATTCAGTGAATATTTTAGAATTTTTAATAAAGAACTGCGTAGAACGTGACGCAGAAGGGATGAGTTTTTTTTCAATCTTTCCATAAGAGGATCAAAATGACTTAGTAATAGGTCTCAAATATAATAATGAACATGTAGGCTCATCCTTAAGTGCAACGCCACAGTGAAAATATTACCAGCAATATGACAGGAAAATCATAACTGCCCTTTATGAAGAGGAAAATACGCCACGCTGTTCCCAGAGAAATATTATGTGGCGGCTTCTCACAATTGACCCAGTAGGAGAGAGTGAAACAAGTCATATAGGGGCAGCATTCACCTAGATCCAGTCAAGAGTAAAGCATGAAGACAAAGGCTGGCAAAGCAACACTTGTTATAAATTGCACATTGGATGGACCACTCCGGTCAGAAAAAGTCTCTCCTTTTAAAATACATAATTATTGTACGGACAGTTCATCTTGAATGAGCCTGTAGAGTGGAGAACAATATATAATTCTCACCAGACGGTTAAATGAAACGAAGACGGTGCACCTAAAATGACGGTCATGGTCAGGTCAGGCTCTGTAGCAAAGTGCAACATTAAAGGTTATGAAGATGCGCATTCCAAATAAAGCTCAGAAAGTGAGCATAGGGAGTCAGCGCATCTTCTGCTTGTCTGGGCCCCTCACCATGAATCGGCAAATCGTATTCAAACTTGGTCCGCCCACATAGACCCCGGGAGCCCCACAGAGGCGCCGTCATCCTCCGTTGGTGTCAAGCCACGCCTCTGGTATTAACTCTTCTGCCAGTTTTAAATGTCATGAAAGGCACCAACTACCTATACCCTTGAGATGGGATACAAATAATGCCATACTTATATTTTGTACTATTTGGGAAGAGTCCTGGAAGTGCTAACTAATAAAACTTTTAATTTGGATATAACTAAACCATAGGTTGGGAGCTATCTCTGGCTAATTCTTGACTAGTGGTTCCCAAAGTATCATAGACCTTGCTTGACAAATGTTACCAACAAAGGACATCCAACCCTTTCTCAACTAGATACAGTGAAGTTATCTAACAGAAAACCTAACTCAGATGTTTTTAATCTTGAAGATAGATGGATCCATGGTACCTTGTATTCCTACCAAATGTTTTGAATCTAAAGATTAGACTACGGAGTATCTTAAACCTGGAACGCTTCGGGAGCCAAGGTATTTGCAAGAACTTCTCTACGCATTATATTAAGATAAACACAACTGGAGAGATTTCGTGCAACAGTAACGGAGTTAACCAATCCATCAGAGTGGCTTGATAATGCATTTTAGTGCAAGCCCACACAATAAACATTAGGAGAACAACTCATAACATCGAGCTAGTCCCACACAGACAGTGTCACAAATATTATGTTGGGGTTTTGTATGTTTATGATGTCTGTTAGGTTTTTGTGAATTGTACTTTTTCTGATTGTTTGTGATTATTGTATGTATATATTTATTGTTTTTTTGTTTCTTGTATTTTTTTGCTAGTGTTGAGACATGTACCTCAATTCCTGATTGCTTCGTCTATGTTTGGATTTTTATAAATTTCACCTCGATGTGAGTGTATGAATTTTGTGTAGCATATATTTATTGAAAAAGAACAAAAATATTGATTATTGAATATATGAATTAAGGATATATATATTTTTTTGCTAATAAAATATACAAAAAACATGATTTATTTGTGACACTGTTTGTGTGGGACTTGCTCTATGTTATGAGTTGTTGGGGGGCTTCTTCTAATGTTTATTGTGTTGCTGTTTCTCTGATTGTTCTCCCTGAGAATTGTTTACCAGGGTCCCTCTACTGTTTTTTATAATATTTTAGTGCAAGCCCTCCTCCTTGTATCTCTAGTTGTAATGTCTTCAGGTCGGTACAAGTTTTTTTGCCCTGACATACAAAGTATCTTAGCAGTTGATAAAATTCAGCAAAGTAAGATTGTGGAACCTTGATCATAATGTTGGAAATCATAAAAATGATCAAGGGAAGTATGATAATTTTGACTAAAGTGACTTGACCAATAATAATTAGGGCTAAAGACTGCCATTGACTTAGTAGCCCACACGTTGCTCATGGTAGAAGTGAAATTCAATCGAAATAAGTCAGAGGGATTAGAAGTATCATAGATACCCAAATATCTAATTTGGTGACCTAATGAGTAATGAGCCCGAATTTCCACAGGCAAATGGAAGGGGAGCTATTAAACAATAAAGCTTCTTATTTGGAGAGGTTGACTTTACTTTATAACCACCGAAGTGAGTAAATTCCTCAATTTTGGCAAATGTATTTTGAATGTAGCCTTCATTTACTGCCAGATACAGTATAATTCATCGGGGAATACTTTTAGTTTCACCACACCATTAATCGGCTTCAAAATTGTTGGATCTTGAATTAAAGCGCAAGGTAAAGAATCAATAAATAATGAAAAAGGAACCAGGTAGCCCTCTCTCGTGCCACGTCTGGTAGTAACGTTACCTGCTTTTTTATGCTTAATTACAATTTTGGAATCAGCTGTGTTGTAAAGACAATGCAAAGATTAACGAAACATGCAGAAAATCCAAACTTGAACAAAATCGTGAATAAAACATGCCATTGCACCAGGTCGAACACTTTTCCTATGGTGAACAGATCCATAACTGCCTTAATGTTATTGACAGAGAAATAGTCAACGGACTGAAACAGATAATTAGTGTTTGTTGACAACAGTCGTGTGGGCAGAAAGCCATTCTCTGTGTTTCAACATTGTCATTAAGGTCTTATAGTCTCAGTTAAGAAGATCAATAGAACAGTGGGAGCCTGGGTTTTCTGAGGACCTTCCATTTAAAAAAAAACTTATAATCACTGCCATGGTGAATCACTTCATCCCCTCCAGAATTTCATTCAAAACAATAATCAGAATGCTACGTAATTGGTGAATAAATAATGAATAGACTTCTGCAGAGAAAACTGTCGCTTCCGCATGCTTCAGCTTCAGTAATGCTTTTATTGTGGATTCCCCTTCTGCAACAGATACATGAAGAATAATGATTTAAATTCTTGCCTAAAATTTAAAATGGTGAGACCAAATTTAAATGCATGTTGCTGAATTGCCCATGAAACTGATCTTTATTGAAACATAGCTATGGTCAGAATTTATTTTATTATGGGGGGGATTGTTTATTTCTGAGAAGCTGGCAAGCTTTCTTAATGGTAGCATTTCAGAATAGCAATAACAAAAAAAATCATTTGACATAAATATAATGGCCTAAATATTGCTTCCAAAAATATCATTCGTTTGAGTGTAGATTTTCTATTACTAAATCCAGTGGGTTGATCTTTATTGTAACCAATATTTAGGACACTATATTTTTGTACAATAATATTCAGGACAGGAATTTCTAGAATCATGTCTTCACGATGACTCTAATATCCATCAAGAGTGATATGGGTTAAAAAGCTGTTATAACTGCTAAGAAAACAGTTTTGCATCAATGCATAAATGCAGGTGTAATTAATTTACCATTAAAGATTAGTCCAGTGAACTCAACAAATTGGCTATTTCCAAAAGTGTGATGTACACAGTTATAACCGGAGTAGTAATTCCTTTGGGTTAATTTTTAAGTTGAGCCTAGCTGTGGAAGCCGACAGATAGTATATCCTGAATTCATATTCCCAATAAAAAGTCCACAAATACAAGTTGATCTTCTCAATCTTCTGTTTTATTTTGTAGCGTTTCTTCAAAGCAAAGATCTAGCCGCCAACACGTGTTTAGTCCTGTGTGCTGTAAGCAACAGACTTCCTCAGGGCTAGAAGTTTTAATACATAAAGATCACATTACTACTCAATAAACATAAAGATGATATAAGCAAGATGATTATACAAAATACATCAAGAGCAGAGTCTATTGACAAAGTGACAAAAAAAGAGACCAGGCAAAGTGCTCATGAAGTTAGATAGATTACACGAGCGAAACACTATTATTACTAAAGTGTCTCACTCTTCTCAAGAAGTGCCTAAACATACCTATGGAAAGAACCAAGAACCACACCAAAGTTTGAAGTGTGTGAGTAAAAAACCACTGTAAAAGAAAATTTGTTTAAGAATAGAAAAAGTGCAGAGTTAAAAATCCTTGTGAAACGAGCAAAATAATTTCCGGCAACTATGGGCAAACAAGAAAAGGGGGTAGACCACACATATATAAATGTGCAGTTAACCAAAGTTGAAACCTTCTATTGGTTAAGTAACAAAATCATAGTCAAAAGGACCAAATCAGACAAGGGTCAAAACTGTAAACTCACCTAATCACCGAGAATACCTTTCGTGAATGACCAGCGACGTGAGCAATAAAAATGAAAATAAGTATATCGAATGTCCAGTAATCTACAGAAGGAAGTATAACACAAGCGCCAATTATTGACATCTATAGTGCGTTATCCCAACCTATCTATGATATTAAATGATATCAGACTCACATTTATGTTAAGCCAAACAAGGGTGTAATCATATGTCCGCTTCCAATTATATCTTCCAAAATTTGCTATCCATCAATAATCCTAAAATAAAAAACACTATCACTATAATACCTATCTCTAAATTCCAAAATATTGATAATGCAATATATGTATAATTAAAGACCTCTGTTCCATAGCATAAAGATAAGATAGACCCCTCCTTTAAAACAAGGGCTTCTGTGTATATGAAGCATTATACATATTAAGAAAACAATATCCATCCACACGTGTACAGACAAGGCATACTCAATTTTCCCTTTTATTAATAAAAACATCTCGTAAGTAGTAACTGATAATCCTAATCCCCGCAAAGGCTCATCAAAAATCATCCAAAAACATTGCACGAACAATCGACATGGATAACGTATCCTAACATCAGTCAATAAATAAACACGCTGAATTACCGCGGGATAGAAAAAACACACCCTAAAACATAATTGCGGACACGAACAGAGATCAGTAGAAATTTGCTAATAAGTTAACACTTAAACGAATGAAATAACACATTGTGGCATGTCCCACCTAATTGTATTAAGCTAACCAGTAAAACCATAACAAATCTATATAGCCCAAGTGTAACCTCGACACAATAAGTTTCAAAATTAACGTGACATAGGCCTGTAACAACAGTAATCCGGCTTACCCGTCATGGCTGCATGGCTCAAAGTAACAGTCTTGGCGAAGTGACGTTTAGCAACATCCGCTATGTTAGGTGGGGCCAGAAGTACTTGCAAGGTCCACGAGTATGAAAAGGGACTAACGGCCCAAAAGCTGGTGTCCGCCATCTTAGAGTGGTTGAAAGACTAACAATCCATCAAGGAAGTCGAATGTTATGTAGGACTGATAAAATTCTATTGTAAGACTCCAGCATCCGTAAGTCAACAATTAACGTTAAAGTAAAATCTTAAAAAACAAAATTTTATACGAACCATAAAAGCAAAAAAAGGACAAATACAAAAGAAGAAAGTGTTACCCAAACTACTCAGTGTAATATATCAGCCGATTTGTATTTCGGTTCAGCGTATCTAAAGCATGGTTAATTTGGTTAGTCAGCAGTAAATAAATGGTAAATCGAGAAGAGAGATATTAGTACATATCCAAACATGATTCCACCATAGTGCCCACGGTCTAACAAAAATTATTTTTTGTTACTAAGAACAAATGTTCAGATAAATCCAAATAAAATCAATAATAACTTTGCTGGGCAAAAATTATCAACATACATAGCGGATCTCTTAGTACCTTACAGGCAAGCAGAGCAAGCCAATAAGAATTAATCATAGTCAACATTTGACATATCAGTCAATGTAAAATCAATACGTTCATGAAGGATTATCATACATATGTTCTTGGCCAAATGGCCATATTACGTATTAATAGGCAGATTGCTTAACATACATGATGTATATAGTTTCACATGTCATATTGTTAACAGCAAAGCGCATTCAGTAAATCAGTATCTTTAGCATGTAACATCTTACAAATAGTTCACAAATACTGTAAACAGGCAAGCAGGGATTTTAGTCAAGGGTTCCTATACAAAGATCTCTTTTATGAGGATGAAAACAGAGTACCGTCTGTAGACAAATAATGTACGTTAACATATGACCATTACACGGACTAAAAATCCTCCCAATCAATTAAGCAATGCAGAATGACAAGTCATTATCTCTCCACCAGGGACGCATCATACTGTGCTAAGTAATTGATAGCAATTCAGACATCAACCTATAAGGTTATATGACTAGTTACCCAGGAAGTACTGTAATTCATTATCGATATTGAGGCCTCTATCGACTCCATGTAGCTGCATTATCCAGCATGCTTCTTTCTTCCTCAATTTCAATTCACAGTTACCTCCTCTAGCATCTGGTAGAATATTTTCAATACCATGGAAGGTAAACGACAAATGTTCACCTTGTGCCAGACATTCAAGCACATGTGACGCTATGGGATATCTCAGGTCCCTATTCTTCAGAGCCCTGAAGTGTTCAGCAATGCGTTCCTTGAGTTTCCTAATTGTGCTGCCAATGTACACTCTCTCACATTTACAAATAACAGCATATACCACATAAGTAGTGTTACAGTCTATATGAGTAGAAATCTGAAACGTCTTAGAACCATTATAGCTGAAAATGCGTAATCCATGCTTACTCAACCTACATAAACTACAGTTACCACACCTAAAATATCCCTTATTAAGTGTGTTTAGCCATGTCGGATTGTGTGTCTGCAATTTGGGGTAACTATGAATAACCATATTCCTGATCGTTATTCCTCTGCGATAAGTAATAGAAGGGTGACTTTCTATATGTGGTAATAACGTCGGATCAGCCGTGAGCATGAACTAATATTTTTTCAGAATCTGATACATTTTAGGGGACCATGCATGGTAGCCTGTTACCAATCTTACTGGGTTCTTATGGTCCTTCTTAGGGTTCTTGTTGGAATGTAATGTATCTCTCCTGGCTAGTTTTAATACTCTCTCCTGATCTCTTGTCACAACCTCCCTTCCGTAACCTCTCGTTAGAAATCTATTCTCTATGTCATTTACACAAGGTATAAAGTCTGAGTCTTCACTGCAATTCCGGCGTGCTCTGAAGAGTTCTCCAAATGGGATTGCATTGACCTGTGATCTTGGGTGAGCACTGTCCGAATGTAGCACTGCATTGCAAGAGGTGCTCTTTCTGTATAGTTTGCTACACAACCTCCCCTGGTTAACATATAGTACTAGATCTAAAAATAATATGCTCTCGCAACTATAATTCATCGTAAATGACATGTTGTGAGTATTATTATTCGAATGTCCCAAAAAGTCCAAAAGTTCAGCCTCCCCGCCTGTCCAGATAAACAATAGGTTGTCAATATACCTTTCATAATAGTGAATACACTGTTGCCATCGTGCACCACCAGGGCCCCAGATCTGCACCCTCTCCAGCCACCCCATGAAGAGGCAGGCAAAAGATGGCGCAAATCTGGAACCCATGGCGGTCCCACAGGTCTGTCTATACCACTGTCCATTAAATAAAAAGACGTTATGCTCCAATATAAGTCTTGACATAGTCAGGAGCATCCCAGTATGATCTAGTAGTTCAACTGGCCGTTTATAAAGAAAATATCTTAAAGCGTCTAAACCATGTTCATGACTGATGTTTGTATACAGTGAAAAGACATCCATAGTGACCAGCATCATTTCTGGATCCCAAATTAGATAATTAAGAATGTTTAGTACATATTTCGTATCCTTTATGTTTGAAGGTAAAGTCATCAAATAAGGCTGGAGGAAAATGTCAACGAATTGTGACAACTTTTCAGTGGGGCCACCTATCCCAGATACAATGGGTCTACCCTGGGGTGACATTGCATTCTTAGGCACCTTGGGTAAGGTGTAAAGGCAAGGGAAGCGTGGCCTATCAATAGTTAGATATTTATACTCCTCATCACTAAGAATAGTCTCAGTATGCCATCTCTTAAGATGGCCATTGATGTCGTTAGTAATGTCAAAGATGGGGTTGTATGGCAGTTCAATATACCAGTCTCTGTTATTCAATTGGCTAAGTGCTTCTGCGTCGTATTTAACCTAATCCATTAAAACAACATTCCCCCTATTATCTGCCTCTTTGATAATGAGGGAATTGTCGTCCCCAAGATTCTTAAGTGCAGTCCTTTCTTTGAATGTCGATTTGTTTTTATAATGAGGCAGTTTATTCCCTTTCAACCTCTCTTCCAGGAGAGCTAATTCCCTGTTTATACTTTTGTAAAAGGCATCTATATCATTGCTGTGGCGTCCATCTCGACTTCTCCTTAAGCCCACCCTTCTCACTTTCATTAGTGCAACAATCCAAATCCTGTAGTACTTGATGCAGTGTAATCGGGTCACTCTCACTTTCTGCAATAGAGAGTAACATCTTGGTGTCATGTAACTGTGGAAACCTTGCCTTCTCTCCGCCCATATTTTTGATTGGATGGTGTCATTGTCCTTGGTAAATGCTGGTTTTCGATTGATGCAGAGGCTTGTTAGTCCCTCCTTGTTAGCCCCCTGTCGCCATTTATTACCTCCCATGAAGAGTGGATCTTTTGCTTGTGGTGTTACCCGGTTTACTACATAAGTCGGTAGGCATTTTTTTTTATTTGCAGCAAGGTCTGGTTTTACTTTAGAGATGGTGCTTATTTAAATTAATTACATTGATTCGGGCGGAAAGGGAGCGTTTCTACTCACTAATTTAATAAGCATTAGTAAGGCAATAATAATAATAATAATAGGCAAGTTTCTAAAGCACCTGAATATGCTCAACGGCGTGTCTCCGCGCTATGGTGGGTGGAAGTAACAGAACCCTCGCAGCTTGATGTCGCACCAGTCTACCAAACAAACAGATGGGTTTTGAGTCTGCCCCTGAATCTTGGCTCTGAGGGTTCGAGGCGCAGTTCCAGCGGGAGTTTGTTCCAGCTTTTGGCAGCCAGGAACCTGAAAGACCTGCCCCCCATGCGAGCCTTTCTCACTCTGGGGATCTTCAATAACCCAGAGCCAGCAGATCTCAATGCTCGGGGTGGCTCATAGCGGGTGACAAGGTCCTGTAATGGCACCGGTGCCTTACTGCCCATGATTCGGTGGCACGTGCACAGAGCCTTGAACTCAATTCTACTCCTCACCGGCAGCGAGTGAAGAGCTCGGAGCGCTGCTTTGAGGCCGATCTCCTAGGCAGCCTCAAAACCAGGCGGGCGGTGGCGTTCTGTAACACCTGGAGACAGTCGAGGCTCCTTTCTGTGGCCCCCAGATAAAGGAGATTGCCATAGTCCATGCGTGCTGTTACCAGGGCATGCACCAGCGTCCTTCGGGCCTCCATGGGTAGGAGCTCAAGAACCTTCCGCAGGCCCTTCAGGACACCAAAACACACCCCCACCACTCTGTTGATCTGAGGCCTAAATGTCAGGTCAGTGTCAAGCCAGATACCAAGATTTTTGGCTTTCTGACAAGGTATCGGTGCCAACCCCAAACAGGGTGGCCACCATGCTGAATTCCACACAGATGCCCCCCCCCCACCACGAGCACCTCTGTCTTGCTGCCGTTCAGCCTCAGGCAGTTGGAAGACATCCAGGCTGCCAGCTCTTGCATGCAATCTCTGAAACTGTCCGCAGCAAGACCCGGCGCGCGCGATAGGGAGATGACCAGCTGCGTGTCATCAGCATAGGACACTATACACAGCCCATGAGCCTCCACGATGGTAGCCACCGGGGACACATACAGGTTAAATAGAGTTGGGCTCAGGGACGAACCCTGTGGAACGCCCTGACCCAAGTTGATCATTCTGGAGTAGCAATCCCCCTGCCTAACCTGAAAACCCCTATCTGCCAGGAAGGACTGGATCCATTTCAGAGCCGCGCCTGAGATCCCACCTTCATTCAGACACTGTAGCAAGGTGGTATGTGCTACAGTGTCGAACGCTGCACTTAGGTACAGCAGAATCAGGGCCATAGTTTGGCCCTCATCCACTCCCTGCCTGATGGTCTCGACTGCCATTAGTAGGGCCGACTCGGTGGAATGTCGAGGCCGGAATCCAAACTGAGTGGCGTGAAGGAGGGCCGCCTCCTCCACAAATTCCATCAGCTGGATATTCACGACCTTCTCCGCTACTTTGGCCATATAGGGTAGGAGTGATATGGGACGGAGGTTCTCCAGTTTCTCGAAAATGATGTTCGGTTTCTTTTGTAGGGGGAGTACGACCACCTGTTTCCACCCTATGGGTACAGTGTGGGTCCAAAAAGATACATCCAACAAGTGCCTAATATAGGGCTCCAAGATCCCAAGGCTTTCAACGAGCCGTTTAGGTGGTGCAGGATCCCTCGGGGAGCCAGATTTTACTGACCTGCAGATCTGTATCAGCGCCTCCGGAGGAGGGATAGTGAGGTTAGCTAAGCCATACTGTCCCCTAGCTTCCCCCGTAGCTTCAACAAACTCAGACCCTGTTATGGTTTGGGCCGGGAAGGATAGGTAGATATTTGCAACTTTTTCTGCAAAATAATCCGCAATATGGTTGCACGAGTCCAGCGAGCAGTCCCCCTGTACCACGGAGGATTTAGCTACCGAGATGGATTTATAGATTTTAAACAGTTCCATCGCGGAATTCTCCGCCTCTTTAATCCTATCTGCATAGTAGGCCGCTTTTGATTTCCTAATCAACCCATGGTAAGCCAGCCTCTTCACTAAGTACTCCTGTCTGGTTAGACTCGAAAAAGCCACCTTCCACTGCCTCTCCATGCGCTTACATTCTGATTTAGCCAACCACAGCTCATCGTTGTACCATGGAGCCGTTCTCTGTGTGCGGCGGCCCGACTTGACCAAACAGAGTGGGGCTGTACATCTAGCGCCTCCCTGATACGTTTATCGAGGTTACTATTTGCTGTTTCCACACCCAACCCACCCGGCCTCCCTCCTTTGGTGAGTGCCTCATCAAAACTAGTCTGAGAGAAATTACCCACTTCCGGCTGGTATAGTTCAGGGGTACCTGTTCCCACATCCTAGCACCTGGCATCCGCACCACAAAGGGCACAAGAAGGTGGTCTGTCCAGGGCATCGGGATTTTGGGTTTGGTCTCTACATTCCTCCAGTTCGCGAATATCGGGTCCAGTAAATGGCCCTGCTGGTGAGTGGGGGCCTTCGCTCTCTGTTCTAGCTGAAGAGCCAGCAGTTCTTGACAAAGCCCTGTGGCCCCTCTATCCAAGGGATTGTCCAGGTGCATATTCAGATCTCCTAGCACAAAGAACTTATCCCTTCGAAGAGCGGCTTCGGTGATACCCTCTACCAGACTGTCTACGAACCTGGAGTGGGAACCCGGCGGCCTATAAATCAAAAAACCCTTCACCGTGGTGCTACCATTTACCCTAATGGTAAAGGCCCCTGCCTCACTATCCGTAATGGTCATATGTTCCATTTGGCAGGTAAGAGGTTGCTTAAATGCACTAGCAATGCCCCCGCCCCTGCCAATGGGCCTGTCTAGCCTGGCCATCAGATATCCCTCTGGTAAGGCCTCAATGACATCGGGGTCCGAGTTCGCGTCAAGCCATGTTTCTGTGAGAAACAGGAGATCCAGTTGTTTCTCCGTGAGCAAGTCACAGATGTCTAACCTGTGTTTGCACAGGGATCTAACATTAAGCAACCCACAGTTAAGACTGGGGTGCTCCTGCTTATCCTCTCCTCCTATGCTGAAAACATACTGACAGTGTTTACAGCTCACCTTCTCCTCCACTCTCATGCGATGTAAGCACGGGTTAGGGTTTAGAGTGCGGAGGCTGAGGAGTTGATCCCTGCTCCACACCGCGCGGACTCTCGTTGGACCAGGGGTTGGGGCCCAGGCCCGCACCCGGCCGCGGATGGGCGCAGACGGACTCGCCTTTGGCGAGCCGTCGGTGCACCGCCGGCGCGCCCGCTGCGCTGCCGAGCACACATCTGCCTTTTATTACCCCCAGCACCTAGAGCGCCCGTCCTCCCTCGCACACCGGAAGTGGCTGGCTCGGACCTACCACGCCCTCTGCTCGAACGGTGCTTGTCACCGGCGTCAGAACGGGGCGGGTAGGAAGGAAACGAAACCAGCCCCCCTGTGCCAAGCTGCTGCCTTCAGGTAGGAGACCTCTGCAGAACAGCGGTGCCACCAGCAGATTTTTAGAATGCCTCCGGGGTGACTGCCAGAAGACCTCTGCAGTCTTGCATTTACGCAGGTTTGAGCTGTTGACATTGCAAATAATATTTTTTATTTAGTTTTTAAAACATAACTAAAAGGCATTGTTATTATGGCAGATTAAATGCTAGATGTATTACACACAGTGTAAAAATGTCAATATAAAATTAGGTCTGGAAAAGGCTAGTGGTAATGAACACAGAAGCACTTTACTGGTGCCACACTAATCTGTTATTTCCAGACTTGGCCAGTAAAAATACTCATGAATGAATGAATGTAGGTTTGTAGAGCACACTCTCACTCGCAGTTGAGCATCCTGGCCTGAGCTTAGAACCCCCATAATCCCATCCGGGAAGGCGCTAAAAGAGACAGGGAGACATGTTTATGCATAAAATATCTAATCTGTGATCAACATACATTTTCTGAGCGGAGTTAGAGACATGTGAGTGCGGGTGGTGTTTCAATGTTATTTCGTTTTTTTCTCTTTGATATCGAAAAAAGTGCTAAATACTTCTGGATCCTGCTCACTATGGATTTCTATAGAGTGACTACATGCATTGAGTGGCACCAACTCGTGATGTAGGAATTTATTAAAATATATCCATAGAAATTTTGCAGTGCCCATCCATGCAACTATAATGATACACAAACTCATAAACGATGTTCTTTACTGAACAGAGCTCAATACTTAACTAACAAGGGTCATGCTTTGCTTTGAAGATTTGTCCTAGTGTTTTTTTCAGGTCTTAGTATGATAACATAACACTTTGGCAAGAATATACAGAGCAGCAAACCAGCACTTGAGGACAAAATTGCAAATATTTCCACTGAAACCGTGTGTTTCCCCTTCGTGCTCAGGTACGCTGGGATAAAGGATGTCCAAACACTGAGAAAGACCATCATGCTGAAGGTGATCAGTTTTGCCTCATTAAAGGCTTCTGGCAAATTCCTTGCCTGAAATGCAACTAGGAAACTCAGACATGCCAAGAAACCTAGGTAGCCCAACATACAGTAGAAGGCAGTCTGTGAATTCTCATTACATTCAACAATGATCTTTCCAGTAGCGGTCCTCATATTCATTTCCAGGAAGGGAGGGGCAAGCTCCAGCCATGTGATGCAGATAATAAGCTGGAGTAAAAGGCACATCATAACAATAAAAGCAGGTACTTGAAATCCCACCCACCGCCTGATTTTACTGCCTGGCTTTGTTGCTTTAAATGCAAGCACAACCAGGATTGTTTTTGCAAGGATGCACCCTATAGAAAAGGAAAATGTTACACCAAAGAATGTTTGTCTTAGAAGGCAGATCATCCTCGCTGGGCGACCAATAAATGTCAGGGAGCACAGGAAGCAGATCACGAGGGAAGACAGGAGCATGTAACTTAAACTGCGGTTGTTTGCTCGGACAACAGGAGTATCTTGATGTTTGATGAATATTGTCAGTCCAGCAGCTGTGAGGAGTGACAACAGAACAGCAACAACTGATAGGCTTGCTCCAAGGGGCTCAGAGAAAGACAGGAATTCTTCTGCTTTTCGAATGCAATCATTTCTCTCCAAATTTGGCCAGTGATCATCTGGGCACCTTATACAATTGATTGCATCTATAATATGATGAAGAAAAAAGTACATACAAAGATTGTTTTTTTTTTTACACTCTGTGCTTATTTTAAATTGTTTTTGTCTCAATTTCTGCTAATACCGATGCATGCAGTTAAAATGATAAGTTCCAGCATCACATTAAACAATAACCACATCCTATTTCACTTGGTATTTATTTGTGGAAAAAAATCAGTGGCTGCTTCAAAAACTCTTTCAATCCTATAATGTACCATATTTCCAGCTTTAAAAATCCAGCCTCAGAACGTATGACTGGAATGTAGCCCAAATATCTAGCAGTCTGACAGTCACAATGATCAAATGCTCAACATTTAGCATCACTTTAGGATTTGCGAGAGCAGATCAACTTAAAAATACTCTCATTTTACCCAGAAGAGCTGCTAAACGCACAAACAATGTGTTTTGTTTCACATCATCCACTTTGAGTTAATTTGATACCAAGGTCAGATCTAAATAATTTTTATCTTAAGAATTTCCACTATCTTTGTATTTTTTGCTAGAAACCTTACATTATATCACACGTATTAGTACTGTTCAGGTGTTCATCATCAGGATTCCCACATTTTTCATCTGAAATTCCTGCTTCTCAGGAGGCACATTCAGCTTCATCAACATGTGTTGATGCTGCTGTGCCAACCCAATGTCTCTCCTTGTCTTCCTGCCTCATCTTATGACCTCGAATGGATTGGCTTGAGCATACATAAAGCTGTAGAGGCCTATGGTGCTGTGGGTTGCTCATCGGAGAGTGCTTTGCGCGTCTGAGATCTCTATTGTTTCCCCACCTTTTATTCAGACCCAGAATTATTAGCGTGGGCTCACATAAAGCTACCTAAGCTCACAGCATAGCACAGTTATAGCCTAGTTGGGCCTATCTGCACTCATGTATAAGTGGATAAGGTAGGATTGAGCACACCTTCTTGAATCATTGATAGCATGTAATACTAAAGGTACTGATCCTCAAATTACAATTAAATAGAATCACCTATTCGTATGCTGGGTTTTTGTGTGAGGTCCTTGGTTTAAGTGGGACTCAATAATCAGGTGCTCGCTGAGTGAAAAATGTGTCCATTTGGAGAAACTTGGACAGGTACCTGTTTGCCTAATTACTTTGGTGGATTCATTCATCTCACTTCTCTTCTCCCATGGTGTCTGAGAGATGTTCTGAGAGTGTGCCGAATATCACGGATGACTACACCACATAGAAAAGTAGACACCATCCACAATCATGTTGAAGCTTAGAAGCAGCATCATTGGTGATTGTGCCATCTGGATGTGGATTGAGCTGAGCCAGGAGTGGGCTTGGTGAATTTGCTGGCTAATTGATGGTGGCGATGGTTCCAGCCAAGAGACTCTTTCAGAGTAAGGGCATACCTCTGATTTTCAGGCAACAAATGCAAGCCCCATTTTCCCATGGTAATATGAAGTTGTAAGTTAATTGAGAATAGGAGACAGTGCCATGGGAAGTGTGGCAATAGGCCTCTTGTGGCTGGAGTGGAGAAGGAATGAGGAAAGATACTGCGATGGAGACAGAAAGTGACTGGGGGTGCCGGGAGTGTCAGGTTCCCATGCAGATAACAGATTGCCTGGAAGTCAACTTTGGACCCCAGAAGCTCAGGCATACATGTTTTTGGGTAATATTTACTAATTGTATTTATACTGCTATTGAGTGGAGGAATGTAGAGACCTGTAAGGATGTCAACACAGACTGTATCCATATCTCAGCTGGGGTGACTGTGGGGGAGGGTCACAGAGAAGGACAGGTGCTTGAACATTCTATTTAAAGGAAAATGGTTATGCCCACTTCCATATCTTTTATTTATTTTCTTTTGTTGGGTGATGATTCACTTGCATCCCTGTTGTCAGAACACTCTAACCAAACTCCTTCCATTGCTCAAAAATTTAACATGATTTCCTAATTATTTTAAACTTCTCTTTATTGAGAAACAAAGAGCAAACAGTGACACAAATAGTGATATGCAGCAAGGAAACCCATTGCACAGGATGGCACATTTGTGTGGTCTTGCATAGTTTAAAAAAAAATTATCTTTATTACTTTTCAACAAATTATGCAAAGAAGGTAGCAGTAATATGCATAGGATTAGATAAATTGCAACAATAGCAGCATTGTTGGGGTGCTAGACAATGGTACAGATAATATTTTACAGTTCAACAATAATAATTTTACTCCAAGGTTCCATAATTTACGATAATAAAAAGTGTCTGTTCAAGGAAGTATGTCTATGTCCACCATCTATACCGACATTTGCAGTAGCCGTGGGTGAACAGGTATATGTGACTGAGTATGTATTTAAGGGGGTTTGAGGTGAAAACCCTGTCCTTCATGCCAGTAGACATAAAATTTCTGCTGATCACTTATCTAGTGTCATGTGCATAGTGGGCGGGTGATCGCACCACATACTTTGTAGGTATGACACGGTGTCCAGCGCATATGAAACAACGGTATATCCTAAATTGTAGTTGGGGTTAATGTGCTCAATTGTGCTTCAATGGTGGTTAGGTAATCTCGCCATTGCATAGGATTAGTTGATGGTGGGTTGCTGTGGCGTGCTGACCAGTTGAGACTCATGCTCTGCAGTAAGTGCCCTACGATGGTCTAGGAGCCATGTGTGTTATGTGTGACCCGCTGGCTATTTCCAATCCTGCCTTTTCCAATCCCAGCGCCACGTCCACAAATTTATTAAGGTTCCTGCATTGGGCGTTGTGCTTTGTTATTCCTAACATGAAATGTTGACCCGGGGCTACTATCGGGGTGCCTACTGCATCTGTCAGCCACCTCATTCCAGAATTTCTGGAGACAGGGGCAAGTCCATACAATGTGAGGGAAGGTGGCATCAGTGGCTAGACATCTAGGGCATATGTCAGTGGATGTGGGATACATGCGTGCCAATCTATCAGGAGTGGGGTACGTGTGATGGAGATATTTAAATTGTGTGTACTTCAGCCTGGCATTCATGGATATAACCTTGGGATATCGAACACATTGTGCCCACTGCTTATCTGTGAAACTGATTGACAGTGCTGAGTCCCAGTATTCACGTAATGGCACTAACAGAGGTGCAAAATCAAGCCTAAGGAAATTGCAAATCACTGTGATCGCCTTTTTGTCTCGCACATGTGCTAATAGAGTTTGCAATACCTTGGCTGTAGTGGGTTCCGTTTGTATATTACCCCATATCTGGAAAAATTGCTGTGTCAGTGTTGCGTACAGTAGGAAAGACCCTGGCGATATACCAAAGTCATCTATTAGCTTCGCAAAGGCTCATAGTTTTGAGTCTGCAAATAGGTCCCCCATATTTCAAGCCCAGCCGCACACCAGGTTTCAAGTTCGGAGCACTTATGGCAAGTATAGGGACCAGGGAGTACTTCAAGAAGAAGATTAAGAGCATATGGTGCGGGCTGACTGCAGGGCAGGACATGTTTCAGCCAGCTGTATCTAGCTGCCGACATTAGAAAATTGCCCTGTGTTTTTGCAGCGAGGATTTGAAGTCTGACAGCCATTCCATCAAGGGTGGCTGCCGTAGGGCTACAGCACAGGAGTCAAACTCAGCTAGATTGCAATTTGTGAGTCACCTCATGGGCCATTGTAATTGTGCAGCTGCATAACAGTGTTCGTAATCCGGTGCCCCTAATATACCCTCAGATATAGGTCCCAATGGATAATGACTAGGGGTGTGATGCCAGCAAGGGGACCAGTAAGGCAGTCAATTTCAATTCAAATAACTTTATTAGACCTTAACCATTAAGGTCATAAAAGTGTAAAAATCATACATTATATCAGTTAATATGTCTCATTTTCATAACATAATAATTAATAATTGCAGCTAAAAACCAGGCAGTCATTCAGGAGTGCCAATATGTGTTATTCACCTGGTAGTGACTGTGCAACCATTAGCACACGCAGGCACTGAGTGACACTCTATTTATTAATTGTGCAATTTCACTGTGTCGAAGGGCTCTTATCATCACCCAGTAATCGGCAAATATGTTTCATGTGGATTCTGGTGTTTCAGGTTGCGCATCAGGAAAGGGGAGGGCCGCATCGTCCCCCCGCACGTATGGCGGGGCACCGGCCCCCCTTCCCCTTGCCACAACCATGGTGGGGCACGCCCCTGCGTGTCAGATGTCACGGCCATCGCACCCCACCACTGATTGGTGTGCGGCTCCTCAGTTGACCCGGGAGTGATAGAATCGCTTCCGGGTCAAAGGGGAGAGCCAAGGGGCAGACCAGTTGAGACTGGTCTGCTGTGGAGGGGTTAAAAGGCCGGGGAGGGCAGGAGGCATTCTCTTGTTCCCGTGCTCTCCAGGCCTGCCCTTTGCCCCCCAGCCTCTTGAGGCTGTGACCGTTTTTTCCTTGTTCTTTTTTCTTTCAGCCCGAGAGCCCCACGTGGGAGAACATCGACCCGGAGGACGTCGGGGAGTTTTGTTCTTATTTACTTCTGTTGCAGGTCGGGCGGGAAGCCGGAGGAGCGGGCAGGAGCTTGCAGTGAATCTCGCATCGAGGACACCGGGAGTGCGACGTGAGAGCGAGAACCGCCGGGAGCACCACGTCACGATCCAGCCGAGTCCCCGGCTGATTATTTGTAACGTTGCTGCTGCGGGCGGGACCGAAGTAAACGCTGCGAAAACGCAGTAAGGCAGCGGGGGGTTACACACACAGGGCCCAGGCTGAGCGGGGCACTCAGGGGCAATTTCTCTCACATAGGAATCTATAAAGAGCAGCATTAATGCTCGATTTTAAAAGCAAAGCAGGGTCGGGCCTGGTTAGTACTTGGATGGGAGACAGTATGTGAATTACCAGGTGCTGTGGAATTTCAAATAATCACATGGCACTCACACAAAGACTACGCCTCGCCAGAGGGGCGTGAGGGGGGCTACACAGGTGCAGCGAGGCTGATATTAAAAACGATTTCTCTGCTGGGGACATTTTAAATGTGAGTGTGGCAAACAGAGGACTTTCGCATGGCAATGTTTTGATAAGCACAGTTCTAGAAAATTAAGGGTGTTCAAAGGCATTCAAGGTTAAAGGATGCTGAATATTCTCGTGTTTGTTAACGCTTGCGTAATTTAACTGATGCTCATGTAAAGGGCTTGGATACCTAGTCTAGAGGTTATTCGCCTTGCATTTGAACAACATACTCCATTTCTTTTGAGTGAATAATTCTGGAGTGCACAAGTATAAGGTTGAATAGGTTCTTGTTTTTTTTTGTGTGGCAGTGATATACGCTAATCTTGTTTTCGTCGTAGGACTTCATTGAGGGGGGCACTGCTTGCTGAGACGACGGGGGCGAAGCAGTGGACAACACTATCAGGGGACACAGGCAGGCCTGCACTTCTCTGCTTCTGGTGGGCCGCCGGGCTAGAGTGCGCTCACCCAACACCCAGGTTAGCTGGTATGGCACGGTCCCAGTTGCGTGGTGCTTACGGCCAGTTTGTGTACCCCCAACTTTGTGCAGGTAAAAGTTGGGTTAGGTCCTGGTGGTAGCAGGGATACATTGTGCTCGCAGTGTTATTACAGGTGTAGGTGGCCTAACAGTTGCAAAGTGAAAGAAGATGGCCTTTAGACATGGCGCCAAACGTTTCCGCATAGAACATATGTTGCAAGGTATGATGCGCAGTATGGCAACAATGAACAGGAGATGGGGAAAGTAAATCAGATAGGAAAGAACGTGGCAGAGCTCAGGCAGAGGTTGGATGATCAAGCTAGGTCATCAGGAAGGCCCAAGCGAACAATAATACCCCCGCAGCCCAGAGGGGAATTGGATCCATTACCCAAGTGGTCCAGAGCCAAGAGAGAGAAGGGTCGAGTCCCAAAGCAACATGGGGGAGAAGGTCCTTCTGGGGGGGACCCTGAAGGGGGGGGGTGCCACCGGTGATCCCTATACTTACTCCTCAAGTCCCAAAAGTTATACCTGAAACACCGCACCTCCCGTGCTGGTGCCAACACCAAGCTCAGTGCCCCTGGTGGTCCCAGCTGTAGTCCTGGTGGTACTCACATCTAACCCCGTGCCTATCCCGGGGAGTCTTGTCCCAAGTCCAGCAGCCCCCATCCTGGTATCAGCATCGGCAGGGGTTGGTCAGGTCCCACCAGAGCTAGCGGCACAGATAGCGACAGTTCTCCCTTGGCTAGGAGTAGGGGGATGTTACCATCTTCAGTAGGCGCGAAGGAGGTGGGGGAGGATCCGTTGGCGGAGGCGCATAAGATGGTAGCAAGGATCATGACTACCCCAAGTAGTGGGGGGCCATGTACGCCTATTCCTCCACAAACAGCGTGTCCAGACAGGAACTCCGGAAAGGACAAGATTGTAGAACCAACTTGTGCCGGTGAAAGTGGTAAGGAGATGGCATTACCAGTGCTGGGCGAGGGTACAGTACCCTCCAGGAGGGAACATTTGGCTCAACATGTAACACAAGAAGTGAAGGATTTAATTTGGGCGGGCAAATATGTCAATATGTTTTCTTTGCTTATGGATAACAGGGAAATGGAGTATGCTAGGAAGCAGAAGGATTGGATGTTGCCTAGCAAATGGCGGCGGGAAAATGGCAAGATTCAGGATGGAAGAGACATTGAACAACTGGATTAGAGCCTTCTCTGTGTTTATGGTGATTACAGCCTAGCGTTCCCCTAACTTGCAGGCAGAGATGGCATGTTACCAGAGTAGGATCACAACGTTCCATGATACATATGGGGGGGAAGGATGGGAGGACTATGGCATGAGTTTTACGAAGGCTAAAGAGTTTAACTCCTCACTTTCATGGGACCAGGTTGATTTCATGGTATGGCCTGTTTACAGCAGGGCAACCTGGTAGTGCAGGGCCGAGTTGGAACAGAAGCTACCCCTCCAAATCCCAACAGCCCTTTCGGCCAGCACAGGGCGGTGGCACGGCCCCTAGGGCAGGGAGCAGTGGGAGACGAAAAGGGGTGTGCTGGTATTTTAATAAGCAATCTTGCACCAGGGCACAAGGCACATGCAAGTTCAGACACGCATGTTCCATTTGTAACCAACCTTTCCACCCAGAAAAAACATGCCGCAATAAATGTAACGCCTCTGGAAACAGGAGAAGAAAGAAACAGGACTAGGGAGAGAGTACGGCTGGTGTCACATTCACCCATTGACGTTCTGGCTATGACTCCTTGGCTGAACAGATACCCAGACCATGCCTCTGCTAGGATGTTACATGAAGGTTTTTTGCAAGGCTTTGGTTCCCAGCGATGGGATACACCAGAATGGCAGAGTGTAGGAACCAACTACCTGTTAGGAACAACCCAGATGTGGCAGCGACAAAAATGCGAAGGAACTGCGCCTAGGCAGGATAGCGGGTCCTTTTGATCACATCCCTGTGCACAATTTTGTTTGCTCACCTCTCAGCGTGGTGCTAAAGAAGGACGAGGGTTAGTTTAGGATGATCCATAATCTGTCAGCGCCTAGGAGTGCATCACTAAAGGGCGCCATTAATGAAGACATTTGTAGCATTAAGTACGCTTCCTTTGACCAGGCAGTGGATATGTTGAAGACTTTGGGACCTGGAGACTTGTTGGCAAAGTCGGATATTGAGTCCGCTTTCCCGCTACTGCCGGTTCATCCTCTAGATCAGCATCTGCTAGGTTTCTCATTTCAAAGTAAATTCTATATGGATAAGTGTATGCCCATGGGGTGTTCTGTTTCCTGCGCCTACTTTGAGAAATGTAGTTCCTTTTTGTAATGGGTTTGTAGACAGACAACTGGACACCAACACGTCATGCATTACCGGGATGACTTTCTCTTTCACGGGTTGGCGGGCTCGCAGGAGTGTGCGTGGGCATTGCAGGAATTTCGCATGCTCATGCGGGCTTTTGGGGTCCCGCTGGTGCCGGGAAAGACGGTGGGTCCAGAAACCACATTGGAATTCCTAGGCATTGAATTTGACTCAGTAGAGGGTTGTTTTAGGTTACCTAAAGACAAAATCAGGAAATTTAGGGCATACCTGCAGCAATTTTTGGCCAAGGACAAAGTGACACTACACCAACTACAGCAGACTGAGGACCAGTTGAATTTCGCACTGAGAGTGATACCCTTGGCGCGACCATTTTCCCGCTCAATCGCGCAGACCAAGACAGGTCTGCGGGAGAAGAACCATCACACAAGACTGCCGGCCGAGGTCCGCCAAGACATGCGTATTTGGATTGCATTTCTGGAGGGCTTCAAGGGCAGGGTAGTGTGGCTTGGTCCCCCCACTAAGTCTGCAGAGTTAGGTTTATGGACTGATGCAGCGGGCAGTGTGGGTTTTGACGCCATATGGCCGGTATGGTGGGAGGAGAGTGGTATGACAATGAATATAGGTTTCCTGGAACTATTTCCGATCTGGGTTGCATTGACAGTTTGGCCTAATCAGTTGTGTAATCAATCTGTGATTTTCTGGTCTGATAACAAGACAGTAGTGGATTGTATCAACCCGCAGGTGGCTTGGTGTAAAATGATACTTCGCCTACTGAAGGAAATAGTGCTGATATGCATGAAACTTAACATACAGTTTACGGCCAAACATGTCCCAGGGGTGTTAAATAATGCAGCTCTTGCACTCTCTCGCCTAAAGATGCAGGTATTCAGGGAACATCTACCATCGCAGAGGTGATGCCTACACACTTCCCAGCAATGCTCTGGCAGATTGGTGCCCCCAGCAACAGAACCTCGTGGCAGCTGGCCTAGCGCCCAGGACCAGAACCACTTACGAAGGGGCGTTTTTATCTTACTGCACCTTTTTGGGACAAGGTTGGGCGGAGAGATGGGATCAGGCAGGGAATTTCACTCAGTACCTAGATGCATTACACAAGAAAGGGCGCTCTGCAGCGACGGCCAGCCGGCACCTGGCAGCTGTTTCTTTCTTTGCACAGATTAGGGATACTAAGTATCCCACGAATAGTTTTATTGTGAGGAAGGCGCCTCCAAGCAACCGTCACGGACACGAGGCAACCGATAGGTTTAGAGCGGCTGGCATCACTATTAAATGCCCTGTGTGGCATCTGCAGTTCATCGGGGGAGGTACTATTGTTCAGAGCTGCATTTACATTAGCCTTTTATGGAGCATTTCGGGTAGGGGAACTGGTGGCTAGCAATAAGCAGGACCTGCTAGGTGGACTCCAGTTTGAACACATAAGGATAGTAGGTGATACACTGTTAAATACCATCAGCAAATCAAAGACTGATCAGGAAGCCCGTGGTGAGGGGCTGGTACTCCATCAAGCGTGCACTAATCCATGCTGCCCAGTGATGTAGGTGGAAGTCTTCCTCAACCAGAGAGTAGGCTCAGTAGGGGGGCATTATTGATACATGCAGATGGTACCCCACTTACCAGGTTTCAATTCAAAAGAGTGTTGGCTATGACAATTAACAAGGCGGGTTTAAATCCAAAGGATTCTGGGACACATTTGTTCCGTATAGGGGCTGCCACTGAAGCAACTGCTAGAGGATTACATAATAGCAGTGTGAGGAGAATTGGGAGAAGGTCTTCCAACTGTTACAAGCGTTATGTGCGGCTGCACATGTTGTGAGGGTGTCAGAATAATTACGCTGATGCCTGTCTTGTTTGTTTGCTTGTATTTCAGTTTCCCGAACCTGTCACGTAGGGCGGAAACTGCCGGCAGCACATTACCAGCTAGTATCTCCATCACGGCCGACCCATGCACAGGAAAAGGAGACACAAGTTGCATGGGTTATTGGTCATTCTTATGTGAAACGTGTTAAATCTGTTTTTCTTACCAGTAATTACAGACAGAGGGCGGAACAGGGAGGTTTCAGGGTCTCCTTTCATGGTAGGGGGGTCTCTGCCTCAGTCAGTTGAGGGGGTTCATAAAGGAGTTGCTCAACAGACACACCCCACCGCCCACAGTTGTTCTCTTACATTTGGGCAGCAACGACCTGGTAAAATTGGGCAGAAGGGTCCATATGGAGGTACGTTGGTAGCTAAAACATGCCAGGGCTGCACCATAGTTTGGTCCCAGATAATTCCTAGACTCAGATGGAGGGGGGGATTTAGTCATAGAGTTGAATCACTCGGTAAAGAGGATCAACAATAAGATAGAGAAATTGTTTCAGTCACCTCACTTACAAAACCTACCACATGGTTGTGTCAGGGGGGAACAGTGATTCTTACAAAATGGGGTTCACCTGACTAGTGCGGGCAACAACTTATTTTTAGAGAACATCTTGGCATGGCTAGGGGGTTTTAGGTCTGGGCATGACCTTGCAGAGTAGGAGGATAGGGGGGCAGATAGTCGGGCAACTATGCTGGACTGTGGCGGTAAGGTCATGATTGGTGAACAGTCATTTTAAGGTCCTTAGGGGGCGGTCCCATTCTTGAATGGGGTCGCCCAGGGGGAAGGACAAGTGTTCTTTCCTAGAACTCCAGGGGCTGTACATCCGGTTGGTTGGGTGGATGCGGGGGAGGTGGGAGTCACGCTTTCCTTAGGCTGGTTGGCCACCCCGCACGTGCACTATGACGTCAATAAACGGCGCAGGGTGCGAGGGCCCCTTTTTGATTAATGGAGTTAATGGAGCATACAGGGGTAACCGGGAGGGGGGTAAGTACCCTCTCGGTAAACGGGCCCTCTGCGCATGTGCACTCAGGCGTAAGGGCGTGGCTGTTTGATAAGGATCTGACACCGGTTAGCGACCTTGCCGTAGGCTCAAAAATAGGATATGCAGAAAAATTAATAATGTGTAATTGTGATCCAAAAATGTTAGATTTGGATAGGAAATAGTCTGTTTTAGAAATATGTTAAGGTTATCCCTTGGATATCTGTCTACATGGATTGTAATCTAATGTCGATTGCTTTTTTCTGCATAAATGATTGTGTAAATATTGTTTATTTCAAACATTTTTAAATTGTTTTCATGTTTTAATAAATACGGCAGGGGGGTTGTGAACAGGCACGGCCCGTGACGGGCGTGCCACCGGGCGGTGACGTGGGGTGGGGGAGGGGCAGGGTGGGGGTTGTAAAATACGGGAAATGGAAGATTTCAGGTAAGTACTGGAAAAAATAAAAATTTTGCGCGCGCTGCATCACATTTGGCGATGCAGCACGCGCAACAAAATTCGTTTTTTTTCCCGGTACTTACCTGAAATCGTTCATTTTACAACCCCCCATTCTGCCCCTCCCCTGCCCCACTTCACCACCCAGAGGCACGCCGTTCACGGGCAGTGCCTGGTTGTGAGACCCCCCGCCTTCCAAAGAAACTCCTCTCTCATGTCCAATTTCTAATAAATGTGGGGGTGCACAAGGCAGGGGAGGGGGATGGATGGTAGTCCCTGACCATGAGCCTGCACACAGCACCGTCCTCCAAGGTGTCTCACACAGCGGTCTCAGGGATAACTCTTATTAGCGTTGATGTCCATACCAGCGAAAATTATTTAACATTACCATTCCAATGATATAAAACATGAAAGAGCTACACCTTCTCAATCAGAAACTACAGCTTAAAAGTGTAATAAGGAATTCGCAATGTTAATCTATGAGAGGAGTAGACCTCACAGTAGTGAAAAACACATTTAGTTGTTTTTCACTACCAGGACATACAAAATGTAAAGTACATGTTCTGCCTTTTACTTACACAGCACTGTGCATATCTAGGGCCTACTTTAGGGGTGGCTTATTAATTTTTTAATATATGTGTTACTTTTTAGAAGTTATTAATTTTATTTTAATTTAATTTAGCATTTTTGTTTTGTAGTGGGTTGTGGGTTTATAGGGGACTACGGTGGGAAGTATTTATAATTAAATTAAATTACTGATTATTATTTATTAATTAATATTTATTTACCTGAGATTTTTTGGGTCAATTGTGTAAAGTAATTTATTGTTAAATAATTAATAATTGGTTTTTAATTAATATTAATGAAATAATTGATAACTAATTATGGGAATTGTTCAATTAAGTTTAGGCGCTGGTTGTGGGGTTTATAGGGGTATAGGATGGGAAGTAATGTATTTTAAATTCATTATTAATCAGCTGTTAATTGATATTAAGTTACTTATTTGAAATTAATAATGGTGAATATGTCATTAGTTTTAGGAGTGGGTTGTGGGGTTTATAGGGGTAAAGGGTAGGAAGTAATTTATGTTTAATTTAATTACTAATTCATTGTTAATTATTTAATTCATATCTATTTAGGATAATTTTTTAGTTTTGTGTGTGTGGTTTTTACTTTTAAAGGTGTAAAGTGTGGGTAGTAAATACATTTTACTTACTTCATATTTAGTTGTTTATTGGTAATAGTTTTTTATTTGTGAAAAAGTGAGGTGCCGCTCGCAGCCGTTTCGTGGAGCTTGTTTCGCTGCCATCAGGAGGGAAGGTCCTGCCAGAAGTTCCCCTGGATACACTGCGGAGGGGATAGACTGATTGTTTGTTCTTTGCCTCAGAGGGTGCGGGACTGCGAGTCCCAGTGGGCAGAGCGCGCAGACCATCAGGCGCACCTGTGACTCTTCCCGCCCCCCTCCTCCCCCCATATAGGCACGCCTACAGCCGCGCATGCGGGACGCCCGGGCAAAGGGCGGGCCCTCTGCTGCCCTCAGAGGCCAGAGAAGGCCGGGCCGGGCTACCACCCTTGGTTTTGGGAGATAAAGGACATGAACAAATCTATGCACATCTAGAGACTATCCTCGAACACTTCTACTTCCTCTAATTGGTCTACTTATTGGTTATTAAGATACCCACTGGACCGATATAGGTTTGTGTATGTTATTTTTGGTTATAACTTAGTTGTACCATGGCTTTTAAAGGGGCTTCCAAGCAAACACTCTCTCTGGGGGGTTCACTCAAGGGGAGACTGGACTACGAACTAACTAGGGTAACATCGGCAATTGAGAGAGTAGAACATAGTTTGTCTACAGAAACTATATCCTGCAAACGATCCCCTTTGATTTCAACTGACTCACCGAACTCTTTATTACTGAGGGATTTAAACGAAATTTGTAACACTATGTACTTCCCAGCAGAACAGGGAACTGAGCAATCCAGTCCCCCAATTTGCCCTATGGGAAATAGAAGCCCCCAGTTTAGTAAATCACCACAACCAAATAAAAGTCCCCTGGAAACGCCTTTCCCATTAATAGACAAAGCTAACACTCAAGCGATCACGAATTCCCAGGTCCCTCCCCAGAACAGAAAGCGTAAAGGTGCGGAACACAGGGGGAGTCTAGCGAAACATCCAAAATTGGTTTCAAGTCCCCCCTCGGTCAATGCCACCATCACACCTGAACCACCCAAAACACGTCCAATACTGGAAACTTCTGTATCCACTTTACCATCCAATCTTTTGGCCCAGCTTGAAGAACTGGTTAAAACCTTATTATCCCCGCTCATAGAAAGGATAGAGAGAATTGGGGAAAAGCTCCCGACGATAGAAGAAACTATCAAGCTAAGCAAGCAACCGCAGAGCTTAGTTGCTTCCAATATGCTCGAAACCACTGCACATAGTGAAATTGCCCAAAATCGTTCACTAGATTCCACATTACTAGCCTCAAAAAGCAAGGAAGTACCCAAAAAATCGACAAAGGTACCGAGATCTGCCGCTAGAGCAGGGCCGACCAAAGTAGCCACGAGCTCTGAGGGGTCAGTTGCTAATCAAAGTAATATGCGCAGAAAAATCAATTGTATAAACCTACCACCAGAGGCAGCACCTTATGTGTGCATCCTCTCGGGAGTGCCGGTGCTCATAAACAGGAAAACTGAAGGGCATCAGGACCTCAAAAATAAAGTACAATTTTGGTTTACTAAGAATAGACCCCTTCCATCTAATATTGATGGAAGAATTTTAAATGTCAGAAGGGTGGGATGGATAGGTTCCCGTCCTAAGTACATGGTTGGAGACCTGGTAATTGTTAACTTCAGGGATAACCAGGTCATCCCATATCTACATAGCTGGGATTCACAAATAGGAGACGGGCCCATAGCAACAAGAGAATTGTCCGATTTCTATCCCAGAACCGCGTATTTGCCACCCACAAGATGGAGCGTAGAGGAAAACCACTGGATGGGTAGGAGGGGCCCCGTAACGAGTAGTTACAAGATACCCACTTACAATCGTTATGACTTTCTTCATTGCTTAGATTTGGTGATCTGAAAGCATCCAATAAGCACAGTTACCTTTTTGCGTTGTCAAATGTAATGAATCTTAATTGATGTCACCTATGTGCTTTCTTTTACATAGCTTAGATATAGTTTCACATTCATTTCACTTCCTCGATTGTAATTGTTTCTTTTTTAATTTGCAAAATCTATCTTGTTGGGTTGACTCCTTACTGTGTGTTCACAGGGAAAATTGATTTAGGTTTTTTTTTACTATATTTTATTGCACATGAAATTTGTATGTTGTATGCTTTTATGGTTATTAATTTTAACCGAATAAAGTACTTTGAACTTGAACTTCATTATTGTGTAATTCATCTTTGTACAGTGTAATTGTTGATGTGTTAATTGTGGTGATTATAGGGTTGAAGTGTTGTAAGTTAATACATTTTTATTATTAATAATATCTATTTAATTGGTAATTAATTGTGTTAATTGTGGAAGTACATATTTTTTTATTTCGATGTGGGTTGAGATTTTTGTGGTGTTATAGGATAGGAAATAAAATGAATAAATGTATGTAATACTCATTGCTTTTGTTTCTAAATATTTTCTAGTTAAAAATGTTTATTTGTTTGAAGTTTATTTTTTATTTCATTTTATATAATAATTGTAGGTATTTGTTAAATATAAATAACAATATAATATATATATATATTTTTAGTATTAAATACATATGTATTTTAATTTTTACATTTAAACATATTTATATTTATATTTATTTGTTTTGTTTTTTAATATGTTCTTTGTTTTAATTTTTTAACTGACTGGAGTGGCAATAGTACATTTTATCCCTCCACTATACAACACTTTCCCTGCTGTTGCACTCACTGGAGTGGGAATAGTAATTTTTACCCCTATGCCACCCAACAGTTTACCTACAGTTGCACTCACTGGAGTGGGAATAGTAAATGTTATCCCTCCGCTATCCAAAATTTTCCCTACAGTTGCACTCACTGGAGTGGGAAAAGTAACTTTTACCCCTCTGCTATCCAACCTTTTCCCTACTTTTGCACTTATTGCAGTGGAAATAGTCATTTTTACCCCTCCGTTATCCAACACTTTCCCTACTGTTGCTCTCACTGGAGTGGGAATAGTAATTTTTACCCCTCAACTATCCAACACTTTCTCTACTGTTGCAGTCACTGGAGTGGGGATAGTAATTGTTAACCCTCCGCTCTCCAACACTTTCCCTTTTGTTGCACTGACTGGAGTTGGAATAGTAAATTGTATCCCTCTGCTACCTAACACTTTCCCTACTGTTGCACTCACTGGAGTGTGAATAGTAATTTTTACCCCTCCGCAATCCAACACTTTTCCTACTGTTGCACTTATTAGAGAGGCAATAGTAATTTTTACCCCTCCGCTATCCAACACCTTCTCTACTGTTGCACTCACTGGAGTGGGAATAGTAATTTTTGCCCTTTCCCTATCCAACACTTTCCCTACTGTAGCACTAATTGGAGTTGGAATAGTAAATTTTACCCTTTCACAATCGAACACTTTCCCTACTGAATTGGGAAATTTAAGTTTAAACAGTTTAATGTTTTAATTATATTTAGGTTGTTGGTATATATGTTTCAAAATGTTTAAAATTATAAAATAAATTAAAATGAATAGTTTATGAATTGGTTTAAAATATATAAATATATATTATATATATATATATATATATATCCAAACACTCCCTTCACAGGAATTTGAAAACGCACTCGAGAATATTTCTTTCACAGATGATTTATTGCACCATTGCTCTCAGCAGAAACCAACGCGTTTCACCGCCCACAGACGGCTTGATCACTGTGATCGTCTGTGGGCGGTGAAACGCGTTGGTTTCTGCTGAGAGCAATGGTGCAATAAATCATCTGTGAAAGAAATATTCTCAAGTGCGTTTTCAAATTCCTGTGAAGGGAGTGTTTGGATGTAGAATCAGCAGGGCTCTGCTGAGGAAAACGCACCGGTGGGAGAGCGCCAGGGGTCACCAGAACCGAGCCAAGTTGTGGATAATATATATATATATATATATATATATATATATTTTTTTTACTTTTGCTAAGCGGCAGAGCGATGAATTAAATGGCTATTCCACGCAGAATTGGCTTTGAGTGCTCTTCTTGAGGCGAGTCCTGGTCACGAAGGGACCGAAGTGTTTTGAAATATATATATATATATACACAAATATGAATTCATATGTTTGTACTTTTAACTTTTTTTAATTAAGATTATTTATTATATTTTGTTAAATGTATATTCCATTTAATTCATTTTGTTAAAAAAATATTTATTGTTTAATAGATTTAACATTTATTATTTTATTTATGTATATAAAAATCAATATTTAGTACAACTATATTTTTAACATCAATATTTTGTTTAAATATAAGTATGGGGAGTCCATATTTTTTACATCAATGTTGTGTCAGTGAACCGTTTAAATGGCTATGTGAGTAGGTGGCACACTTGGTGCTGTAGTTCCACTTGTTGTATTTAATTTACAGGCCCTGGGCACATGTAGTGCACTTTACTAGGGACTTAAAGTAAATTAAATATGCAAATTGGATATGAGCCAATCTTACCATGTTTAGAGGAGAGAGCAGAAACACCTTAGCACTGGTTTGCAGTGGTAAGGTGCTCAGAGTCCTAAAGCCAACAAAAATAGATCAGAAAAGGAGGAGAAGGAAGGCTAAACATTTGGAGTGACCCTTCAGGGAGGGCCATTTTCCAATATTCAAACTAATCTATGATTTAGAAACTAAAAAGGTACACAAATGAGACTAGCAAAGTTGAGGCTCCAGATTACAATGAGGAGACTCAGACACTTTTACCTCAAAATTAAATTTCAAAGCAAATAGATAGCTTTAATTAAATCTTACATTGTTTATTATTTAAGGGAATTTATTTTGAGTAATTGATTCATGCAACTCCCAGTCCCTTCATATATATAGTGCAGCTCATCCTACCTGAGCAGTTCAGCAAAGAATGTTGTATGGAAATCTTAGGATTGCATCTCTGAGGTTTCTTAGAAAGGGAGTAGTGTGAACCTAGGTGAATTACAAATCAATGTTTTTGAGATATTCCTATGCGAGAGGAATTGAGTTTCTCACACACCAAGGCTAAATAAAGGATATTTCTGAATGTAGAATCAATTATGTTTTAAATATATTTTTGTGGGAATAGTCAATTACCTAGAGTCTGTTTTCCTAGTTTGTTCAATTTCAGAGTAATGTTTTCACTTTACCTGTCTGTGTGGATATCTCTCCTTCTGTACATGGGATGCAATCAAAGCAGCAAACTGGCTGTCCCTGACGGGGAGTTTTTCTGTATCCAGGAAAACAGCTCTCACTGCAGATGGACTGAGGAACCTGAGTAAAAAACATGTGATTAACACTGTATACTTTTTCACAATTCTGTGGATTTTAAATGGACTTTTTATCATTCACAAATGCATCACCTTCACTTGTATGTGGTGTCACACTTGGAAGCATGTGATTTTAGTGTTTTTATCAGAAAATGCTCCCTAAACAATGGTTTTCAATTTCACTAGAGAGAAAGTGTGACAGACATTATCAGTTGTCCACTACATTGAGTGGGTGAAAGCCCTCACAACTCTCTAGCATTGTCTTCACAATGAGTGCGAATGGCAATTTTCTGAGTTTTAGTGACCAGAAGATGACTATATTAAAGTCAACGTGACTAAAACCTCTTTGTGGTGCTCATCAATGCACCTCTTGATGAGGTCTTTACCTCTGTACTTGCCTCCATGATATGGTGCAGCAGCAGAGTAAAATAGTTTCCCTCATTAGGATGGGACCTGTCCCTTTAGGATTGCAACAGCACTATATATGTGCAAGTGTTGTTTTTGTATTACAAAAGGAGATGTGCAAGCAGGTATGAAATAGAGGGCCAGCTGACCGACTCTTTTTTGCAACCGCAAACAGGTGATACTCCCATTTGCGACAGCAAAAAAGGGTAATGACATGAACAAATGCTATTTTGCGAGTCACTGACTGGCAAAATAGCATTTGCGACTCCTGCTATTAGAAAGGATTGTTCCTTCCTAATAGTGAGTCACCATGCCATGAATAATTGTTTTGCAACTGAATTTGCAGCCGCAAAAGATTCGCAGTTTGCCACGTACTTCAAGTAGTTGGCAAACCACTCTTTGTGAGTTTATGAGAAAATATTTTTAAGAGCAGGTAGTGGTCTCAAGTGGCCACTACCTGCCCTTAGAAAAATGAAACTGAAAAGTTTAATTTTTCTTTTTTTTAATCCATCCTGTTTTCCTTTAACCCCTTCCATGCTCATGACGAGCTCAGCTCGTCATGCAGTACACTGCTCGTGTGCTTATGACGATCTGAGCTCGTCATCATCAATGGGATTTAAAAAATATCAGCACCCAGCGGGAATTGCCTTAGCAGCCAAGGTGTTAAAGAAAACAGGCGTATTTAAAACAAATAGACTGCTTTATTCAAAAGCAGCCCCAGACCTGGTAGTCTGATGACCCCAACAGGCCACCATCCCTGGGAGTGCTAGCCATTCCTAATGGGGTGGCAAATTGCCTGGGTTACTCCATCACAGCGGCAATGGATATCCCATCCGCCGAAATATAAATCTTAATATATCCTACAGGATTTCTATTTCTGCAGACGGGATATCCGGATGAGACAGAGTAAACCATCCGGCAAGAGCTAAATCAGGCCCTTAGGATCTATTATGTAGAGCCTCTGCACTGTTGAAAACTTTTTCTGCAGAGCCAAAAAACTTGTGTAGAACATGCTGAATACAAGTCTTTAATTGTCACCTGCACACAAAGTTACACTCCAATGCAAAGATGTATAACTTGTTCAATACCTGTACATGTCTATGATTGATTAGGAGCACTTGCATTTTGTGAACAGGTACACCCATAAGCTGAACACAGGCTGTACAACCTTAAGTAGAAAGTAAAATGGTAGTTACCCACCACTAAGTAAATTATAAAACAAACTAGAACACTAGTTGGATGATGTCATCAGTGATATCATCAATGATGTTATTTGAAAGTCGCAAATGCACAACAATTTGCGAGTCACAAATTGGTGGGTCGTACATCTGGCCCAGAGTGTGGTGGGAGAGACATGGAAGTGGTCTTCTAGAAAGGAGCATTAAATGCTCCATCTGGGCGGTACAAAAGGAGGTTGGATGGGCCAGGGACTGGGCTTCACTGGCAGCCCAATTGCAAGGTGAATTCCTAAGTCAATGCTGGAACACCACACAAATTTACCAGCAATAAATTCTTGCTGGTAAATTTGTATCATGTTCCAGCACTTGACAAATAGAGTTGTGAGAGCACTGGTCAGATCATACCAAAGAGTGTGTACAATTCTCATAATTTACTTTTATGTAATTATGTGAAATTGCCATAAAATTACACATAATTACGCAAAATGCAGATCTGTCATTTCATCCTACATTTTAGCATAAAATGCATCCCCACATACATTTTTGCCACACAGATTCTGTTATACAAAATCACTGCAAACACAAGCAATTGGCGCTTACATTGACGTAAATGAAGCACTGCTAAACATAAACAAGCATTTGCAATGCAATAGGTCTCGCATTAGGAAAGTTTGAGCTATTGGTATTGTAAATGACAATTTTTTTATTTCTGTTTTGTTTTTGAAAATAGCGAAATTAATAGCTTTGTCATTTACAATGCCAATAGTTATAACTTTTGCAAATGTGACACCTATAGCATTTTTAATGCAATATGTGTTGTATTTATGTGACTTACATGTATTGATATTACAAATAACAATGGCTTTACATTTTTTTCCAATAATTAATACTTAAATAAAAGTTATTGTAATTTATAATGGTAATAGCTTAAAGTTTTGTAAACAACTTTTGTGAAGATTATGTTCAGTATTTTATTGTGACGAAAATCCAAGAACAGAAATGAAAAATTAACATCTTTTTGTTACATTTGTAATAAAGCTTGAAACATTGAGAGCACATATTTGAACCAGGTGTTGTTGAATGGTTGCACAGATTGATGCTGTGGTGGCGCTGAGTGATGTTGAGACGGCGAACTAGTGATGCTGTGGCATTCAGTGATGCTGTGGTAGCGCATAGTGGGGTGAGGGGGGTGGGGTGTGAGGGTGTGTGGGGGTGTGAGGGGGTGAGGGTGAGGGGGTGTGAGGGGGTGAGTGTGAGGGGTGGGTGTGAGTGTGAGGGGTGGGTGTGGGTGTGAGGGGTGGGTGAGGGTGTGAGGGTGGGTGAGGGTGTGAGGGTGGGTGAGAGCGTGTGTGAGGGTGAGTGTGTGTGGGTGAGAGGGTGTGTGAGGATGAGAGGGAGGGTGAGGGTGAGGGGATGTGTGAGGGTGAGGGGATGTGTGAGGGTGTGAGGGAGGGTGAGGGTGTGAGGGAGGGTGAGGGTGTGAGGGAGGGTGAGGGTGTGAGGGAGGGTGAGGGTGTGATGGAGGGTGAGGGTGTGAGGGAGGGTGAGGGTGTGAGGGAGGGTGAGGGGATGTGAGGGAGGGTGAGGGGATGTGAGGGTGAGAGGGGTTGTGAGGGTGAGAGGGGGTGTGAGGGTGTGAGGGTGAGAGGGTGAGAGGGGGTGAGAGGGGTGTGAGGGTGAGGGGGTGTGAGGGTGAGTGAGGGTGTGAAGGTGAGTAAGTGTTGGTGTGAGGGTGAGGGGCAGACATAAGACAGACATGACTGTGGACTCTCTGCAACTCACATACACCCCTCCAACCACACGGAAAGGCAGCTCCCACAGGGTTCGTTTCTATCCCTCAAATGTGTTCTCTCTCTAAACGCAGTGGTGGTCCTAACCCAACCATGGCAGGCGTTCATCCAACTATCTTCAAGGTGCGGCCCCCCGTGAGGCACAGAAGTGCACCTCCCTCTCGGTATTGGTGCATCCATCCATCCGTCGCTACCCTAAAGTGTGCACCGTGCTCCATCAGGGGGCTCCCTTTTCATTCTCCAGATGTGCACACTCCCTAGTACCTCCAAACCGCAGGGGTGCCTACTTTAGGTGTGCACCCCAACTCAGCTCTTATGTGCACCCCTTCTCCAGCCACAGGTGCACACTCCACCACCAGGCGTACACACCCCCTGCTCCACCCCCACATGCGCATATCAGCTTCACTTGCCTCCTTCATGCTGGGATGATTTAGCTCCATCACCCGCGGCAGGGTCCTTTCTTTCCCTAGGTGCGCACCAGTCTCCGGTCCCTAGGTATGTCATATTCCACGCCACGGGTACGTACGCCTGGCTATTCCCAGATGTGTACTCCGACACCCACAGGTGGGCACTTCCTCTTTTGTTCCATGGGGTTTCCGTGCACCAACCCCAAAGAAGGAGGGGTGCCCCGTTGCCCCAGGAGATTATCCCTTTAAATGCCCGGCGTCCTTCCCCCTGGAGCCGGCGATACGTACGTCTCACTATCGCCAGGTGCGTAAACCCCGCCATCCTTATGTGTGCCGCTATCTGGTGCACACCCCTTCTCTTTCCTTTCCTGGGGCACACACCCCTTTCCGATCAGGTGTGCCTCACCCCCTAGAGCCCACCACCCCACCCGCGCGCCCATAATACAGCGAGAAGCAGTCAACGCTGGACTCGCCAGGCGTGCCCACCCGCCACCCTTGTCCTGTCACGCAGGCCCTTATCTGTCCCTTGACGACCGTCTCGCGCTCTCTCCTCACCTGCATGGCTGCTCTCTGCTGGACGCTGGCTGATCTCTAGGCTGTGAGAGGAAGGAATGGAATAGACGGAGCACCAGGGCCAGCCCCCTGCGTGGAGGGAATCCCGCCCACCATGCCTCCCCTTAAAGGAGCTGCGTGTTAACCCCTCAACTCCCTGCAGGCGCCAGGCATCGGCTCATAAACATCTTCCAGAGAGCAGGCACGCACAGTTTAGGAGTAACGCAGTGAACTAAAAAGGAAAGGATGTTTAAAATAGATCTAGGCACTTCAGTCACGAATTGCTTTTAGACAAACCCTCCAACCACAGTATTCAAAGTTTGAGCTGGGCAGCCACGGCAGCGAACACGGAAGACAGCGAAACAGAAAGCTGTGACTGAGAGGGCGGGGGCTGCCCGCGCATGCGCACTATCTGCTATGAAGAGGGTGCCCCAGCGCCAGCAGCTGAAGTCCCGGGTCCCAGGAGGGGCCCCGGGTGAAGACCATGCTAGACTGACCCGCTGGCTGCCGTGGGAGAGAGGGACACGCGGAAAGAGCCCGGTGAGTGGGGGTGAGTGGGGGGATGTGTGCGTGTAGCTGTGTGTGTGCGCGTGTGTGGGTGTAGCTGTGTGTGTGCGCGCGCGTGTAGCTGTGCGTGTGTATGTATATGTGTGACTGTGTCTGTTAGCTGTGCGTGTGTATGTATATGTGGGGCTGTGTGCCTGTGTAAGTGCGTCCTGATGTGCCTGCGTGGGTGTGTGTGTGTGTGTGGGTGTGTGTGTGTGTGTGTGCGCATGCGTGAGTGTGGCTGTGTGTGCGCGCGATTTCGAATGCCTGAATTGCTCTGAATGTGGGACGGGATGTGCACGGCGCCGGCCTGGACGTGCGCGTACAGGCAATAAAATCGCCGAAATAAAGCGCGTAACCACCCCCTGTGCGCCATTCCCGGCAAACCCACAACAATAGGTCTTTTGCTGGAGCAGCGCTATGCGTTGCTAACACCAGCGAGACCTAAAAATAAGTATACACTAAGCAAAAATACTAAAATATTTAAATCTTTTGTGTAATTGACAATCACACATAGAAAACGTTTTCAATTGTTCTTCTTTATTAGTGTATGCTTTATTATTTTAATATATTATTTAGTTTTGCAAAACAGTTGCAGACCCTCTGAATAGGCCTTTCGGACCTTCCGGGGTCATCGGACCACAGGTTAAAAACCCATTGCTTTACAACATAAATTTCATATAGAAGCCAGGTAAAACAAATAGCTATTTAAAGCAAATATTACAAAAATAAAAAGAACACTTTGAAGCAGTTTTGCAATTTAAGAGAAAAACTAATTTTAAGAGGATGTGAACAAAATGCACAGCCGTTGTGCGGTCTCAAAGTGAAACAAGCCAGTGAGTAAGGTGGGCTGACCTGTGGTCTGTTGTGCTGGTCTTAAGCAAAATGTGAGTGGCAATTTAACAGGAAAGCAGATCAACTCGTTGACCAAATGCCACTCAATGAATGTGTATTATGTATGATTTTTTGGGCGGGGAATGATTGTCTGGTTAGACTGCTAAACTTGTCTCAAATGCCAGACGTAAAAAGGCAAGGCATTCTAGGAGGCTGCCCGGAAAAAAAGGCGAGATGAATCTCTTCATTCTGACGAACAACAGTAAAGTTTAATTAGAAACAAACCTAGGTCATATAGGGTAGTACGAAGGAAAACTTGGCGATATGCGCACTGAATAAAGCTGACAACTTCGGACCATAGGGGGAGATATTATGCTTGGACCTAGCTTAGCTCTTCATGGACACTGATCTTCCAATAATACATCTTTAAAAGATATGCTCCTTGCTCGAAAACCTACCCTGTTTTTGTATTTTTGCGGGGAGTTTTGTCATTTATATGTCGATCGAAGCGAGCTGCTGTGTGCTCCTAAACACGAAACTCATGACACAATTAGATTTAATAGAGAACATGTGAATATTGTTGGGAAAGTGACGTTTGCCAAAGCATGTTACAAAACCAAGAAATACACTTCACTGAGACTAAATCACTAAACGTTATATAAAATTATTTAAATAACCGCTAAAATACCTCAGTTAATTAAGGCACGCTGCTGAAATCAAGGCACGCTGCTGAAATCAAAGTGAAGAAACATGCAGCCCAATAGTTTAACTCGAGCTGAGCTTTCTCTGCTTTTCATCCTTTGGGGCAGATACATTGGGAACCATCGAATTGGATGCCAAATAAAACAAATGTTTTTTTCTGTATTATTATCGCGCTTGCAGTGCTAATCTGACGAGAGTGCACCGGGACGTCAACACCACCTACATTTAGAAAGTTATATTCTCGCACACAAAGACGTAAACACGCTTAAAGATAAACTGCCTGCTGCTTTATGTGAAAGTTAATCTGGTTTTTAAACGTCCAAAATATACAAAGCACTTTAAATGACTACATAAGGTCTACTCAGTCGTGTTTTCACAACAATCACTCAGTAGCTTAAAATAGCCCTGCCCTTAAGAGACGAGTCCGGCGATTCTAGCACAAGCATGGCTTATAGTAATACAAATGAAAACAGGAACGACTTTAGTCGGCACAAGTCGTATCCACTACAAGGGACAGAGAACAATGTTGTGCTTTTAGCAGCGCTTCCAAGTGAGCAATGATGCGGTTTACAAATTAGATTCGAAATGCGCTGTTTATCGATTTATGGCAGAAACCGTTGTTGCAAAATCCATTTTCTGAAAACACAAAAAGGGAAATCAACGTTCAGATTGACTTTAACGAAAATGTGTCAAACAGTTCAACAACCAGCGAAGCACTGAGAAAAATAAAACTGGCAACGCAATAAATAAAAAACTCACCGCCGCAGCCCGGCTTGTACAGGAAGCCAGGCAACCTGTGTTGGGACGGGGGCGGGACCGCAAAAAGACAGGGAGCAGACGGGAGCCTACCCCGCGCTCCTGTGCCCGTCAGCCGGAAGATTGCCGGAAGATTTGCGTGTCAGCTAGCGGGGCTCCCGTGCTCGTGGAGAGCCGCGCCTGCTGCTGAGGATGACCCGCTGCCTGCCGCTGCCTGCCGAAGGAGAGAGGGACACACGAAAAGAACTCGGTGAGGGGGGGGAGGAGACATGTGCGCACGCGCGAGTGCGGGGGGGGGCGGGCGGGCTGTGTATGTGTGTGCGTGCGTGCGTGTGTCTTGGAGTGCGTGTGTGTGACTGTGGGGGAGGGGGGTGTGTGTGAGCGAGTGTCTGTGCCGTGTGCCTGTATGTGTGCCGTGTGCCTGTATGTGTGTGCCTGCGTGTGCATGCGCTCGCCTGTGTGTGCGTGCGTGCATGCAGAGGGGTGGGGGCTGCCTATATGTAAAGCGCTCTGATACCTGATTCGGTTCGGGGCTGGAAAAAAAAAAAATGGCTGTGAGTTACTCTGAGCATGCGCGGGGCAGACGCGCGCGCTCCCGCGGTGAAAACTGCAAGGGAAACGCTCGTGCCAGATAGGTGTCCACATTCCCAAAAAGCTGCAACAATAGTTGTCGAGACAGAAACTCTCAATGCTCAGGCATTGAGAGTACGTCTGCTCGACCTAAAAAAATACTATGGGCCTTATTTATGAAGGCCTTGCGCCGCCGGTGCGTCACTTTTTCCCATGTTAAAAGTGGCGCACCGGCGGCGCAAGGCCTTCATAAATAAGGCCCTATGTGTACAGGTTTCATGTTTACAGAACACATCCTTATTGATAGAAGCCTCTTGCATATTAAAGCATTCCTATCTATGTACAAATACACATCACGCACATATGATATATTTAGGTACATTCCATTCATATGTAATTTCTCTCGTTAAGGTTATCCTTTTATTTTCAATTGATGTTTATATATGTTGCCATATTATACATGGGTCTATCCCCACACTATTACCTTTTAATCCAAGGCCATATTAATGAAAGTGCAAAATGCAATATTAATTCAATCATATTCATACATCTGATTGTATTGGCGACAGGCAAAACTAATAAATATGCAACTTGTTTCTTTTAAAAACAATAGAATAAGTGCAAAGGATGCAAATTTACAAAACAGGCATTATTTTGTTATACATTGTACAAATACATTGATATGTGCAAAAGAAGCATGAAACGTGCAAATACGCTAATCAATTCACTGTGAATCTCAGGACAAATAACATAGCGGTTCTGTAATAAAAAGTTCCAGTGCCGGTCATAGTTCTAAAGCACCTAAAGTGCTAAATTGTGCAGTATGTGTGCACAAGTGCCAAAAAGAATATAGAATAATAAAATATAAAAATCGAGGTGGTCTGGCCGCAGTTCTTTTGGTCATAAATAAACTTATATCCCTATTCTCGTCCTCAGTCAGCTGGAGATTATATCAATTTATAATAGGTATAAATCCTTATTATGTATAGTCATAAGCTAGACTAAGGACCACAATAAAAAACTGCATGTCCACAGGGGAGTAAGTGTACAGGGAGTGTGTATATTGTAATCAATCCTTTTCTCCAACGATTCCCTGCAACCTGGAACCAGAAACGGAACGGACTCTACTTTCTTTGTGCAAATTGTTTTATTTAATTCATGCGCTCTGCCGCCATGACGCATTTTGGCCTCTGAAGGCCTTGATCACATGATGTGCTGTCATTTCCTCCCCACATTTAAAGTGCTAAGTGCATAATAGCTATGGAAAAAAGACTACAAGTCTGAACTCCGTTTTGACAATACAAATAATACAGCATATTGTCACATTTGAGAAAAATGGTCTTGATTTTGAGAACCATGTGCAAAATACACAATTTTTTCTGTATAAATAAAATAATTATTTACACACATAGTAAAAAACATTCTGAGGGCATAATACCAATACCTAAAACCTGTTACAAAACCCCACTGTTTCAACATTGCTGTTAAATAACAACATGTACTTGGTTCATTAGGTATTTGAATTATATAATATAATTCTAAACGAATGTTAAGATCACTTACAAAGACCCTTCTTAAATTCATGTGCAAAAAAGAATGCTGCCCTTGTGGGCATATATCCTGCTGTTTGTACAGTGCATAAATGTGTGCAAAGTGCAAGTCTTGTTAAAATGCTCATCTGCGTTGAAATCTCTTCCTACGAAAAAGTACACGCAGATAAAGTGACTAAGTGCAATAAAATACTAATTGTAAAAACATTCCATTGTAAACACATTTTTACAAAAAGAGAAGGGTTTTCTTCAGGGATAAGTGGTACAGCTTATTCAGACTATATATACCTTAATAGTGTATCTGTCATTGCAGATTTGTTTCTTGGATTGTGCCATGGATGTATTTATCAAGGCAGATCTACAGCCAAGTATATAAATCTTCGGTGGTATGGAGCCCATGTGGGCTTTTACTGTCTAGCTCCAAAATGTAACTGATTTCTAAACTCCTTAGGGTTGCCTCCTAATGCCACCTCATCTCAATTGTGGAACTGCATCCACATCATAGAATTTTAAGTGGTCCAAATCATTATTGGGGACCTCCTTAAAGTGGCGGGTCACCAGATAAGATACATCCGAGTTAGATATGGCCCTTAGGTGCTGGAGAATTCTTTTGTGGACTTGCAGTTTCGTGCTGCCCACGTACCGAAGTCCACAAGAGCACTCCAGCACAGAAATGGCAAATTCGGCTTTGCAGGTTAGTGATTTGTTGATACTAATGGGATAGTTCCTAAATGGCGTACAGTAGGTGGTCTTACTGATGCCAAATTTACATGCCGTGCATGAGGTGCACCTCACATATATTACCTACTGCTGTTTGCCTGTAGGTAGTTAGAATTAGGACCTCATTTCCATGCTTAGAACTTTGGAGTCGTTTCAAAAATCTTCATGACATTTTTCAACAAAATGCCCCACTTTGTCTAGTTTTTCATGGAAAGTGTCGGGGTGATTAGTCAACCACGGGCTGAGAAAAAGGGGGAGGTAAAAAAGTGAGTTCCCGATGTTAAGTCCCATGGAGATTTCAGACAGAACTACAGCCCAAACCGCTGAATGGAATTACACTAAATTTGACAGAAAACTAGATCTTAGTCGATAAAGTGTGCTTTTTGTCATTTGGTGTAAATCTGTTCAGTAGTTTGTGAAATATTAGATGAAAAACAGATTTGTATATCTAGAAGCGCGGAGCATTTGCAAATCCAACAGATCTCATGCTGAGATCTGATTGGCTGCCAACACTTCAACCACAAAGTTTTGGCAGCCATTTTGGGTCTCAGACTCAGCCAAGTCCCAAACATAAAGGTTAAAGAAAAAGAGAAGGGGCAAGGTAGGAATACCCTTAACCCTAGGCCTGATGGTGGGGTCCCCCACCAGGGCCAACAAGCATTATTTTTCAGTTTCACCTCTATTTTACAGTGGATTTGTGAATTCACAGCACAATTGAAAAAAAAATCAAAATGCGGTCTCCCACACTGGTTTCTAGTTGATTCCTTTGGTGGACCAGATCCCGGGGGCATATATTAACATGAATTTTGGAGAGGGGCCGCGCACTAGCCCACTCCTCAGGCAGTTTACAGTCCCGGAGACCGCCACCTCCCTAGGTCAAGGCCAATACATTTATCAGCAATGGAGGGGGGCCATGCAGAATCTCTCCAGGGTCCGTTTACAACCCTGGGGACCACCATCCTCCTGAGGCAACTCCGATTTAACAAAAAGGGGGGACTTGGCTAACATTTCAAATGAGAGACTTTTAAGAATGCTTTCAACTGTCAACAAGTCTTAATGAAGTTAAAACGTTTAAGTGGCTGTACGATGCAGATGTTTGCTAGTCAATAAAATTGGAATTGTGAAGTACCCAGGAGTACAGCGATATTTTTGGTCTACCATTAAGTATTGGGGTGAGTGGTCCATCCCCAAACATGTGCACCAGCAATAACAGCGTGTCGTAAGTAAGGACCACTTTGTTTCTGGATTTAAAAATGTCATGGTGGCACAAAATCCAGCATTATGAGAATTTGTAACTGAGTTACCTAATACTTGCGTGTGTACTAGCACTCGAGGGCAGAATCCGCCCTGATAGGTATGGAGTTCAGCTACATCTTACTTGAGACGACTCATTGACTGTGAGTAGAGGACAGCCTCAAAGAGGATAATGGTTAGTATATGTCCTTTAAAAAGTTTAAATTGGATGGATGCAGCCCATAAAACAGGGCCCGGGAATTGGACTAGTTTTAAAATAAATATCTTGCAAATGTAAAATCAGTGCATTAACTCATATTATAGAAATATGCACTGTACTGTTCAATAGTGATTCAGGGAGAATGTGGAGAAAGTTTAAAGATCATCTGTAAAGTGATTCAGTGAGAAGAATGGTTCCTGTGAATAAAAAGCACTGTGGTAGGATCGTAGTTTGGAGGAACGGAAACAATGCAATTACCATTCTCTCTGAATAAGCAAATAAATATGTATTAGAGGTCTTTTGTCATCCAGTCTGCCAAATGGAATATGTGCTTCATAACTGCCTTGCCGTTTAAACTTTATTGCCCATAATGCCCCTGTAGAGATTATGAGTATAAATGGGTTAATTGCGAACAGACTGATAAGAATGCTTTCTACTGTGAACAAACTTAATGAAGTCAAAACATGTAGGTGGCTGTAAGATGCGTATGCTTGCTTTTTAATATAGTTGAAATTGTTAAGTACCCAAGTAGTCAAAGGTTAAAATAAAGATATAGTTAGGTGAATATGTTAGTGACAACATTAATGGTTTGATCTAAAAACATACAGAAATTCACCACTTATTGCAGAGCAAACTATAACTTGTGGCTCTACCATGCACTACTTACGACCTCACATATTATATCACTCATGACACATTTTATGACATCATTTATGACATCACTAATGACATCCTAAATGACATCACTGATGATAACAAACAAGCTTATTTTGTACACAATATTCTATAAACTAGCATGGCATTAGAATCCTGATGGTAAGTACGAAATAGCTCAGAATATTTTGAAGCAACATTAATGCAGTCACACAAAGAACTCACTTAGGTGTAGAAAAACATGTGTTATGGGCAACATTAACACTATGACATACACTTGATGGGTATTCAAGTTCATTTTGACAATCAACCATAGATATATGGAAACCTCTCATTGCATATGGTGTTGAATTGGTATACACTGATCAGAGAAAGCCAAGTTCCTTAAGACACTCAACGTTTATTCCAAAATTAATGCCCTTCTACAGACAGCTTTTATCTGTATCAAACCTTTCACAGTAAGCGAACATATATTGAGAAATGAAATTAAGTTGATATGATCAGAAAAGTGGGTTCTGTAAAGAGTGTTTATTCTATGGAGAGAATTTACTCTGTACCACACTGTTTTCAAACAGTGAAACTCTCATGAGAAATACACCAGAGTATTAAAAAGTATCTAATAAGAACAGTGTACACTCTATGCAACATTCATCAAAAAAACACTATTAACTTAAAATAACCAAGGTCAGAAGGTGCTAAAGATTATACTACCTGAAGCATTCATAAAGTGGTGAGAACTTTGCAGATAGCCCATCTTCTGAAGCAAAAGAAGCACATATACATAGGTTAGTACATGGTGCACACAGTCTTCTGTGTTATGTAGATATTGTCATGCTGGGACAGTTGTGTGTAATAACTTAACAGTGCTTAAAATACTTACGGCCTTATTTAGATCTTGGCGGACGGGTTACTCCATCACAACGGCGACAGATATCCCATCCGCTGAAATATAAATCTCATTATATCCTATTGGATTTCTATTTCAGCAGATGGGATATCCGTCACTGTTGAGACGGAGTAAACCATTCGGCAAGATCTAAATCAGGCCCTTAGGATCTATTATGTAGAACCTTCGCACTTTTGTAAACTTTTTCTGCAGACCCCAAAAACTTGTGTAGAACGTGCTGAAAACAAGTCTTCAACTGTCACCTGCACACAACGTTACTCTCCAATACAAAGATGTATAACTTGTTCAATACCTCTACATGCCTATGATGCATTAGGAGCACTTGCATTTTGTAAACAGTTACACCCATAAGCTGACCACAGGCTGTACAACATTAGGTAGAAAAGTAAAATGGTAGTTACCCACCACTAAGTAAACTATAAAACAAACTAGAACACTAGTTGGATGATGTCATCAGTGATATCATCAATGATGGTATTTGAGACATCATGAATGATGACATTAATGATGGCATAGACCATGTCGTGAGTGAAGTAATTTGTGAGGTCATTAGCAGTGCATGGCAGGGTGCAAGTTATATTTAGGTCTGTGATCAGATTTTCTTTTTGTTCAAAACATTAATGTTGTCACTGACATATTCACCTAACTATTACATTACTTCAACTGTTGGTTTCTTCAGTGAATTTATAGTGTTTTTAAACAAAAACAGATCTTTTTATCACACCTAACTTTGACTTTACCTTAACCTTAGTTTTTTCTGTGATTTTCCGCATTCTTTTAAAAACAAAAATATATAATTTATCACACCTAACTATATTGGTACTTTAACCTTTGCTTCTTTCAGTGAATTTCTAAGGTTTTAAAAAAAATAAAAACAGACCTTCCTTTCATACAAACTATAGCGCTAAATTTACCTTTGATTTTGTCTAGTACATACTCTACACCACAGCTGCAAAAAGGACCACTAGGTAATGTCTCCAGCGAGCTTGTGAAGATGTCATTTTGGCAATGTGATTGTTCCTCTGCATCATCATACAGAAATCAGGGACAAATTGAGTCCTCATATAGAGAGGACATAATATAAAATAACATAACGTGTATTTGTAAAGCGCACATTCACCAAAGGGTATCTTGGTACTGAATAACAGATGTTTATTGTTACCCAACTCATCGATGCACATTTTATCAACCTCAAAAGGATGAAAGGCTGAGTGGACCTGCCGGGATTAGAACCTGTGACCATGAGGTCAAACACAGGACCCTACAGTGGATGCATTGGTCCACTAAGGCACCAGAATCAAGGGGGTTGACAACACTACTGCAAGGAGTTGATTCTCGCCCAAACAAGGGTACTTCCTCTTAATTGTATGAAGTAAGTGCTTCTTTGTTCAGTGGAGATGTCCTTATATTCCTCTGCATCAAGAATGTGCCATCAAAACTGGCGGAAATTGAGCTTGCATAGCACTAACATGGAAGGACGGGGCCAAATGAGCGGAACTTGTGTGTGATTTTGTACATTTCCATACTCAGCAGTAATTAAAAGGGAGAATCATGGACTCTGCTATCAGACCAGGATACACAAGAAAGAACACACTTGTTTGGGATTGTCACTACAGAAGAGATTGCGCTCCAATAAATAAATGAGGCATTCACCTCCATCAAGGATCTAGATAATTTTTCAACGTGGAATTGTAAAGCAAACGCACCTGCTTTGCCTTGGCCAAGTGCAAGAAGTTATGATGATTGGTCCTTTACAGAAGTGGACCTTCAGCTAGGACACCTGCTGAGTTTATATTTGCCAGGGTTGCCCATTGAGGTTTATTTTCGGTGAAATAAGCATCAGGGCCAGATCGGAACCTGCCTGTGTATTTATCCAAGAAGAATCAACAGTTTTTATTTTCAAAGGGAGAGGGGGCCATGTGCCCCCCTACCTGAACCTTATTCGAACCTGGGGACCGCACCAACCATGGCTATTTTTATTTTTTAGGGGAGGTGGCCCCCGAGCCTTATTAGGCTCCGTGACCCCATCCCACAGGGATGTATTTTTTTAAAAGGTGAGGGAGCCCTTGTGGCCCCCTCTCTGAGCCTCATTATGCAGGGACATGTGGCCCATACCACAGGCTGTATCTAATTTAAAATGGGAGGTGGCCCCTCCCTCAGCCTATTTTCCCCTGAGGACCCCATCCCCGAGGCTTCCATTTTAAATAGGTGGGTGCTCGGGTGCCCATCCAGAGCATTCACCATACACACAAGTGGTGCAGGGACAGGGAAAGCCCCAGGGCCCCCACAGCTCCAGCAAGCTCCTCACATACGGCTAGCGTTGGCATTGCTCCTGGCCTAGGGAGCAGCTATTTATGTTGCTCCCTCCAGGCAGTAGCAAAATGTTGATCTGTTTCCCAGTTTGCATTAGTGAGGGCGGGGTAACCGATCACAAGTTTGCTCCCAGCCACTGGGAACAGACTTTGTGGTTGCCCCAGTTTGGTTGGGATTTTAAAAATGCTCCCACCAGGAGGGAGCAAGCATTAGTTTCCCTACCCACGTCAGTGTGTGCAGGGAAGCTGATTTGTTCTGAATATACTTTATTTTTTATAAAAAAATTTATTTATGCAAGATTGAAGTAGAAAAGTGAGGAAGAGCAAGGAGAAGAAGAGAGAGAGAGAGGAGAAGATAAAGGAACAGGCGACAATCCGCCACAAATCCCCACACAGGGGGTGCTGAAAACATTGCTGTAGAAACCAAAGTCCTGTAACAGAAGATGGCTCACTTTGCTGTTAGACGCCCATGGCAATGTCCTTATTCGCCAACCAGCACCGAATGGGGGGTGCGTCAACTCCTTAGCAGGTGACCATAATTTCACAAGGGAAGGGGGGGTCCCCAACCAGGATCACAGTTATACAGGAGTGCCACGCATGTCATCTCCACATGCAAGTATGTCACAACTAAGAATAAACAACAACCCCACCCCAACACCCCTCAACTCCCCCAACCCCCCACCCCCCACCCTTCCCCTGGTGGCGGCGACCAGCATCCATTCATCACAGCGTCACACATGTAAGCGGTTAAATTTGAAAGAGGTGTAATGCACAAAGCGCTGAGGGGCAGACCGCAGAAGGTAGACCTCGAGATAAGAATCTAACCAAGGGACCCCAGGTAAACATGACATTTTTAAAATTCCCCAAAAATATATCTGACATTCTCTCCATACTCAACAGTCGCCACAACCGCGCGTGCCACAGCGAGATGGCCGGTGCAGACAGGTTCTTCCAGGCGGCTGCCAAGGTCAGTTTGGCCGCCCCTAAACACAGCCATACCATGCGTTTATCAGCTTTAGTCTGATGTTCCAACAATGGGTCCCTAAGCCCCAATAGCACATATTCTATTCAATTTGGAATCGGGTAACCCAGCACATCCTTAATGTGGGACAGGATCTCGGACAAAAAGGTCGGATGGTGGGGCAATCCCACCAAATGTGGCGGAAGTCACCCAACATACCGCAGCCCCGCCAGCACCTATCCGAGGTAGTCGGAAAGATCCGATGTAGCTTAGATGGGTAGAGATACCAGTCACACAGAACCTTAAAGTGAGCCTCCCTGAGATCTGTGGAATGATTATGTGCTGCCACATCCCGCCAGAGGCACCTCCACTCGTTGTCAGAAATGTCCCTACCAAGGGTAGCCTCCCAGTGGTCCATGTAACGAGGGCGGTGGGAAACCGCGGTATCTAGTAACATCCCATAAATGAAGGAAATCGTTCCCTTCATCGTGGACGTGCGGAGAAGAAAAGCCTCAAATTTCGTCAGTGGTCTAATAGCGGCGTTCCCCACCGCCGTTGATGTCGCCCAGTGTAAGAGTTGAAGGTGTCGAAAGCGTTCAGTGGGCAGAACCCCATAATCTCGCATACAATTTTGAAATGTGAGAGGTGTCGCCCCATGAAACAGGTGAGTAAGGGCTCGGCAACCACCCTCCCTCCAAACGTCAAAGGGTCCGTCATTCAAGGCTGGAGGGAAAGCCGGGTTGAAATGAATAGGGGTGAATGGAGATGGGAAGGTAGTCCACCGGTCATCACCACTGAGTGTGTCCCAGACCTTTAACACCGTGCTAGTCGGAGTGCTAATATATGCATTCCTGGGTCAGTCAGCCGTGGGTTTCCAGGCCAGGTCCCAAATGGATCTTCCGGCCACACACCGATCCATATGGAGCCAATGCTTTTCCGAAAGCTGTTGGGACCATTTCACCAGTATCCTCATTTGCGCCGCTTTATAGTACATGTGCATGTCCGGGAACCCCACTCCCCCCTCCGTTCGCGGACGGCGAAGCACTGCATAGGAAAGGCGTGCCCGGCCTCCTTGCCATACATACTTCAACATCAGAGTCTTAAGCCGACGGAAATAGTCTAACTCCACCGGTATGGGCAGTGCCTGGAAGAGATACAGAAGCTTCGGGAGGAGGACCATCTTGAGTGCGTGAATCCTACCCAGCCAAGAAATGTACTTCGGCTTCCACCTCTCAAGGTCTGCGCGTATCGCCGTCAACATCGGTGGAAAGTTGGCCGAAAAAAGAGTGCCTAGGGTAGATGTCAGACGCACTCCCAGATACAGCAAGGAGGAAGTCGACCACGACAGGGGAGTAAGCGCTCGAAGTCGGAGCACCTCCTCGGGAGGAAGAGAAAAATTCAGAATATACGATTTGGCGAGGTTGACTTTGAAACCTGCCGCCATCTCAAAGTCAGAGAGCACCGCATGGACATAGGGCAGCGATAGCACCGGATCTCTGAGCGAGAGTAGCACGTCATCCGCGAATAGCGAAATCTTATGTTGTTCACCCGAGAAGGGGAGGCCCAAGATATGTTCGCTCTCCCGAATCGCAAGAGCCAATGGTTCAATACTTAAAGCAAAGAGGAGTGGGGAGAGAGGACATCCCTGACGTGTTCCTCGCGAGTGATTGAAACTCCCGGATCTATGGCCATTACCATCACCCTAGATGTAGGAGTGCTGTAATTAGCCTCAATCATTCTTATAAAGTGGGGTGAAAACCCAAAGGCCTCCAGGGTGCGATGTAGAAAACCCCAGTCAACGCGGTCAAAGGCTTTCTCCGCGTCGAGCCCCACTAACACCGCCGGGATATGAAATCTATTAGCCTTCTCGATCAGATGGATCACGCGTCTCAAGTTGTCATGAGTTTGCCGACCTTTTATAAACCCGGACTGGTCCGGGTGCACCAGGGCCGGCATCAAGTCCTGCAGCCTCCCTGCGATTATAGATGAATATAACTTAGCGTCCAGGTTAAGGAGCGCTATCGGGCGATAAGAAGCGCACTTGGTATGATCTTTCCCCGGTTTGGGAAGAACGGTGATCAAGGCTTCGGCCATAGTCTCAGACGTTCGCCCCTCCGATGCCATGGCGTTAAAGAGGGAGACCAGTTAGTCGCAGAGGTCCGACGCAAACATCTTGTAAAACAGGGCAGTGTAGCCGTCCGGGCCCGGGGCCTTGTGAAGTTTCAAAGCCTTGATGGCGTCCAGAACTTCCTCTCTAGTGATGGGGGAACACAGCAAGTCATTCCATTCTCTGGAGACCTGAGGTATCGGGAGACCGTTCAAAAAAGCAGACTGAGCCTCTGGGTCAAGGGAGTCGCCTGAATAGAGATCAGCTTAAAAGCGGCCAAAAAGAGCCGCCTTGTCAGCAATACTGTGCCGCACAGAACCCGCGTGGTCCCTTATGCCCCCAATGTAGTCCTTCTCGCGCTTATCGCGAAGTTGCCGGGCCAAGTGCCGCCCCACCTTGTTCCCTTGAGAGTAGGAGACGCGTCGGAGGCGTAGGAGGGTGAACTCAGCTCGGTTGTTATAGTGGGCCCTCAATTTCCCTCTCACCGCCGTCAGCGGCCGGAGGGTCACCCTTGATGGTTTTGATTTATGCGCCTGTTCCAAAAGAGCAAGCTCCGCTTCCAGGGCCTCCCTCTCCTCCCTCCTAAGTCTATTGAGGTTGGCATTTAGGGCGAGGCAGGTGCCCCGCAAGGAGGCCTTACAGGCATCCCAAGTGACATATACCGAGGTATCAGAAGGCGGGTTAAGTGCCATGAAGTCCCCTATAGCCTTCCGCAGCTCCTTACAAGACACCTCATCCCGTATTAATGCCGCCGGGAAGTACCACTTTCGCCAACCATCCCCTCCAACATGCCACTGCAATCCAAGAACCACCAGGCTACGGTCAGATACCGAGATCGGAAAGACACTGGATAATCGGACATCTCCCCTAAGAGCTTGACTTACAAAAACATGATCTATACGGGAGTAAGAACGATGGACAGAGGAAAAAAATGTATAGTCCCTAGTATGCGGGTGTAAGAAATGCCAGCTGTCCACCAACCCCAAAGCCTCTATTTGTCGTTGCGTTTCAGCCGGAAAAACCCCCGAGTCTGCCCTGCGCGCTCCCGAACTGTCCATGTCTCTGTCCCACACCATGTTAAAGTCCCCTAAGAGGATCAAGTGCCCCTCCACGAAGTGTCCTACCTTGTCCAGCAATTCGTGCAAAAACCCATTCTGTCCAGCATTAGGGGCATACACAACCACAAATGTACACTGTCGACCATACAATGACCCCTTCACCATTAGCCAACGACCCTCCTTGTCACCGCTCACCCCCAGAGGCTGAAAGTGAAGGGACACTCTGAACAGGAGGGCCACCCCTCTATGTTTGGTGGACGCTGACGCCCTATAAATGAGGGGGAATTGTTTGTGTCGAAGTCTAAGTTCATCCTTCCTAGCTAAGTGGGTTTCCTGGAGGGCCACCACATCCAGATGGTGATCCAACAGGTACTTCCAGAGCTTTTGGCGCTTCTGCGGGGAGTTGAGACCCCTCACATTCCAGGTTCCTACACTAATAGGCATAGTGATGATGGGAGCCTCTGCTCTGCAAGCCTATCAGCGTGAACCGCTCCCACTCCCCGATCAGTATCACCACTACTCCACATGCACCCGGGCCAGGCCCATCTCCAAGCATCCCCCACCAGCCCCCCTTCCACCCCTCTCCCCCCATCAGATCCGCACTCCCAAGCCTCACAGAGCCAGGCACGCATGACGTCCCGCAAAGCAGACCACACTGATGACATCTGGGCAAATACACCAATACAGGTGACCAGGCCAATGTCCCTCCCCGGGAAATAGCACACCGCCCAACCAAAGGGTCCAGGTCTCCCATCACCAAACAGCCAGTAATGATTAAATAACCCGCAGTGAGGCATAAGGCAGAGATCGCTCCAACGAGAGGGCCCCTGCAACAGACACTAAAGAAGAACACCTCCAGGGCCAACAGTACATCGCACACACAGCTTTTGGACGCCACCACCGTCCCATCCCCCCCCACCCCAAACCCCAACCCCCCCCCGCATCCCCCTTCCCCAGGACCCCCCACCTCCCGCCCCCACCCATAAACTGAGCAACAATAGAAAATAACAGAACGCACTGAACCTGTACAATGTCCTCAACAGTTCCAGTAGGTCACAGTCCGCAAGATCCCTTCCGGACTGGGAATGGGGAGGGGGCACCAACTCGGTGACCCCCAGGGCCACGGTCCGGGGTGTCTTCTCCAAAAGTACAAACGCACCCCCGGGACCTTAGGGCCAGAGCCCCTCCGGCGCCAAACTGCCACAGATCCGGGATCACGCTGCTCCAGAGCTTTGCTGAGAATCAGCTAGCGTGGCGGAGGCCACTGACGCCACTGCATCGCCACGTTCTTGCATGCTAGCAGCGCTATCCGGCCGCCGCCGGCTCGGGGACGCACCAACTCTATGCCAAGATGACGACCGATGCCGTCTCCTCGATGCGGAGGTACGCGCTTCCTGGGAAGGAGGAATGTCGTCCAGGCCCAGCAGGTCCTTAGCCGCCTGAAGATAGCGAATCTGCTCCAGCCGGTTCTGCCAGCGGAATATGATACGGAAGGGGTGCCCCCACGAGTAGGAGATGTTGCGCTCTCGTAGAAAGGCAGTCACCGGGCGGAATTCCCTCCTCTTCTGAAGCGTCGATGCCGCCAGATCCTGGTAAAGCTGTGGACGATGGTCCCGAAATTGCAAGGAGGAGATGGCTCTGGCCTTCCGCAGGATGCGTTCCTTCACATGGAAGTCGTGCACACAAACTAGGATGTCCGGAGGGGGCCCCCCTCCTCTCCTAGGCAAACCGACTCTATGCACCCTATCCATTCTTATTTCCTGGATATCCTCCTCGTCCAAGATCTGTAAGAACAGGGCCTGTACATAGCCACGCAGATCCCCATCTTCACCTTCCCAGGGGACCGCACGAATTCGGATGTTGTTCCTCCGTGACCGGTTCTCCAAATCCTCAGAGTGGGCCTGCAAATCCAGATTCTGTTCAGTGAGGCGGATGATGTCCTGCTGAAGCTGGTGCACGTCACTTGCCACACTCAAATCATGGTCTTCCAGTGTTGCCACCCGTTCACCGACGCCATCTACATCTCTCCGTACCTCTCGGAGGTCCGACGCCAATTGAGCACGGAGCTCCGATATGTCATCCTTGATGGCGGCGAATAGCTCAGTCATAAAGGCCTTGGTGGCGGGCGCCTCATCGTCCGACTGCCTAGACGATCCACTTGCCCCGGGAGAGGCAGGCTGTTGCGAGGATTTAGAGGCGCCATCTTTCCCCGGCCTCCCCTTACGTAGTGCGTTGGACATCCCGGAACTCCGGTAGTGGCGCGGGTCAAGGCGGTCCCCCTCACTCCAGGAACCAAAGGCGAAACACCGTGATGGGGTCTCCGGAGCAGCGAGACACACAGCACCTCCCTTCAGCCAGGCCGCCCAGGGGTATGGCCTCCTCCTCGCCGCCCGGGAGACCAACAGAGTCCTCTCCGCAGGTGGGCCCCCTCACCAAAGCTCCTCCGAGGTGCTCTCCACACCAGGCAACGGGGGCGGGGGGAATCAGGCTCCAATGGACCCCGTGTCAGGGCAAAGAAGAGGTGTCCAGTGCGGTGCAGGGCCTCATCCAAGAGCCAGCCCAGGCCTCATAAGAGTGGGGGAGGCCAGATTAGCCTGTCCGACCCAGCCGAGTCACGATGCAGGCAGTAGTCCCCCAGTAAAGATGGCGTTGATGGAGCTTCCCGCCAAGAGGCGCCCCGGCAATAGACTATGCTGCAGCTCAAGGACGCAGGGCGCAGACAGCTTGGCTTCAGGCCACTGCCACTGCCGCTCGGGGGTCACCAGCCCGAATCCCCCGGCTCTGAAAGCTCCCCTCAGCACCCCCTCCTAGAGCCACGGTCCACCTCAAGCCTGAAGTCCAGAACAGAGCAGCCGCCCGGTCCGTGAAGCGACGCAAGGGGGGGAGGGGAACCCAGCTTGCAGCGCCTGCCACCGGTATAGCGCCAAATGGGTCCCCCCGCAGCAATTGTCCTGACGCCCGACTCTTCGATGCCCCAAACGCTGTGGCGAAGGCCGCGCTCACCTGTGGCCTGCACCGGCACTCCCCTGCAGCGTCGCGCCTCTTCGAGGGTCAGGCCGCCACGCTTCAGACCTCCACGTGGTCAGGGGACCAGTCAAGGACCGTCACTTTTGCCGCCTCACTCCAGCTGGTCAGCCGCTTAAGCCCGCGGGACCCGCCTGCACCTCTCCAAATGCCAGAGCCCAGACCCACCGCATGTCAGGGGCCAAATTCCGCCAGTCGTGTGGGCCTCGGGGTCAGCGCCAACCGCCCCCGGCGCTAGGCCACAGACCGCGACCTCAAGTTGTCAGCTCGCCGTGCCCAGGCTCCGGGCGCCGCGAATGCTAGGCTCCGCCCCCACCCGGGGATCCGGGAATGCAGTACCGGTCAGGCGTCCCCTCGGCGGCAACGGCTCCCGGCTGCTCCGCACCACAGCGCCCAGGCAAACTCGCCGGCCGTCGCCGTCAGCTCCACTGCAGGCTTCCCAGGTCCGCTCTCGTGCGTCCCAGCTCTCGGCGCCGCTCCGGCCCCAGGCACCTCCGCCGGTCTTGGAACTGCGAGGACGGCTCCCGCTTCGTCGAGGGTCGCACCACTGCCGGCCCCCCGCCGTGCTTGGTCTCCGGAGCAATCAGCAGCCCGAAGGGACTCCGGGGGTCCCGCTAATCAATGCTGTGTAGGGCCTGGCGCCGGAGTGGACAAAAGACACGTCCTACTCCGCCACCATCTTGGCCACGCCCCCCCTGAATATACTTTATTAACTTCTCTAGCTGGGACTAGTCTAGACTAGGTAGCAAGCTAATGCTCTACCTCACATTCCCCTTCTTAATGTTCCCAGCTAGAGAAGTTAATAAAGTATATTTTTCTACTAGGCAAGGGAATTTTTAATTTTTGGTAATTTTTGTATTCTTTGCATTCACTAGTAAGGTCCCTACACTTCGTAGCACGCCCCGCCCCGTTATAGGGACGGGAAGACCCCTATGATGAAGCATGACACTAAGGGATTTTTTTAGTGTGTGAGGGGTATTTTAAAAAGCACATAGTGCTCTTGTCTTTCCAAACCTAAGAGAGAGCCTAGTATCTCACAGAATCATCACAGAATAATAAAAAACACTTACAAATTGTTAACACCTCGTCACATTGATAGAATCTCATTGTTTATATGATGGACCATCTCCCCTTAAAGAATACATTGGACCCGGGGGATGGGGTCCCCGGGTCTCATTATGGCTTTGGGAGGGAGGCGGCATGCTCTCTCCTCATATTTAGTAAATCAAGCCCAACGGGAGGGGGCCACAAAGCCACATACGGCTCAGGGCGGTGGGCTTTAAATAAACAATGGGGGCCTACAAGCCGAAACTTAGAGTTCAGTTCTAAGCTTACCTTTGTGAATCGGCCCTTTGACTTCCGATCTAAACTTAGAATTCAGGTTTAAGGTTACCTTTATGAATTGGGCCTAAATGTATCAGCTGGGGCTCAAAGGGCTCTTGGGCCCCTCTGCAGCCCCAAATATTGTAAAATATGTGGGTGTCATAGGTGGACACAGAAAACTCTTTAGAAATATAAAATATGAATAATAATGAGTGGAGGAAGCTGCTCATTTATTGTTCGCTACTCCATGAAGTAGCTTCACATATGCCCTGTGAGGGTTATTTATATTTTGTGTTTTTTTTACCTTGGTGGTATCCCTACAAGGGGCAGGGGCACTGCCAAGCATTTATTATTCATTTTGGGAGTGGCTGTAAGAAGTGCAGCAGCCGGCCAGCAACATTAAATAAAAAAAAATGCTCTGAGTCTCCAGTGTTCTGTAATCATGACCTGAGGAGAGCTCACTGGATTTTTTTAAAGCATTCAGCTGGAGTTCAAGGCTATCTTGTGGTTGTTTTTATGATTGCATATTGTGGGCTGAAAAAGTGTTAAGAAAGACTCAGAAACATGTTGGTTTTATTTTACAAAAAAAAGTCTCTGTATCTTTATTAACATTTTCAGCCAACATACTGCAATCATTAAAACTATGTTAAAAGCAAGTCTCACAGACATGGCTTTTTCCTAAAACTTTATGAAACATTTTTAAAATAAACACTATTATAAAAGACTGCATTGTTGGAATTATTCAGAAATACAGAATAGTCTAAATATTGGTGATATTTGGAGAAAGATGATAGAGCTGTTATATATAAATGTTTCCATGCGCACGCCTTGAGAAATGCAATAGGCTCATTTTGCATAATTTGGTGTTGTGAGTACTCTTTGACAAAGTCAGAAAGTCTGCCTGAGTATGGCAAGGACCTAAAAGACTTGGGTGACTAGCCACACGCTGCGCTGCCAGAAACCATGCGAGGCATGGGGCTGGATTCTCCAGAAGTATTGGGCAAGGCCCTGAGGTAAATCCACAAACTGTTTTTGGCTAAAAGGCCTTTAGTGGCATGGGGCTGTGTGCCTGCAAGGAGTTGGATGCAGGGCCTGACAGCCTTGTGCAGTGGGGGAGTTGGCTTTATGTAAGGTCCTAAAACACAGAAATGTACAAGTTATAGCTAATTCTAGTAGCTATAACTCATGCACTTATGTAACGATAACCCACGCCCTCTGCATGCACTGCTAATTACCCCACTTATTACATTACTCATGACATGACATTTATTGACTTTTTAAGTTTAATAACAGATGATACACACGTGAATCTATCGGTGATAAACACATACTCGTCACAATAACATGTCTATGATGTTGGGGGTATGTTTTCTGTGTGCAACATGTGGGGTGTAGGGTAGGAGGGATGGTCAGGGAGGGAAACAAGGATCAGGAAAGGGAGAGATGCTGAAAAGGTAGATGGTGTTAATTGTTGCCCAACCAAGTACTCTTGTATATATATTTCACACAATGGTGTCACCACTTTGTAGTCATATATATATAGCGGATCACTGACATAATATAGAATGACAAAATATAGACTTACCAAAATATAGTCACCAAAATATAGAATGCCAAAATATCGAATTCCTATCTACAAACAGGTAAGTACAAAAATATTGAATCCAAAATATAGTCTGTAAAAAATATAGTCAGTCAAAATATCGAATTTTTTTAAATGTCTTAAAAGTAATTTAAAATTAATGAAATAATAAATATAATTAACTAAAAGATACTTAAAAATACTCAAATAACCTCAAAATTAAGATATGATTAATTTAAGTTATTAATAAAAAATGTACAATATATTACCGTAGGATAGCAGGAGGGTAACATTTAATATTACCACTCCAGTGAGTGCAACAGAAGGGAAAGCGTTGGATAGCGTAGGGGTAAAAAATACTATTCCCACTCCAGTGAGTGCAACAGTAGGGAAAGCGTTGGATAGCGTAGGGGTAAAAAATACTATTCCCACTCCAGAGAGTGCAACAGTAGGGAAAGCGTTGGATAGCGTAGGGGTAAAAATTACTATTCCCACTCCAGAGAGTGCAACAGTAGGGAAAGTGTTGGATAGCGTAGGGGTAAAAAATACTATTCCCACTCCAGTGAGTGCAAAAGTAGGGAAAGCGTTCGATAGCGTAAGGGTAAAAATTACTATTCCCACTCCAGAGAGTGCAACAGTAGGGAAAACGTTGGATAGCGGGAGGGTAAAAAATACTATTCCCACTCCAGTGAGTGCAACAGTAGGGAAAGCGTTGGATAGCGTAGGGGTAAAAAAACACTATTCCCACTCCAGAGAGTGCAACAGTAGGGAAAGCGTTGGATAGCATAGGGGTAAAAATTACTATTCCCACTCCAGAGAGTGCAACAGTAGGGAAAGCGTTGGATAGCGTAGGGGTAAAAAATACTATTCCCACTCCAGTGAGTGCAACAGTAGGGAAAGCGTTGGATATTGGAAAGGTAAAAATTACTATTTCCACTCCAGAGAGTACAACAGTAGGGAAAGCATTGGATAGCGTAGGGGTAAAAATTACTATTCCCACTCCAGAGAGTGCAACAGTAGGGAAAGCGTTGGATAGCGTAGGGGTAAAAAATACTATTCCCACTCCAGAGAGTGCAACAGTAGGGGAAGCGTTGGATAGCGGTAGTGTGAAAATTACTATTCCCACTCCAGATAGTGCAACAGTAGGGAAAGCTTTGGATAGCGTAGGGGTAAAAATTACTATTCCCACTCCAGAGAGTGCAACAGTAGGGAAAGCGTTGGATAGCGTAGGGGTAAAAAATACTATTCCCACTCCAGAGAGTGCAACAGTAGGGAAAGCGTTGGATAGCGGGAGGGTGAAAATTACTATTCCCGCTCCAGTGAGTTTAACAGTAGGGAAAGTAATGATTTAATATATTATTAAAAATAAATTAAATATCAATACCAATAAAACAGTTATTGAAATTAATAACCAATAAAATATTATGTAATAATTAATTAGAAATACAGCTACATATTAGTTATTAAAAATTAATAACCTATTCATAATTATTTAACAACTAATTACTTTTCAATAACAAAAACTAATTAATAATAAAAATTAATACCAATTAAAAATTAACAGTAAATTAATTATCAATACACAAAAAGTATTTTCAATATGTCATTAATTACAATTACATTACTTCCCACCCTATTCCCCTATAAACCCACATCCCACTACAGAAAATACATTAATACAATTATCATAATTATCAAATATTTAATTAATACAAAATAATTACCAATTAATAAAAATTAATTGCCAATTAATAGAAATTATTACCAATTAAAAATTAATTACCAATAAATTTAAAATCAATACCAATAAATGAAAAAAAGGATATACTTAATTACAATTAAATTACTTCCCACCCTATTCCCCTATAAACCCACAACCCGCTACAGAAAATAAATTTAGAAAATTAACATAATTAACAATTAATCAATTAATACAAATTAATTGGCAATTAATAAAAATTAAATACCAATTAAAAAATAACAATAAATTCAAAATGAATACCAATAAATTAATAAAAATATTTAATTAATTACAATTAAATTACTTCCCACCCTATTCCCCTATAAACCCACAACCCGCTACAGAATTAAATTACGCAAAAATTAAATAACATAAAATTCATTACTTAAAATACATTAAACATACATTACAAAAATTAATATACACTTTTCACACGAAAATATTTAATGCCGATATTTTATACTTCGATATTTTGACTTCTATATTTTGAAAATCGATATTACTTACCTTAAATTTGATATTTTTAACCACTATATTGTGTCCATTCGATATTTTGTCCATTCTATATTTTTACTTCGATATTATGTCCATTCTATATTTCGGAATCGATATTATGACTGTTTACCATATAGAGCCAAAACTTGCTTCCTAAATCAGCCCCAACTCCACATGAGGTGAGGAAACAGAGGCACAGCCAGGTAACTAGTTCCTTATCTTTTTATCACAAATTATTTACACTCATTATTAACTAATATCGGTAAAGTACCTTAATAATGATTTATGATTTAAAGTGATTTGAAATGAAATATGTGATATCATGATTTAAGGTACTTTACCAAGCTACATCAGAAATGATTTTAAATGACTAAAATAATATAAAGATTTCTGTCATTTCTTGTGTTACATGTAAAACTGTGAAAATTATGGAAGAGGAAAGTTAAACCTTCAAAATGTAACACAAAAATGTATGCAATGGAAACAACATGGTGGAAGAAACGTGCCATTCAGCATGTAGCAGTCCATGCATTGTTTTTAATGACGGTGAGTTAATGGGTTTATCCCTTGAAAAAGATTGTTTCTACACTGCAACTTTATGACCCTGTTGAAGCATATGGCTGAAATGCTTTGGCCTCATATACGCACCCGATGATGAAAACTAAAAAATAAAAAGACAAGGAACTTGTTACCTGGCTGTGCTGATATACTGCATTTACTAGGTGTAGTCTGTTTTCTATGATATGTATTAAATCTTATCCTTTAGTCTGTGTGTGATCAAGACAGTTTTCTGTTGAAACGCATTAATGGACTAAAATAATCCTGCACTCTGTGTAACTCCCTGAGCATTTGCTTCATTTGGACTCTCTGTGTGGCATTTATGACCGGCAGGCTCTGCCGCACTGCACACCACCTTCCAGCAGGTGGAGGGATCCGAAACGAGCTGGAATTATTCACATGTAAGGGATGAATTCAAGATTCTGGCATTACATGCACAGGACTGCGTCTAGAGGTGGGTGAAGCTTGGGGAACGATTTGGGGAGGGACTTGTTCGTGTATCGGAGGATGCGCGCCTTGTCTATCTCTGAACACTTTACAGAGGGGATACCGTCGTCTCTGGCTGGCGTCCACGGCGTGTCCAGTATACAGCGTAATTTTCAGCCGATTGTCATTGGGAACTGGGTGCATATGCTGCATCGCGTAGATTTCTATGTGATGGCAGCAGGAACCTCTCACCTGAAGTGAGGGGAGAGATACACATTACAGTACAGGCAACTATATGAATTCATGAACTTATGGCTGTCATTCTACAAGCACGAACCACATACCTTATCAGTCTATGAGGAAGATATGATTAACAGCATGAAGAAGAGACCGAGAGACGTGCAGCAACACAAACACTGTTTGCACGGGCCCACGGTTATGGACAATCGTTTACAGTGACCAGGAACCAAGATACCTCACTCAGTGCTAAATTGAGAAGATTGGAGAAATTGAAAAAATCGCAAACATCGAAATGGTAGGAAGCCATTTCCCAACTGGACTATAAAAATAAAGATATGGTACCATGAGGGCTCAGTATATATATAACACCATCATATGAATCGCCTAACCCGAAGATGTTGGAGGAGTGGGTGGGAAGTTCATCAAAAAGCTAGAACAACATGCTGAGTATCCTAGTGAAATATGCCTGGCAGGACAGATAGGCGATTTTACAAGATCGCAAAACTATTGAAGATGAACCTAAACAGAGCAATAAACAAGACATCATTAACAAATTCAACGATGAATTGAAGGTCCGACTGAAACAAAATTAAGAAGATATTAAAGCAAGAATGCAGAGAAAATTACATAGAGACTGTGGTGATTATGAGAGTGGCAGAATACTTACCTCTAGCCACAAGTATGACCATCTATATAATGCACAAGCTTCAGATGGCAGTACCATGGAGACACAAACTAAGAGAAATGAGGTTCCGGTTTCTAACAACTGTGACACCGATGTACCAACAGCAAGGCCCACCTCAGGAAATGAACTCATGGATAAACCCACAATTTTTTAGATGAATATCGGCTCCTCAGGAGGGTCCGGTAAACAACAATAGCAACACCAGCACCATCAACCAAATGAGGGGGAGAGGACAATGTGGCAGAGGACGAGGAAGGGGCAATGGAGGAGCCAGTGGAGGAGAACATGACTCAAACAAAGGGAACAAAAGAGGAGAAGGAAAGGTGGATGTGGGAAGCAAAGCAGGAAGCTAAAAGAAGAAGTGGTAATGGATGACGAAATGGTAAATAGAACCATCATCAACCTCACAGACCGTCCCTTGTCAAGTTTCGAGATTAGAACATTTGAGCACATGCATCAAACTCCTCATTTGCGATTACCAAATAATGATTTTTAAGGAATCGCTTTTTAGTAATGGCAAATGCCTCTGCATGTACGAAGCGCAATAAAATTTGCGATTCTTTAAAATTAGCTAATAGCGATTCAGAAATTGAGGCCCCACTGATGCACCCCACAAAAAGGTAAGTGTGCATATGTGGCGCGCACACATGCCCAAAGGGCATGTGTGCACTACCTGGCACTTTGAAAAATGCATTTTTGTGCATTTATCAAAGCATGCACACATTTCTATCAACTTGAAGCTGATGGTAATTAGCATTTCCTAAATGCACAGTTCGCATTTAGGAAAGGCAACACGCATCGGCAAATAGGTATTCACAAATTGCAATTCCCTAAATGCATTTGCAATTTAAGTAGTCGCAAACAATTGTGATTACCTAAATTGGGAATTACAAAAGGTACATGGATCTGCGAATCGGCTCATTTGCGAATGGAAAAAGGCTTGATTTATGTACCCTATTATGTCTACTCCTCACATTTTGTCCCCCTGTATTTTTAAATTATTCTGAAACTGGAATTGACATCTACAAGTCCATCAGAAAATTTAAATTGAAAAAATGGCACAGTATCTAGACTACTATACCTACTAGCTTACATCATAGATATGAAACTTCTGATACCTCTCTTAATCCCAACCTGTACTCCCGTTCCAATCTCACGGTTGAGGATGCTGACACACTTCTTACATTAAATGAACTACAAGCCTAGGCAGAATTTAGGCTTGGAGAAACTGTGAATATGCTGAGACACCTTGATATCATTACCGACCAGGCCGCGCACATGAAGTTTAAACCACGATCTATCTTTTACCCTAATTTGCCTCATGACCTATAGATACTTTTCATGAATCTGTCACCAAGGCTCTCCTAAAATTTAGACGTCACAATTGGATCAAAAGTGATATACAGCACAACCTCTCCATAAAACAGAAACAAATTATTAAATTATTAAATCCTTAGCTAAGGACATCAACATTGTTATATGTCCAGCTGACAAGAACGGGAATATTGTCCTCATGAGTAGAGAGATGTACATCACTGAGGCTTTGAGACGGCTGATTGACTTAAGATTCTATACTAAGATTAGTAAGGAATGTTACATTAATAGCATTTTGCAAATCTGGAGAAAACTCACTGAATGGGAGCAGAGGGACATCATCACATAGAAGAAATTATGCTTTCTCAAGAGAGATTATGCAAAGTTACCTATTTTGTATCTTCAGCCTAAAATTCTCAAAAATGTAGTTAATCCCCCAGGGAGACCAATCGTGTCATCCAAGAGCAGTGCATTGGAAAGCATATCTAAATATGTTGACTAATTTTTCAGGGAATATGTTACTGCGTTACCTTCACATGTCAGGGACACCAAGGATTTTCTTTCGAAATTGGAAAGCACCATTTGGGAAATAATTACCTTCTCATTACTTTAGATGTAAATGTCCTGTATAACATAATAGATCATGAACTTGGCATTAGAGCCTGTTTCCATTTCCTCAAGAATAAACAGATAGGATATTTGGAGCAAACCCACATGCTTTTGGATATGATGAACATTGCTTACACAATAACATTTTTATGTCTGATGGCATCATTTACATGCAGGTGCTGGGAACCGCCTTGGGGACATGCTTTACCCCGAGTTTTGTTAATCTTTTCATGGGGGCATGGGAGGAAGAAACCCGGAGAGATCTCGATAACCATTCAGACTTTGTGTGGCTGGTCCTTTGGCTTCACTGTATCGATGACTTGTTCCTAATCTGGAATGGCACGCAAGACAGTACTACAGGATTTATCGATAAACTGAATCTCAATAATTACAATCTCAAACGCTCATATAATATCAGTAGTGAGAGTATTGATTTTCTGGATGTGAGAGTGGAGATAATTGACAGGACCTTACATTGAAGATTTTTTCGTAAAGCCACTGCTGGGAACAGTCTTCTCCATGCTCTTAGCAGCTACCCAGACAATCTGAAATAAAGTATTATGTATGGTGGGCTGTTGAGAGCAAGGAGAATCTGCAGGAGGCTTTCATTATCTAAGAAGATAATATGATATACAGATTGAAGGAACGTGGTTGCCCTGATTGGAGTCTAAAACAAGCCATATCTAAAGCTAGTAAGGTTAGCAGATCTCAAACCCTGATGGAAAAAACTAGCAGTGAAAGCACAAGTGAAACCAATGATGCAAGGCTCATACTCGCATACAATGCTAACGCACAAGAGGTATATATACTCTGACACTTAACTGGGACATAGTTACCAGTGACCTGTTTGTTGGACATACCCTCCATGATAGACCCTGGGTTACATACATGAAGGGCCACAGAATTAAGGACATCCTGATCCATGGTTATCTCATTCTTACGAATCAATCCAGGGAACACAACTTACAGGGCTTATTCCCATGCAGACACTAAAAAGCATGTTGCAGCAGTTACATGAAAAAAGAATACACTGCACCGAGTTAGAACAACACTAAGAAAATTATACCATTCCTGACATGCAGTTCCAGCTTTGTGATATATGTCCTTGAATGCCCATGCAACCTTAGATATGTGGGGAGCACCACGTTTATGGTGAAGAAAAGGGTATTGGAGCACATGCAGGCTATTAACAACAGAGACATCCACTATCCGATAGCCTGACATTTTCAGGACTATCACATATCCAACAGTTACCTCCTGAGATTTTTTGCTATTCAATAAGTACACACTGGCCCAGGGGGTGGCAACCCACAAATGAGAATCAAAATACATACTTGAGCTTGACACTAAATATCCAGAGGGCACAATTTGGATGAGGAACTGCGGTCACACTTAAATGAGTAAAGAATGACTTTCTGCATAGTGATCCCTATAAAAGTCCATTATCTCTTTTTCTCTATCTTTTCTCTTTTTTTCTCTGTCTCTTATTCTCTCTTTCTTCCTTTTTTGTTCTCTTTCCAGTGACTTCTTTTTTGTTTACTTTTCTTCTTTTGTTTGCTTTGTCTTCTTCTTCTTCTTATCCCTTTTCTCCTCTTTCTTTTCTCTTCTCTTTCACTCTGCATTTTAACAAGTACTGCAGTTTTGTAGCAGTGCAACCTGATCCCTCGTGAATGTATGATGTAACTTTTTGCACCTTTATTTGTGTTTTAATCTATTGCATTTGTAATTTATTACAGGAGGAAAGGAAGGGGCCCACAAGGGATGTGGGGATATGTGCATTGGTTCCCTACCATTTCTTCTTCAGGAACTCGCTATATAAGTGATCTACATGAGAGAAAGGAAGTTCTCCCTTTTACTTGTTTGTGTTGGATGCCTCACTTTGATTGTGTACACTAAGGGGCCGATTCCGATCCTGGAAAAACGCTGTACAAATCGTGGTATGGAGCGTTTTCCCCATACAACTCGTACTTGTAACTCGTATATACAAGCGATTCCGATTCGGATTGCTCTGTAGGCTACGTTTCCATGTATTCCCGGCAGCAGTTTACAACCCGGCAAGTACGATTCGTACAAACGGCACTCGGTATGGCTCTTTTTTTACAAGAGCCAAAAAGTGCCGGAAAAACCCTGAACGCCCCGAAAACAGTACGAGACAGACCCCCTCATGTACGCGTCGTACACCCCATGAATACAGGGGTACGGTGCGTATGTACGGTGCGTACGGATGACACGGAAAGTGGGGTACGTTGCGTACATACGCGATGAAGGGGTACTGGTCGTGTACGCACCGTACAAGCACCGTACCCCAAAATTGCGTATGTACGCACCGTACCCCAAAATCGCGTACGTACGCACCATACCCCAAAATCGTGTATGTACCTCAAAATCACGTATGTACGCACCGTACCCCAAAATCGCGTATGTACCCCAAAATCGCGTACGTAAGTACCGTACCCCAAAATCGCGTATGTACCCCAAAATCACGTATGTACCCCAAAATCGCGAACGTACGCACCGTACCCCAAAATCGCGTTTGTACCCCAAAATCACATACGTACGCACCATACCCCAAAATCGCGTATGTACCCCAAAATCACGTATATGTACGCACCGTACCCCAAAATCGCACATGTACGCACGGTACCCCGAAATCGCGTACGTACGGTGCGTACATGCGTGATGTTGGGGTACGCACCATACACACGCCTCGCATGTGGGGGGACCCCTGTACGCCTCATACCCCTATACGACCCATACCCCGGTATGAGTCATACCCCAGAACGAGTCATACCAGGATACGAGGCGTATAGGGGTTCGCTTCGTTGCCCGGTACGAGTTATTCCCCATATACAGGCCATTTTCCATACAAATCGTATACTGACAACCCGGTACGAATCGTACTTGACGGGTTGGACAGCCTTTTTACAAATTGTATGGTCTTTTTTACAAGTCCGTGTTGCACAGCTTTTCCCGATCCAATTTGTAAGGATCAGGCCGATCTGTATTTATTTTTCCCGTACGAATCAAGTCAAGTCAAGTCAAGTCAAAGATTTATATAGCGCACTACATACCCGTAGGGTCTCAAGGCGCTTGAGGAGGGTGGGGAACTACTTGTCAAATATCCAAGTTTTGAGTTGCTTTCTGAATGCTAGGTGGTTCTGAGTGAGACGAAGGTGAGTGGGGAGTGAGTTCCAGGTTTTCGCAGCGAGGTAGGAGAAGGATCTACCTCCCATGGTGGTTTTGTTGATGCGAGGTATGGTAGCAAGGGCTTGGTTGGAGGAACGAAGCTGGCGGGAGGGGGTGTAGAAGGAAAGTCGTGTGTTGAGGCATTCGGGACCAAGTTCGTAAAGTGCTTTGTGTGCGTGGGTTAGGAGGCGGAAAGTGATCCTCTTATTGACGGGAAGCCAGTGGAGGTTTTTCAGGTGACTAGAGATGTGGTCTTTACGCGGGATGTCTAGTATGAGTCTGGCTGATGCGTTCTGGATGCGTTGGAATTTTTTCTGGAGTTTTGCGGTGATACCGGCGTAAAGGGTGTTTCCGTAGTCCAGGCGGCTTGTAACCAGTGCATGGGTGACCGTTTTTCTGGTTTCGGTGGGGATCCAGCTAAATGTTTTTTTGAGCATGCGGAGAATGTTGTAGCAGGATGATGAAACGGCGTTGACTTGTCTGTTCATAGAGAGTGAGGAGTCGAGGATGACGCCCAGGTTCCGTGCGTGGTCCGTCGGGATGGGTGCTTTTCCAAGGGCCTCTGGCCACCAAGAGTCATCCCAGGAGGAGGGGGAGGTACCTAGGATAAGGACTTCTGTTTTGTCTGAGTTTAGTTTCAGACGGCTGTGCTTCATCCACTCGGCCACTTCTTTCATTCCTTCATGTAGGTTGGTTTTGGCGGTGTTAGGGTCTTTGGTGAGTGAGAGGATCAGTTGAGTGTCGTCAGCGTAGGAGATGATGTTGAGGTTGTGTTGGCGTGCGATGGCCGCGAGGGGGCTCATGTATACGTTGAAGAGGGTGGGGCTGAGTGAAGATCCTTGTGGCACGCCGCAGATGACTTCAGTGGCCTCTGACTTGAATGGTGGGAGGCGGACTCTCTGGGTTCTTCCGGTGAGGAACGAGGTGATCCATTCTAGTGCTTTTCCTTGGATTCCAATGTTTCTGAGGTGCTGTAGAAGGGTGCTATGGCAGACTCTGTCGAAGGCTGCAGAGAGGTCGAGGAGGATGAGGGCGACTGTGTCTCCATTGTCCAGTAGAGTTTGAATGTCGTCTGTTGCTGCGATGAGGGCGGTCTCTGTGCTGTGTTTTGCTCGGAAGCCGGACTGTGAGGAGTCGAGGGATTTGTTGGCTTCGAGGAAGGCGGCGAGCTGGTTGTTGACAGCTTTCTCGATGACTTTGGCCGGGAATGGAAGGAGCGAGATGGGACGGTAGTTTTTGAGTTCGGAGGGGTCCGCTGTGGGTTTTTTCAGAAGGGCGCTGAGTTCAGCGTGTTTCCAGCTTTCCGGGAAGGTGGCGGAGTTGAGGGAGCAGTTGATGACGTCTCGGAGGTGCGGTGCTATGATGGAGTCTGCTTTGTTGAAGATGTGGTGAGGGCAGGGGTCTGTGGGGGATCCTGAGTGGATGGAGTTCATCAGGCGGATGGTGTCCTCAGTGGAGATTGGGTTCCAGTCATTAAGGATGTTCAAGGGGGATGAAGGACCAGCAGATGGTTTGGTGGGTTGGTCTCCGGGTCGGTTGTCGAAGCTGTTGTGGATGTCTGCGATTTTGTTGTGGAAGAACGAAGCTAGGGAGTCGCAGAGGGCTTGAGAGGGGGTGATGTCGTTGGAGTTGGCTGAAGGGTTGGTAAACTCTTTGACGATGTTGAATAATTCCTTGCTGTTGTGGGCGTTGTTGTCAAGTCGGTCTTTGAATGCGGCTTTCTTGGCAGACCGGATTAGTTGATGGTGTATGCGGGTGGCGTTTTTGAAGGCGTCTCTGGTGCTTTTGTTAGGGTCTTTTTTCCAGGCCTTCTCGAGGGTGCGACAGAGTTTTTTCGATTTCTTAAGATCATCGTTGAACCAGGAGGCGTATTTGCTGCCTAGTTTGATTTGACGTTTTTTCAACGGTGCTAGGATGTCGGCGCTGTTGGATAGCCATTGGGTGAGGTTAGTGGCTGCTTGGTCGGGGTTTGAGGAGTGGGCAGGGGGGTTTTGAAGAAGCGATGAGGAGATTTTGTTCCAGTTTCTTCGCAAAGTAGGTTGAGGATGGTTGTGAGTTGTGGTCTTATTGTAGATAAAGTGTACGCAGCTGTGGTCCGTCCAATGGAGAGCTGTGGTGTGACTGAAGGAGACATGTTTTCTGGAGGTGAAGATTCGGTCGAGCGTGTGACCTGCGATGTGGGTGGACGTAGTGACAAGTTGTTTGAGTCCGAGGTTGGTGAGATTGTTCAGAAGGGAGGTGGCGTTGCTGTCATTGCTCTTTTCCAGGTGAGAGTTGAGGTCTCCCAGAAGAATGTAATCCTCGGAGGGGAGGGCATGTGGAGTGATAAAGTCAGTGATATCGTCGCTGAATTGTGCACGGGGTCCAGGTGGCCTGTAGAGGAGGGTGCCTCTGAGTGTGGTCTTGGGGTCGGTGTGGATCTGGAAGTGAAGGTGTTCGGCGTTGGCAAGGTTGACGTCCGAACTGGTTGAGATGCGGATGGAGTTCTTATGGACAATAGCGATGCCTCCTCCTGTTTGGCCGGCGCGGTCCTTACGAATGATCTTGTATCCTTCCGGGATGGCAATGGTGATGTCTGGGGCTGAGGAGGCGTTCATCCATGTTTCTGTTAGGAAGGCAACGTCGGGGGAAATGGTGTCTAGTAAGTTCCAGAGGTCGATGGCGTGTCTGTGGACTGAGCGGGTGTTGAGCAGGATGCCTTTTAGGTGGTTGGTGTCAGGTCTCTGTTTGGTGTTCGTGGATGAGGAGTTTTTCTTGGTGCCGTCGAACTTGCAGGAGTAGCATGTGAAGGGTCCATGGGTGTGTCCAGGAGCGGCTTGGGCGCAGTTGGAGGGTCGGCCGGGGTTAAGGGCTAGGAGGGTGGAGGCGTCATATGTAATGCGGGTGGGGTGGGTGGTACGGGGGCCAGGGGGTCTGGCGCTGGGCCCGGTCCAGGCGCGGACGGGCGTAGACGGGCTTACCTTTGGCGCACCTTCGGCGCGACTGGGGCGCGATCGCTGCGCGTGAACGCTGCGCGAAAAGGCGTAAGTCATATGTGGATAGAGGAAGGGGAGGGGCGAGGGAGGGTCAGCAGGGAGGCGGGGTGGAGATCGGTGGAAGGAGGCACAAACAACAAACAAAATGGCAGCAAGCAGTCGAACTGCAAACAACACTGGGGCACAGAGTAGGCGATCGCATTGACAAAGGCGATGACAGGTACACAATGAAATTACGGGCGCAGGTCAAACACAGGCAGATAAATGCCAAATGACAATACAACTAGCGCACTAAACTCGTAAATCGTTATGGGTCAGATGGACTCGCAAAATGTAAGCAGAGCTGCTCGGCGGGCGGGGCACTGTAGCGCTACGCTCTGGCTGCAAAGGAGTTAAAATGAGCAGGATATTAGAAGAGGTAGATCTTAGCGTGGTAACGATACCACTTTTTCAGAGGCTTCTGTGAAGCTGGGAGCTGCGTGATGAGCGGCCGCTTCTGCTGAGAGCAGGGCGGTCACAGCGCAAGCAAGGAGGGGCTGCGAGGTCAGTATCAGTGGGAGGGAGGGTCAGCAGGGAGGCGGGGTGGAGATCGGTGGAAGGAGGCACAAACAACAAACAAAATGGCAGCAAGCAGTCGAACTGCAAACAACACTGGGGCACAGAGTAGGCGATCGCAATGACAAAGGCGATGACAGGTACACAATGAAATTACGGGCGCAGGTCAAACACAGGCAGATAAATGCCAAAGGACAGTACAACTAGCGCACTAAACTCGTAAATCGTTATGGGTCAGATGGACTCGCAAAATGTAAGCAGAGCTGCTCGGCGGGCGGGGCACTGTAGCGCTACGCTCTGGCTGCAAAGGAGTTAAAATGAGCAGGATATTAGAAGAGGTAGATCTTAGCGTGGTAACGATACCGCTTTTTCAGAGGCTTCTGTGAAGCTGGGAGCTGCGTGATGAGCGGCTGCTTCTGCTGAGAGCAGGGCGGTCACGAATCGTACTACACGGGTTGGAAGGGACTTTTACAATTTGTATGGAAAAAAATACAAATCCTATTTGTATGGAAAATAAAAATCCAGGATCAGAATCGGCCCCTAAATGTATATATCAAGTGCCCTTCTGTGTTTGTGGTTGTTGAGTTATATTAAGTTACACTGTGTTTCACTTGATTTTGTTGTTTATGTTTTATTCTTATACTGTATGGTATTCCCACCAAGAGTGTGATTAATATATATTTTTTTATGTGCCACTTGGATCATGAAATAGACTTGTTGTCGGACTGCCTGCCATCATAACTTAAGCATATAGTACCATGACTTTAGGCCAGCTTTGAGGACCCACTATGGGGTGAATCGTGTAGGTCTCATTGATGTTTTAAATCTTTGATCTTCATTGCAACATGTTTAGAAGAAAACTATTTTATAGCCATCAGTGATGCATTTGCTTTTATATACTATTGATCAATTACACATGTGCACTTGCAGCATCAATGTGCATTTGAGTATTTTTTTCAGGAAAGTAGTATGTACGAATGTATGATTGGATTTAATTTGTTTGCTCTATTGTGAACATATACAACATTTTTGTTCTATTGCCATCGCTTTAACCGTACCTGACATGGTTTTATCCGTTTCAGCAACTTATGCAGTATTGAGAACGGTTCCATCTATTGATCCATTACATCTCCTACATGTTACAAGATGGCCACCATTGTCTGTACTGATATACTACCTTTACTAGGTGTAATCTGTTTTCTATATCAGGATGAGGATATTGTCATGGTTCAAGGATGTGAGTGGGGCATGAATGACTCTGCTTCTTTACGGATGCTACGGAACTACGTGGTGTCCTCCGGCTGGAATTCAGAGCTCTAGAGCTCCGAGCCCGAATCAGTCCCCGAAGCCACAGCGCGGATTGAACTTCCGGGTTAAACTATATTTAAACCTGTGGTGTTCAGCCCAAAGCTGCTTCGGATTAAGAAATCACACCTTGCACGAGTTGGGACAAGACACGTGCATCTGCTCTGTATTTGCAGCCTTGAGCGGACAGCGGCGGTTTGCTGCAACTTCCCAAAACGGTGTACTCCAAGGAAGCCAGTGATTACTGACCGGTAATTGCAAACACAACAATGATGGACAGAATGTGGATCAATGTCACACATTCACCCCAGTCCAAAGATCTGGGCCCAAATCCATCGTTTTTCCACTCCACACCACCCTGGGTTAGACAATGGCGATATGCAAATCAGCGCTGACCCTGTGCCCCATGGGAACAGTCCAGTCCGAACTACAAAAGCCTTGTCCTTCCCAGAACGGAATCAAGCATCCGAGGACCGGCCCGGTTTCGAGGTAACACCTCTCATCAGCCCGGCTAGCTTGACTCCAGTGGTGTGGAGTGCCTGGGACTCACGTCTGAGCATCCCCAGTACACTTAGAGCGGTAATTGCAAACACAACAATGATGGACAGAATGTGGATCAATGTCACACATTCACCCCAGTCCAAAGATCTGGGCCCAAATCCATCGTTTTTCCACTCCACACCACCCTGGGTTAGACAATGGCGATATGCAAATCAGCGCTGACCCTGTGCCCCATGGGAACAGTCCAGTCCGAACTACAAAAGCCATGTCCTTCCCAGAACGTTTGCAGTTTGCAGTTACCGCTCTAAGTGTACTGGGGATGCTCAGACGTGAGTCCCAGGCACTCCACACCACTGGAATCAAGCTAGCCGGGCTGAAGAGAGGTGTTACCTCGAAACCGGGCCGGTTCTCGGATGCTTGTTTCCGTTCTGGGAAGGACATGGCTTTTGTAGTTCGGACTGGACTGTTCCCATGGGGCACAGGGTCAGCGCTGATTTGCATATCGCCATTGTCTAACCCAGGGTGGTGTGGAGTGGAAAAACGATGGATTTGGGCCCAGATCTTTGGACTGGGGTGAATGTGTGACATTGATCCACATTCTGTTCATCATTGTTGTGTTTGCAGTGATTACTGACCAGCGGCACCGTTGGAGCCTGAAGGGTGAGCGCAGAAGTGCTTACACATTTAACCTTAAACACACCCTCCCTGAGCCTGAAGTGCTAGTGCAGGAGCGCTTGCATAAATACCTTACCATTGTGACACATGAAGTAGTGCGTGCACAGCCCGGGGGGAGCCTAAAGTGTGATAAATGGAGTGCTTACACACTTAAAGAACCATAACCACCCTGGGGGAGCCTGAAATGTGAGCGCAGGAGTGCTTGCACACTTACCTCATCATAGTACAATGTGCAGGAGTGCATACTCACCCTGGGCGAGCCAGAAAAGCTAGGGCAGGCACGCTTGCACTTTTACAATTGAAATCACACATGCAGGAGTGAGTTGTCATTGTTGTGGGAGCTACACTTGAGGCAATTATCTAACTGCTAATTTCTACTTGGGCAGGAGCGCTTATCTTTTCTTTTTGCACAAACTTCTATAGCAGTGTTTCCTGCTTTTCCCTACACACACGGGAGTTCTTACATCTTTATTTCTTGTTCCTTTCTCATGAAAATCAAACCTCATGTTTCCTTCTCAGTGCATTGCTAACTAAGACACCAGAGAACTTCTTGAGTTTAAAATGAACCATTTATCCAGGTGATTATATGTGCTCAACAGAGATCCTGTATTTCTTTGCGAAAGAACATGTGTATGTGACCTAGTGAGATCGATGGGTTCCTACATAACCACAAATCGTATATAGCCAGGCCAACTACAGGATAACACACATCTAGGATTCCCTCTCCTGGCCCCAACCTTCACCCTGGTCAAAGTCGTTACTATCACCTGAGGGAGGTAAGCGACACTGGAGGTTGTTCGTATTGCCTCTGCGGGACCACTCCGTGAGCATAAGGTAAGGCTCACAGAGCCCTGACAGAATCCCAAGCCCAAAGAATAGGGTCTCACCCAGGCGATATGAGCAACCCCGACATAACCCTACAGGACATAGCAGCTATGTTAACCTGTATTCAGGCACAGATCCAGAGTTTATGCCAAGATGTAACAGCCTTACGGGGCCAGCTATCCGCCAGTCAAACTGGGCCTTGGGGTGAGATTCCTATCGTTAGATCAAAACAAAAGGAAGGGTTAACACTCCCTCCATTCAACCAAGTTGGTACTGTGACACTTTTTTAGGGAGCTTCTTCACCCACTCAGGGCGCGACCACACAAATCCAGGTGATCACCCCTCATTCTGTTTCTTTAGCTGCTCCAGAACACTTTTATGGCGACAGTAGCGAGAACGCGATCCGGAACACGCATGAACTGTAATTTGTAATCTGTTTATCTCCTGAGCAGCATTAAAACCATCTCTAAATAATGATTGGATTTAAAAAACTCCTCAGATTGACATTCAGAGCCTTTTTTCTGTTTTTAATTTTTTTTTAAGAGGAAGGAAGTGCCCCAGAGTCTCCAACTTCCTGTTCCTGTCAAGCAGTCCCCTCCCAGTGCTTTACGCATCTTCTGTTCACTTTCCATTTGGATTTGGAGCTAGAAGGATCACTCTTTGTTGCTGATGCATCATCTATCATTGGATGTGAGGACTTTTGAATTTGAGATTTCACAGGTAAGTTGGAAAATTGATGTTGTTTGTTTGACTGGGGCAATGCACCTAGATGTATTTGTACTTTTCATTATTTAAAAAAAAAAAATGTATTGTGTTGTTTGGCCTGTAGTTTCAGTAGAGGACAAGATGTTTCTGTGTGAGTAATTTGTCTTCTTTTATAAAGGAAACATGTTGCACAGTTCACTGCATTTTCTCCAACTTTTGAAATCATCAATTTGCAATATTTATTTCACTATGTAGCCCAGTAGTCTGCCAATAGGCCTTTCAGCCAGTAGGCCCAGAGCGACTATGGGTGCATGAAAAACACTGTTTCGGTGGTGTCTGTTGAACTTAAACATAATTTAGGGCATAAATGGCATTGGAGTGAAATGAAAAATTTGTTTTTGGATATTTCACTTTTTTCTTTAGCTGCTACAGAACGCTTTTGTGGCGATAGTAGCGAGTATAGTATTTTTCTCAATCAATGCCAGCTGCATTTTATGGCACGTGCCTCAGCCTTCCAAGATGATTCTTTCAAGGTTACTTTCATCCTTTACTATTTGGGTGGGGAATACCACTCAGTGGTCCATACCGTTGGTGGAAAATAACGCCCTTTGTTATACCCTATGAAGAATGTTTGCCCATCACACGTTTCTACAAGCAGCTGATAATGAGCTCCTTAATCTCAGACAAGGAAGCTCTGACTTGTTATATAACATCACCATATGTAGAACACTGAGCTACTGAAAAACTCTGCAATAAAGTGGAGTTTTTTGTTTTGTTTGTGTGCCCAAAACGCGTTTTCGCAGTGCGGGAATGACTTACTGGGTGCTTCCAATTGCTGAAAAGATTTCCCGAGCTGTTCCCGAGCACCACAACATTTGCTAGGTGGCCTCAAAGTCCTCCAAGAGTTTGCAATCACAAACACGTAATTTGGACGCGCCCTCGGCCTTCCAGACGAAGTTTTGTGAAGAACATGATCCGGAACGCGCATAATCTGTAATCTGTAATATGTTTATCTCCTGAGCAGCATCAAAACCTTCTCTGTTTAATTCACTATGTAGCCCAGTAGTTTACTTTTTTTCCATGTGCCTTTTTTTGGATGTGTGTTTTTATGTTATAGTGGGCCAGCATTTACCTTTGCCGAGCCTCTCCATGTGGCCAGTGGCCATTTTGTAAAGTCTCTGTTCAGATAAATAGGCCTGCTTGAGTTCATTGTTTTCCAGGCCTCCTGCTTGTTGTTGTGTGAGTGACCATGTGGTTGGTGGCCATTTTGTGGTGTCTGTTACTGTGCTTTTGCCATAGGCCTGCAGGCCTTTCCTTTGTTCCTCTTGGCTTCTTGCTTCCATCCATTGTCATCATTTGTCAGCTGGAGTTCCCTGAATGCTGCATCCCACGTGAAGCACAATGCTAAACCGTTACATTTATATTTTTGTTATTTTTTTTTTCTTCTTTACTATCCTTCTGGAGTGTACTGTACATACACTACATCACAAAAGCCCTTGTTGTTGTCAAAGTCTTACAAAAGGCTACACTGCATTGGTAATGGTTTTAACTAACTGATGTATTAAAAAATGTAATAGTAATATAATATTATTAACACAGTTATATTACATTTGTTTGTTCTAGTAATTAAACCACAACAATGAATGCCACATTTCACTGATGTTCTTCTTGCTTCTTTGATTTTAGGTGCACAAAAGGAGGAGACAACATCACCCATTGTACTGCCAGACAGAAGTCCTGCTGCACACGATGTCACGTGAGGTGTAACCACAGACATCTCTTCAACATGTGCCACTGCATCCATCTGACATCTTCAAGATGGCCCCAAAGAAAGGTACCAGATCTAGTACCAAGAAAGTTATCAGCGAGAAGAAGTTACTTACACTTAACACCACCAGTTTGATGCACAAGACCTTTTAGGGGAAAACAAACACTGCACCTGCAGTAGCGGTGTCCGAGGAGCAAGCTGGGAGCAGCACCCCTGCATCAGTGGACCCACCCCACCAACCGAGGCTCAAGCCCATGTCTGTCGCAGGGGGAGCCAGTCATATCACAAGTCCAACGCCAAAGAGCAGTGATGTTGAAATTGACTTATCGTTATTGCAAAGTAGTACCCAATCAATGCAGGAAGCTCAAATAGTGGTCAACAACAGCCGCAACCACCCTAATAGTAGCTGCTCCTCCCAAAGTAGGCACAGTTTAAGAGATCAAGGTTCCTGCAAAGAAAAAAAGAGAGCAAGCCACTCTTTCAGAAGATCCATTGTCTTCCAGATCCCCCAGCAAGGAAAAGGAGGGTTAGTCCATCAACTTCTTCTGCAAGCCCCATTCTGATGATCTAGACACCACTTGGAAGCCACCTCAGTCTGAGAGTGAGACACACCAGGATACTAGGTTAGGGAAAAGGAAGGTTCCAGAAAGCCTTAGTGTTATGGAGGCAGATGTAGAAGAGGAAGATTATGATGAGCCAGTTATCATGGACATTAGTCCAGCCCCAGTGGAGACCAACATCACCCAAATTGCTATGAGGGATGTGGCACATATACCAGCAACACCACCTCCAGCTTCCATATTTACAAAGGCCCGTCAAAGACCTACATCCACTGTAAGCACCTCAGTAGAAGTAGGTACTCCAGAGAGTCAAATGTCACACTCACCTACCAGTTTATCCGACATTCCAAGTGGCACCAGCAGTGCCAGAAAATTGACCTCCTAGTTTGGGGCTTCTTTTCAGTTAGCAGAAAGGAGGTGAACATTGTGATATGCTCCATTTGTGGAGAAGGTGTTAGTCGGGATAAGCGTCGTTCAAACTAGGGTACCGGATGCCAAACAACCCATCTGAGAAAACACCATGTGATCCAGTGGGAGGCGCACCTTAGCGACCAAAAAACTGCACCCATTGTAGTTGGAAGGGATGAAGAAGTACAAGATCCAATCACGGTGGAAGGTGAACAAGAGGGAGACATTTTCTATGGTACACAAAGCAGCCCTGTTCCCATCAGTGCAGTGGCACTGCCCACATCTTCCTCAGCAAAATTGCAATAGCATAAGAGTCAGGCGAAGCCACAAAGGGGTCCGAGGCAAGAGATTATCGCAACGAAAAATGTGCATTGAGACTAACATCTGGTGTCAAGAAGTCACATGAATCAGTGGCACCAGAAAATAAAAAAATCCACGCTATTATTATCAGCATGTTTAGGTTGGAGCGGCAATACGAACGCAACCACACAACGGCACGTTTGTACAATGCAAAGCTGGTTAAAATGTTAGTGCTGGGCCTCCTCCTTTTTTCTTTATGGAAAGGGTGGGTTTTCTTGAATTTGCGGCAGCCATCTGCCTGAAATGAAAAGTTCCCGTCCGGTCCTATTTCGCCAGAGTTGCTGTTCCAGCACTAAATCACGATGTGCTGGAATTGCTTAGCCAAACTTTGCAGCAGAGTGCTGTTCACACTATTCAACGGACAACATACATGTGTACCAGTTGCCAAGCCACTGATTACATGTGCATCACTGCACACTGGATCACTTTTGTGGGGGTTAGTGAAAAGATATCTGTACTTGTTGACACTGCTGATATTTTTAATGCCACTCTGAAACATGCAACTGTAGCCATGTTCGCCATGGAGAAATCTCATACTGCTGCAAACATTTTGGAAGAATTTGACAGCAAGGTCTTTGAATGACTGCAGCCTTAACATTGATTTTGTTACCACGTACAATGGCATATAGTTAAGGCCGTGGCAGATGGTGGCTATTTCCGGGTCCTCTGTTTGACGCTCTGCATTAACATCATTGTTCAAGACTTTCTGGAAAAAAAAGACTGAGTCAGAAACTAACTGACCACCTGCAGAAGAATCTGCACACATTTCAGCCATTCTTTTAAAGCCTGGAAGCAACTCAAGATCATTCAACGCGAGAATAGAAAACCAGTTAGAGCACTCATCCAGGAGGTGCCATCATGTTGGAACTCAACTTATTACACGCTTGTACATCTGTTTGAGCAGTACTGACGAATCAATGAATATGTCATGCAAACAGGGGATGCAACTGTGAAAGCCATTATCATTGAGATGGACCAATGGGGACTAGTTAAATGCCTGACAGAGATGCTACTTCCTTTCGAGGTCTTCACACGTGAAGTCAGCAAGGAGGACTGTACTATGGGCCAAGCTATCCCATTATTGCATATTGCTACAGGAACAGCTGAAGGCGGGTGACTGCAATGTACGCAGGTGTGGAAAAAAAAAGAAGCATATGAGTTGGTGGAGAGCTTAACCCTTCACTTATCTGAAAATACAAGGATGCAAATAGGCATTGTGTCATCCAACCATTGCATTTGTGCCACAATTCTTGATCCACTGTACAAACCAATACTGCACACTTTCATTCCTTTTTCAAACGGGTATGTTGCCAGCTACAAAACTTGGAAAGCAGTGAAAGCCAGTCAGCTAGAAAAAGAATGGGCAGAAAATGGAGGAGGCTCCTCTAGGGTACAACATGTACTACAGCCCCAAAATCAGCACAGGAATGTTTTTTACAGCAAGAGCTTAAGTCCAGTGCTGAGGGAAAGGCAATAGAGGCCGAGCAAAACCGAGCACCCTGGAGCATTAAGCTGATGGCCGAGGCCTATCTGGATGACCCAACAGAGGTCTACTTTGATCAAACCCATTGATGTATTGGTATGGGAAAAGACGCCAATGGCTAGTGTTCAGCAGGCTGGCGATAAACTATCTGGCTTGCCCTGTCGCAAGTGTCTCAGATGGGCATGTTTTCAGTGCTGCTGGTGTAGTTCTGACAGTGAGAAGGATCAGTCTCTCACCCCAAAATGTGGAGGGGTTAACTATGATCAAAATTAATCAGCACTTTATACCACCGGATTACACCATACCTGAAGTAGCACAGCAGGAATATGATGACGGCGACTCAGGTCATGGAAGTAGTGTGTTAGATGACCTTCTTCTGGGCGAACCCCAGAGTTTAAGGACAAACTCTACTTCCCTGACAACTAGGTTCTTTCAATTTCCAGTTACTTTGTTTCTTTGATGCCCCCCCAAAAAAATATAGCTAAGGAACGTTATTTACTGTATTATTTGTGTGAGTCACTGTGTTTCTGGTTCACAAATTTATCCCCACCATCTTACTCTTTTTATTGCCCAATCAGAGTTGCAACTGTGGACATTTAATGAAGAAGTAAAGTCCACTCCTGACTTGCCCAAAAACCATTTCCCTCAAGCCAGACATTGGGTGGAGAATTCAAACAAATGTGTTCCCGCCTCCAACCCTGGACCCTGACTATCTATCTATCCTTTCCTAACCTAGAGGGACTGCCCTGGAAGAACAGGTAAATGATGGCATGTATTGCACGATGAGTGATTTTTGTTTATTGTGATTGTCCATTCTACAAAGTGACTCAAATCAATCTTTCCCTTCTTGTTGTTCAATTGCAAAATTGTACCACTACGGGCGGATCTTTTGCATTTGGAGTCGGGAGCAGATGAGTCTGGAGGACTCACTCGGGAGTCAGATACTGTTGGTACGGACTCGGAGTTGGACACCATGACCATGATCACAATCGGAATTAGGTCAGGAGGTTCATAGATGATTGATGGAATAAATCAGGACGTGAGCATGACAACTTAGAGAAAGGCCACCAGAAGAAGATGGAATCTCTCAAATTCACTGAAACCAACTGATTTGGATGATTGATGATGACTTTGAAGCGGCCTAAATGTAAAAAACAACACAGACCAAACCTACATGTCTGTGTAGTGGTGGTGGGTGGCGAGTCTGGTGTGACAGCTGTGCATTGATTTTTTACTTAATTTGGAAAATACTATGTTGCTGTGTGTATACTTTGTATGTGTGCTCTGTGATGTCTGGCTCAAATCGGAAGCTAACTGGAGTTTGGGTGAGGCTGACCTGTTGTTGGAGGTAACTGCTAGAAGCAGGGTCTGATTTAGCTATGTTGCCTTTGAAAGTCTGCTTGTTGCACTCCTTATGCAGCTTAACTTTTAGTTTTCTCCTTGATTTCTTAATATCCTTTTCTGTTTTTCCATCTACAGGCCCTTTACCCTGCGCCATACTGGAAAAACAACTCACACTTACCATACCAAGCTGCATACGCCAGGCACCCAAGGTTCACAGGCAGTCCAAAGGATTGTGGACGAAGATGTAACTTCCAATATATACTGTATCTTTTTTTTCTATTCAATTATTATGACTGTGTGTGTTGTTTATGTTTGCTTATTTTACTCCAACATATATTTTAATTGTATTTGCTATCTTTCTAATCCCAGTACAACAGAACATACATGTAATGCATGCATGTAACCGGGGTCTCTCTCGGGCAGACAGACAATTGCGTAATTAATATACTACCCTGTAATTGTCTAGCACCACTCATCATCATGCATGCAGAGTAGACTGCAGAAACTAGGAGGACAGAGTAGTAGGACTAGGAATAGTACCCCATCACTATGGTTTACACTATCAGCAGATTTTAAAACTGCCTGCGGCAAAGGCAGCAGTGAAGAGTAAAACAAACAATCAATACCCCTCTGAATTGTTTTTAAATCATTCATTAATTAAACTTAAAATGTAAAAATATGAAAAGTTTATTATTTCCTGAACAAAATACCAAAGCCACAGCTAGCCAACCCCTCTCCTTAACCTCAACCAATGTCCAAGTAGTATCCACAAAATGTCCATAAATAAAGAAAAACTGAACAATCCCCCAACTCCCAGCCCAGTCTCACCCACCCACCCCAAAAAATTATTAAAAAAGGGGCTGAAGAGATCACTAACAGCGGGTTAAGAGCTTCTTGAGGTGCCTCTTTACCCGTTCCTGCCTGGTTTCAATATCTGCCAGGTTTCGCATGATGTGGCGCTCTACGTGGCGGAAATAAGCGAGAGCAGCAGTGCTGGTGGAATGGTGGTGGCGCCGGCAGGCACACATTGAACCGTGGCAACTGTATGGTGGGGTTATTGTTGGGACCTGGTTGGGGCCCAGGGCATCTGCAGCAGCTTCTGCCTTATACTCCAAGGCCACCAGCCGCTGGTACTCCACCGCTTATGGACTCCATTTTCCGCCGCCGGGTCCGGGCTGCAATCTCCTGCCTGCTCTGTGGTTTTGGAGCAGCAGGAGTAGCTACATATCAAGAAAGAAAAAAGAAAAATCGCAAACAATGCTCTTAGCAAAACACATAGAAAATTATGCCATGGGTATGGAGGGAAGTGATTGATGATGGGTGGCTAGGAAGGATGCATAATGTTGTGCTTGAAAACTACTGTGAGTCCAGGGAGGAGCCTGAAAACCATTTCAGGCAAGTAAATGTGAGACGAGCATTGCTACAGAGGAGCACTAAAGTTCCTTATTCTCCTTTGCTAGGATTTTTACATTCATCATTACAATGTTCTTTGAGTATTTTATTTTTTATTCTTCATCCATTTAAGTTTTTTACATTCTCTCAATCCACTCCTCACCATTGAAACTACCCATTGATCTATATAGCCTTCCATCCAAAGTTCCAAACATGGCTCTCTGTCTCACTCCAGTCTCATGATCTCAAGTGCAAACCTTTCAGCAACAAACATTTATCATTTGAAATGTACCCAACCACGCGTCCTTAAGTTATTTTAATCAAAAGAAACCACCACAGGATTCCACTCCCCCACCCAGGCAGGCATAATTCTAAACAAACACTTTCACCCACCCAAGCAAGCTTCCTACACATATACCAACCTTTTATCCATACTTCACCCAACCATGCATACTAGCTATCAGCCACCTATAGTACTATTTATGCATCCTGAGCTTTCACCCACGCATCCTTTGCTTTCAGTCATGTATCTTACATATCATCCAATTTTTCCCCATCCATCCTTCCCTGTTACAACAATATAACCATAGTTGAAGGTGTTGTTCATGAAACAGTCTCTGCTGAATTGAAGATAGGAGTGGCCATTAGTTACTCAGCTCAAACTTCAACTCCTGGTGTGCTCACCTGTTGTTCACAAGTCAACAAGACTACACCTTAACAGTGAGCTTATAATTATAATTAATTGTCAATAATAAGCAAGCAATATGATTTACAACCACATGCCACTGCCGTTGCCTCACCCCCTTCTGCTGCCGCACCTGCAGATTGGATGGCACTGTCACTGATTGCTCCGGCACTGGTGGTCGGTGCAGCTAGGAAAAAAAGATTACACATTTCATAGATGCCAGATACACCTCCCCCTATTAATAGTTTTACAGCAAAATAAATAAACACCACACACATCATTCACTACAATGTGGGTGCATTACAAACAGTATCTTGTATCAAAAATATCAGGCTGGGCATTTTGTTGGTGGAATTTTTTTTAAAAGCCTTAAGTCAACTCAAGAGACAAGCTGTTAAGGATGGCTGGAGTTATTAATTGATTAATCTGATGTTTTGAGAAAAAAATAGCATGTGGCTTTGGTTGGCAAATTCAATGAGGCCATCCTCCTCATACTTCCTCCCAGACATGTTGAACAGTCATCAGTTCACCAACTGCTGTTAATAATACTAGGCCTAGCTAATAAGAAGACCCAACTTTGACCATTGCCACTCTCTTGTTTTAGTGATGAGGTCTTCTCATCTATTACGTGTGTAGAATACCTTACTTGGGCAATGCCATTCAATCTGCACTGCGGTGGAGTAGTAGCACTATGTGACCAATGGGTTATCTGAGTCTTAGAGTACCACCAGTAGGCAGTCCACAAAAGGGTAGAAGGAAAGCGGACAGAAAAAGCAGCGGAAAGGAAGCTACAGACAGATTAGTAACAAGAGACATTTTGAGGTAAAGTAGAGGAACTTGAACGATAGAAAATAAGTAATTAGGATAATGCAGGGATAAAACGAATTTAGAAATGGATACATCGAAGAGGATGTGGAAAATTATTATAAAATGGGTAGATGTCACATTATTCAAAAAAGGACTGGAGCAGAAAAATGTGTGGAATAAATATATTAAATAACGCCAGGAGGACTTACTGGGGTCAGCAGAGCCATCGGATGAGGAACTCCGGGAGGCAACTCCAGCACCAGCTCCCAGACCCTCAAGTCCCCCACCCACCTCAGCCCTCTTCTTGCCTCTGGATGCTGATGTAAAACATAAAGACAAAAAAAGATTAGTAGTAATAAATAATATCTCCCCAAAATATATTTGACAGACAAAGGCAACCGCAATAATATTGAATTTTTCTAAATCAGATCAACTGGTAGAAGTATATCACAGATCGTCCAATCCTATTTCAAATTTCCAAAACCTACCTACCTAGTCCACTCCTAATCCAATTTTTGTAAACTGTATTTTGGAAATTCTAATAATAAATTGCAACACAACTATGATGTTTGCTTCTTCTCAAAACTTATTCCTAATCTCTCAGTCTCAAGTCAACCCTCCTTTGACAGGCCAAAACACTAATCACTTAGGCCTTATTATAATGATTACAATAATATGGGGTGGGCACCATCATGGTTCTGGAACCGCCCGACCTTAGGTCGGTGCCGCCGTCTCGACGTCCCCACAAGTCTATTATGAACCGATGCGATCGCCCATAGACCATGGGGCGGCCGCAAACCTCCATTTGTCAATGGAAGCTTATGTGGCAGGCAAAAGAGGCCTGGAGCACAAGCTTCCATTGAAAAATGAATGTTGTTGTTCACAAACATCCCTGCTCTGCCCATGTGGCATTGGCATGCACCATGCATTTACGAAATGATTAATAACTAATTACAGAATGTCTTACATAATCATCACTAATCAAATCAGCCAAGCGAGCAACAGCAAGTACCATTCAATAACTAGGTTAGGTGGGTAGCTCCAAGTAAGCTAAGAACTTGTCTAGAATAACAGACTATTACATGATACTTGACAACTTATTTAAAGAAAATTCCCTGCATGTGAGCAATATGCTTGCTAATATTTGGGCAAAAAATATTAGCTATAGCATAGAACACAAAACTAATATTAAAAATGTATAATTTTAATAAATGTACACCTAGTCCCCCAAGCTCAACTCATAGCAGGTCCAGCAGATCCTACTCTCGGTCCAGGATGTTGGACCAGTAGTGCACCAACTTCTGAGGGTGCGCCAGACCCCAGAACAGCTGTAGACTGGCTGGTGCACCCTCACCCAGTGCTGCTGGTGCTCCAGCATTCTGTACCCAGACCCAGGCCTGCTGCCAGTGTGGAGGGGAGGTTGCGCTGGATATAAAAAATTAACTCTGCCACCTCCACCTCAGAAAACAGGGCACGGGGCTGCACCCCTGCCTGTCGTCACTTTCTGTAAGGTAGGCAGTCACACCTTGGTGCACCCTTATCTGCAATGGGACTGGGGGGAAGAGAGAGAAAAAAGAAATGGGGAAAAAAAGTAAGAATGGGGTAATAAGGAAGTAGGAAAGCTAGAAAATAAAGTACAAAACTCACCAAAAACACACAGTAAAGTAGGAAAAAAAACCACAAATACACAGTTAGAAAGACAATGGGTAAGATAATAAAATAAAAATGGGAAAAAAGTTTTAAAAGCCAGGGATTACAGAGATTAAGGAAAGATGAAAAAGTAGGCCTCAGCACCATAAACAGAGTAAGAAACAAGATGGGCGTGCCCATGTGGAACAGCATGGTGCAGTGTGCGCAAAATTTTTACCCGAACATGCAATCTGCGTTGACGTACGGCGGAAGCGTCACACGAATGGGTGAGACAAGCAACTCTGCATGCTTGTGGAACTCCACGTAGCGCGGCAGAGTTTTTTGTAACTTCGCAGAGTTCCGCTGCTACGCGAACTCTGCCCAGGCCTACCTTTAACGGAATAGTGATTGAAGCTAAATGGCTGGAGTCAAAAATGGTCTCCATGTTTTAACGGGGCCTACATGACGATATTAAGGATCTTATCTCCAGATGTCAGAACCTCCAGATGAGATAGGATCCTTCATTGAACTAGTTGTCAAACTAAACTATAGGATGCAAGACTGTACTGCTGAGAAAATGAAGGGCAGTGACTCTAAGTTCCTTGCATTTCATGAAAGACCTAAAACTGAGATATGTAAGTTACCCAATTCCTCTGAACCTATGCAAATAGGCGGAACCTGAGGTCTCTTGTCCAGGGAAGAAAATGAAAAAAGATGAAAGGTAAACCAATGCTTATATTGCTTTAAGAACGGTCATTTTGTCAAAGAATGCCTTGTTAAACTAACAAAACCAAGACAGAATAAAACATATGCACTTCCAGTAATCCAAGGGAAATCATCGTGAATTGAAGTAACTCATTAGAAGACATGGTCAGCCTACTGGATCTTTCGTTTCAAAAGAGCTCGATCATAGCCCCCTGCTAAATTAACCATCACGCTGACAGTGACCTTACAGTCACTGTCATGACTAAGCATGAGCGCAAAATCCGCTCCGATCGCGGATTTTGCGGATTTTCGGCAAATCCGCGATCCGCGAACTCTCGCGGATTTGCCGAAAATCCGCAATCCGCGAGCGGAGCGGATTTTGCGGTCAAAAGTTCAAGCGCGCGCGCCTAATTAACGATGGCGCCGGCAAGCTGCCAGCGCCCATCCTGCAATAGTTACTTAATTAGCTTCAACAGGAAGCTCTAACAGATAAGATACAGCAGGGGCTCGAGCGCCTGCTTTATTTTAGCAGTTGGAGCTTCCTGTTGAAGCTAATTAAGTAACTTTTGCAGGATGGCGCTGGCAGCTTGCCGGCGCCATCGTAAATTACTTCAACAGTGGTGTCTTGAATAAATATGAAGGGCAGGGTTCATTCGGGCACGACGGTCCTGGCACAATTAAATAATTAATCTGCTGCTCTGATCGGTCTCTGACCTTTTATACACACAAGAGGCATGCTCGCATGGACGCCCCGTCCGTTTGGCCCCGCCCACACACTCGAGGTGTGCACCGTCTTCCCGCCATTTACCCACTATGATGGACATTTCACTCAAGGGACCCCTGCGCACTTCGGCGCGATTGCATAGTGACACACACTTGGTCGCTGGAACTAGTTGAAGCGCAAATGCAGTGACTCATTCAGCAGCCCAAAAAAAAACGTGAGCGTTGGGAGGCTGGGCATCTTTGACTTTTACGAGCACAACCCCCGTGCTGTTCCTGTGACCAGGGGCTTCTGTCTCTTAATCTCCTGCTCTGATCGGTCTCTGACCTTTTAGACACACAAGAGGCATGTGCGCTCGCGTGGAAGCCCCGTCCGTTTGGCCCCGCCCACACGCCCGAGGAAGCCCCGCCCCCAAATCCGCAAATCCGCCGAATCCGCGGATTTTGCGGATCCACGATCCGTGAATCCGCTGAATCCGCGAATCGTGGATCCGCAAAATCCGCCCATGCTTAGTCATGACGATCATTACAGGTTACTGCTCCTATTGATTCAGGAGCCCTAGGGAACTTTATCTATACTCAGCATCTGGAGGGCCCAGGTATAACTCCCGTATTGAAAAAAAGACCAGAAACCGTGAAGGCAGTGGATGGCACAGATTTAACTTCTTATTCGTTACCAAACCGAAGTTATAAGAATGATCTGCAAAAACAATCAGGCAGAAACTATTACCTTTGACGTCTTTGAGGCACCTCAATTCAAACTTATCTTGGGTCTTCTCTGGTTGATAACACATAACCTACACATTGATTGGGTGTTCAGAGTCATAACACTAGAATCAGTATACTAATACTCTTCCTGCTATCTGCTGAATGGTCACGTCTCTTAACCGGACTGTACAAGCGCATGCTTTCCCGTTAACAGGTACAGGTGCTATCATACAAGGAGTAGTTCCAGATGTTTATGATAATTTATCAAAGGTGTTCAACAAGCAGGGGGCTAACACTTTACATCCCCATCGCATTTTTTTCTGCCAGATAGACTTGATTCCCGGTTGATGGCTACCATGTAGCCAGGTATACTCCGTCACTGAAAAATAGAACAACCATTTATGCACCTACCTTGACTAATACCTATAAAATGGGTTTATAAGCAATTCCAAGTAACCCGTTTCTTCTTCCCTCTTTTTCGTGGCAAAAAAGAGGGTGACCTGAGAACGTGTTTCTACTACAGGGTTATAAACAACATAACAATAAAAAAAAGATACCCGTTCCCCTTAATTTTCAACCTACTCGATCAAGGTAAAGAGCCTACCATCTACACTAAACTAGACCTTTGTTGGGCATACCATCTTGTCAGAGTCCCGGAGGGAGACGAGTGGAAAACAGCATTCCGAATTAAGTTGGGATTGTTTAAATACCAGGTCATGCTCTGCAATGCTCCTTTTTCCTTTCAGTTTTTTTATTGATGAAGTTCTGAGGGAGTACGTCAACATATATTGCATTGTATACAGTGATGACATCCTGATTTACTCTAGAAATATCCAAGAACACGTTCAACATGTACGTGCGCTCCTACTGTGGTTACAGCAATGGGGCTTATTTTTCAAGCTGGAAATAAGTGTATTCCATACCACTGAAGCAGAGTTCTTGGGTTATGGCTTGAGTCCTACAGGAATAGTAATGGACATGACAAATGTCAAATCCATAATACATTGGCCATCCCCTACCTCAGTGAAACAGGTTAAAAAGTTCCTAGGGTTAGCTAACTTCGACCAACACTTTATAGAGAGTTTTTCCAAGACCACCATGCATTTAACTTATCTGTTAAGCAAAGTTATGAAATTCCTGTGGGTCACTAAGCCGAAAAGGCTTTTCAATCACCGAAAACCAAGTTCACGAACGACCCCATCATGATACATCCCAACCCTGACCAACCTTTTGTTGTGGAGGCTGACACATCACAAACTGCTCTGGGGGAGGGCTGTCACAGAGATACACCAAGACAGGTTTGGTGCATCCTGTAGCAAACTATTCCCGGAGGTTACAGCCTGCATAATGCAACTATGTAATATCCAACTGAGAGTTCTTAGCTATTAAGGCTGAATTTGAGGAATGGCGTCAGTTCTTGCAATGCAAAAAGAACAATTGACGGACAAAATGCAGAACAATGTCATACATTCACCCCAGTACAGAGATCTAGGCCTAAATCCATTGTTTGTTTGCTCAACATGCCATTCCAATTTGGACCCAGCCATATTCCCACTCAAATTAATATTACATCAGGGAAGATACTATAGATAAAACATATTTTCCTTTGTATTCACAATTATAAAAAAATACAATATGGAATTTGATTATTCAGAAAAGTATTTAAATATAATATTCATAAGAAATAAGATTTTTTTAAATATATGTTATTAAACATTTTAAATCAATATTTTTCCATATACATTTTTATTGTTTTAATTATGAAACATAATACATCATTTTATACATCATTTTTAAACCTAATTATAATGTTTTTTAATTTGTAAATTATTAAAAAATATTAAGTATTATCTACAATTTCATATATATATAACCAGCTTACCCGTCGCGCGTTGCTGCGATATCCGAAGAAAGGAAATTCAAGGAAACTCGTTATGATAACATTCAATATACATTGTGTCATTTTTATTGAAACGTATTCATTTTAATATGGAAAACATTTCAAAGTGTTGTTTTAATTCTATTTATTTATTCGAGTGCTTGTGAATACACGATTTGTTGTTTTTCCGTCTGGTGCGAACATCAGTATTCGAAAGATTATGAGGGCCCTGGGGGAGGCGATATTTAAAAAAATGTTATACCCGAAACCTTCGCAGGAGTGTGCTCAACAACTTCCCAAAGGTTTCTGGCGATCGGAAGAATGCTGTTTTAATTCTATTTATTTATTCGAGTGCTTGTGGATACCGAATTTTTGTTTTTTCATCTTGTGCATACATCAGTATTCAAAAGATTATGAGGGCCATGGGGAGCCGATATTTAAAAACATGTTATGCCAGAAACCTTTGCGGGAGTGTACTCAGCAACTTCCCAAAGTTTTCTGGCGATCGGATGAATGCTGTTTTAATTCTATTTATTTATTTGAGTGCTTGTGGATACCGAATTTTTGTTTTTCCGTCTTGTGCGTACATCAGTATTCGAAAGATTATGAGGGCCCTGGGGGTCCGCTATTTAAAACATGTTTATGCCAGAAACCTTCGCCGGAGTGTACTCAACAACTTCCCAAAGTTTCCTGGTGATCGGATGAATGATGTTTTATTCTATTTATTTATTTGAGCGCTTGTGGATACATGATTTTTTGTTTTTCCGTCTTGTGCGAACATAAGTATTCGAAAGATTATGAGGGCCCTGGGGGGGCGATAGTTAAAAAAAATGTGATGCCAGAAACCTTTGCGGGCGTGTACTCAACAACTCCCCAAAGTTCCATGGGAATCGGATGAATGGTGTAGTAATGCATAAAGGACAAACAGACAGACAGACAGACAGACAGACATACTTTCGTTTTTATATATATAGATTATTGTAAAACAAATAATATCAATTCATTATTAAAAACAATTTTTAAAAAGTTAAATATTAAAAAATACTAATAGTGCTATTTGTTTGAAAACAAATTAATAAAACGTATCCACTATCAACTCAATAATTTATAATGAATTTAAAAAAAAAAACTTTTTTAATTATATAACATTTAACCAAAAAAATACGGAAATATACACCTTTATTCACAATAAAGACAATATAACAATAATAAAAATATCAATTTCAATCTTTGAAATATTTATTTAATTTCGTAATTTGAAAAATAAATGTAAACACTCCTGGCCCTTATCCCCTATAAACCCAACATCCCGCTCTAAAATCAACAATTTGAAATTAAATTTATAAAATTTAAAAAAATTACATTTTCTGAAAATCTTTTTTAAAACACTCCCCGGCCTTGTCCCCTATAAACCCAACATCCCATCCTAAAACAAGAATTTAAAATTCAATTTATAAATTTCAATTTTTACATTTTTTTTAAAACTACATTTTTAAAATACTCCCTGCCCTTATCCCCTATAAAGCCAACTTCCTGCTCCTAAAAACTAAAATACAAATTAAAAATGTTATAACATTAATTAAGTAATATTAGACCAAAAACATATAACAAAATAAAAATTACTACAACAATATTTTGACATAACAATATTTTAACAGTCGATATTTCACACATCGATACTTTTTACAATACAAAAAAACAATATTTTTAACATCGATATACTTAACATCGATATTTAGTACTGTTGATATAGTAAACTCGATATTAAAGCATGTTGATATTAAAAAATCGATATTATACACACTTACCCACACAGACATTCCAGAACATAATTAGCATAATCAGTTTTACAATTTAAGGCTTCCTTGATTGTATGTGGCCAAAGCTCTAACGGTGTTGTAAACAGTATCTTGTTGGAGCCATATTCACATACCCTTCACTTGTTACATTTGCAGAAGCCTTCACTGGCCCTCAGGAATTTCCTGAATCTGGTTCTATTAGAATGTTTCTTACTAGGTTGTCTTCCATTGATAGGCAATGCCTAATCTTCTCGGTACCTGTTTTCCACTCATTGGATCACTGCATTCTAAATGCCAGAATTTGTTAAGCACCTTGCAAATAGTACCATGTTCTGCGCTATAGTGTGTAATGAATCTCATCTTGGAGCTCTACTGGTCTCTGTCTTGTGTCTTGCGTGGTTTAAGTAATACTGTTTCTTGTTTCAGGCTACTTATCTTGTGTGTTGCTCTATCTACCACCCAGAATACCCCAGTTGTTTGAGTCTCCCAGACATTTCTTCTATAGATGTTTTGAACTCTGCGTCATCACTGCAATTTCTACTGAGTCTCAATGCTTCACCATAAGGTATGCTGATCTTTAAACTTGTCGGGTGAAATATATCAGCATGTAGCACCATATTGCTGGCTGTGAGTTTTCTGTACTCTTTAAAGGTTATTTTGCCACCCTACTCAAAGTCTAATAAGTCAATGAAGACTACTTCCATCCTGCTGATTGTAATTGTGAAATGTAAAAAGCGTTCTAGTGTACTTAGGCAATCCTTGTGGCAATTTTGATGCAAAGAGACGTTACATCTATAGATAGTAATAGATAGTCCTGCTCCCAAGATAAATAAAAAATCATTTTAAGAAATAGACTGTGTCCTAGATGTAGGATGGTAAATCTTTTACATGTTCTTGTAAAAAATAGTCCACATATTTAGAAGTGCCTTCCATTAGACTTGCTCTGGCAGAAATTATCTGATGACCAGGTGGTTGGGTGGGATTTTTGTGTATATTCAGGATTAGATACATGACCGGTGTTATCGGATGATCATTGATCAAAAAATGATTTGCATCTTGTGATAGCAGTCCCATGCCATGCCACTCTTTGAGTTTATTTAAAAAAAAATCTTGTGAATGCTTTACCTCCAAAGCATTTAACTTGTTGTACCAAGTGATGTCATTTAAGTTCAGCATTGCTTCTTCAATATACTGTTGTCTGTACCATAAAACTATGTTGCCTCCTTTATCTGTACTTTGAACATTTATTTTTCATGTATTTATAAAGTTTTATAGAGCGCGAACATGTCCCACTAGTGTATCAGAGTGCTTTACAATACGCTCTAATCAAACTTTAAATGATTGGGGTGATATACATACATTCGAAATTCGACATTCAATGCAAAAGAGGTAGACAGTGGTATATGAATATCATAGGTGGCTGAAAGTCATCAAAGAGTTAAAGTCTTAGGATGTGAATTTGTTCATTAAAAGCATTTTTATTTCTTTTTTGAAGGAGGTAAAAGAAGAGAATATGTGTACTTCTGGAGGTAAGGAGTTCCAAAGTTTCAGTGCGATACCTGAAAATGCTCTGCAACCAGTTCTCTTTTTGTGGAAGGATTATGGTTTTAGTAGCATTGAGCTTGCACTTTGTGATTGTCTGCATCCTCCCGACCGCTCCAGCTTTTGTGCTAAGTAACTGGGGGTGTTGCTATGCAGGGCTTTATGGGTCATGCAGGCGATCTTAAGTTGTATTCTCGCTTCGTATGGTGGCCTGTTCAGAACTTTCAAGGACGGAGAAATGTGGTTATTTATTTAGTTCCCGAGACCAGTATGGCCACACCGTTAAGCAATGCCCTCAGCGGGGCCAGCTTGTATTTGGAAAGACCGCAAATAGTGGTGCTTCCATAGTCCAATCTTGGAAACACTAGCGCTTGTACCCTCATTTTTAAGTTGGTCTGTGGGAGGAAGGGCTAAAGTTTCCTTAGGATACTCATCTGATGATTAGCTCCCTAGGTGGCATTATTGATTTGAACCTGCATATTCAAGTGTTTGTCTAAGGTGACTCCCAGCGATTTTGCGGAGTCAATGATGTGGGGAGTGCAGTCAAAGGAAGTTAGATGCTTCAGCCATATGTCTATCTTGGGTGTGTGATTGGGGGGTATATGAGAAGGAATTCCATTTTCTCGGTGTTAAGCATGAGGTGGTTGGCATTGAGCCAACTTTGAGTATTATATAGAATAGCATTGAGGGAGATGAAGTCATCTGGAGAGGAAATTTTCATATACAGTTGTGTGTCCTCAGCATATAGGTGATATAGAATGTTCACAGAGTTAATTGTGTTTGCCAGGGGTTCCATGAGTAGATTAAAAAGAATGGGAGATAGTGCTGAGCCCTGTGGAACCCCTAGGGTGACAATGGAGGTTTGAGAAAGTGATTGCTTCATCTTGATTCTTTAGGTTCGGTTATTTAGAAAGGAGGTGAACCATTGTAACACAGGGCCAGTTAGGCCCACCCTTCGTTCGAGTAGGGACAGTAGGTAGTCATGCTTAACCTACTTGGGTTACCAGGGCAATGGGGTTAATATTTTGGATATTCCTTTTCCATTGTTTTGTTTTTGTAGGTTGGCATCTTTTTGGAATTACCTCAATGTTGATGGAGAAGAAGATGCTGTAATGGTCGGTCCAGTCACGTGGGATAATGGATTCTATTGATACAATGTTTGTTTTTGCTATGATGAGGTCTAATGTCTCTCTGTTGTGGGTTGAACTGTCACAAAATTGGGACAGATCTTGATCTGATATAAAGGATTTAACGAGTATTTCATCAAAATGAGGGAAGAGGAATGGGTGTCCTATCTGTTCCCCATAACTAGGTAAATTTCATCAAAAAGGATAGGACACTTGTAACCACTTACTCCAAGAGATATATTGAAATATGATGAAAAACCCTCATAAACGTTGTGTTTTACGAGAAGCGGTATATGTTGTTCTCCGCCCCACACAAACGTTATGGCAACAGTCATTGGGTTTTTGCATTCAGTATCTTGCCAGCCTCACCCGAGGCGATCTCTGGTTTTATCGTGGTAGTGTCCAGAGAAAGTTTGAGTGACCCCACTGAAGCTGAAAAAGTGAGTAAAATAGTTTCCAAGCGATACTGTATTTTATTCAAATCGCTGGTCCACTAATTAAAATATAAGGGTATGCTCTGGGGATAATTAGGAATCCTTAGCATAGGTCATTAGGACAGAAAAAACGTCAACATGTTTCTGCTCTCTTGGCCCGTGGGTCTAAGAGCATTCGTCAGGACAACAATAAACACACACAGTTAAAAGTATATTGTCACTATTTTGTGACAATAGTGGGTCTATACAACATAATAGTCTTACCCATGTAGGTTCTGAATAGTCACCTAGAGGATTAGAAAGGAAAAAGGGGGGGTGACAGGTGGCATTTTAACAGTTTTCTGTTAAAAAACGTGGTTATTAAGAACATGCATTGTGTTTTTTCAAAAGTTATACGCTCATGTTAGAGACATATGCAAGTTTTAGGAAACAAAACAACATAAATGACATCATGGCGAGTTAAATCAAGGAGTGGTGTATCAGCGGTACGTAGTGCACAAAAAGCTAAATCATTTGTGACATTGTATAACTATTTTTAAATCATACCTCTATTTAGGGTGTACACAGAATGAACCTGGATAGGGAAAACGGAAGTATTATGAAAATACTACTCGTACCGAGTGTTTGGTGCTCAATTACCTCATGGGAGGTCTTACCTTTAGGTAATTGTTACCAGGTCCCGTCAGGAGGTACGGACTTTAAGTCCCAGGCTATAAAGATACCAAGAGGGGGGTAATTGTGAGGTTGCTGTCTGCCGGTGGCATTGGGGCAGCGAGCGGTAGGAGAAACACTCACCCGCGTTGGAAGCGTGTTCCGCGTCTTGTGCTGGCTCTGCCTCCTGGACGCTGGGAGCACGCTTCCGATGGCGTTTTCTTCGTTATCGGCCATTGCGCTAGAAAGAGGACTGCTTTGCAAATGATCGAGTGACCTGATTAAACTCAAAATTAAGCGGTTTAACTTTCTTCAAGTGCAATAATTTTCATTTTAGCGTTAATAGGGGAAAGTGTTTGTAATTACCATAACGCTAGATGGGAAGCACAAAATTTGAAAATTTATTTGAAAAAATGTGCAACAAATGTAAAGAAACGTTATCTCGTGTTGGACTTGCACTTAGATGTTGTATTTCAACGTGCAAAGTGGTGCCATGAAATTTCATCATTTAAACCATACTGATTTGTTTTCAGACGGTCAACCCAACGTTGTTCCTTTTCATACAGTACCTTTTCAACATTGGGTGTCCCTTCTGGTATTTTTTCGATGACAGTCCATCTCAAGTCCTCAATGCTGTGATTTAGCTCAACGAAATGGGAACAGAGTTTAGTGGTGTTCTTTTTTAGGCGAATATTACTTTAATGTTCCCCTATTCGTAATTTCACCTTCCTGCAAGTCATCCCGATGTATTTCTTTTCACATGGACAGGTGACCATATAGATCACATGGGATGAATTGCAGTTGCTATGTTGTCTCTGTGTCCAATTCAATGTGGGGGAAAGTTGTAATGTTTTTGAGCTGGTGGTTGATTTGCAGGCCAAACATGAACCACATGGGTAATGTCCTGTTACAGGGGCCATGTGGGCATTCCTAATTGGTTTGGTTAGGATGGCTTGTCTGGGGCGAGTATGGACCAACATATCACGTAAGTTCTTGGTTCGTTTATTGGCAAAGCGTGGTTTTGGCCAGTTGAATTGTCCTGTATTTACAATGTGCCAGTTCTTCTGAATGAGTTTGTTTACTTGGTATGATGCTGGACCAAACGTAGTCACACAGGTCATGAGGTCCGCATTTTCTCTTTTTTCAAATGTAGTCAGTAGATTTTCTCTCGGTTGGTTCAGGGCTCTTTTTTGGCACTTTTTTATGGTTGATGTTTTATACTCCCTTTGTTGTAATCTGATGCTGAGATCCTTTGACTGGACAAGATAGTCAGTTTTTTGGCTACAATTTCTTTTGAGACGTAAAAACTGGCTGTATGGTAAATTGTCCCTTAATGGTTGGGGATGGTAACTTTTATAAGACAATAAACTGTTCTTGGCCGTTGGTTTTCTGAATGTTTTTGTCTCAATTTTGTTATCCTTTGAGTATATAGTCAGATCTAAAAAGTCAATGCTTTCTTTATCAGCTATATATGTAAATCGAAGCCAGGGATCGCGTGTGTTCAGCCACTCCACAAATAGTTTCAGGTCGTGGTTATTGTGCCAGATCAAAAGAACGTCATCGATATAACGTTTCCAGTAGAGTATACTGGAAACGTAAGGGTTGGTTTGTGTCAGTACGTGATTAGTTTCAAAGTTGCTCACGTAGAGTCCTGCCACCGAGGGGGCAAAAGCACTCCCCATTGAAGTCCCGTGACTCTGTAAGAACAGCTGTTCTTCAAATTCAAAGTAGTTCTCGGTGAGTGCCATCCGGCAACACTCTAGGACAAAGTGTCTAGGTGTCCTAAAATCCCAAGTTTCCATGAAGAGAACATCCTCTAACATTTCCAGTGTCTCTTTTTGGGGCAGACTAGTGTAAAGGGATTCAATATCTAATCCCACTAGAAGCATCGTAGTGGGGTCAAAAGGTTGGTCTTTAAGTTGATTTAACAAATCTCTAATATCTTGTAAATACGTAGGAGTTTTTTTGACCAGAGGCTGGAGGAATTGGTCTGCAAATTTGGAGAGGGGTTCTAGTACTGATCCTATGCCGCTAACTATCGGGCGGCCTGGTGGTGGTGTTCTGTTTTTGTGTGTTTTGGGAAGCGAGTAAAAGTATGGAGTTTTTGGATTGTCTGTCATTAAGAAATCCGCTTCTTTCTTGCTTACCCAGCCATTTGTTTCGGCTTCATACACCATCATAGCGATAGTCGTTTTCAATCTAGGTGTAGGATCCGTGTCAATTCTAGTATAGAATTTATCATCCGCCAGGAGTTCAAAGCATTGGGTTCTGTAGCCTTCTTTTCCAAGAATAACTACTCCTCCACCCTTATCTGCGGGTTTGATCACAATGTTTGTGTTTGACTGTAGTTCTTCCAAAGCTTCTCTTTCCAACCTGGTTAGGTTTTGAAAGGGTCTTTTAACATTGTTAGCCATATTATCAATGCCTGTAAAGATGGCCTTTTCGAAGGTCAATATCTCTACTGGTACCGTGTTGTTCGGTGGAGTGAAATTCGACTTTTTTCGGAGGGTAGTGTCTCCGAGATTAATAGAAGGTGTAGAATCAGAAAAATGTGCTTTAAGTTTGAGTGTGCGACAGAATTCTGATAGTTCACATTTGAGTTTAAAGAGGTCGAGGTTAGGAGTAGGGACATAACCGAGCCCTTTGTTAAGGACCTTTTCTTGTTCCTTTGTTAGAGTGACTGAACTCAAGTTCACTATTAATGGCTCGTTTTGCTGGTTCCTGGTTTGGATGATGTCATGCTCCTGGTTTGGACATTCGGCTGTTGGTCTTGCCATGACACAGTTCTTCTTCTTCCTCTTTGGTTCTGGCCCCTCAATAAAAAAGGATCTTGATTTTGATTATTGATCCCCTGTGGTGGTATGCCCATAAAGTTCTGCATTTGCTGTGACCCTTGGTTATACGGGTCCATCCATCCGGTATACGGTTGCATAAAGGGTTGGAAGAATGGCATGGGTGGGCCCATGAAGTGTTGTCTTGGCCATCTATTGCCTCTTCTCTGTGGTCGAGAACGGAAGTGTCCTCTGCCTCGTCTGTGGTTCGAATCTTCAGATCCTGTGTCTGAGCTTGCAGAAGAGTCCCAACCATCGGAATCGTTATCTGTTTTTGAATCCATTGATTTGTAATCAGTTTTAGTGTAGGGATGCATTTTTTCGTGACTGAACTTTTTTATGTCTTTGCTTAATTTTTGTAGTTTATTTTGCATCAGGAAATCTTCGCTCTCCGAAATTTCTTTGTTTAAATCCTCTAGTCTTTTTTTGTAGACTGCTGGTTGTATGCCTTTTTTCAGTTCGGCTTCACAGGCTTGAATTTCTGTTAATAGGGCTTCTGATAATCTCTTTGCAGTTTTCACTATTAACACCAAATAGTCAAGGGTGCATTTCCAAGAGATTGCGGACCAGTCGCGTCTGAAAGCCAAATCATGGAGAAAAATTCGTGGTGCATTGGTAATCCAAAGACCTCAAGGCGCTATTTTTGCACGTAAGTATTCTGTCATGATTATTCCGTGGATGGCGACCCTTATTTGTTCTTGCTTTTTTGTTGTAAGAGTGTCCCAATCATCAGTCTGGGCTAGTACTTGAACAAAGTCTGTGTTTTGAATTAAGGATTGTGCTGCTAGAATCTCGCTGATGTCGCTCCCCGTAAAACTCAAGCCACTCATATCTTCCATGTTGACTTTCCAGAAGGATGTCTTGATTTTCTTGACGGAAAAGTCAGAGACTATTTTCCCGCAGCTGTACGCTGCTTAATATGAGTATTTCATCAAAATGAGGGAAGAGGAATGGGTGTCCTATCTGTTCCCCATAACTAGGTAAATTTCATCAAAAAGGATAGGACACTTGTAACCACTTACTCCAAGAGATATATTGAAATATGATGAAAAACCCTCATAAACGTTGTGTTTTACGAGAAGCGGTATATGTTGTTCTCCGCCCCACACAAACGTTATGGCAACAGTCATTGGGTTTTTGCATTCAGTATCTTGCCAGCCTCACCCGAGGCGATCTCTGGTTTTATCGTGGTAGTGTCCAGAGAAAGTTTGAGTGACCCCACTGAAGCTGAAAAAGTGAGTAAAATAGTTTCCAAGCGATACTGTATTTTATTCAAATCGCTGGTCCACTAATTAAAATATAAGGGTAAGCTCTGGGGATAATTAGGAATCCTTAGCATAGGTCATTAGGACAGAAAAAACGTCAACATGTTTCTGCTCTCTTGGCCCGTGGGTCTAAGAGCATTCGTCAGGACAACAATAAACACACACAGTTAAAAGTATATTGTCACTATTTTGTGACAATAGTGGGTCTATACAACATAATAGTCTTACCCATGTAGGTTCTGAATAGTCACCTAGAGGATTAGAAAGGAAAAAGGGGGGGTGACAGGTGGCATTTTAACAGTTTTCTGTTAAAAAACGTGGTTATTAAGAACATGCATTGTGTTTTTTCAAAAGTTATACGCTCATGTTAGAGACATATGCAAGTTTTAGGAAACAAAACAACATAAATGACATCATGGCGAGTTAAATCAAGGAGTGGTGTATCAGCGGTACGTAGTGCACAAAAAGCTAAATAATTTGTGACATTGTATAACTATTTTTAAATCATACCTCTATTTAGGGTGTACACAGAATGAACCTGGATAGGGAAAACGGAAGTATTATGAAAATACTACTCGTACCGAGTGTTTGGTGCTCAATTACCTCATGTGAGGTCTTACCTTTAGGTAATTGTTACCAGGTCCCGTCAGGAGGTACGGACTTTAAGTCCCAGGCTATAAAGATACCAAGAGGGGGGTAATTGTGAGGTTGCTGTCTGCCGGTGGCATTGGGGCAGCGAGCGGTAGGAGAAACACTCACCCGCGTTGGAAGCGTGTTCCGCGTCTTGTGCTGGCTCTGCCTCCTGGACGCTGGGAGCACGCTTCCGATGGCGTTTTCTTCATTATCGGCCATTGCGCTAGAAAGAGGACTGCTTTGCAAATGATCGAGTGACCTGATTAAACTCAAAATTAAGCGGTTTAACTTTCTTCAAGTGCAATAATTTTCATTTTAGCGTTAATAGGGGAAAGTGTTTGTAATTACCATAACGCTAGATGGGAAGCACAAAATTTGAAAATGTATTTGAAAAAATGTGCAACAAATGTAAAGAAACGTTATCTAATGTCTCTCTGTTGTGGGTTGAACTGTCACAGAATTGGGACAGATCTTGATCTGATATAAAGGATTTAACCCCTTGCATGCTCGTGACGGAACCATTCCGTCACGAGCCACTGTGGTGCTGTGCTGGTGACGGAATGGTTCCATCACGGCCTGGCCGCCGTGCCTGCCCGGCGCTGATTATGCGCCTGCGCTGAGCGTTCTATTAGGCGGGCGGGGCAGTGACGGAGTGGTTCCGTCACGAGCATGGCAGCCCCACCCCGCCTCCCCCCAGCGCCTCGGCGTAATTACCGCCGCGGCCAAGGGGTTACGACAGCTTACATCATGATTGCCAGTGTTATTCCAATGGAGATTGAAGTTTCCCAGAAAGATCTGCGGCACTTGTGAGTTGCTGTTGGATGTAATGACTTCCATTAACTCATTGACGAATATCAGATTGTCACCCGGGAGGTGGTATATTATGTGAAGTTTGCTGGTGAGGCACTTGTCATCAGAGATGTTGATGCAGAGATATTCACAGGAGGATAAAGAGATGGAGTCTGCTTGATTGACTGAGATTATGTTTCGATAAATGCAGGCTAACCCACCACCGGATTTCAAGGTTCTGTCTAGGCAGATTATGTCATGACTAGGGGGGACTAGTAGGTCTAGGATGGGAGAGGAGGAACTATTTAGCCATGTTTCTGTAAGGACAGTGATGTCCAGATCATTTGAAAGGATGAGATCGTAAATGTCGGGAGCATGTTTACTAGCAGATCTGCAATTGATGAGTGCACACTTTAGCTTGCTAATCGAATGGGTGAGAGCAGTCTGCACTATGTTGATATTTGTGAGGTTTTTTCTATTTATGGATCTGTAGTTGTGAGTGGGTTCTCTGTAGGGGTTGGTTTGACTGGATTGGATAATGCCACCTAGAGATGTGCTGTTGTCTTTAGGACTTATAAAAAGAACAGGAGTATAACCCATAAACCAATTGGGATAAGGGTGCTAAATATAAAGGTAAGACAATATCCCAGAAGGTGTAAATGTAAAGACAATTTACATAGTATGCAATCAGCATTACATAAAGTACTGAAAGGAGAAACCTAGTCAACTAGTTTTAGAAAAATACATTTTTAGTTATTTTATATTTGAGCAACAATTTTTTAGGTACATAAAGTTGTATACAGCACATAAACCAAACTTCAGGGTGACAACCCAAAGAAAAACTTGGTGCACAGTATGTACAAGTGAGGTGTAGCGACTCAAGTGAAGGCGTGTGCAGCGGCGGGCGGCGCAAAGTGAGCAAGGTGCAATATTTACAGTGAGTAGCTCAACAGTGACATAAAATCAGTGACAATCTATAATACAGTCTATAATTCCAAAAAACAATTGGGGTCACAATATTATGCGCCTGCAATTTGCGCTGGAGGGTCGACGACGTTTCGGTCCTTAGCCAATGTGGACCATCTTCAGGACAGGGTTGTCTCAATTAAGAGTGCTGAGTCAGAGGGAATCACGGCCGTGATCAGATAGAACCGGCACGTAACATCTAGCCGCCCAGGGACTGAATCATACGTCTGAAGGAATGGGGGTCTCAGGAGGTTCGAGCAATGGTACGATGTCTGTGGTCTAGGACCTGAATTATATTATTCCACTCCGCTTTCGTCAGTACCTGTGGTGAGTTTGAAGAAATTCGCACCAGGGGACCTGTTGATTATACAGGGTTCCCAGGACAAATCATCATGGAAACGGCAATGTTGGCAAGTAACAATGGCGGCCAAACTCCTGTTTATTCTGGTGAAAGCAGTCGACCCACTAAATGTGGTCAGACATCGCCGGTCAGCGATCCAGGCGGTTGCTTCACGGCGTTTGGCAAACGTTGAAAGTGACGTCCTGAATTCAGGCCTTAATAGTGGGTGCTTTCCTGTCACCCCAGCAAATTTGATACTCTACGTTTAGCTAGCAAGAGTAGCATTGTGTGTAGTTTGCGGTGCTCAGCTTTGGTGTCCTTCACATATCCTTCTAACCTCGTAATTGGCTGAGGTTCGTTAGATACCCCTAATATTTCTTGGAGTTTACTGAATATGTCAGCCCAGTAGGAAGCGATGGGTGGGCATTGCCAGGACATGTGTAGGAAGGTGACTGAAGTATGCCCGCATCTCCAACATCTCACATCTGGTCTTATCCCCATTTTGCGGAACTGAAAAGGGGTTCAATAGAACCTGTGCAGATATGTAAAATGCATTAATCTTACTTTATAATTAGGTGTGAGCAATTGAAGCTGGCCACAACAAAAAGCCAATTTTTCATCCGTTTCCTGCCCATCAAGGTCTATGTTCCAAATGTGCTGGACATTAGGTGTAGACAGGGGGGCTGTTTTTTGCATAGACCAATATAACCTTGTTATCAGTCTGTGGAAAGATTCATTTGTAATCAATTGCTCAAGTGCTGATGGTTGATCAGGGGGCTTAGGAAAGGCGGCTTTTAGTTGTCTAGAAGTAGCTCTAATCTTCAAGTAAAGAAAATGCTCAGAGAAGTTTGTTGGGGCCGCTACCATTGGTTACGGTGGGGCACAGAAGGTATCATCGGGATAAAGATCTGCAAAGGACACCAGACCCATTGATTTTGCCAGCGCTATATTACCACCATCCATCATCACCTGAATCTGTGGGTTTTGTGATGGGGGACGGAGGGGCCATACATTATCTCCAAGCAATCTCTGGTGCACAGTGTGTCCCAAGCCCACCTGAAGGTTTCAACTGTATCTATACTGTCCCTCGGTTTACGGTATGTTTGATAGAGTGCTACTTGAAGAGGGGCTGAGGCTGTGATGTCCATCTCAACAGCCACGCGGGGTTGAAAACAGTTGGAATGCAACTAATAAAGTAAAAATGTAGCTTGTGTGCAGTATGCATATGATGGCATGTCAGGAGCTCCCAGTCCTCCCTGCGTGAGAGGGTGTGGTAGCAGTTTCCAGGTGACTCGAGCTTGGTTCCACGCCCAGACAAGGGAGATCAATAAAGATATAAGAGTTCTGAAAAAGGCCTGAGTGAGAAGTATCAGCATATTGATGAATAAATTGAAACATTTGGGCAACACCACCATCATAGCAATCACTATTCTGCTGGCAAGAGAGATTGGTAATCTAGCCCATGTTTCTATTTTCCCTTCATTTTATCAAATGGTGCGGCCAAAGTTCAGATTCCATATTTCTTGTTCGTCCCGACTTAACCAGATACCCAAATATTTCGCTGGGCCCTCTGCCCACTTCAGTGGGTACTCTAGGTCGAACGGTTTTGTTGCTTCCGTGAGGGGGAATAGGGTGAAATTGGACCAGTTTATAAATCTACTCAAGAGGCTGCCAAACTTTTTTAACTCCCTGAGTAGTGGACCCAAGTTAACCTTTGGGTCAGTGATGTAAAGCGTCACGTCGTTTGCATGTAACGAGATAAGGAGCCCTCTGGTGCTGAACCCTAACCCTCTGGCCGGATGATGTTGGTGGATCCTTGCCGCCATTGGTTCCTTCGCTATGGCAAAAAGGAGAGGGGAGAGGGGGCATCCCTAACGGGTTCCACAGGATATGCAGAATGGGTCTGACAGCATGCCATTCATGCACAATCTCACTGAAAGGGCTGTGTATAAAAGCTTTATCTGTGCTATAAAATTTGGGCTAAGTCTGATGCTTCCTAGTATGGCAAAACACATAGGCCATTCCAGTGCGTTGAATGCTTTAGCACCGTCCAAGAGCACCACCAGTGCCATTACACTGGGATTTTGATAGTGCAGCACCGTGAAGAAGGTGCGAGATTATGAGTTGTAGATCTACCAGGGATGAACCTGGCCTGGTCGGCTCTCGCTATCAGGGATTGTAGAGGTTGTAATCTCCCAAGTAGATGACAACATTTTAGGGTCTTGGATGGTATGAAGTTTCTAGCCCCTTGATGTGGGTCCATAGAGAGGCCAGTGTACCGCTGATAGCTTTAAGCACCCCAGCCCCAGCGTGGTTTGAGATACATTTTCAAAGTAGCGTACCCTAAATATGATCAGTCCCCCTGGGCACAACAGAAACCTCTATAGGGGTTATTTAAATCTTTACAACTCAATAAAGCTTCATCCACGTTTGTAATTGTGAGTATTTATTTGTTTCTCCAGATCATCATAGGAAATAGTGATGATATCACATTTAACCAATGATGATAAATTCAAACGTAGGATTATAAATCAAAATCATGATTAGCCTTTCTTTGTTTCATGTCCCTCCCAATGCATTTCGGGCAATCAGCCCTTCATCAGGGAAGGGTTCTACAACAGAAAAATAATAATGAGGAAATCATCCTAACCGTGGTCCCTGGTACAAAGCCACCCAGGGTGTGGTGTCTAGTGATGAAAAGTGACATCATGCTTCTAAGTGTACATTGGAATCAGTGAACGTTAGGTCAAACCTATTATCTATGGTTATAAAGCTGTGACCTGTAGCTAATGTTAGTTGGTGACCAATAATATCCTGATGTACATGGAGGAAACAATATCCTGTTCATGTTTAGTTCTCGCTAAATAAATAATGTGGTGGAAAATAAAAGAATGTACTCAATAGCTTCATGTCATTGATGTGATATGGTTTCTTAATCAACTGTATAGGTGTAGGTAGTGCGTTATAACGATGGCTAAAACTCAATAAATCAAGTGACAATTGGTTGACAATAATCTAACATGCTATGTGACTTCATGCAGTAGAAATGGCATTGTTTCTAGCTCAAATGCACAAAGCGTGGTTAACATAATGCATTTGGAAGCTTAAGAACAATGTTTAAAACGCCCCTTTTTCAGTTGAGAACAGTTTGTTGCCAGTAGTGAACACCGACTTCTTCTCTGAGAGATCTCCATGCCTACTCTGTTTGTGCGTGCGTACTGCGTAACCCCCGTGATCCCCTGACCCTCACGTAACCCTTACGCTGCCGAGAGACGAGAGACTGCGACACCCGGTACATGCGACAAGCAGAGAGGCAGGAAGAGACGAGGAGATGTGAGACTCGACCCGCCACCAGACCCCGCAACACCCGCCCCCCCCGGCCTGCGACACCCGGCACCTGTGTCAAGCAGAGAGGCAGGAAGAGATGCCTGAAGCTGGATTGTACCGGGGGAAGGCGCAAGGCATAAGACACAAGGCGCAAGGTACGAGACCCCGTATTAATTGGCCTCGGGTCCCAGGCTTGTGGAGAGGCAAGGAGAGGCAAGGGACAAATCGGGCGACGACGGGGTGTGCGTGTGGCAGGAGCACCGCAAAATAAAGTGAGCAACGGCAAGATTTATAGCAAAGAGGAATCCCGTCCTCTAGAACGGCCTCCTAAGTGCAAGTAGAGAAGGGCACGGGCAAGGCGCAGGTATAAGCACAAAGCACAACAGAGGTAAGTGGGAAAAAAGGGAGTTTTCTCTTTTCCTCCCTTTTTTATTTCTTTTATTTTTAATATTTTAACTGGCCACCCCTGTCCTGAAGACTGAGTTTGGAAATAAGGGGTCGGCCAGGTAGGGTACAGAGAAGCAGCTATTTCTAAGTCAAAGAGCTTAATAGATGGCTCCAAGGAAGAATAAAAGTGCACTGGGACAGACAAAGATGCTAAAAGACCCCCCTATGGATCAAAACGCTTCGGGAGGAAGCCCAGTGTGCTCGGGGACAAAACCAAATTCTAAACGTATACAGAAGAAAAAAGGGAAAATACCCAAGGAGCCACCGCAAGAGGGACGAAAGGGGGATATAGCATCAAACTCCCTGAAAGACTTTGTGGGAAAGCACTTTAGATGGGATTTTCTCACCAGTCAAGCCCCTTGCATCTGATCTTGAAATAGACGGGGAGGAATCATGGAAGGGAGGTTCCTCCCTTATATTTGACGAACAAATAATGGACTCTGCAAATCTAATCAACCAATCCCTACAGTCCTTAACAGTTTCTAATGGACCAATATTGTCACCCCGCCTATCCTCGTCTCCAAGGTTGTCCTTACTCCATGACCCTAAGGAAATAAATAGTGAAGACCTAAGGCAAGAGTAGGAAGATGGTTCTGCCTTGAACGGAAGTTTGAAGGGACATGTAGCGTATGATCAGCACACTACAGGGTCCAAGGGCAGTATTGACTGTAATCAATCCCTACAGCTTAACTCAGAATCTTCTACAACTCCGGCCTCTTCAATGCTGGAATTGATGTTAATGTTGCAAAAAGCACTCCAGGGGATCCTGGAAGTTACAATGCTAAATCATGACATTTTAAAAACACAGAACTCGCACCTTTCAAAAAATCAGGGGGAACTACAAGGAATTTGGGGCCAAATGCCTTTAATGTTAAGACCTGTTCCTGACCCCGAGCATTTAACCCCAACTGTGGGGGGAGGTCGGGAATACAGAACCCCCATCTTCCAACCACGAAGTATACATCTCAAGATGCCCGATGTTGGTAAAAAGAAGGGGCGGTTATACTAGACATGCCTTATTAAGACAGGGGAGACCCATTAGAAAAGCGCGCAAAGAAAGGGTATAGGTAGAGTGGTGGGAAATTGGATAGAGATGGAGGAATCGTCAGGATTAGCGGAACAAGTGCCAAAATTAAAAACCCCTAAAATTATGAGAGAGTGAGTAGAAAAAGAATAGGAAGCACTGAGAAACCAGTAAAGAATCAAGCGAAAAAGGGTATTTGTAGTAGTAAACAAAATTACAAGGAGAAGTTGACTAGATGCATAAAACATGTACCATGCAATATAACTAGAATACCTGCTACAACTGCTACCCTTAAAGAGTGGCATCGTTTGGGCAATATATCAGAGGATGGGGCTAGAATTAATACACAACAGCCACATAGGGGGCCAAAACCAATAGGAATGGAAGTTAAAGGAAACCAGTGGCTGTATTTTGAACAAGTGAAAATGGGAAGGGGCGGGAAAAAAACAAAGAAGAGATCGTATCTAAATAGATCCCTTCTCCTTAATTCATTCGCCCATTACCCCAACTTGAAATTAATTGGCTCAAAAGACCTCCCACTGGTGGGTTTTCAATCAACCCTCAATGGAAAAGAGCTTACAAGGGTACACGTTTACTCTGATCTGGTAAAAATTGCCATAGAGAGAGCAGAGAGTGAGATAATAAAAGCAGGGATTCGGCTCGTACCCATTGAAGAAGTAGGGGCAGAATTCAATGTTCAGCAAGAAAAAGCTTTTCTAAAGTACCATGCAGGGCTTGGAAAGAGGCAAGTGAGACTACTAGAAAGAGATGTGGGTTTAGGCTTGGGAAACCTTAACATAGTAATAAATAATTCTGCTCCGGAGGATTCTTGGAAGAATTGGTGCTTTAGTACTAGTCCTCCAGGGCCTTCCCAGCATTACCTAGAGGAATCTAATGGGTATGGGCCACTTAGTGACGTAGAATAGGTAATATGGCAGCCACATGGCTTAAAAATGGTCTCCTGGAATATAAATGGATTAGGAAATCAAATAAAGTATGAACGGATAAAAGAACTGGCGAAAAATTACGAGATCATTTGTATTCAGGAGACCTGGCTATGTGGTGAGACCCCGGTAGTGGATGGGTTCTGCTAAGTCTATCGTCCGGCAGTAAAATCTAGGTCCGGCCGCCCTGCAGGTGGCTTACTAACATTATTTTCCACAAAACTAGTAAAAAATGTATTCCAGCTCACTATAACATGCAAATGGCTGCTCTGCTGTAGAATACCTCTAATTGCTGCTGGTAATAAGAAAGAAAATGTGTTGATTTTAAATGTTTACATGCAATGGGGCGCTCAGGCGGAATATGGTGTTGAAATGGGATATTTTAAGAATGATTTAGATTTATTGTGTGAAAAGTACGATTCAGATTTGATTCTGTTGGTAGGAGATTTTAACAATAAACTTAACCCAAAGCGACTAGATCTCATGTATCTGGAAATTTTGGAGTCCTATAATATAATTCAAGCAAAGTTTCCTGAAAGTCTTTGTTCAATGCATGATGCAAGTTTGGGAAATTACCTAGCGACAAAAAGTCTCTTTTGCTTGAACGGTAGGTTTCCCCAAGACTGCCCGGCACAGAAAACTTTCAAACAAGGGACACAAAATTGCCCCATAGATTACGTTTTTATGCCAGCATGGAACTTCAACTTGATAAAGGGCTTCAGGGTTAACCATATAGAAGGCAGTGATCACATTATTCTAGAATTGGAGCTGGTATATTTCCATCAGATTGCCTGTGAGAAAGTAATCATACAACAGATAGATTACCCAAGGCATATTTCAACACGGTTAACCAAAAAAGATATAGAAAGGTTGACCAGGTTCCAACAAAACATCATTCTATGAAGTGTAGATGGACTAAACCTGGCCTGGTACATTGAAAAAATAAATCAAGTGGTATCAAGGTTGAACTTAGAATAGATGCAAAGGCCACCAAGAGTAAACAAAATACACAGGTTAGGCAAGGCAACTGGTTTAATATAGACTGTTTAAACAAGAAAAGAAAACTAAGGGGAGAAGTGCGTAGCTTGCGTAACAAAAATCCGATAAGTCTAGGGCAGAAAATCTTGTCAAACTAAAGAAAGAATACACCACGCTTGTTTATAGTACTAAAAGAGCCCATAAGGAAACCTGCTGGGGAAAATTGTTGGAGGCTATTGAATCCAAGAACATACGAATGTTCTGGAACCTAGTACAACCAGTCACAGAGTCCTCAGTTGCTTCAATGAATTGTATGGTAGAAGAGGGTGCCTGGGAGGCTTATCTGAAGGAATTGTATTCTCCGGGGAGAGAAATTGAAGAGGAAGTATTAGGGGACTGGAGTGGTCTGGTAGATGATCTAAAACCAGACTTTTCAGTAGAAAATGTTCTTACTACGATAAAGACCCTAAACTTAACAAGAGCTGCTGGCCCAGATAACTTGCCAGCTTAATAAAGTCACGGACATCATGGTGGGTTGAATTTTTCTCTCTATTGTTCTCAGTAATCCTAGAAACAGGGACGATTCCGATTAACTGGAAGGGTGCGATAATTAGGCCGATCCATAAGAAAGGGGATGTCTACGCACCCAGGAATTATAGACTAATTAACCTACTTGATATTGGGGAAAAGATATTTGCTAAAATAATATTAAGTAGGTTAAAGACTTGGGCAGAAGAGGGATCAATTATGCCAGTTGAACAAGGTGCATTTAAATAAGGCCATTCCACAATAGATCATTGTTTTGCCCTATGGCCCTGGCCCGGAAATCAATAGAGCAAAATAGGAAGTTGCATTGTTGCTTTGTCGATTTTCGGGCAGCATTTGACTCTGTGGACCGTAATAGACTCTGGGAAGACATGATAAAATACAGAATCCCGATGGTTTATTGGTGATCTTAAAATAGTTACATAGAGGGAATTGTGCCCAGGTTATTAGAGACATGCAGGGGTCATTAACTCATAAGATAACTGTAGGGAATGGCCTTAGACAGGGGTGCATTCTGACACCCCTGTTATTTTCAATTTTCTTAGCAGATCTCCCTGCGGCATTAGAAGTTGAAACAAGCGCAAGCCCAAGAATGAGTGGTCACAAAGTGCCCTGTCTCCTATACGCTGATGATCTAGTGATCCTTGATCGAACAGAAATAGGACTCCAAAGGAAATGAAATGTTTTCAAACATTATTGTGATAGAAAATTATTGACTGTAAATATGGAAAAAAACAAGGTTCTATGTTTTGGGAAAAGCCATAAGAATTTTAATTGGTTTTTAGGCCACGACAAATTGGAGGCAGTTAAAGAATATAGATACTTAGGCCTCTGGTTTGATAGCGCGCTAAAATGGCACACCCACTTGGAGGCTAAAAAAGCAAAAGCTTTTTGTCCATATGTGAGCTAAAAAAGTTTAACAAAGAATATGGCGATATGTCACACAGACCAATGTTAAAGGCATTCGAAGCAATGATCCCCCCGCAAGTATTGAACGGGGCAGAGGTTTTATACCTGAGTGGTAAACATGAGTGGGATCAGGAAGAAGGAAACATTTTAGAAATATTAATGTCTTTACCTAGCTGTACAATGGTTCAAGCAATCAGAATGGAACTAGGGTTAACTTCTTGGAGTGTGCAGTCCCAAATGACCCTGTTAAGATTTTGGAAGCGTCAGGACCCAGGAGTTGTACAGAAGGTCTCACAATGGTGTAGAGAGGAGATTTAAACAAGTAGCCTTAGTTGGGCAAAGGATATGAGAAGAATCCTCCAGAAAGTAGCAGGGCGCCTTAATATGAGACTCTCCCAGCACTCCTTGGTGGCCGATTTTACAAAGAGAACGCTTAGGGAACAAGGTCAGTCTTTTTCAAGGGCCCAGGACCTTGATTATATGTTAGTGAAAAAATCGGTCCAGTAGCTAAAGAACTCATGGGCAAATGAAGCTTGGTTTCCGTATTTGTATATATTGCCCAATCAAGGGTTAAGATATGAAATCTTAGGGACCCGAGTTGGGATTAACCCTTGGAAGATAGACGGAAAAATAAAGACTACATTGATTGGCCCAGATGGTAACTGTAATTGTGGGCTAGGACTAAGAAATGACATTTTGCACATATCGCTTGATTGAACATTTGTCCTTGCCATACGGAAAGTGTTTTTACGTCCAATATTTTTATCACATAAGTTAAATTCACGTGCCCAAGCGGATTATTTACTTACAGATATGCCCTTGTTGGAAATCGCAGTAGGATTGGGAAAATTCCTGAAGGCCACAAAAGAATTTGTAAGGGAGAAACTGAAGGAGGGGCATTGATCTTAAATGTTTTTAGGACTCTCTCACAAATGTTAATTTTTCTTTTTCTTTTTTAGGAATTTAGAGATTTCTGTAAATTGTGTTTCACGAATTGTATGTCTTTGAGGGTGTCATCTTCTTTTAACATGTATAGTATTTTAATTATTTATTATGCAGTAGAATTTAGATTGCTTACACTAGCTGGATCCCGATTGTGTTTTGTATTGTTTAAAAGACCATGGTCTAAATAAACAAAGTTTTCTCTCTCAATGTTTAAAACTATGTGAATTCCCGAGTGTGCCGGTGTTTTTACAACGCCATTGAACATGCTTTATTTAAAGTGAATAACTCAACTCGAAGTTGCCAACAAGCGTTTAAAAAAACATTCTGTAAAACTGTATTTAAACACATGTATCAAATAAAGTCAAACTTGCAGGGTCAATACTTACACGAAAATGAACCGGAAGTGTTTTTTTACATGGAATGACGACACAGGAGCTTTCTCCCACGTATAAGAAAGCAGTGATTTTCAACCTCAAGAGAAACTAAACAGCAAAAACGGACTCATAATTCCAAACTTGGATGAAGCTTTATTGAGTTGTGAAGAGTTATATAACCCCTGGAGGGGTTTCTGTTGTGCCTAGGTGGACTGTTCCTATTTAGGGTACACTATTTTTAGTCTTGATTCTTGACGCTCCTGATCGGAGAGCGATACCCCAGGAGCACACAGCAAAAGAAAAATTGTTCACCTAAAAAGAAGATAGGTTGTGCATGTTCACCATATTCATTGGTACACTTTCCCAATATAACCACCTCAAATACTTCTCAAAGTGTTGCATGTGTGGATACAGACCCAGTCTCCAGTCTCCAACTAAACATCTTAAGTGGGGTCTCTGGGATTGTCAGTTGCAGCAAACAAGTAGCGTGATTAGAAAGTGTTCTGGTTAAATGTGTGCTGTTGTATGTCCAGGCTGCAATGTACCGCATGACTAGTCAGTAATCTAACTTGACCAGGCTCCATGATGTGCTGATAAACATGTGCCCTCCGCAACCCCTGGGTGTCTCTGCCTCCAGATGTTAGCTAAGCCTCCGTTACACAATGTAGCATTCAAAGCGCCGCTCAAGTTGGGATGCATAGAGAGAGATGCGCCTTTCCTATCTAGAATGTCATTCAATACAGCATTAAAATCACCCTCCATCTAATTGTGTAACAACCTAAGATTTTAACTGTCGCCCATACATTTTGAAAAAATTAAGGAAAGTCAGTATTCAGCACATATACTGTCACACGCGTTATCTTCACCCCTCCCGAGCATGCCACACATAATCACAAATCAGCCTTCAGGGTCCAGCTGCGATTATATTGTTTTCCAGTCTAGTCCCTGTCAAAACAAGATTGCCACCCCCTCACATAATTAGAATATTTGGGGAAGAAAGTGTGCCTGCTGCGCTTATGTTGCAGTTTTAGGTGAGATGAGCTATTTAAGTGGGCCTCTTGAATTAGACATATATCAATATGATATCTACTTAAATGGGGTGGACCAGTCTACTCTTCCTGCAGTCATTCAGCCTGTGAATATTCCAGGTTAGAAATCTGTAGTTAATCATGCCCACCCAAAGAATGCATGCTTATCAGACAAATTTAGCTTGTGTAGGTGTGAGTGTATGATAAATACCGCATGTGGCCTCTGTTAGGACTCTGATCTCCCCGACAGGCCCGACCTGTGCCGCCTTGAGTGTTACAGATAGCGACAATGTGTGTTCAGTTTTATATTGTTCTTCTGTCTAACTTCCCAACTGTGACATTTCCAACCCACCCCCACCCCCACCCAGACAAACCCTCCAACTAGGTTGTGTGATAACCCTCCCTGAAAATGCAAACTCAACAACATGCTCCAGATCACAGCCTGGTAGCAAAACGTGGGAGCTCTACCCGGAGGCGTGGGGACACCGGCACATAGCCCTGCTTGGAGTTGGAGTGGCCGAACACTATGAGGAGCACCAGCGGAATATCTATGAAATCGCAATTCAGCAACCATTACGAATATAGTTGAGTTTTGCACATAACTTATGCAACTGTTTTACTGTGGCATCAGGTCTATATGTATACAATAACAATCGGCTTTGGATCAGAAATTAAGTACCGGCATCAAACAACATTCAGTCATTGTCACTAAGGTTGTTATCAGAACTCTGGGGAGCTTTGGATTTAGCCATGCGCCTCCGTCCGCCCACGTGCTTGGCAAACTTCATTGCTGACTTAGCATCAGCGAAGAAGTGAGAAGTGCCGTCATGCATAACTTTCAGTTTGGTAGGATAGGGATGTGCATACGGTACCTCCGCCTGTAGGAGCAGGTGGATAACTGGCACAAACTCGTGCCGATCTACCTGCACTGTGGGGGTGAAGTCTGGGAAGAATGAAATAGTGTGACATTTGTATTGTATAGTCCAGAAGTCTGGCCAGCTGCAGTATAACATCACAGCCCAACCGGGCCAGGATAGGTCAAGGAGCGGAATCCACAGGAAGTTTGGGTCCCAGGGTGTGATGTGCCTGTTCAACAATGAATACCGTCGATAGATCAGATCTGAACAACTCACACAGCAGTACCCCCAGGTATGCCTCCATTTTGAAAATAGCAGTCGTTTCTGGTACTCCCATTATGCAAACATTATTGTGCGTTGACCGAGCTTCCAGGTCATCAGTTTTGGCTCTGTTGAGGGTCAGCACTTTGTCCATCTGCAAGAGCTGCTCTTTGGCTTCGACTTGAAAATCATGTGTGTCTATGGTGCGATTCTTGAGCTGGTCAAATCTTGATTTGTGCATGTCTACTCTTTTCCTGACCTGTTCTATTTGAGAGGTAAGCACATCTAGTTTATTGTTGATGGTCTTGAGACTGGATCTAATTTCCAGCAGGAGCACGTGGAGGTCCTCTTATCGATCGTCTGTTGGTGCTGTGGATGGGTTGTCACCTTCCCCTTTGGTCCCAGAATCTCTTTGTCTTGTGAGTCTTTTGTTGTCAAATGATAACTTTGACTGTTTAGTGTCTCTTTTCCCCATGTTTGTGGGCTGGCTGCGAATCTAGTTGCACCTGGGAGGGCAGGCGTTTTCACCACAGGATCCATTCAGCATATATTGTATTGCGCGGAGGAACTCTCTGGCACGTTCCTAAATCTGACGAATGATGTCAGCAACTCTCGCAGTGAGTCGCTATGTCCCTCTCAGTGTTGTATCATTAGTGTCCTCCTGGCATTACGTACAGTTGGTAGGCGAGGAGGGTCAGCACGATCTCCTGGGATGTGATCCACCGGTCGTTGTCGGTAGTCCGCCTCGTAGCCTGACCAAGCGCTCACCAGATCCAGCAACACCTTTAAATCCCATGGTAACCCATCATCCAGCGGGTATGTAGCTTCATGCAACTCAAGCTGTAATTTCAGCTGCAGTGACAGCATAGCTCTAAGTGCCTCAATGTGTCTGCTTATTTGCAATCTGTCAGACCCTGCAAGGCCATAATATCTCTTGCCCCCACACAGGGCTCTATTCTCCTCCCTGCTGCAGTGATTGTCCAGCCTGGAGTATGAGCGTGGCGGTCACGTGTATACCCTCGATTTCTCTCACAGGTAGCCTCCACAGTGAGTGCCACTAGAATTGGCTCAGGGGAGAGGCCTACACCTGCTGCAGGGTGCAAGACAGGTATATCTAGTCTGCTCCAGGCCTCCCTCAGAACCACCTCCCTTCTAGCGTTCAAAATCTCTCTCGAGCGTTGCTGGCCTTGCACACTTTTGGTCTTCGGCTGCGCTTTCTTACCTCAGCGCGATCTCCATTGCGACAACGCCCAATCTTAGGGACCGCCTCTCTTCAGCACAAGATGGTGGCCTCCGCCCCCTTGGGCCCCAGGCCGACGAGGTCGCGCTCAGCGGCAGAGCTCCGTTCCAGGCAGTTTCATCAAGATTGTCCTTGGGGGCCCACAGCATCGCCAGCCACACATCTCAGCTCTCTGCATCGGAAGTAATAGCAGCACAGCCCAGCGCTGGTAACATTGCAGTCTGGCTGCCCATTGACCACCATACCAGGCTTGCCACGACACTCTGCTCCTGCAGTGATTCATGGATGTTTTCCCGGCCAAATAGCGCCAATATGATCTCCGCACCACCAGGAACAGTTGTCGTGTCTTTTTCAGCGCAGCTGGTCACTTATTAGCATGGATTATGAAAGGATTATGTCCCGGCTGGCAGACCACACTCAAATAGCGGCCATCTTGCTACTCGGCGAGAACACGCCCCATCTATGTTCTCAATTTGATTGGAACTGAAACAGTAACAAAATCAAACCCAAGTGGGCAGTATACAATGACGCATTGTTGAAAATGTTGAAGCATTGCCTTTCAGTATACTTGTTTGCTTCCAAGGTGGTGCCTACACTATTAAATGTGTTTTTGTTTGTGTCTAGTGACTTAATCTAGAACCTTGTTGTAACTTTGGGTCATGTGATCTAGGTGTGGCTGGGTAAAAACGTTTCTGGTGTGGTGATCGAAACAGTTTTCACTTTCTTCCATGTGAAGGCTTTACTTCATTTGATTTTGGATATATATACACTATGTTTTCCTTTAAAAGTTTCCTTGAAGCAATAGTGTAGGGTCATAGTGAATAGAGAAAGGAAGTTTGTTTCAGAGCTGTGGTGCATGGAGTGTAAAACAGTGAAAGCTTGAAGTGGCACAAGGAAGTCGAGAACAGAAAGACCAAAGAGAACGACAAGATATGTATAAAGACATCAATGAGAATAGCTAGGTTGGGCAGATTATTCCAGATATTTGAAGACAATCCAGAGATTATGGAATTAAATCACTCTAGTGATTGGAGGCCATTAAAGTTTGGGCCAGTGTAGAAAAGTATAAGTGCCAGCTATGGGTACCCAGTTTTCCCCAACATGATAGATAAAGCATCAAAGTGGGATGCAGTAGATTTTGCTCTGGATTAGTAGGAATCAAAGTACAAATCTGAGATGGCCTTACTCTCTGACCAACTCTTAAGCAAGTAGGACAAAGAAGATGCATGATGGACAAGAATGGAATCAGGTGAATACCAAAGGGATAACTGGTTGGGGTGAAGTAAAAGAAGCACAGAAGACAGAGGTTTTCGAAATTAAGCACATAGCTGACTAGTCCACAGTGTGAAACAATGAGAAAGATTGGGAGAAGTTGGATAAAGCAGACGATTTGCAGTGGTGAAGAGATGTAGAGTATCATGTGAATGTTCGGTAAAAAGGGACGGGAAGAAGACTTCCTTGGTGACTCTGAGTAGAAAGGCAACAATGTAATGAGCAGAGAGAAAAAAGATAGAAAGAAAGAGGTTCTATGTTTAAGTTGAAGTAGATCCTGAGTTTATGGAGAGCAGAACTTTCAGAAGACAACCTTGACCTTGCTGGTAGGTCGCTCCCCCACTACACAGCTCCGCCTGTGTGTCTTGACCCTGCTCCAGAAGCCGCTGCTGTAGAAGTTGAGGCCCTCCTCAACCCGCAGGCTACCACCTGCACCTCATCCCTGGTGGCCAGTGGTAGGCCTTAGGTTTGTATCACTGCTGCTGTCTGTCTGTCTTCCCTTTACTGCCCATACTGTCTGCTGGTGTCTGTGACCACTGTTGCCTCTGTCCCCCTGTGACTGCATTTTTATCTGTTCCCGTTTTCTTGCCTTCTGTTCCCTGATGGTGCTCATTTTCTTGCCTTCTGTTCCCTGATTGTGCTTGTTTTCTTGCCTTTTGCTCCCCTGATTGTGCTCATTTTCTTGCCTTCTTTTCCCTGATTGTGCTCGTTTTCTTGCCCTCTGCTCCCCTGATTGTGCCAGTTTTCTTGTCTTCTGCTCCCCTGATTGTGCTCGTTTTCTTGCCTTCTGCTCCCCTGATTTGTGCTCATTTTCTTGCCTTCTGCTCACTGATTGTGCTTGTTTTCTTGCGTTCTGGTCCCCTTCGCTGCCCCTGATTGAGCCCAGCTGCCTTGGTGCCCTCGCAGCTCTCGTTCCCGCCGCTGTGCCCCCTGCGGCCAGCCCCCTCACTGACCTTTTGCTGCCCATGCCTCCCAGTTCCCCCCTCCCAGCTGCTCCTCCCTCCCACATCCCCATATATGGCATCCGCTGCACGGCCGAAGGCAAGCCCTTCTGCGCCCAGACCGTGCCCAGCGCCAAAACCCCTGGTCCCCAAACCTGCCGCGATGACCACCACCGCTACATTGCCATCACACTCCATGCTCTCAACCCTGGACGGACCCACACCAGCTTCAAAGCTGCCCGGAAACGCACACACGGCCCCTTCACCGCCCGGAACTGCAGCTACACCAGCCTCAGGGCAGTCAAACAACCCACCAAGAAAGACCTCAACCACCTCCGATGCATCCTACTGAACACCTGCTCCACACGCAAACACGCCTTCCAGCTCTGGGACATGCTCAACACATTATCCCCGGACGTCTCCTTCCTGACAGAGACGTGGATGAATGACTCCTCCGCACCCGACATCGCCATAGCCATCCCAGACGGCTACAAGGTCACCTGCAGAGACCGCACCAAAGGAGTCAGAGGAAGAATCGCTATCGTCCACAAGAACAGCATCAGGGTCTCGACCAGCACCGAGGACACTTTCAGCACCGCCGAACACATGCATTTCCAGATCCACACAGACCCTAACTCCAACCTCAGAGACACCCTCGTCTACAGACCCCCCGGACCCCGCCCCCAGTTCAGCGACTCCATCGCCGACTTTGTCAGCGAGCACACCCTGACCTCGACCAACTACATCCTCCTCGGAGACTTGAACTTTCACCTTGAGAATAACAACGACAGCAACTCGACAACCCTGATCGATAACCTCACCAACCTCGGACTGAGGCAACTCGGCACAACACCTACCCACTCCGCTGGCCACATGCTTGAGCTAGGGCTCACGTCTCCTTCAGCCACACCACCAAACTCCTCTAGACCAACAACCGCTGCATCCACTTCTCCGTCCAGAAACCCATCACACACCACTGCACCCAATAGATCCCTCGCCGCTACTGGAGAAAATTCACCGAAGACCAACTACACGCAAACCTCGCTCTCAGCCCACCCACCGAAATCTCCAACACCGACGATGCTGCCCACAGCCTCACACGCTGGATCGACGACTGCCCCAACACCCTCACCCCGCTGAAGAACCCCCCCCACAGAGACACCAGCAAGAGGGCCAGCTGGTTCACCCCAGAACTCCTAGCCTCCAAGCGAGCCTGCTGGAAACTAGAGAAGAAATGGCACCGTGAACAGACTCCGTTCAGCCACGCAGCCCACAAGGACGCCACCCGCAACCACCATCACCTCATCAGGACTGCCAAGAGGACCTCCTTCCAAGACCGCCTTCGACAACAACGCACACAACAGCAAGGAGCTCTTCAACATCGTGAAAGAACTCTCCAACACCAGCTCCAACACCAACGACATTGCACCGTCGCAAGCCCTGTGAGACTCCCTCGTCACTTTTTTCCACCGTAACATAGCAGACATCCACGACAGCTTCATCACCCAGACAGCCCCAACAGACAGCAACACAACAGACTCTCCGCACACCATCGACTATGACCCCCTGCTAGCGTGAGCATCAATGACACCATAAAGACCATGAGCACAGTCCACTCCGGCTCCCCGTCAGACCCATTCTCGCACCACATCTTCAACAAAGCCAGCAGGTCCATCGCACCCCACCTGCGCAAAGTCATCAATCTCTCCCTGGAGACAGCGACCTTCCCAGGTGGCTGGAAACACGCCGAGATCAACGCCCTACTCAAAAAACCCAAGGCAGACCCTAGAGACCTCAAGAACTTCCGGCCCATCTCTCAGCTACCGTTCCTGGCCAAGGTCATCGAGAAGATCATTAACAGACAGCTAACCCGATACCTCGAAGAAAACAGAATCCTGGACCCTTCCCAGTCAGGGTTCCACAGCAACTACAGCACCGAAACTGCCCTCGTCGCTGCCACTGACGACATCAGGACCATTCTGGACAACGGTGAGACCGCAGCCCTCATCCTCCTGGACGTCTCCGCCGCCTTCGACATCATCAGCCACCGCACACTACGCGCACGCCTCCACACCGTAGGGATCCAAGACAAAGCCCTGGAATGGACCACCTCCTTCCTCTCCAGCAGAACCCAGAGCGTCCGCCTCCCCCTTTCTCATCTAAAGCCTCCAAGATCATCTGTGGCGTACCCCAGGGATCCTCCCTCATCCCGACACTGTTCAACATTTACATGGCCTCGCTCGCACACGTCGCCCAACAGCACGACCTCAACATAATCTCCTATGCCGACGACACTCAACTGATCCTCTCCCTCACCAAGTACCCCATCACCGCCAAAGCCAACCTCCACAAAGGAATTAGGGCCGTCGCCAACTGGATGAAGGTCATCAGACTGAAGCTGAACTCGGACAAAATGAAGGTCCTCATCCTCGGCTCCAACCCAGCAGCCTGGGCTGACTCCTGGCTACTGACGGCACTGGGGGCAGCCCCGACACCTAATAACCACGCACGTAACCTGGGAATCATCCTCGACTCAACGCTCTCCATGACCAAGCAAGTCAACGCCGTCTCCTCCTCCTGCTTCAACACTCTCCGGATTGCTCCGCAAGATCTACAGGTGGATCCCGACAGATACAAGAAGAATGGTCACCCATGCCCTCGTCAGCAGCAGACTTGACTATGGAAACGCCCTCTACGCAGGAGCCCCTGCCAAGCTCATCAAACGACTGCAACGCATCCAGAACACCTCGGCATGACTGATCCTCGACGTTCCACGCCACGGCCACATCAACCCCCTCCTGAGAAACCTGCACTGGCTGCCTGTCAACAAGAGGATATCCTTCAAGCTCCTCATCCACGCACACAACGCACTCCACGAGACCGGCCCAGCCTACCTCAACAGATGACTTTCCTTCTACATCCCTAACTGCCAGCTTCGCTCCGCCGACCTCACACTCCCCACCGTCCTGCACATCCGAAGAACAACCACTGGCGGGAGATCCTTCTCCCACCTCACCACCAAGACCTGGAACACCCTCCCACTGAGCCTACGACAGACCCAAGACCTGCTGACCTTCAGGAGACTTCCCAAGACCTGGCAATTCAATCAGTAGAGCCCCCCTCCCCTCCCTAGCGCCTTGAGACCCTCACGGGTATGTAGCGCTCTCTACAAATGGTTGATTTATTGATTGAACCAGAGATGAGAAGAATTTGCTGTAAGTTTGGAAGATTTAAGAAGAGCACATGTATTAAGACCAGCAGACAAAGCAGAGAACAGTCAAGAGGTAGTTAGGATAAGTGACAGTGTGATGTATTCCTATAGGTTCTGTATCGATCCCCCTATTCCTGACCCTGTTCTGGTTAACAATTAACTAGCAGCCATCCCACGATGCAAAAACCGTTATCTGATTAAGCCACACCACGGCACAGGAACGCGTTATCTGATTAGGTCATAACGCTTGCCATCTAATTAGGCAAGCACTATTCCTTCAGCCCCTGATAAGGCATACGGAGTTCTCAAAACAAATCAAACCTATGACAACCTGGGAAAATCCCTGCGCCCATTGTTTTGATTTCACCGAGAACTTCAGTAAAGAATCTGCTAACGACCAGTTCGTATGACATCCTTATTGACGTATCTATGTCCATCCTTACGTCAATCTCGGCACCTTACAGGTATAAATATTACCGACATTGCCTTAAGCAAACACACGCGGTGGTGACGAGATCGGAGCAGCGAGACTTGCCGAAGAGGCCAGCACAGAGCGGACCCCGCTGGCGCTGCCCCGCCTTCCTGTCGCGCTGAGAACGAGACGCTGCTTTCTCCTGCCGAGAAATCCAGCTCCGGCGCTTCCAAGCAGCCCTTGCAGGCAGCTGGAATATCAAGACCCACGACGAGAGATACCAGCCCTCAACCATTCTAGATCTCAGGTACAGAACTGAATAACCCCTTACAGAGAATTCTTGAGTCAGTCACTTGGCAAAACAAACTTAACTTAAACTGCTACTTATCTACTCCCGCCCACGTATTAGGCTTAGGTCAGGTACACCGGGGTAGGCGTGGTTAGAAGCACCAGTTGAGTACGATTAGTCAAATGTATAAATGTATGTATCTATTTTATCCATTTTAAATATCATATGGCTTAGAAACCATATCAATGCTTTTACAGTATTATTTTATAATTCTGCTTTTTTTGTATGCACTTTACTTAACCATAAGTATTGCAATAATATCGATTCATTTCTCTTGTACGAGAAAAGAGACTGATCAATAAATAACATCTTTTATTGAACACGCCCGTCTCGTCCTTTTCTCTACAATCTGGTGAAACTAAGAATGCACTGAACTGACTGAGTAAAATAAGTTGTCTTTTGTTTTCACACGACTCTAGAGATACACTCTTGATTAGGGGAGAGCAAAGTTGTCATGTTCTATGGTTGTCAGAAACTAAATCCCTTCTTGTCTATCCAGGGAGGTTCTACTCCTCCTTGCCTATACGAGAAAGTTTCTAGGGAACTCTGAGCTAGCTGGCAAACCCAAAACTTTAAGTCTAATATCGTCAGTAGAAGACCTAGTTAACCTCCGTCCTAGGCCTATACTATTGAAGGTATTATTCCAATGCGCAGAGCCTATTGGGATAATAGGAACTACACTACATGGCGCCCAAACGTTTGGAAAGGCGATAAAACTAACGCAAGACATTAGAGTAACTCAGTCGTGCTTTTTCACACAGAACCCCTTTTTCCCATAATACTCCAAAGACGTCTGGAGTGGGTGAAAGGTCATATCCGCCAAACCTCGCTGGGGGAGACTCCTATGTATGGTTCTTGGTTTAGTCAACGTTGAAGGATACACTGTTCCAAAATATTGTGCATCTAATCTTTGTTTCCATAAGAAACCTGATCTGCAAACAAACGGAATAACCTTCCTGTCGGTAAAATGGTAGACAGTGAAGAGGAAAGAGAGACAGCTAGAATAGCAGCTGAACTCGTAGCAGCTGATAATACTATGCAAGAAGCAGACCCGGATATAATACTCATCCCGGTCACCATAAGAAAATCTGTAACTTTAAAACTTATAGAAAATGGACTGACACCTAGAGGTGGCACAGTCATATTCGTAATTGAGGCACACGAATATCGGCAGACAGAGGTATTCTATTCATGGATAAACTTTCCAGCAGCTAATGCTGTAACAAAGGTCTTCCACTATTACAAAACAGAGGAACCTCCTGATGAGTACATTCCTTTCGAGGAGGTGGAAGTACCACTCAAATTCCAAGAGCACCTGCTCTTGTTTACTGGTGCCCTAAAACATAATAATCACATCACCAGGCTCGGTCCACTAGGTAGACCAGGAGCAACGTGGCCGGTCCTAGCCGGATACACACCACATCCAGACATTGAAGAAATGCCTGCACCAGAACTTTTAGTACAACTAAAACAATTAATAAAAGTACATAGACAATTAGTCCAATATGTAATGCGGACTTCAACAATCCAACCAGCAATCAAAATTCCACAGCTGACCCCTCATCAGGGGAACACAAATAAAATTACACCACAGAACATACAGTCCTGTCTAGGTAAAGTACCCGCAAAACGGGAACAAATACCTTTCTGGCTATCACAAACAATTACTAAAAAATAGGGGGTGTTTCCAGACACCACTCCTCTTGAGAAACACAGGATTCTGACTATCTGTCTTCCAATGGGAATCGCACCACACGTGGAGGACTGTGACACTTGGGGTACAGTCTTTGCTTCCATCTACACAAAAACACATGGTGTACCATCCATGTCAGTAATACCAGATGTGCTAAAACAAATTCAAGATGAATATGGTCCAGAACCCGCTTTAACTCTTGGTTTGAAATTACTGAAAGACTTCAAGCAGGTCTCGGCTATATTATTAGCCAACATAAAGGGAGAAGCAGCAAACGTGGCGATCCGCCAAAGGTTAAAAGAAACAGATATAGCAGACCAACCAACTGAAATTGCCAGAATCATAGAAAAATCCTATGAAGAACTAGGAAGAGATAGTCTGGGTGGAATACCGGTGAAACCACAACTAATTGAAAGTCCAGAAAAAATATTTATTAAAAATACTTTATTCACTCAAAAAAAGAACTGGGATGGAAACAAACAATCCAATCCTAAAGAAAAAAGATTCCAGTCCAGAGGAAGGTCTCCTCGGCGGAGAGAAAGATCTCCTGACCAAGGACGCAGGTCTCCCCAAAGGGAGCCCTCTGTGAAAAAATACAACCTTAGAAATAGGGATAGTATAAAAAAAACTGATAGATATCAAGATACTGATACACGTCCCTCTCAATCTTTTCAGACTTCCTCGCAGAAATCGGAGAGAAGAGGACGATCAGAACACAGGGAAGAGCACGTCAAGTCCAAAGACAAGGAACCTGCTCATCCAAATAAAAAATTACAATTTCCAAAAAAGAAGGTAGCCAGCATTAAAGTAATCAATAATGCCGAGAATATTGAGAACACAACTGAAAAACGGAGAATGGGCTCAGACAATGCTAGACAGCGCAGCAGAAGTGAGCATAGCTCGCAAAGTCCTTATGAATCATCTGGAGACAGTGGACACGAATGAATACATTCAGGTGGAAACGGCTGACACCAGAGTTAGCAAACCTCACAAAATATATGAAATAACATTACGTATAGAGGGGGATAAGACTAGAAAAATAAGGGGTCTATTTTGGGATAATCTCTCCAAGGGCTATGACATCCTTCTAGCTGAACGAGACTGGCCACCCGAGTTTGTCAGGGAGTGCCCTCATGGCGAAGAAATAATTATGCCTGCCTTCTCAAATCATATTCCAATTCATAAAAAATATACACTTGCAAGAAAGTGGGCAGTAGCTCTAGCTCCTGATTTATCAGTTTTTAACGTCTTTATTTCTAAGTTTTCCTTCATAAAAGACAAACATAAAAAAAAATACATACTCAAAACACACAACCAATATGTACAGGTTTATACAAACAATTAAATTTTTTTTTTCCAGAAATCTTGTTTAAAAAGACAATTAAATAACATAGAAAGACGTTTGTGTCAATGATATTACTGATATAAAGAGTCAATTTAGGAATGCTTCCCAGGAAAAGTAGTTTAACAGGTTAGACACCCAGCTATTGGCTTTTCACAATTACATATAATATAATTGGAGAGGGACATATGCCCAATCTATAGGGGCCTTTTCCTTGCTTAAGAACAAACTACATAGAAACCACATTACAGATTGAGTTAAAATGTAAACTTGACCCTTAATAACAGCTATTCAAGCTTTGCAGTGTTTTTAAAATAAGTCATATCTATGGAGAGCTGGTGAGCTAATACCACCCCTTTCTAGCAGATAATTGTGTGCTGCTTTAGATCTTGGTAAGGGAATGTAAGGGGTACACGGATAAAAATCATACAAATCCCAACTGGAGATGGGGCCGTCACCTTCCTGGGGCTGGGAGGATCGTAAGTAGGGAACGATGTTCCTGTTCCTAAATTTAACAAGGATTAGGTCCCCAGGAATGTCCTTTGGTAGTGGCCCTAACCAGCCCACCCTTCTAACACTCAGGATACCACCATCCATATTAGGTAGCAGGGGTCTATTTTTAGCTAACCAGAAAATGACCTTGTATAATAGGTCCTGATAGCTCTCGGGTTTCCTGTGAGCGGGAGCTGGTACTCCTGAAAGAATAAACACATAGGGGGCGGCTTCCGGAGGTAGGTCTATATGCGCTGTTTGGTTTGGCTCTACTCTAAAAGCAGAGTAATTTCTTAACAAAGGTTTAGGGGCAATTTTAGTAGCCAGTGGGGGTTGGCTTGTGGGAGGCTGTCTTCCAATCGGGACATTTTTTGTATTACACACTGTTTTATGCGTGGTTTTAATAGCAGATGGAGGTAACGTGCTGGGAGCGGAGACAGTTTTTATTGTGTCAGTTAACGTAAGCACTTCAGGTATGGTTTGTGAGGTCGAGCAATTGGGTGTTACCATGTTTATAACTTGTGAAGAGTTGACTTTAATAGCAGACTCTATACTTGTCAGCCTATCTCCTAAAGCGGTGATTCGTTCTAGCAAGGGTGCCAATACAGAATTCAACAACAGTTCAAGCTGGGGCAATAGTTGCAATTGAGGCGAAGCTACTTTATCGTCCAAACATTCACCTACCCTCTTGGGTGTAGTGGAGATTTTAACAGGCGATGGGGGATCGTGACAGCATTTTTGTATTTTGGGTTGGAGTTCACACCCATCTGCCCCTTCGTGTTTCCTTTTCACACTTTGGCCCAGCGACAGAGCTGTATCCTGGAAGATGTCCTCATTTGGTAGGGAAAGTTCACCAGGACTGTCAGGGGGAGAGTTAATGGAAGTGTTAATGCTAATGCCTTTTACGGGGGAGGGGGATATCACTGGAACAAACTTAGTCCCGCACAGAGCATTTAGTTCCTCCCAGTAGGACAAGTTTGGCAAACTAACGGGGGTATGTGACGGGGATGGCATTTGGCGACAATCATCAATGTTTAGTTCGCAGATAGAGGTAGGTGATGCATAGCTCAGAATAAGCTTTTCCATTCTCTGGCAGTAGTATAGAAGGTTGGTATGCCCCCTTAAGTGTTGCTAATAGTAGAGTCTGTCCAAAGTTTATGGCTACGAAGGAGAAGCCAAGAGGTCCATAGATAATCATATGAGTGGTAAGCAGTACTTTACCTTCTTTGGCTGTGAAACCAAGAGAGCTTGCCCGTCCCGGCCACCTCGTGCCTCTGAGGGCCACAGAGGGCCCGCCCTTTGCCCGGGCTTCTCCCGGGCGGCTCCCGCGCGCGACTCGCGGGGCGAGAGGCGTTCCGTTTACTTAAGCGCCTCCGGGCGCGCTGGTGACGCGAATGCTGCTCGCCTCCCTGGGGCACCTGGGAAGGGTAGTTCGCGTTGGTCTGGCCGTTTCCCTCATGGCGTGGCAGATAGCGGGGAAAGCCGTTGCCCTCACGGCTGCCGGTCCGCTTTGACTGTGGGCCCCCTGGAGCTCGGGACGCTCCGTTTACTTAAGCGCCTCCGGGCGCGCTGGTGACGCGAATGCTGCTCGCCTCCCTGGGGCACCTGGGAAGGGTAGTTCGCGTTGGTCTGGCCGTTTCCCTCACGGCGTGGCAGATAGCGGGGAAAGCCGTTGCCCTCACGGCTGCCGGTCCGCTTTGACTGTGGGCCCCCAGGAGCTCGGGACGCTCCGTTTACTTAAGCGCCTCCGGGCGCGCTGGTGACGCGAATGCTGCTCGTCTCCCTGGGGCACCTGGGAAGGGTAGTTCGCGTTGGTCTGGCCGTTTCCCTCACGGCGTGGCAGATAGCGGGAAAAGCCGTTGCCCTCACGGCTGCCGGTCCGCTTTGACTGTGGGCTCCTGCTTTATATAAAAATCATGTAGGATGGGATAAGGACTCTCCTCCTCATAAAATCCAGTTAAAATCACAACCTACTGCACAGAGGCAGTATCCAATTAAGCAAGAAGCTAAAAAACAGGTAAAAGAGATCCTAGATCAACTTGAATACCAGGGGGTGATTGAAACTTGCACTTCACAAATGAACAACCCTTTGTTTCCTGTCTCCAAACCAGACAATTCATATCGTCCTGTTTTGGATTACAGACACCTTAACTCATGTTGCAAAACTTTTGCAGTGCAAAACTCGCATAGTGCTGCACTAATGAATAACATAGTGCGCAAAAAATACAAAACAACATTAGACATCTCTAATGGATTCTTTTGTCAAAATATAGCACCAGAGAGCAGATATTTGACTGCGTTCTCGGTAAATGGCTCGCAAAAAAGTTTCTGCCGTTTACCCCAGGGGCACAAGAACAGCCCAGGATTATTCTCAGCGAGAGTAACAGAGTTACTACAAACTTATGATGACGAGGCATTATCTTATGTCGATGACATTTACCTAACAGATGATGACTTGGATACTCACTTGAAGAGAGTGAACACCATAATACTTGGGTTCCCAGCAGAGGGTTACAAATTCAACTTTAAAAAGTCTAGAATTGCCTATCTAACAGTCCTGTTTTTAGGATATGAATTATCAAGTGAAGGCAAAAGCCTGGCTGACAATTTCCTAGAGAAATGTGCTGTACTCCAAGCACCTAGAACACTAAAAAACCTGCAATCAATTCTAGGCTTCCTAAATTTCGGAAGAACATACATTGCAAATTACGCAGAAAGGGTAAAACCCCTTTATGATCTAATAAAACCAGATTTTAAAAGAATCAATTGGACTCAAATACACACAGAAATTCTGAGATCCTTACAAACAGACATGTTAATTAAAACAAAATTACAAACACGTGATAACACACGCAATCTTGTGATTCGAGTCATCCCAGGAAGATGCGGATTCACATACCTGACCTCTAATGAGGGAGAAAAGGTACCAATTGCATATAAATCACACTTGTACACAGAAGCTGAAAAGAAGCTCAGTATTAAAGAAAACATTGTTCATGCAGTTCAAACGGCTATAGCAAGAGAAAAAGACAAAGCTGACGGTAGACGTATCACAGTCAGAACAGCGGAATCAGCTTTTGAGGCATTAACAACCCCATGTAATTTACCAACAACAGCGTTGAATCCAGAATGGATACAATGGGTGAATTCAATTACAACGGACAGGGTAAAATACTACTTTGATCCAGAATTAAAGGAATTAAAATATCTAGAATATGAAATTACATACCCTCTGCCAATCGACATTCGGCCCTTACGACAGTACGCCTGTGTAATCTATACAGACGGCCATGCTCAACCACTAGGGTGGGGAGAACAAGCGTATAACCCCACATGTGAAATCACAAAAGAAGTGTGGCACGGAGGGAAACTGAGACCTCAGCTAATAAAAACACACTCAGTAGAAACTAATTCAGAAGAACAAACTGAAATAATAGCATTGAAAATGGCGCTAGATAATGCAGATCGCGAATTCCCGACACTTATAGTGTCCGATTCATATTACTGCGTCAAATCATATAACAACGATTTGCAGAAATGGATTCAAAACGGTTACAAAGATGACACAGGTGCAACAATAAAGCAACAAGTGCTTTGGAAACAAATAGTTCTTTTGCAGAAAGAACTACCAAAAACTCACGTGATACACTCACTGAGTCATCAGCGTGATGGCGTTCACGTTGCAGGGAATTCATTGGCTGAGAAAGCCACAACGGTAGCAACTGAATCGGCTTCCGTAGTTAGAAAAAAGCGTGCAGTAAAATACATCGACGGTGAAACAGTGCTGGCGGTGAAAACGTCATCAAAAGGCGTCTGCTCAGCGCTACCGATCAACTATCCACTCAATTATACATACATGATCGATGCAAACTCCGTTCCTTTTGCTCGAATCCCTGGAGTGGGGGATAGAGTAATTCCAAACACGGACAGGAGAGGCTTGTTAATAGCAGACGCACATATGGGTGAGGGTCTCAGACACCTCAAACTAAAAGATTCCCTGGAAGAATTACAATCAGTGTACTGGTGGCCAGGCATGAGTCTGCATCATCACATTTTTGTAAAGAACTGCCCAGACTGCAATAGAGATCGCAGTGGCGAGAGAAACGGTATATTACCATGGCGTTTCACTCCAGAATGGATCAACAATAAAAAATAATGCGTCCAATTAACATATAAAGACTAGTTTTCACTTGTAATGTAGACCCCAGCACTCGGCTGACGCCTGGACTGTTATAAAAAGATTTGCAAGTCTAGAATGGCATATACGCTAGGAGCGTGCTACGTTTTGACCAATATTCCCTGTTAGCCCTAGAACTTATGGGGAAGCATGGCCAAGTGAGCATAGCATAGCGGGACTCTTCTCACTTCCTACCTGAGGGATACGGGATGGTGTAAAGAAAAAACCAAAGGCATAGAGCAATCTATAACAGCAAAGGTATTAGGTTCGAGAGCTGGGTGGGTCAAACATCTAATAAGTGTCCAACGTAGTCTAAACAACCTGCCAAGAAATTCTCTGAGGGGATTCAGTCCGTACGAATTATTGTTTGGGACTAGAATGATGGTCTTAGATCTTGACAGTCAGACTTCAGTGGTTAAAGAAAAAAGCTTTGATATCAAAGATCGTTTGGCTATTTTACAGGACTTAAACGAAACAAGGAAAGACCTGAGCAACTTAAAGTTGAAACAACAGCCAACAACCACTGAAGAAAAACCACCTGTCCCAGCAAGACCTGTCTGGATTCCAAAAGTCAGGGATCTAGTCAGAGAAAAGATCGCGGTAAAGAAGGAATTTGGGCCTTCTTACAGAAAAGCAGTTCCTGTCTTGTCTATCAACGGGACAAGATCAGTAGTACTACCGCCCCTTGCTGGTAAAAAGGAGAACAGAGTTGTATCAATCGACCTGGTAAAACCACAATCATGTGGCCGATAACAAACAGTAGGCCAAGTGGACTCCCAACAAGTAGTAGAACACCAAAGTTTGCTACAAATACAGAGGTTCAATCTAAGAGGCTAATCACATTCGAAATGCCTACAGAACAACAACAAGGACTATGCAACAATGCTATGGAACTTAAACCTCTACAAACCCAAATAAAAACATTTAGCAGAGACACACCAATCTACAATGAAGTAACAAATGACTATGCTGCTGCAACAAAACACACTAATAAAGCAAACAGTAATCCTGAAGCAATTGGAACAATTGACAGAACAGCATCCGGCTACTTCATAAACTTCAATGATTCCTCAGAAGATCTCAGCGAATCAACTAGACAGCCATCAAAAACCTTTAAAGACAATGCTAAGGAACTTTTTAAAGAACTGAAAGAAACCTATCTGATTTCTCCATGGATTGAATTCTGGGTGGCCTTAGGTGCACTTATCCTCATACTTTGGCTCATCATGGTTTGGGACATTTCATTGAGGGAAAATATGCTAAAATGGACACAGCAAGCCAGAAAATCAACTTGGTCCTCAAACCACACACGTCTTCACACGTCGTTAAAAGAGAACTTTCTTCAGTCAACCTCACGGCCAATCCTATACCCGGCGGGGTAGCATGGGACAATACCGATTATGAAATCTATGGTCCGGTTGAAATCCTGAAGTATCCACATCAAATCAAGATCTCATTGAGTGACTTTGTAAAACCAAGCTCAGTTGCTGATGATTGGGACTTTGAAAGTATTAATGATATGATGTCTGACCTAGTGATGTCTGCTAAATTTACAAAACACGATTATTTGCAGGGTTCGTCTAATTATGATAAGATGTTCTGCTATAATCACTTTAGTAACCATTATCTGCATAAATCTGCACAACCTAGAAATGTTTTAAATTATAATAATAATAAATAATAATATGAAACTTATAACGCGCTCAGCTTACCCGGGGGCATCCCGGCGCGACAGACCAAAAAAAAGGAGAGGCTCGATTAATCACTACTGTGGAAACAAATAGGTTTTAAGAAGTTTCCTGAATAGTAGGATCTTGGGCTCAGAGCGAATCTTGAGGGGCAGAGAGTTCCACAAAGTCGCCACCTGCACCGAGAAACGCCTGCCCCCAGTACGAGCTCTCCTAACTCTCGCTGACTGCAGAAGGTGTTTTTGGTCCGAGCGCAAAAGGCGTGGGGGTTTATAAGGACGGGCCATATTAAAAAGAATGGGGGGGCCTTTGCCATGTAAAATTTTATGGGCCGTACACAACGCCTTAAATTTCACCCGCTCCTTCACGGGGAGCCAGTGAAGCGCTTTGAGGGCCGGGGCGGCAGACTGCCTTCTAGGAATCTCCATCAAGACTCTGGCAGCTGCATTTTGCACCTGTTGGAGGGTTTTAAAGGTCACTTCGGGGGCGCCGAGAAACAGGGCATTCCCATAGTCGAGCCTCGATAGGATTAAACCACGTATCAAAAGCTTCTTAGCTGGATCCGGAAGCAGTGGTAACACCTTTCGGGCTGACTTCAGTAGACCGAAGCAGACCCCCGCGGTTTTCCTGGCGTGGGTCCTGAAGGACAGATCTTCCTCCAACCATACTCCCAAGGACTTGATCTCCTTCTTGGGGGATGGTGGATCACCAAGAGACCGGGGCCAACAGCTAGCAATAATGGAGGGACTGGAGTTACCCAGGAGCATCAGCTCAGTTTTTCCTCCATTAAGCTTTAAAGCAGAGTTGGACATCCAACGGTAAACATTGGCCAGGCAGTCATGTAGCACCTTGGGTTGGTCCGCCAGCTGAGTGACGGCCCACCACCAGCTGAGTATCATCAGCATAGCTGATGATCTTCACTCCTGAAGGGGCTACCACTCTTTCAAGTGGAGTCATATATGTATTAAATAAGGTAGGGCTCAGCGATGAGCCCTGCGGGACTCCACATTGAAGAGGGAATAGGGAAGACTGCTCTGCTCCTTCCCAGACTTGGTAGAAACGGTTGGAGAGAAAAGATCCCAGCCATTTCAGGGCCGTCCCTGAGACACCTACCTCTGACAGGCGTTGGAGGAGCACCTGATGACTCACGGTGTCAAAGGCAGCACTCAAGTCCAGGAGGATCACTGCCACTGATCCTCCTGTATCAAGAGTGCTCCTTGCTTCCTCCACTACTGCCAGCAGGGCTGTGTCCGTTCCCTGGCCGGGGCGAAAACCAGTCTGGGAGTCTCCCAACAGGCGGTTGGACTCTAGATGGTAGGAGAGCTGACGGTTAACCAGCTTCTCGGCGATTTTTGAGAACCCAGGCAGAAGCGAGATTGGCCTAAAGTTGGTCAAGTTGGAGGGATCCAAACCTGGTTTTTTTAATAGGGCTTTTACCACTGCCCTTTTCCATCTCTGTGGCACTATGCCATGAGAGAGAGAAAGATTGATAAGGTTGGTCAGCGGAGTTGACAAAGTATTAGCCACAAGCTTAAGATATTTCATAGGCACTGGATCACTCGGAGATCCACTCTTCATCTCCAACAGGACCTTTGTAACCTCCTCTTCTGAGAAGGGGCCAAAGGAAGCAAGTTCGGTCGGACAACTTATTGGACTAACAGCCGGCTCAGAGATTTGAGGAGTAGCGGGCAGGGAGGATAGTATTTTCTCTATTTTTGAATGGAAGAAACTAGCCAGTTCTTCACATTTGTCTTTAGGATTAGCATGCACAACTGGCGGGACCGGGGCTTTCAAAAGTTCTTTAAAAAATTTAAACGATTCTCTAGGAGAATTACTTGCCCTCTCAATCCTATCACTAAAGAAGTTATTTTTTGCATCCTTCAGTGCACTTTTGTATTTCCTCATCTCTCTTTTATAGTTAGCCCGGCTTTCTTCCGTCTGCTCTCTCCTCCAGGCACGTTCAAGCCTTTTGCAAGAGGTTCAGCAACTCCTAAGTTCCGGGGTGTACCAGGGGGCAGAACCGATTCTTCTCTCCCTGATAAGCCTCCTTTTATTAGGAATCAGTAAGTCAAGAGAGTTAGTAAGCCATTCGCCCAAATGCTGATCAGCAATGTTGGGGTCATCTACAGGATAAGGGCAGGTTATAGCTAGCTCTTCCACCCGACTGTCCACCGGCAGCTTCGACCAGAGTCGTTCCACAGTATGCTGTCTAGGTGCGGGATCTCTCCGGTTCCCCAACAACCAACTGAACGGAATAAGATGGTGATCCGTCCAGGGGAGAGCCAACATCTGGAGGGCTTGCAGGTTGACAGTATTGGCAAGAACAGCATCAAGCTGATGACCTCTGTTATGAGAAGCTCCCAAGTGAGCGAGATGAAGATCAAGTACACCAAGCGAGCTCAATAAATCTCTTGCTACTACATCATTGGGGTCATCAAAATGAAGATTAAAGTCCCCAAGAAGTACAAAGTTGCACGAGGCAGCCGCTAAGGGAATAATGGCCTCAATGAGAGAGTCTACAAAATTCCCCAGCGTAGCAGGAGGCCGATACACAAGGAGGCCGGAGATGGAAACGGAAGAAGATATGCCGAGTGAAAAATGACAGCTTTCAGTATTAATAATGCCGCAATCTACTGCCTTGCACACGAATGTGTCTCTGTACACAATGGCCACTCCACCCCCTCTCCCATCCGGCCGATCAAGATGGAAAATGAGGTATCCCGGCGGGAGAGCGTTAACAATATCGGGACCAGAACACGCGGTCAACCATGTTTCCGTCAGGAACAAAGCATCCAGACTATGGTCCAAAAGGAGGGAGTGTATTTCCATAGCGTGACAAGGCAGTGATCTGCAGTTAAGCAGAGCCATAGTGAGTGAATTTGAGTTCACACAACTATTAGACGGACGACACCCAGGACAGTGTTTAAAAGCAGTACCCTCTACCCAATAGTAACGGCAACTAGGATGTTTAGGCGCGCGAAGCGAGAGCAGAGAATCCCGTGAATACCTGTAGGAGGGGGCCAGAGGTCTAGATGGATTGAGCAGAATGGCATGCCCTGAGCCCGTCTGGGCCCGGACGGGCACAGACGGGCTTGACTCTGGCGAAACTCCGGCGATATTCCGGCATCCCCGCTGCGCGTCTCCGCTGCGCGTGGACATGGCAGGATTTAAGCCCTAGTCGCCTCCTAGAGAGAGGACTAGCGCGTGCACCCTCTTCCCCAAGCAAAGATGGCCGCCAGCAAAAAAACGAGGGCGAGGGACCCGCAAAGAGCGGTGGTTCCAACAATTAGAGTGCGTGTAGGAGGACACAAATACAGGTATGCGTGGCCAGCTAGATTAAGAACAGGGGAAACAGTTTTAAAAGCAAATTAACACAAATACAAAAAACGGGATTTTAAAAGCTCAAAAGAGCAGCAATCAAGTTCGCGCTGCGAGTAAAAGCGCTGCGTGTAGTGCGCTAGTGGTCAACGGGAACACTGTGCAACCCCTCCAAAAAGTAGCTAAAGAACTTTTTATGACAAATATTCATATTTTTCAGGGTTCAACACGAGTAATGCAGAAACATTTTATTTCAAATTGTCAAATGAGACAGGTACGAAGACCATGCTTACAAACACTAAATTGATATATTCAGACTCATTTTTTGAGCAAATGAGTACATTTGGTTTTGATTATTGGGACAAAAATGTTGAAGTAAAAAGTGTTTGGGGTACAAAAGAATGGCAAGTACAAGGTATAGAATCATTGTTTAGAGCCTGCATGATCCCAGAACAAATTATATTTTTGAATGACACTATTCAACAAACTACCTGTCTTGGCCTAGCCAAAATCAAAGACTTAAACAAACCGTCTATTCCAAAGCCAACAATGAACAGTAATAGCTCTATAGATGAGGAGACAGACGTAAACCATATATTAAGCCAAAACAGAACACATCCTGATTGGAAACAGTGGTTGATCTGGCCCACAGATACTAATAACTGTCAAGACAGATTCCTGAACAAAAAACAGGGGTTCACATTGACCAGGCCAGACCCTAGATATTCCCAAAGACAACACCCAGGGATAATTACCACGTACAGTGTGGGCAAGCTCTGCCTTCAATGGCTACAAACATCCACACTGGCAGAAATTAAGCAACACCTAACATTACTTACTGATGGTGCTGACTTGCGTGATTTCATTATGGGACCGCGCAAACAGCGTCAAAAACGCTTCATAGCAGCCTCTGTATATGCAGCTTATAACGTAGCCTGGAAAATAACTCAAATTGAAACATCAGAGAGAATACGGGAAATTGGCCGTATTAATTTGGAAAAATCCCTTTCTGTAGTGGACAATGGGTTAATGACCCTGTCCTCCAGAATATACTCTTTGGACAGCATTGTGTCTTCAGCAATCGACATAATATCGCAAGACTTACTGTTGTTACAACACGGTCAGTCCCAACTGCGTTCTATTGTACAGCTTGGCTGGACGTTACAAAATCTGCGTTCAGGCTATGTGCCTTGGCGTTTATTCAACACAACGTCACTATTCAATATCTTTAACCTTACTGATAAACAAATCAGTATGGCACAGAAGGGTGCTGATTATACAATCCTGAGCATTGAGAAACTCGAGAGATTACCATTGACAATGTCAGAACGACCTGTCAGTGAATGGATAATACATCGGATAATTAATATTCCAATATCTACTTTCAGGTTTCAATACTGCCAAAAATATATACAGGCTGGCATGTACGAAAAATTGGGAAAAGGGTACATTAAGTCAACATGGAACTTGCCCTATTCGCATGCATGTGTCAGTAATAAAGGCCAGAAAGTGTTTCTTAGTGGCAATAATTGTGCGATGTCACTAAGCGGTACACTTCTGTGTAATGGTATTAGTTTACACGGAGCCTGTGAAGGGTCCTCTAATAACCTTTCATGTCACCAGCTAGGCACACCTGCAACACAAATAGAACCATTCTTTAGGAGACTATCGAACGGGAGTTACATTATAATTGTAGACCGCAGATGTTGTAGTTTGCTGCCCGGAAAACCTTATCTTATAACTACGACTGCGAAGGTCATGTGCTGTGAACGGGTATTGTTCCCCAGCGCAATGCCAGACAGGGAGGCAAGGTTATGGCCGAATTTGAAAATTGCTTCTATTCGAATTGATACTTTAAGCAGAATGAAAACAGTGCTCCTTCAGACGCCGAGCAGGCTCACGTCATCAAAAGAAACGTATGATCTCCAAGTTGCAAGGACAACGGCAGAGATTCATTCATTGTTATCAACTAATTCCCCCATACATTTCGCAGAAATCCTGAACGAAATCTTAAATATTTCTGATACCAGTGGAGTCTCAAATGTATTTAAGACAGTGTTTTCGGGGGCTTTAACACCATTTAAAGCCATTCTGGGTATTTTTCCGGACTTTGTCCATTCCATCTTTGGTGGACTTCCTCTCCTTTTGGGATTAGTGGCAGGAATCCTATTTTTGTTCCTGTTATTTCGCTATGGCAAATCGTGTCACAGACAAAACACCTGCGACAAGGGAAGAAACAATCCTAGCCATTGGATACCGGGACCGGATATCTAAAATCCTTGGACTATCCCGGCTTAGAGACCTGAACATGACTTGGTTTCTTTAATTTCGACCAATGTGGCAACTATGTGTTTTACCTGTATTAAGGTGCTTGCTATGCGGAGAAGAATGCGTGTTGGACACCTGTCTGACGCTACAATCGGATGCGCCAATGGATGCAGAAACTTTGTTGGGTCCGGTCACGGCTCATGCATTGTCCTGTCCCCAGCGGCTACCAATCCTGATGACGGCATTCGTGGAAACTTCACCACTACGATTGAGGGGTAGTGAGGTTCAAGATGAAAGCAGCATCGATCAGGTACGACCTTCTGTCAGCTATGCTGATCAAAACATCAATGAAGGCAATCATGCTCATGAATGCATGGTAACCACTTTTTCCGAGTTAGTGGATCTCTCACAGGAAGCTGTTGACAGCTTTTTCGACAGTCTAAATGATATGATGTTCTCACCAGAGCAGAAATAATGACTTTTGAGCAAGCTAGCACACGGCATTCCCATCGCCCTGAATTTGGCCTTCAACTTTAATGATAAAGTAACATGAACAATTTTTCTCCAGTTTACGGACAGCAGAATTTTTCACAACTCCCCAAAATATTTTATAATTTTTCGGGACACTTATCTTCTGCTTAAAGTAGAAACTATTCTTAGAGAACTAAATTTCTATTTTAGGAACTTTAGAGACATTAGCTGCCTTCTGGCATGTTCATGGATATTTTATTTTGTGATGAAATGGTCTCGCATTTTTCTTCTGTATTAAGAACCATTTCATGTGTTATTTTCATATTTTATTAATAATGATGTATAAATATGCGTGATTAATTTAGCATTCTTCTACTGCTTATGTGCATATAGTGCATATGATTATATTTTTCTCGTGTATTACATAATTTCAAAATGCATATGGATGTATTTTGGGGTGGTACGGTATACACATACACTACTGTATATTTACTATGCCTAGATTTGTAAATATGGACATAGTCTGCGTGGAGTGGGTGTGATGTATTCCTATAGGTTCTGTATCGATCCCCCTATTCCTGACCCTGTTCTGGTTAACAATTAACTAGCAGCCATCCCACGATGCAAAAACCGTTATCTGATTAAGCCACACCACGGCACAGGAACGCGTTATCTGATTAGGTCATAACGCTTGCCATCTAATTAGGCAAGCACTATTCCTTCAGCCCCTGATAAGGCATACGGAGTTCTCAAAACAAATCAAACCTATGACAACCTGGGAAAATCCCTGCGGCCATTGTTTTGGTTTCACCGAGAACTTCAGTAAAGAATGTGCTAACGAACAGTTCGTATGACATCCTTATTGACGTATCTATGTCCATCCTTACGTCAATCTCGGCACCTTACAGGTATAAATATTACCGACATTGCCTTAAGCAAACACACGCGGTGGTGACGAGATCGGAGCAGCGAGACTTGCCGAAGAGGCCAGCACAGAGCGGACCCCGCTGGCGCTGCCCCGCCTTCCTGACCTGCTGAGAACGAGACGCTGCTTTCTCCTGCCGAGAAATCCAGCTCTGGCGCTTCCAAGCAGCCCTTGCAGGCAGCTGGAATATCAAGACCCACGATGAGAGATACCAGCCCTCAACCATTCTAGATCTCAGGTACAGAACTGAATAACCCCTTACAGAGAATTCTTGAGTCAGTCACTTGGCAAAACAAACTTAACTTAAACTGCTACTTATCTACTCCCGCCCACGTATTAGGCTTAGGTCAGGTACACCGGGGTAGGCGTGGTTAGAAGCACCAGTTGAGTACGATTAGTCAAATGTATAAATGTATGTATCTATTTTATCCATTTTAAATATCATATGGCTTAGAAACCATATCAATGCTTTTACAGTATTATTTTATAATTCTGCTTTTATTGTATGCACTTTACTTAACCATAAGTATTGCAATAATATCGATTCATTTCTCTTGTACGAGAAAAGAGACTGATCAATAAATAACATCTTTTATTGAACACGCCCGTCTCTTCCTTTTCTCTACAATCTGGTGAAACTAAGAATGCACTGAACTGACTCAGTAAAATAAGTTGTCTTTTGTTTTCACACGACTCTAGAGATACACTCTTGATTAGGGGAGAGCAAAGTTGTCATGTTCTATGGTTGTCAGAAACTAAATCCCTTCTTGTCTATCCAGGGAGGTTCAACTCCTCCTTGCCTATTCGAGAAAGTTTCTAGTGAACTCTGAGCTAGCTGGCAAACCCAAAACTTTAAGTCTAATATCGTCAGTAGAAGACCTAGTTAACCTCCGTCCTAGGCCTATACTATTGAAGGTATTATTCCAATGCGCAGAGCCTATTAGGATAATAGGACCTACACTACAACAGGGACGGGAACTGGTCCACAGAATGCAAAGTATCACAGACCACGTCCATCTACAGTTAGACCAAAACCTATGAAGAGAATGACATTTCTGACAGTGCCTTTATGACATCTCTGCGTCAATATAAACTTATGTAAGGGTTAGCTTAGTGATCTCCTTCTTTAAAGCACAGACATATGTGAAGATGACAATTATTACCATGGACCTACTAAGTGGTGGTTCTTTTACTGAAGCATTAGATCACCATTTACTGCTTTCTCCTCATTTCACATAGCAGACATCGTCTGCCATGTTGATTGGACTTCACCACATGAACAGAAAATCGTGTCATGGGTGAAATTTTGAAAGGAAAAAGAATAACTTTACACCCAGAATTATAAAATAATTTCTGTGCAAGTGTAGGGTGACATGATCGCCAACTATGAATTACATTCTCAGAGAATCAATGCTTCACAGGAGTAGTGGGAGAACAAATGGCATGGGTTTCAATATGTTTTTATCAGACATACCCAAGAAAGAATCAGACTTCATTTCTAACATTTTCTTGGGATTTTGTAATGCTTCACATATGTGTGAGTCAGTCATCACAAACCTTTCAGTTTCAGCAGCTTCCACATGAATACATGCATTGTCATGTCCATCCCAGTGCTCTCATGCAGCAGCAGAGTCTTAGAGTTGAATCATGGACGTATTTTAACAGGACGGTGTGACAATGTTAGACCAGTCGTGGAAAGGAAACACTGTTTTTGTTCAGGATAAAGGTACACTGCCAAAGATGCATGAGACCGCTTCTCCTGCTGTAGGAAAGGGTGACAAACTGGCATCTAAAGGCTACAGAGAAGGTTGGAGTGTATCAGTGACATATTTTGATTAATATATCTCCAATCAGATGTCACTTTAGTTCATTTACGTGGCATCATTGTTGCTTGGGTTTTCCTCAAAATCTTCAACGGTAAAAATGTTCTTGGACAGGAATGAAGGTTATCTAATCTTGGAAAGTTAAGAAGTCCCTTTAGAATGTGGAGATGCGTCAGGGTGGGTGACTGGATAAAACTAGATTGACCTTTTGATGGAGATCTGTTTGGATGGGGGCACTTTGTCTATGAGGTGAGAAGCTTCTTCTTCTGATCTCCTAAACTATTTCCTATCACAATTTGCTGGTGAGTAAAGACCATGTTGCAGTTTTAGAAAACTTTTGAGAGACACATTTCAAAGACATAGACCTTACTGAAATTGATGGTGGTTATGAGGTTGGAGATAAATTCAGTTTTGACTTTAAGTAATAATGAAATGAAAACTACTTTGAGATATTTCATACTTCAGGATGATTCACAAATTGCACTTTGTTGAACATCTACTGTGCTCATTTTGCCCATATTTATATGTGCAGAGTTCTGTGCCCCGTCTACAGAGTCTCCGCATAGTAGTAAATGTTGCGGGTGGGAAAAGGGGCAGAGTTACTACTAACGGGGGTGGGATTAGGGAGGAGTAAGAGAGGTTTGGGGAGGATCAGGGAGGTGTTTAGGGAGGGATATCAACCACACACATAAGAGTAAGGGCCTAATTACTAGTTTGGTGGTGTGGGAGCGGGCTACCACACCACCGCCCCACCCTCACACCACCAACTAGGACCGTTGCCCTCCCACCAGATTACAAGTAATGTTATGGTCTGGTGGGCAGGTGGCATGGTGGTTCTGCGGCGTTGCAGTACAAAGGCTCGTATCTGAGCCTTATAACTGCACCTCAGCTGGACCACCAATGCACGTTCCTACACTGCATGACTGTGCAGTCCATGCTGTGCAGGAACAGAGGTGCATGCACACAGGGGGGCAGACCAAGTGACGCTCTGCATGCACCCCATCCACAAAGGCTAAAGACAGGGCCCCCTTTGTTTCCTCACTGCCAGTAGTTTTATGGCATGAGAACATCCATGAGACCGCTGGGGTTGAGGAAACTCATAATATGCTTGATGGTGCAGCAGCGGCACCACTGAGACTATTGCTCCCTCAAGACCCCTGTGCCACCACAAGGGATTGCGGATCCCTGGCAGTTGCAGCCCTAAGTCAATCGCACTACTCTGATGGTGAAGACATGTAACTTACACTTTTGCAGTAACTTTACATTCAGAGTTTGTGACTATAGAAAGCAAAAAAGTTACTACAAAATGGAAACTTAGTCAAACGTTGTAACTCACCTTTCTGAATCAGGTCCTAGATAAATAATGTAATCTTTTCACTGGATTTCACCGAAATGAAGTACCTTAATGCAGCTTCCCATGGCATATTATTTACCGAACAATAATATTTCACAAATAATGTACAAACAGCAGTGCAGCAGCACTCCCTCTGGGCCAGGAAAGTGATGAAAACAAGACAATAACTCTCACAGTTGTTGTAGAAGAGATAGCCCTGCTCAGTAACTATGCCAGTTTGTCTGTTGTAAGTCTGTTGACTTCTTAATTACAATTATATATTTTGCAGTACAAATGCATTCTTTGCGCGTTATAAAGATCTATCGTTTTTCTCTGTTCTTCTGTTCTGCAAACACATTCTCAAACATCATCAAAAGATGAAAAAAGCTTGACATTAGAATCAATTTAGGAATAGCCGATCAATGCAGAGCAATTCAGAGGTTCCCAGATTAACATTCTAAAACTACCCTCCTAGCATTGTGGGTACTGAGAACAAGATTTCCCAGGAGTCCAACTGCTGTTGTCACCTAACACCTGGATATCTTCTACGCTTTAGAAATGTTGATGCGTTGCCTTTCATTGACCTTTAAACTGACTTTCAGAGACCATGGCAATGGCAAACTGTATATTTTCTTCTACCTTGCATGAAAACTAAAGAACAACTTTTTGGCTCATAATAGTGAGTTAGCGAAACATCTTTAAAAAGACTGTTTTAACTAAAACTCAAAAGTACGAAACGGTACAAGAGATGTTTTGCCTAGCAGTCATGCTTCGTCTCATTTGTATGGAAAAGGAAACAGTATTGCACACTAATTATATAGCAAAAATGCAGGGATGTGTTTCTGCTTATCGAGACATTGTAACTGCTCAGACCTGAGAATAATGGATGCCCCATTGGATGGTGCTTCTGTTCAGAGTGATTCTCTGATTCAAGGGCAGGCGTGCGTCATACAGGCCGACATTGACCGATCCGCCGATACCATCCGAGGGTGCCTGCCAGTTTTCAATATCAAATGTAACTGGTGGGTCGCCGTTGTCGTCGAAAAACACCTCCTGTCCAACCGGGTCTAGAAAATGGACATTCTTCACAAAAGGTAGAAGCTGCAAAACCAAACACCGGAAGACCTTTCTTAATTCACACTAAAACAGTCAGGTTAATATACAAAAATACAGAAAATTAAGATATAGTTGCCATTATGCTGTGAGCAAAAGAGGTAAGATTATTCTTGGTTTCTAACTACAGAGGGCCTGATTCTGAAGCGGGTTGGAAAGCTTTCCCACCTAGGGCCTGATTCTGATGCGGTTAGGAACATATTCTCCCATTGAAGTCAATGGGAGTCCAACTAAATCGTATCGGGAAGCATCAGGATGCATTGTACTCCGCCGGTCGAACTGTCCCGATCCAAGGGTGTTGGAAACTATTTCCATCCCGATTCAGTCGGGAAGCATTTCCAACCCACATCAGAATCAGCCCCTTATTGGCATAGTGATAAAGTCAGAGGCAATTAAATCAAACAGCTTAGAACCATGGCCTGCAATGTGATGTTTGTCATGTCACAATATGAGTCAGAAAGCATATTAATTACCATTGCTTCTGTCTAGTTGCTATTGTAAGAAATAAATGTCATGAAAGATTTGAGACATCAAGCACATCTTCATCAGTAAAAATACCAGTGTGGTGTAGTGATACCAGACAGTAACTCCACCATCAGTTGTGAAGCATTCATGTCAAAAGACCGCAGTCTCCTGAAGGTTATTAATGATTCTCTTCCTGCTTCTCCTCCTCAGACCAGGCAACCCTGGACATCTTTGTCTACAAAGAATGAGGCTTTCGTAATGGCTCCATGAATCTTACATTCTGGCAATGTGTTCAGTTCTAGACTGTGATTTACCACCAGCTTTTCTATAAACATGTGTGCCCAGAGTTTCTATGAATTGGGTTGGGTTTGCATCACTTTTGTGGTGCAGCCCTGACGTAAAATCATGTTTGGCATTTACTAAGCTACAGAAAGCCACTATACATCACTAGGCGTGGTTTAGTAAAAACAAAGTAATGCAAAACAGCATTGTTTCATGAAATAATAGTAAATGTGCCCCATGGTTTCAACAATTGAATGAATTAATCAAAACCTTAAATAGTGTACTTTTCCTCAGAACTAGACATCCTGAAGCCACAATACTAGTAAGAGGTGAAAAAGACAACGATTTAGTTTGTAAAATGCATCATACCTAGGATGACCAGGTGGCCCTTATTTCCTGGAACAGTCCTGGTTTTTCAACATCTGTACTGGAAAATTTCAGTACATGTCCAGCATTTCAGAGAGGGCTGACTGAACGCAGAGGAAAGCAAATATTCACATATTGCAAGACAGCATTGGTTAACATTCCCTAGTAGAAAGCAACTCAGTTAACAAAGATAAAACAATGGACCTGGTTATGAGTCGGTCATTGTTTTCCGACCCGTGCTTAAACCCCTGTTTACGCACAGCTCAGCATTACAAGTTGAGTGTTATTTAATGAATTCAATGATTATCAGATGCTTCAAATACCTCAGTCTTTGTTACATTTTGATAGGTCAAACTTGCCAAACGTGAACAGGGGACAGGCATACGGTAATTACCGTTTCATGTGGATTCTGGTGCTTGCTGCATGCTAGTCCCCAGAAACTCGTAATAGGTGCTATTTATCACACCCGATAAATAACTAATCCATTGGTATCATTATTTACCAGCTGTGATATATAGCACCTATACTTGTAATCAGGCCCTATGTGTGCAAAAGTTGCATTGAATTCCCCTCAGTGTAACATTGTTTGTGGTTTCCATGTTTGTGGGGCTGTCATTTAAGTCAATCTGTGCCCCTCAGCCGATGCAATACTTTAGTTATTCTTCTATGACCATGCAATGTCCGGGTTTTACTTTTCAAATTCTGATCACCCTAATCATATCGGAGACTGCTCATTTATCCTCCAATAGAGGTTCCTTTTTAGACTAGAAATGCTTTCCGTGCCCCACCAATCGGTGCGGCCACGACCGGTGACCGCATTGGAAAACTTGAACTGTTTGAACTTCCCTGGTTGCCTGCAGTGAGGGGATTGGTCACTTGAGCTTTGGACCCGGGGTCTCTGAAGTGGCAATGGAGCTGCTGTGGCATTCTGATATTATACTATTTAAACAGCCCAACTGGGGGAAATTACTCATCTACCTGCCTCTGAATGATTTTAGGACCTGGTGGCCAATGCCCTTTGTCCCTGAACCTGAATTAAGAGCTCAGCTACACTAACTTGTCACTGGCAAGATTGAACAAGATGCCTACATGATTTTCCCTCCTACTGTACAGTGGCCTTATTTCTCTTATTCCCACCAATGTGCCTATTCCACATTTTCTGGGATTCCTTGGGGAGCTGTAGGTGTGCTGTGAGAATGGATAAAGACTAAGAGAGTAATGTGAGCTTCACAGGCAAATTGGATTTAACACTATGAAACTGCTTCCAATTGTAGTGGTGAACTGATCATTGACCTGTTGAGCTATTGTACTGTTGTTGTATTGCAATTTGTTATACTTGCTGTAAACATGGTGGTTGATGTCATTGCTATTGCGTCATTATGTAATGCACTTCCATGACTGAAGGACCCTGTGCTGAGGTAGCAATACCTCATGAAGTGGCTTTGGGTGAGAAAATGGAATGCACTTCCTGTGATCTCCTCAAAGCTATTTGTGAATCCAGAAGTGCACTTGAACAGAAGATAGATGTGGTACTAATGAAAATTAATCATATTCACTCATATTGCCAGAAGGTCACTGTGGTAATGTGCATAACGGAAGAAGCAGTGAAGATTATCACTGGTAACATGCCTGCAAATGTAATATAATGAAAAACTGTGTCATTTTATTACCTAGAGGCGAGGGTGTAGGATGCAGAGGCTAGCCCATATAGTTTATGGTGGGCAGACAGCCACTGGTGCTTCTTTTTACTAGTTGACTGGATAGCACTGAAGCTTGGAAAGAGTCACTCTGTACATTTACATCCAATCAGTGTAGGAGATCAACGTTTATTGCATTATGTTAGGTGTGCAAGATTGAACTCAAAGCCAGGTTGGGCATAGGACCTAAACTTACAAAGCAGATGCTAGGTTTTTTGAAGCAAATTATCATAAAATGCCTTGCATAAACACCACTTGGGGGAACATTTTTGCCTTTGATTCTCCACCTTATGCGTCTAACAGCAGGACATTTACGCCATTTACGTCTTAGTGAGTCATGGCCTGTGCAATAGCATTGGTAATTCCACATGGCGTGCAGATATTTGTGAAGAGCTTTACAATTATGTTGCTAATTAGTGGGAATCGAGACTGCTTGAATGGGAGTTTAGTAATGCAGGGTTTGTATATTCATGTGGCATGTGAAATAAAAAATATCATTGATCTTATCATGGAGCGGGTGCATGACAGAATTTGTCAATCTATATTCTTTTGGTCTACTCTTCCACTCTTAAAAATTGGAAGGATCACTTTGATTACAATTATGGTACTCTCACAGTTTCTGTATATTTTTCAGGGGTTAATTTACCTTGTGCCCAAGATCCTATTATGAGTGCTGGACAAATCAATAATATTTTTCATGTGGGTGGGCTCACAGTCTAAGATTACATTTGGGACACTGAAACACCCCACGAATAGGATGGTGTTGTGTCACTGTTGATCTTAAATTCAAATATATGGCACCGGATTTGATAAGTCCTTTACCTCCAGGTTTGCTATCATATATAACTGTTGCCCGGTATGGGTGAATAAAGGTGCTGAAACTAACTTAATTTTTTGGATGAAGCAGCCCTTCAGGAATTATTAAATTTTTGTAACCTGGACAAAAGGATATAGTGATCATGCAAATAAAGGGTAGCTGCGTGACAGTGGTAGATCATTACAATATAAAAGTATGTGCAACATTTGCTAATCCTTAATTGGGGCTCTTTGTTATATACCCGATATTTATATTACTATCCAATTGAACTGGCAGGGGGTTGTGTTATGTTGCCTGTCTCCATGGCAATCCTGTAAAGTGAAAAATTGAAATCCTGCGCACCGACAAATCCAGCCACAAGTTAGAGAGAGTAATTGCCACTGTGACATGGACTGCCTTTTTGGCTCAAACATCAGATCAGGCCTCAGTATTCAGTCTTGTGAGATCCTCCTCAGCCAAGAACATGATTAAATTAATATGTCAAGCTGGAATGTAATCAGTATTTTGAACAATTTAAGGGACTTACAAATGTAAAACGACATTGTTGGGGATAATATATATAGGACTGATTAACTAATCACTTTTTCTATATTATTCAATTATGGTTGAATTATAGCACCTAACACTATTCACTTTGACTGCTGATATGAAGTAGGCCACTTCCTTTTTGCACATATTTATGTATTATTTTTAGCACCTTATTGTATGTGGTCATGAATTTGTTTATTCTCCTCATTCAAGGGACCTTTGCCGATCCACGGCTATACTTCTTTTGTATAATTATTGGAATGCATTATTGAACCTTGCCCTCTGCCTATTTGATTTAACCAATTCATGGTTTAGATCTGTATGGTTTTGATTCTTAGAAAACCATTCTAAGATGGCGCTTATGGTATTGCTGAGGGTTTAGTCCCTTGTTGATGTTTATGATTAACCACATGATTGTATTTAAGGTGTGTTTTGAATTATGGGTTGTGACACCGACGAAGGCTTTTTGCCGAAACGTTTGTCTGTGCTAAATAAACTGCACGCTGCTAGTAATTCTCCTGGGTGCTGCTCTCTTCTTTTACATCACGGAGAAGTTCTTTGAGCGTAATATATATATATATATATATATATATATATATATATATATATATTACATACTGGCGGTTGCCAGTAGGTAGTTATAGTTAGGACCTAGTTTCCATAGGAAATCCGCAACATTCTATTTGGAACAACTGTGGCGTCACTTGACGAATCTTTGCGAAATTCTCCAAGAAAATGGCCTGCTCCGCTCCGCTCCTTCCCTGAAAGTTTGGGGGTGATTTGTCAAGCGGGGGCCGAGAAAAAAGGGGGGTTCCAAAACGTGTTTTCCCCATGCAATTTTCCATATGCACCTTTAAGTGAGGCTACAGCTTGAACTGCTGAACGGAATGTGGAAAAGTAAATTTTGCCATGTTCTGTGTCCCTACGTGTTCCCCATCCTATGTTATACGTGCATGATTAATATGCATATGTATTCCCTTATGATCGATTAAAGACGCTATTACAGTTGTGTCCAACTCTAGTATGCCAGTTTCCAGTTCTCGTGAAAGCTACGAGTATTAGGCCTATGTAAAGTTACGTTGCCACGTTTCACAGTGTGCACGTTAATTCAGTAAAAGTCCCCGTTTCTAGGCCTCACAAGGGCCCGGACACCAGATTCAGCTCCTGTCTCCTGAACCCTCGCTGAGGAGCGATACAGCCCCCACCTGCATCCCTGACCCTTCACTTACTTCCTGCCTCACAGTGCCCGGCTCGGCCTGGCTCTGCCTGCCAGTCTGCCAAGAGTATGTTATGATTCTAGTTATCTGTCCAGCTCTCCTTCCCTGCATTCCTAAGCTACTGAATCGCATCAATAGTTTCCGTCATGGTCTAGCCTTTACGTCTCCATGTAAGAGAAATACTGTATTAATGGTCATTTAATATTCCTCAACACGCACTACATGTAGAATTATGCATGCACCAGTCTTAGAGTCTGTTAGCCTTTACCCTGATAACTTTTGGATTCTATCAACATGTTCTCTAAACATCAGATACTAGATAGTGTTTAGGTACATGTCGCTCTGACTCTCCAGACTTTAGTCTCTCCTTCTAGCGCAGAAGTCATAGCCCCCAGTTCCTTCTAGTAACACGTCATTGCCAGCTTGCGCGCACCACTAGGTTAGAGGTCCCGGCTCCTTAGGTAGCCCCCTCCATGTTTCCGCCTCATTTATGACATCCTCTGTTACGTTTACATCACATGTCTATGTATACGCCCTGTTCACGCCTCTTGTTACACCCATTTCAGTCTTATCTTTCGCGACTGCTACAAGCCCCGCCCACTGCTACGCCTACTGTACTGAATGCTATGTATTTTGTTTAAGTATATATACTTGTGCACTGTTATTAAAAGTTAGCGCGCTCATCCCAGATCCTGCCCCGGCAGCTGCCGGGCCCTGCCATCCTATTCCCGTGCAGGTTGTCCTGTTCCTGTCCTTTATGCTGTATTAAAACCTGCAAACTCCAGCTACCTCGAATCTTGACTCTTATTTATTGAGCTATCTGTTATTGTTATATCTAGTCAAAAATAGAGGTATTATTTATTTATTTACCACATAATGGCGCCCGAATAGGGACTTGCCCTTTCCCCACGCGCCGGTGAAGCCACGCAAGCCCCCTGATCCTCTGCAGCCGTGACGGAACCATACCGTGCACGTGCAGATATTTCTGCTTCAAGTATCCCTCAGGCCCACGGAGGAGACGGAGGTTGCGGTCCAGCATCCAGACGAGGCGGTGGAGGAACGCGGCGAGTCCCGACCAGAGCCCAAGCCGAGAGTCCAAGGTCCGAGGTATCCGGAGGCCCACCCGTAACAGAAGTCCGAAGTTCGTCCGTCCGTCGTCGTAGCAGTCCAGTCCAGTCCGAGGCCTTCCGTTCTTGCTGCCCGGTGAGTACCGTTGCTGGGGTAGTATCTAGACAGGGTCAATTGCATTGTCTCTGGTCCGTGGGTTTGGGTACACAGATCCAACACGAAGTGTCCACTTAGGTGGATGCGGGTCCTGACGTGTCTCTTTATGAGACCGGTAAGTTTCGTACTGTTTTAGCAGTGCATCTAGTTTCTGTTCTAGTCTGTTCTGTTCTCGAGAAATTCATGTAGTCTGTTTTCAGTACCCCAGGTAGTATTTTGTCCGAACTGTTATTTCAAATGTCATTCATGTATTTCAATGTCGTGGTATGAAAGTGTTGTTCTTCAGTAATTATTGTGTTCATTGTGTATTGTATTGTGTCTAGACTCCAGTTCAGTCATGCCTCTGTTCTCAAAATTACGTCAGTTAAAAACTAGAAAAGGTCTGTTAGAAGAAGCAGTTCCTGTCCCGCCTAGGGACAGTCCAGGTCATTTTATGTATCAAAAGCATGGCATAAGTGCCATATTGTATCTAGATTTGTGGGTGGAGTACACCAAACAGTTAGAGGAAAAGTATAGATGGCCCGTATCGGGTACATGGGATGCCGAGTGCATCATGCGAGTAGAAGAAGCATTATGGAAAAAGAAAGCCAGACAGTCACAGAAAGATGCCATCGAGTTATGGCGCAAAGAATCTCATAAAAGAACCGAAAAAGAAATCAGAAAGTCAGAATTAAGTAGAGAATCCTTAGAAAGAGCCCAAGAAAGGGAATTAATCGAAATAGGTGAACGAGTTAAAACCGAACAGTCAGACAGACAGAGAAATGCCCTCATTAAGGGTATGTATCCTCTTCTTGCCGAGGGCTTGCCAAAAGCAACCCCGGAGGCATCCAGTAATTTTCCGCCGCCATTAGTTCCGATTAAGCTACGTCACAAACCGACCGCAGCTGATATTTTTCTCTCATCCTATTTGGACGACACAGTCCCAGAATATGCAAATCCTGTTCCACCAGCTCCTGTAAATAATGTAATTCATGGTCCCCCAGTCACCGGGGCACCTGTTGCAGTACCTGTTACGGTACCTGTTACGGTACCCCCGGTCCAGCCCACATTACAAGTACCCACTACATCAGTCACTCTGCCAGCACGAAGAGTATCAGTCGACGATTCCAGTTTAGGGGCCGCGGGAGGAGGTCCTCCTGGTACCCCGCCGCCAAATAGACGTCTAGGGCCAGTCGAGTTACATGAACGTGCATTACAGCGTACGCCTAAATATCAGTCCATTGCAGAAATCAGGCGAGCTCTTACTGAATGCTGCTATGATCCAGTCCCAGGCGAGGATAGTATGGTTATATATTCCGTACGTATAAGGCAGGTGTCCGAGTATTTGGTCACCCTACCGAATATGAAAGAAGATCTAGACAGAATGTATCGTTTCATCCGTACAGGACAAGATCCAGAAAGTATTGGTGAAGTCATGTCTCTCAGGAAAGCTGAGATCCAGTTCATGTTATTAAAGTTTCTGATCAATTGTTTAATTAGGGAACAAGATTCCCCGACTAAAGATCCGAACGAAATGAAAATTCTGGCAAGGTGGAGTGATAATATAGCCGAGGGTAAGCACAAGACACTCAATAGTATAGAGAGTATGTACAAGAAAATACGTAAAGAAATAATAAGGTTACACGAACAACGCAAAGAAGCTCTAGGAAGCGAGAAAGAAAATTACTCTCCTACTGAAGAGGTAGACGACGAGAATCCCGCCAGAATAGCGTATGTAGGTAAATCTAGATTTCCAGACCGACATTTACGCCTAGAACACAAGAAAGTCTTTCATCTTCCAGCACCAGAACAAGGCTCTCTTGAACAAGTATTTCAAGCTACCGATCAAATTCTGAAATCACGAATCGGTTATAGTGAATTAGGTACCATGCATGAACAAGAACTAGCCCGATCAGCAGTCCGATGGATTACTGATTCTACCACTTTTCCAGACGAAATAGTGGCACAAATGTTTCTGAAACTGCCCCCAGCCGAGCAGCGACTGGTGGGTATGTATATGATCCAGCACCTCATTACATTGTATGAGGGTCAGCATTCTGATCCAGGTCCGTTACATGATGTCCTGAACGAGTTACTCCAGTATAGATGGAAAGGTTTAGGTACCGATTTAATTAGTGTCATTCTAGAACAGCGCCACAAATATAGAACGTTTTTGAATCCGCATTTTGTTCATGTCTCACCTCCAGAAAGTAAACCGTTTTACATAGATAGACAGCATCCGTTACGAGAAGTACACCCAGTTAGGACAGCGGGTGGTGAAATGCAACGAGTATTTGTTTACACCCCAGTTACCAAGATGGAACTCTTAGAAATGAAGAAGTTAATTCCCTGTCACGACAAAGATCCAGCAGGGTTCCACCGAGAATTAAAAGACATGCTCCGTATGGGAGAATACACGTATCCAGATATTATTAAAATGCTAAAAGTCCTGTTGCCCGCAGGGGTATACGAAAAACTCAAGGAAAAAGATTGGGAGGTGGGAGAGAAAAAGATCGATTGGACAGCTCTAGAAGCTGAAGATAAGATACGAGTACCAGGTACCGGTCTTGGAGACAAATGTAAAGAATTACCAGAATTATTGATACAGGTTTTGCCTAGGTTATTAGCCACTAAAAAGGAAGACTGGGATGCAATCTCAGCATGTAAACAGAAACAAGACGAAGACACTAGTGATTTTTATTCTAGATTTGAGAAATGTTTTATTATAAACAGTGGTTTGAAGACGAGTAGCGAGTCATACCCTCATCTTTTTGTTACTAAATTAGTCGAGAATTCAAGTCCACAAGTTAAGAATCGAGTTTTGAAAGTTGAAAGTACATGGCAAGCTAGTACTCCGTCCCAGATGTTACAGATGCTCCAGTACCACCAGAATAGAATCAGAGAAGAGCAAGAACACGAGAGAAGACGTATGAAAGACACGAAAATGAAAGTACTAGTTGCACAATCTGTTCCTCAAGACAGTCAGAAGAGGGGTCCGAATCAAGCCAGTCATCCTGCAGCTCCCGTTAAAGGGACATGCAATTATTGTAAACAGCCAGGTCATTTCATAAACGAGTGTGCAGTTCTGAAACACAACATAGCCACTGGTAAAACTAAAGAAAGACCACGTCCGCCTAGACAAGAACAAGTTTCACAGACTTCTCAGCCACAGAATGCACAACAGACAGTTCCAGCACCGCAGCCTATCGCTGCAACACAGCATATTACACAGCAGATGTACCAGTATGCACAGTCCGAGTATCCAGAGTATCAAGCGTATTCATGAAACAGCCTAGAGAGGGAGGTAGGCTTGCCTCTCATCGAGATTCCTGTAGATCAAGAAGGTCCCTATGTACATAGTCAAGTATTAGGGAAAGACAGAAAGTTTTTGATTGATACAGGGGCAAGTAGGACTACTATCAGTCATGACGAGGTTCCAGGGGCTCCGCTCTCAGGCTCTAGAAATGTTTCCCTTGGATTTTCAGGAAAGCCTATTGTAAACGAGATATCAAAGCCAGTTACTCTAGAAGTTGGTCCATTGTCCCGAACTACTGATCTATTGCTTACGAAGTCATGTCCAGAAAATTTGTTAGGTATTAAGACATTGAAAGAATTAGGTGCAGTCATATGTTGTTCCCCAGAGGGAATACGTTTGTTTTTGCGTGACTTCAAGGGTCACTATGTTTTACGAGATTTTGATCCGAGATTGTCTAATGTTCCGCAGCATCTATGGGCACAAGGTCCAACTGATGTTGGTTTTATGCAAATCACACCCCATCGTGTGACTCTCAAGCAAGGTATAGTGTTACCACGAATTAGACAGTACAGATTGTCACCTGAGGCTGTAGCAGCCTTATCCAAAATTATTGACGAGCTCATGGTTCAAGGAGTAGTTGTAGAAACTGACTCCAATGTATGTAATTCTCCTATCATTCCAGTCATGAAACGTACTGATCCAAATGCACCTCCAGTATATCGATTAGTGATTGACCTTCGAGAACTCAATAAATGTATCATTCCCCAGTATCCAGTTGTTCCAGATATCTCATCTCTGTTGACAGCCATTGATTCTGAGGCAATATTTTTCACAGTAATAGACCTCAAGAACGCATTTTTCAGTGTTCCAATTCATCCAGACAGCCAGTACCTTTTCGGTTTTTGTTTAAATGGAAGGAGCTATAAATTCACACGAGCTCCTCAAGGTTTCACAGAAAGTCCTAGTATTTACAGTCAAGCACTTAAGAGACAACTAGACAATATTCACATGCCAACTGACACTGCCCTACTCCAGTATGTCGATGATCTACTGATCACAGCCCGTTCTGAACGTGACTGCGAGCGAGCATCACTTACAGTCTTGTATTTCCTAGCCGAGATGGGGCACAAGGTGTCCCCTTCGAAGCTTCAATTCTGTGTCCAGCAAGTGATCTACTTAGGCCACTTACTGTCCAAGTGGGGTAGGCAGTTGACACCCGATCGTATCCAGTTAATAGCGAGTCTTCCACAGCCCAAGACACAGAAGGAGGTACGTGCTTTTATCGGCCTTACTTCTTACTGCAGACAATGGATTCCTCAGTATGCATTTCTAGCAAAGCCACTGATACAGTTAACGACACAGGAGGCAGCCGTATCGACTGTTCTCCCTTGGACATCTGAACATACACTTAGTTTTAATGAGTTGAAGAAAGCTTTATGCCAAGCTCCTGTTCTAGCTACACCGAACTACAGTAAGCCTTTTACACTTTTTGTCACAGAACGTGATGGTACAGCATTATCTGTTCTCACACAAGATCAAGCCGGACAATACAAGCCCTGTGCTTATTTTTCGAGCACACTAGATCCAGTAGCCCAGGCGTTGCCTGCGTGCCTCAAGTCAGTTGCAGCCACAGCACTAGCTATCAGACAAAGTGATTCCATAGTATTAGGACATTCCCTGACAGTACAAGTTCCACACTCCGTGGAAGTTCTTTTAAACCGAACACAGACTCAGCACTTGACAATTGCACGTTTGACAGGTTATGAACTGACACTGTTCCAGCCACACATAGAAATCAGACGCTGCAACGTTCTAAATCCTGCTACACTGTTACCGTCAGTTACTTCAAATTCTACCACACATGACTGTGTGGAAGTAGTTAACACTATGACTAAGCCAAGACAAGACCTGACAGACATTGCTTTACCTAATCCCGACCTGACACTTTATGTGGATGGTTCATGTATGAGAACAAGTATAGGAGACCTAGTAGCCGCGTATGCAGTGACTACTGACACTGAAGTTATAGAGACACACCGTATTGACACCCTGTCTGCTCAAGCAGCAGAGCTAGTCGCTCTGACACAAGCCTGCATACATGCCAAGAACCTGAAAGTTAATATTTACACAGATTCACGCTACGCATTCGGAGTCGTACACGACTTTGGAGTGCTCTGGCAAGAGAGAGGTTTCATGACTTCTCATGGAACCAAGATTCAGCATGGTCTCCTCATTCAAGCTCTGTTAGATGCAATACATTTACCGACAGCTATCGCTATCATGAAGTGCAAAGCACATACGAAAGTCACAGACATAATTTCTCAAGGAAATGATCTAGCAGATCGAACAGCCAAGCTCACAGCTCAGACACCAGACATACCAGTTAACAAGACACCGACATCCACTCTAGAACAGACTACTTGTATGACAGTTAAGGACCCTACTCAAGATGTCATAGATATCCAGTTACATGCTACTCCTGAAGAAATCAAGAAATGGTCCGAACAAGGAGGGGTCCAGACAGATCAGGGATGGTTGACAAAGGGAAAAGCCACATGGTTTCTCCCCGACTCAATGGTTCAAGTCATTATCAATACCGCACATAGTCCTGCACACTTAGGAGAAAAAGCCATGATAGACAGTATCCAGAACATTTGGTTTAACAAGCATTTACGAGCTGCAGCCAAGCAGAAAGTCCGTACCTGTATGATATGTTGCCAGTTCAATCCAGGTAAAAGTGTCCCGGTGGAACAAAGTGGATTCCAGCCTCCCGACCACCCTTTTGAAGTCCTCCAGATGGATTATATTCAGATGGAGCGATGTCGAGGTTTCAAGTATGTCCTTGTAGTTGTATGCGCTTTGTCCAGGTGGACAGAAGCATATCCAGTCCCAGATTACACAGCCGCGACCACTGCCAAGCAGTTGGTTCGTGAATTTTTCCCCCACTATGGACTCCCAAGGGTCGTGTATTCTGATAACGGCCAGCCATTCTCATCTGAACTAATGAAGCACGTTTCCCTTTTGTTAGGGTACCAGTGGAAGTTCCATTGTGTACGCCATCCAGAAGCAGCCGGTCTCGTAGAGAGACATAATCAAACCTTGAAAACCCGTATTGCCAAGATCTGTCAAGAGAAAGGTGTAGACTGGTTAGTTGCTCTGCCAGTCGCCCTGTTCTATATGCGCATGGTTGCACACTCCAGATCAGGTCTGTCCCCTTATGAGGTCGTATTCGGCCGCCCCCCGAACATGTGGGGTACACCCAGACCCCGAAGTATTACAGATGTTTCCAGTAATATGCTGACAGATTACCTAGCTTCCTTGATGTCTGCCCTACACTCTTGTCGTTCACAGGTTGCCGCTGCATTTCCCGACAATACTGAAGTCAAGCCACACGAGGTCCTTCCCGGCTCTTTGGTCCTAATCAGGAACTTCGATCGTTCAAGTCCGCTGGAACCTCGCTGGAAGGAGCCGAAGTTAGTCCTTCTGACCACCCGCACGGCCGTGAAGTTGGAAGGCAGAAAAGGCTGGGTGCATCTGTCTCATGTCAAGAAATTTCACGGACCAAGAACTAAAACATTCAATGACACTTCTACAGACACTTCCGAGTCTAAAAATTGCCCTATTCTCAAGGACTGTCCCGCTATTGACTTTGATCCAAAGCCTCCCCTGTTAGAGAAAACTCCGCAGCAGGAGTATAAAAGTAAGCTCCGGTCTAGTAAAATAAGTCAGCCAGTTTAATTGTCTAAGTCCCCCTCGGGTGAAACGGTTAGACAGGTATCTGACATGTATGAGATAGGCCCCCATAGTGAGAGAGTTAGTCAAAACTCAATCCGATGTATCGTTTTTCTAAGTTTTATATTGTTTCTAAGTTTGATGGTTACCTGCACAAGTTATGCATTTCATTTATGTTTCCCAATTTCTCATGTAAATATGTTTTCTAATGCTACAGTAGAGCACACATTTAGTGATCTGCCTCCTCACGAACTATCCTATCGTCTTGCTATGCGCAACAATACATTTATCCGTATGTTACATTATTCACACCAGACCAGCAATGCTACTAATTGTTGGGTGTGTGGTCGACTCCCCCCTTTCCAGACACCGAAGGGAGTTATGCCACTGTTTCCTTATCCGTTTTCACATAATGGTTCATGTGGAGCCTGGTCCATGTTAACGTCATCTTCAACAGATATGTCCCTTCTGAACAGTACATGTTTTCCAGACAAACAAGGTCTTCCCCACAGAACAGGGTTAGATCTAGAAAATGAAGTTTATAATTTGGGTAATTATTCTTCGAATTTCATGGTCCTGAATGTTCAGTCTGATCCTATTCCAGACTTACCTGCTATTTCAGTACTACCAGTCAAAGGCGAATTATGTGTCCGAAAGAATGGTTCCGCACATGTAGGACATAGTGATTGTACTACTATTGTCAAGTATAGTGACAGTGGGAAATCTATTTTCAAAGCTTCACGTCATTCATATTTTGTTTGTGGTCAGACCGCATATGTTCGTCTGCCCCTCGATTGGGATGGAACCTGTTACATTGCCTTCCTACTGCCACCAGTTTTCCTAGCCCCATCAGATTATCATAGAAACACACATCTAGTACACGTCAGACATAGGAGGGAGATCGAGTCCCCAATTGTCGATCAAACTGAAACTGCTCTAGAACAGTATACAGACTTCAATAAAGGTTTCTTTTTCTTTATAGGACCTATCCAGAATAGTAAGCTAATCCGTAGGTTAACCAGAACCCTTGAAGCAGTAGTGAATGAGACTACCTCTGCCCTAGGTAACTTAACCGAAGAGCAATCTGCTATGAGATTTGTCGTGCTCCAAAATCGTCTCGTTCTTGACGTCATACTGGCCGATAGAGGAGGAGCATGTAGAGTCATCGGATCTAGTTGCTGCATTTTCATTCCTAATAACGCGCCGTCTGTTTATTCAGCTATAACCAGACTTCATAAAATTGCCCATCAGTTACATCAGAATCCAGGCACCTGGACATGGTCCGGTTGGTTTTGGAGTATAATTTCTGCCTGGGGATGGAAAGTATTGTCCTTTCTAGGTATTGCAGTAGCGATCATATTCAGTTGCTGCCTCTGTATACAATGTGGCCCTGCGATTTGCGGCATTTGTGCTACATCCTGTATTCCAAGTCCTAGTCCTAAGTCCCGTCCTAAATCCCGTTCCAAGACAATTCGAGATGAGCAAATGATACTGTATGAAATGATAGATGGTATCATGAATATTGATGTTTCCTGATGGAAACGTAGTGACAAGGAGGGAATGTGGAAAAGTAAATTTTGCCATGTTCTGTGTCCCTACGTGTTCCCCATCCTATGTTATACGTGCATGATTAATATGCATATGTATTCCCTTATGATCGATTAAAGACGCAATTACAGTTGTGTCCAACTCTAGTATGCCAGTTTCCAGTTCTCGTGAAAGCTACGAGTATTAGGCCTATGTAAAGTTACGTTGCCACGTTTCACAGTGTGCACGTTAATTCAGTAAAAGTCCCCGTTTCTAGGCCTCACAAGGGCCCGGACACCAGATTCAGCTCCTGTCTCCTGAACCCTCGCTGAGGAGCGATACAGCCCCCACCTGCATCCCTGACCCTTCACTTACTTCCTGCCTCACAGTGCCCGGCTCGGCCTGGCTCTGCCTGCCAGTCTGCCAAGAGTATGTTATGATTCTAGTTATCTGTCCAGCTCTCCTTCCCTGCATTCCTAAGCTACTGAATCGCATCAATAGTTTCCGTCATGGTCTAGCCTTTACGTCTCCATGTAAGAGAAATACTGTATTAATGGTCATTTAATATTCCTCAACACGCACTACATGTAGAATTATGCATGCACCAGTCTTAGAGTCTGTTAGCCTTTACCCTGATAACTTTTGGATTCTATCAACATGTTCTCTAAACATCAGATACTAGATAGTGTTTAGGTACATGTCGCTCTGACTCTCCAGACTTTAGTCTCTCCTTCTAGCGCAGAAGTCATAGCCCCCAGTTCCTTCTAGTAACACGTCATTGCCAGCTTGCGCGCACCACTAGGTTAGAGGTCCCGGCTCCTTAGGTAGCCCCCTCCATGTTTCCGCCTCATTTATGACATCCTCTGTTACGTTTACATCACATGTCTATGTATACGCCCTGTTCACGCCTCTTGTTACACCCATTTCAGTCTTATCTTTCGCGACTGCTACAAGCCCCGCCCACTGCTACGCCTACTGTACTGAATGCTATGTATTTTGTTTAAGTATATATACTTGTGCACTGTTATTAAAAGTTAGCGCGCTCATCCCAGATCCTGCCCCGGCAGCTGCCGGGCCCTGCCATCCTATTCCCGTGCAGGTTGTCCTGTTCCTGTCCTTTATGCTGTATTAAAACCTGCAAACTCCAGCTACCTCGAATCTTGACTCTTATTTATTGAGCTATCTGTTATTGTTATATCTAGTCAAAAATAGAGGTATTATTTATTTATTTACCACAGGAATTACATCAAATTTGGCAAAAAGGTAGAGTTCGGTTCGCAGATCACGCTTTTTGTTAAATGGTGTACATCTGTTCAGTATTTTCTTAGAAAATCAAAAGTAAAATCATAGATATATCTATAGACGAAGTACTGTACGTGTACAGTACCCGTACCTTCCCGTGCACTAGCTTTATGCTAATGGCCTGTCAACACTCCAAACCTGGAAGTGTTGGCAGCCATTTTGTGCCTCGGTAGAACCGAGGGACAAGAAAGCAGGAAAAGAAACGCGAGAAACACGGAAAGGGGGCAGGGTAGAAACACCCTGACCCCCTAGGCTTGCCCAGGGGGTCCCACAAGGACCCCCAAGGACCCCCAAAAATATTTTTTTTAAATCGCAGGATACATGTAGGTACGCGTACCCCAGGGGAAAAAAAAAATCCGGTCTGCTTTTATTTCTAATTAGCCCCCGGGGGGACCAAATCCCGAGGGCTTTATAAAAATAAGTGTGGGAGGGCCCAATTCCACCACACTGCCCAGGGGACTGCCACCCCCCGGGGCAAAGTAAGTATAATAGCGGGGGGCTCACAGCCCCCCACAGCCCCGGGGACCACCACCCCGAGGCTTGGATATGAATGATGGGGGGCCTCTAAGGCCCCCCGAGCCACGGGGACCGCCAACCCCGCGGCTTTATTATGAAGTATGTGGGGGCTCACGGCCCCCGCAGCCCCAGGGACCACCACCTCCCAGGGCCTCTTTTTTTTACATTTAAAAACAAAACCTGTGTGGGGGCTGCACAGCCCCCCTCCTGGAGCTCTTGATGGCCCTGGGGACCGCCACCCCCCAGGGCCGGCTCCTGCAGTGTCCCAGGGTGCCTACCCTGGGACACTGCTGTTTGCTATGGTAGGGCGCGACCCTCGCGGCTCCCACCCTCCCATAGCAAACTGCTTTGGTTTTTGAAAGGGAGAGCAGAAACCCTGCTCTCTCTTTCAAAAACCAAAGCGGATTTACTTTTCTGCTTGGGGAGCAGCATGTTTGCTGCATCTCAAACAGGAAAGTTATGCTGGCTCCCACAGGATGTGGGGAGCTGGCAGGGACCGTGGGGGGCTTGGGGACCCCCCCACAGTCCCCAACAGAGAGGGCAGGCCCCGGGGGATGGGGTGCCCGGGGCCATAAGTTGCCCAGGAGGGGGGCTATGCAATTCTCCTTGCATACTGGGGGTCCCTGGGGGCCAACTAGCCCACCAGGAGCCTCCAGTATGGGCCAGGGCCCTTGATGGCCCTGGGGACCGCCACCCCCCAGGGCTGGCTTCTGCGGTGTCCCTGGGTGCCCACCCCTGGGACACTGCTGTTTGCAATGACAGGGCGGGAGCCACGCGGCTTCCGCCCTGTCATGGCAAACTGCTTTGCTTCATTGAAGTGAGAGCAGGGAAACCTGCTCTTGCTTCAATGAAGCTACGCAGATTGCTTTTCAATAAGGGGGGCTGCATGTCAGCAGCTCCCCTTGTGGAAAAGCAATGCCGGCTCCCGCAGGATGTGGGGAGCTAGCAGGACCATGGGGAATTAGGGACCCCCACAGTCCCCAACAGATTGGGCTGGCCCCGGGGATGGGGTCCCCAAGCCAGTGGCCTGGGAAGGGGGCCACACAGCCCTCCTCCCCAACAACAGCAAAAAAGGCAGGCCATCCCCGGGGGATGGGGTCCCCGGGGCCATAATTGGCCTGAGGAGGAGGGCCACGCGGCCCCCTCGGAAAAACAAAAAAGAAAAGGCCAGGCCCTGGTGGGCTAGTTGGACCCCAGGGACCCTCAGGATTTAAGGGGATTTTATCCCCCAACTTAAAATGTGTCACGGGGCGCGTTTGCACAATGGTAAAGGGAGGGGGCGGGGCCTGAGGTGACATGTGTGCAAACACGCCCTGTGATGTGTTTTAAGTTGGGCAATTAATTCCCCTTTAATCCTGAGGGCCCTTGGGGGCCAACTACCCCACCAGGTATCTCCAGTAAGCGCCACAGGCCTGCGTTGCAGAGAGGTGGCCCAGGCCATGTCCCTTTTTACACCTCTCTGCATCGCGGCTCTGTGGCACTTACTGGAGGTACCTGGTGGGCTAGTTAGACCCCAGGGACCCTCAGGATTCAAGGGGACTTTATCCCCCAACTTAAAACGCGCTTAGGGGGGCTGTTTGCACAGTGGTGAAAGGAGGAGGCGGGACCTGAGGTGACATGTGTGCAAACATGCATTGTGATGTGTTCTAAGTTGGGGCATTAATTCCCCTTCAATCCTGAGGTCCCTTGGGGGCCAACTAGCCTACCAGGTATCTCCAGTAAACGCCACAGGCCTGCATTGCCCAGAGGGGGGTCAGGCCACACCCCTTTTTACACTTCTCTGCAACGCAGCTCTGTGGCGCTTACTGGAGGTACATGGTGGGCTAGTTGGACCCCAGCGACCCTCAGGATTCAAGGGGAATTAATCCCCAACTTACAACGCTCCAGGGGGCGTGTTTGTAGAGTGGTGGAGAAAGGAGGCATGGCCTTTGTCTACCTCTCACCAATCCCACTGCGTGGGGCTTACTGGAGGTAAAATGTAGGCAAGTTGGCCCTTAAATGACCCCCAATAGTGAAGGGGACTTCAATCCCATCCAAGAGCATGCCGGGGAGCGTGTTTGCAAAATGGTGGGCAAAGTGGGCGTGGCCTGGTACGAGTACTTATAAGTGTTGCTGTGTGGGACTGACTAGAGGTAATAGTTTGGGAAGTTGGCCCCCAAGGGTTTCCTTGGGGGGCAATTACCCCTCTTGTTACCTCCAGTAAGTCCCACACAGTGGGATTGCCAAGACGTCTTCGGAGGCCATGGCCCCTTTCTCTACCACTCTTCAAACGTGCCTCGTGGCAGACTACGGGATGGGGATGAAGTCCAATTTAGTCCTGAGGGAGTTTGGGGGCCAAGAATCCCTCCTGGTACCTCCTGTAACTCCTACGCAGTGGAATTCCTGAGCGTTGGTTGGACGTCCAGCACCCTTTCTCCACCACTCTGCAAACGCAACTGCTAGTTAAAATAGCATTTTTCTGCTCCTCTGACTTAGAGGTAACTTTAATACCCCAGCCCTATTATGTACTAGGGCCTTACAGAGGAGGTCATGCTAATCACAGGGGTACCCCAACGCATAGTGTTGCCTAGTGTATGTAGGTGTTTTCACTGTATTCTAAGTGTCTTTTAGCATAGCACCGGCTTTAGACCTGGGTAGTCAGAGTCAGTTACCACCAGTACCCGTCTGAAAAAGTTGTGGGCACAGGATGATTTTGCAACAAGGGCTCTTTCTGCTCCATGTTGGTTCTTTCTGCACATGTCTTGCTTTTTTCCTGCACTTTTCTTCGTTGTTGTGGAGTTCTGTTGCTTCTTTCTGCATTTCTTTTGCTTCTTTCTGTGCGTTTTTCTTCTTATGTCCTAACTCTGTAGGCATAGTTAGAAACTATCATTTAAAAAACCTTTGAAATTCACTTAAAAAACCATAGGTTTCAGGCATGTTATAGTTACTAATTAGCATTTAAAAAACATTTAAATTTACTGAAAAAAATATAGGGTTCAGGCACATTATAGTTAGAAAGTAGCATATGAAAAACCTTAGAAATTCACTGAAAAAACCATAGGTTTCAGGGACGTTATAGTTAGAAATTAGCATTTAAAAAACCTTAGAAATTCATTGAAAAAACCATAGGTTTTAGGGGTGTTATAGTTAGCTGGACATTTCACTCGTACAAAACCATAGAAATTCCTCCGTTATAGTTAGTTCTGCTAACTATAACTCGTGCACCCGCAATGCACTGCTGATGCTGTCACATATCACATTATTCATGACATGGTCAGTGACATCACTGATGACATCACTGATGACATCTCAAATGACATCACTGATGACATCATTGATGACATAATTCACGTGACAATCTTAGACACCTCATCACACACTAGTATAACCTTTGATCACTCACTGTAAAATACAGAGTACCATTTTTTAAACCATTGACACACCAATACCAGTTACTACATACCCACTCACTGATTCCTAGGTCTACACACACAACTACCCATTCACCCACAGAATCACTCAAAAATGCAGTCACTGATCAATAGAACACTGTCAAATGCACTCATACACTTATATGAACATTGACACACCAGCACTCATCCTAGTCGGTTATGCAGCTATCCTACTCACTCATGCAAAGAATCAATCACACTTACATTTATTCATATACACACAACACCTCATTTATTCATACACATAGTAACTTATACTTACTGTGTTATAAAATCATTATTACAAATACACACTCATCCATACAGTCACTCTCACAATCACTGACTCTTACCTATAGTTATTTATGTACAACCACTCTCACATACACTGCCTTTTATTTTTGTACTTCATTGGAGATGTACCACTGAGACATATATTCGCTCACCAACACACCCATAATTACACTCACTCACCCAAACAACTGTTTCCACATGCACTCTTAAACTCATATACCTAGACAATCAGCCAACTAATATAGACACTCATGTAGTTAGTGACCAACTGGTGCAGCTGGTTACACAACAAAAGAGACAGTGATGCACAAATTCACATAGTTTAGTTACTAACCCATGTTTTTAGTGAGACACTTTTAATTACTCACTTAAACAGTTAGACAGCTACTAAATCCTCCACCCAGACACATATATACACTCATTCTTCAATATAGATTGGTATATATATATAATACAAATTAACATTTCAAACAAAACCACATTCACTGGATGATGTCATCAGTGATGTCATTTGAGATGCCATCAGTGATGTCATCAGTGATGCCACTGACCATGTCATGAATGATGTAATATGGGACATCATCAGCAGTGCATTACAGGCGCGCGAGTTATAGTTAGCAGAACTAACTATAACAGAGGAATTTCTATGGTTTTGTACGAGTGAAACGTCCAGCTAACTTTAACACAGCTGAAACCTTTGGGTTTTTTTCAGTGAAATTCTAAGGTTTTTTAAATGCTAATTTCTAACTATAACGTGCCTGAAACCTATGTTTATTTCAGGGAATTTTAAGTTTTTTTTAAATGTTAATTTCTAACTATAACGTGCCTGAAATCTATGGTTTCTTCAGTGAATATATATATAAATATTCCAAAACAGCATCCATTCCCACCGAGGATGAAACTGGCACTCCACGGGTTGTCACTTCAGTTTTTTTATTTGTTTTTGAGTGATGGCATCTACGCGTTTCTACTGCTGTTTGCAGCCTTGGTCTCTATATGTATATATATATTCACTTCAAACAACTGAATGTAATAGGGACTTATAGTTAAGCTCAGATTTTACTCTTAAATTCTGTGAAATTCAGCAGTTATAGTTAGCAGGGCTAACTATTTCTTACGCCGCTGCAATGCACTACTTATATTCTCACATATTACATCAATGATGACCGCTCAAATGATTTCAGCCCAGGAACACCATCCTCTGTGGCATGGCCAAAATTCGAAAGGGAAGGGGGCTGCACGGCCCCCTCCCTGAGCTGATTTCAGCACCAGGGACCGCATCATCCGGGGCATGGCCAAAATTTAATGGAGAAGGAAGCTGTGCAGCCCAATCCCAGAGCTGATGTCAGTCCCAGGGTCCCAATCCCCCAAGGTTTGGCCACGTCAACCTGGGTGCCCTGGCCCCACACAATGATCCTATTGTGTTTTGATGGGGACCGTGTGGGGAGCCTTAATGTCCTGGTGGTCCCAGACGGCTCTCCTCCTCCTGTGGGAGCCAGCATTGCTCCCCAATGCAGGTAGCTGCTAAATATGTAGCTCCCAGTGTGCAGGAGCAATCTTTCATCTGTTTCCTGTTTCCCCGCCAGCATAACAGCTGGCGGGGAAGAAATGGAAACTTGATTCTCAGCAAACAGAAGCTGTTGGACAGCTCCCATTTGGTTGGAGTGGAGTTAGTCTTGGCTCTCATTTGGGGGAGCTGTGACTGCTCTCGCCAAGCAAAAGCAAACTGCTATCTCCTGAGGGTAGGCTCCTCAGGAAACAGCAGGAGCTGGCCCTCAGGATGGTGGTCGTCCCCAGAGCCATGAATGGCTTCAGGAAGGGAGCCACACAACCCCCTCCTTTAATTGGTGTGGACTAGCCGCGGGAAGATGGTGGCATTTCGAACCGGGGGGTCCTCGCGGCCCCCAGCATCTTTAATAATTTAGCCCTGGGGAGGGGGTGGTCCTGGGACATATTAAAGCCCCAAGAGGGGGCCCATTTGCCCCCCTAATTTTTTTAAATGAAGACCCAGGGAGGTGGTGGTCCCCAGAACTTCAAAGAGCCAAAAGGAGGAGAGTTACCATGGCCTTCCTTCAACATTAATAAAATCCAGGAGAGGTGGTGGTCCCCAGGGCTTTAAAGAACCCTAGCAGGGGAGGCATGCTCACCCGGGGGCTAATGTGAAAACAAGCACGAATGACCGCTGGTACCTGGCTCACCCAGGGGCTAAAGTGAAAACAAGCGCGGGAGAAAACGCTTATTTTTATTGATTTTTGCAGCAAATTTGCAAATCCTTCAAGATTTTCACTGCAAAAATAAAAACAAAAATGCTGTTTTGCCCAGCAGGGTCCATGGGGGACTGCAGCACCAGAGCTAGGGGATAGGGTATTCCTACCCTGCCACCTGTCTTGGCCCTGTTTGATGGATCTCCCTGAAACTTTCTAAGCATAATAAAACATAGAAGCACACTTTTTTTCATAATTTATTGACGTTTCATTAACCGGCGCCAAATATATAGGCACGTGAAAAAATGCTACTGGCGAATTACCTACTGCAACTACCAGTAGGTAATAGATATATATATATATGTATATATAAAGATATATGTAGATATATATTGATATAGATACAAATATAGATATAAATATCAATATTATATTTATTTATTTATAAAGTTTTATATAGCGCGGACTAGATCCCGAAGGATATCACAGCGCTTTACAGTTATAGGTAAGGTAACAATCAGAACATCAGTCAAACAAGGGTAGTAAAATAATCATAAGATCAATAGTTCACGCATAACAATTCAGTTATAAGTCCAGAGAGGACAGAGGGGGCTTTAGGATGTAGCGTTGTGATATAAGGGTATTAAGTGAACAATCATAAGCATGAATAATAGTCAAAATGATAGTAAAATCTAAACATGAATTATATGGGGCTTCTACTAAACATTGAATCAAGTGGTAAGCAACTAATAAAACACTTATAATCCTGGGTGCGCGTGCGATGGGGAAGAAAATGTGACAATGATTTGTGGGGAGCAAAACACAAAGTCATGTACAGGAAAATAAACACTACAAAGTATACAGGGGTGAATCATACTATAAAATGACCGACGCCTTTCGAAGTAAGGTGTTTATATTGTCCTTCCTATTAAGGCAAGAACTTCTTCATGAGGAATTTCTTTGCTTCCAATTTGAAAAGCGGCCTTGGAAGAGATCCTTCTAATTTAGGGTGGAAGAGAGTTTCAGAATTTAGGAGCAGATCCCGAGAAAGCTCGGTGGCAAGTTCTTTTTTGCGGAAGGCCTGTGGGTTCAGGAGGAGGGAATTAGCACCCCTTGACGATTTACCTCCTCCAGATAGTTCTAGTTTTTGTGCGATGCGAGGTAGGTGGGGGTTTTGAAGTGGAGGGCTTTGTGTGAGAGGCAGGCAATCTTCAGCTGAATTCTAGCTTCATAGAGAAGCCAATTTACTGATTTTAGAACCGGAGAGATGTGTGTATTACGCTTGGTGCCCATGATCAATCTGGCCGCTGCGTTCAGAGAGGCCTTTAGGGGGGGCCAAAGAATATTTAGGGAGTCCACATAGCGTGGCACTGCCGTAATCAAGTCTCGGTAGGACAAGCGCTTGGACCACTTGCTTGAAATCTGCTTGCGGTCGAAAAGGTTTCAGATTCCTGAGTGTTCTTAGGAGGTGGTTAGTTCCCTTGCACACGTGGCTGATGTGAGACATCATATTCAGATGCTTGTCCAGAGTAATTCCTAGGGATTTAGCTGAATCGATGATGCGGGGGGAGCAGTTGAAGGCGGTTAGATAATTCATCCATAGGTCGATATTAGGACTTTATTTCGGAGGAGAAATGAGGAGGAATTCTGTTTTGGAGGTGTTTAGTAGGAGCTGGTTCATAGTCAACCAGTTTAGGGTAGTCAGGAGGATAGAGTTGAGTGAGGTGATGTCCTCCTGATAGGAGATTTTCAAATATAGTTGGGTATCATCTGCATACATGTGGAATCTAATGTCTAAGGAATTTAGAACGTTAGCTAATGGTTCCAGGAACAGATTGAAGAGAATGGGAGATAAAGAGAATCCTTGGGGAACCCCCCATGCTGACCGGGGATGGCTGGGAGAGTGAGTGATTCGTTTTAACTCTTTGGGTTCTGTGTTGCAGGAAGGATACAAACCAATGCAGCACCTGACCTGAGAGGCCCATCCTATGTACCCGAATTAATAGGAGGTTGTCATGATTAACAGTGTCAAATGCGGAGGAGAGGTCAAATAGGATAAGGAGGCAGGATTCATTTTGATCCAGCATTGTTAATATATCATCAATCACATGAGTGAGGGCCGATTCGGTGCTATGTCCACTACGAACGCCAGATTGATGTTGGTCCAGGAGGTGGTAATTTTCAATGTGTGCACATAGTTGTGATTGGACGCATTTCTCCAGGAGTTTGGCAAGGGTAGGTATACTAAAGATAGGTCGGAAGTTCTTAAGATCTGTGCTATCGGGTGTGGGTTTCTTCAATATAGGTGTTACCTGTGCTTCTTTGAGGCATTCTGGGATCAAACCTTGTGACAAGGAAGCATTGACTATCTTTGTCCAGAAGGGGGTGATTTCGTCCTTAACCAATTTGAAGAGGTTAGGTGGTAACGGGTCATTGAAGTGATTGGACGGGTTGATAATCCACAGAACCTTTTTTATATCATTTTCGTTAAGGGGGTAAAGGTGTCCCAGGAAGCGTTGTTCTTGATACCCCAGCTAATTGGTGAAGTCTTGTCATGAACAGCCAGTAGGACGGCGGGTTCATTGGGTGGCAATAGTGCCTTCCTGTCTTCCAGATCAGTGATGATAAGCCTATTTTTCTCCATAAAAAAGGCAGCCAAATCAGCACAAGAAGGAGGTATGATGTCTGAAGCTGAGTGGTTAGGGGCTGCTACCGATTGTTGTTTAACCAGTTCGAATAGTTTCTTGAGTCGATTCTCAGCTTGGTTAAGTTGGGTTCCGAAGTAGTCCGCCTTGGCTGTCTTGATTTGTTTGTTATATGCACTTCTTGCAGCTCTAAGATGTTTTAGATTGTCAGCGGATGGGGTGGTTCTCCAGGACTGTTCAAAGGCCCTTAGGTTATGCCGTTCAGAGTTTAGGTTGCCATTGAACCATGGTTTGGACATTTTTGCAAGAACATTTTTTTGTTGGAGAGGGGCCATTATATCCATGATATTGGAAATGGAGGAGTTGTAGAAATCGGTGAGAGCATGTACTTCAGATAAGTCCGAATGTGGATAGAGGGCCTGATTGCAGTGGGTAGCTAGTTCAGCTGTATTGAGATCTCTGAGATCCCTTTTCCAGATCTTTGGGTTTTTTTTTGTGTCTTAATCCGGTGAACCTCCGAGTTGATATAGAAGGAAATGATGTGATGGTCTGACCAATCACAAGGTATGATGGAATCCAATGAGATGGATTGACCTTTGGAGATAATGAGATCTAAGGTTTTCCCTTTAGTATGAGTAGGCTGGTCACAATGTTGAATCAGATCGTGGTCGAGTAAGAAGGATTTTAGGCATGAGACTGCATGATCATTAGTGTTAGACCAGTGAAGGTTAAAATCTCCCAGGTAGATGTGAGACTGGGTTGAGCTAAAATTGCCCGAGATGATTTCCAATAATTGTTCAATGAAGGGGAGATTGTCACCTGGGGGATGGTAGAATGAGTGTAGTTTGCAGACCAGATGATTATGAGAGGAGATACTGAGACAAAGGTATTCGCATTTTAATGGCGCAGAAAACTCTGAAAGGGAGACCGCAAGCATACTCCGGTGTATACATGCTAGGCCGACACCCAGCTTCTTGTCTCTGTCAAGAGGAATTATGTCATGGGTGGGGGGTACCAAGAGGTCGAGAATTGGAGTGAACGAAGGTTTGAGCCAAGTTTCTGTGAGGATAATGATATCTAAATCATTCTGTTGTATGAGGTCGAAGATCTCGGAGGCGTGCTTGCTAGCAGACCTACAGTTAAGTAGTATGCATTTGAGTGGAGTCGCACTATGGGGGGAAGGGCACTGTGAGATATTGACTTTATTGAGGTTATCTTTATTTATGAATCTGCAGTTAAGGTAGGATTCTCGGTTAGGGTTAGAATGAATGGTATGGATTAAACCATTAGGGTTAGTATTAAGGACCTCATTGGACGAGTAATATTTGACCAAATTGTCGATATCATTGGATGTGAAATCGGACAATCTTCGTGGGTGATAGGCTGTGTTAGGTAAAGGAATAGATTTGGAGGTGGTAGGTAAAAGGGGATGGTCACAGGGAGGTGAGTCCCTGGCCTTGGAGGGGGTTTTGGGCCTGCTCGGATTAGCGAGGAGGGGTCTTAACAAGGGGAGATATTCAAGTGAAAGAGTTTTCAACCCACGGAGTTCAAGGGAGAAATGTTGTAGCTGTAGGGAGATATTGTCCATGCGTGCCAGCAGGTCTGGGAGTTGGAAGAGGAGAGGAGGGTGATTGTGGAGACCTGAAGAGTAGGCCGGGTGACTAAATGTGAAAGAGGGGTCTGAAGCGATACCGGGGGATGCACTGGGAGTGGGTGTGTTCCTGAATATGGGTGGTGTTCCGGGGAGCATGTAACGGGAAATCGATTGGGTATGGAGAGCAGCGGAGGGTGAAGGCGGGTGAATAAATGTGATAGAGGGGTCCGAAGCGATACCAGGTGGTGCACTGGGAGAGGATGTGTCCCTGAATGTGGGCGGTGCTCCGGGGAGCATGGACCAGAAAATTGATTGGGTGTGGGGAGCAGCGGAGGGTGACGGGTGCTGATGAGTGTTAACGGGGCTAGTGACAATAATGGGAGAGTCAAGATGGGGGGGTTGATCACTAAATGTTAGAGGTGTGTCAGGCAGTATAGATAAGGAGGTTGGAAGTGGAGATAGCGTTAGTGGTCGCGAGACAGGATTCAACAATGATTTCAAACCTTCTCCAGCCTGCAAGGGCACGGAAAGGATGGTGGGAGAGGAAAGGTGTGAATCTGAGGGGGAGTGGGAGATGAAGGGTGTGAATCTGAGGGGGGAGTGGGAGCATTGAATTGGAATGACCTTGGACTGGTTAGCGTGGTATCACTCGCCCTGAGATTGAGTAGTTAGCTACCTCACTTTTAATCTTCAGAAAGAGTTTGTCGAACTGTTTTAGGTTTCAATTAGCAGCTTGAATAAGAACGATCCCGTTAATATAGATGGTAATGGAGAGATTCTATTTTGTGGATCGTGGAGGGAGTGATGACAAGACTAAAGCCATAGGGTATTTTCCTTATCTGTGTGCACTGGAAAAATGAAATGAGAGTTTTTCTCCATTGGGCTCTCTTAATCGTGAAGAAGATTAGATCAGACATGGTGTTCCCATTATACATACTGAAGTATGTATCTGTTATAAGAGTTTCCGTTTGTTTTTTTATAAGATTATGTTTGATTTTTTTTAGACATTCTTAGAGAGGTTAGTTGGGTAGGTGATCTTAAAGGCACTGGCTCCAACTTTAGTAAGCGAACCTTCAGATAGACCGCTGTTGTTAGTACCCATAGTGAGAACTGATCTGGCAGCGGTGTACCTAGTCGCTACATAATTGACATGGGCGGGATGAGTGCTGCAGAATTACCAGTGGATAAAGTTCGATAAAAGTCAGTCAAGTCATACACCAGCCAAGATAAACCGCGTTGACAAGGAGTGAAATAAAGTTTCCAGTAGATGCAATAAAGTAAAAAAAAAAACCTTAGTGCTTAGAGACTAGACCATTTGTAGTCCTTTTTCCAGTTTTCGATCTTTTTGTAGTCCCTTTTTAGTTCTCACCCTTTTTGTAGTCCTTTTCCAGTTTTAGAACTTCTTGTAGTCCTTTTTCAAGCTTTAGTGACAAGACCTTCACCCATGCCGGGGTCTTGGTTTAGGGTTAGCTGCCATTTTGGTCTTCCCCTCCAGGCTAGAGGGGAGTCTCCATTTTGTGAGTCAATGATTGGTAATAGGGCTGAGAGTGAAGTAAGGTGAGTAGATCCGTGGCATCGATTTACATGAGCCCAAAGAGTATATTGGGTCGGTTTTAGATAAACCCAAAGAGTAAATGGCAACTATGCTGCTTATAACAGATATTAGAAAGGGTCAAAGTTCACCAGCATGGTCCCTTTAATCAAATTTTGAGCCTGTCAACAAACTCTGTAAGCGCTGTAACGGGTATCCCCACTTTTTTACTCTTGCAATGAAAACCTCTTTTGGTAAAAAATATTGATGATGAGGGCCCTGATTTAGATCTTTGCAGATTTGGTCTCACAGTTGTTTTTCTGTCTACAAGGTGGTGGGAGAGGAAAAGTGTGAATCTGAGGGGGAGTGGGAGATGAAGGGTGTGAATCTGAGGGGGGAGTGGGAGCATTGAATTGGAATGACCTTGGACTGGTTAGCGTGGTATCACTCGCCCTGAGATTGAGTAGTTAGCTACCTCACTTTTAATCTTCAGAAAGAGTTTGTCGAACTGTTTTAGGTTTCAATTAGCAGCTTGAATAAGAACGATCCCGTTAATATAGATGGTAATGGAGAGATCTATTTTGTGGATCGTGGAGGGAGTGATGACAAGACTAAAGCCATAGGGTATTTTCCTTATCTGTGTGCACTGGAAAAATGAAATGAGAGTTTTTCTCCATTGGGCTCTCTTAATCGTGAAGAAGATTAGATCAGACATGGTGTTCCCATTATACATACTGAAGTATGTATCTGTTATAAGAGTTTCCGTTTGTTTTTTTATAAGATTATGTTTGATTTTTTTTAGACATTCTTAGAGAGGTTAGTTGGGTAGGTGATCTTAAAGGCACTGGCTCCAACTTTAGTAAGCGAACCTTCAGATAGACCGCTGTTGTTAGTAGCCATAGTGAGAACTGATCTGGCAGGGGTGTACCTAGTCGCTACATAATTGACATGGGCGGGATGAGTGCTGCAGAATTACCAGTGGATAAAGTTCGATAAAAGTCAGTCAAGTCATACACCAGCCAAGATAAACCGCGTTGACAAGGAGTGAAATAAAGTTTCCTGTAGATGCAATAAAGTAAAAAAAAAAACCTTAGTGCTTAGAGACTAGACCATTTGTAGTCCTTTTTCCAGTTTTCGATCTTTTTGTAGTCCCTTTTTAGTTCTCACCCTTTTTGTAGTCCTTTTCCAGTTTTAGAACTTCTTGTAGTCCTTTTTCAAGCTTTAGTGACAAGACCTTCACCCATGCCGGGGTCTTGGTTTAGGGTTAGCTGCCATTTTGGTCTTCCCCTCCAGGCTAGAGGGGAGTCTCCATTTTGTGAGTCAATGATTGGTAATAGGGCTGAGAGTGAAGTAAGGTGAGTAGATCCGTGGCATCGATTTACATGAGCCCAAAGAGTATATTGGGTCGGTTTTAGATAAACCCAAAGAGTAAATGGCAACTATGCTGCTTATAACAGATATTAGAAAGGGTCAAAGTTCACCAGCGTGGTCCCTTTAATCAAATTTTGAGCCTGTCAACAAACTCTGTAAGCGCTGTAACGGGTATCCCCACTTTTTTACTCTTGCAATGAAAACCTCTTTTGGTAAAAAATATTGATGATGAGGGCCCTGATTTAGATCTTTGCAGATTTGGTCTCACAGTTGTTTTTCTGTCTACAAGGTGGTCCGTCAGCTATATTTAGATGCTGGCGGGTCAATGGACAAAAGACCGTCAGAGTGCTGCAACGCCATCCCTTTTTTCTACGACGTCATGGACAAAAGCGGCTGTCGAAGGAAGTTTAGCCCATTTCTCCGCCGGGGCAATTACGAAGTACCTTCCTGCCAATGTAACAATGGCGGTTAAACCTCCACACCTGACTAGAAGGTGTTGAAGGCATATAAGTTAGAACGTTACATTTTGTTGCTTTCCCACCTCCGTAGCTGACAGGAGCCCTATCATTGTAGTTCTGCCATTGCTGCTGCTATTCGAGCATGAAGCTAATCAACCCCGTCATCGCCGGAATCGAAGTAAGCTTTTTTTACTTGTTTCCATTTGCATTGTCTGTTTGCATTTGATCTGGACTCGTGTTTTTTAAAAATATCTTTTAAAACCAACATTTAAATAATGTGTAATGCATATGTATGTAATGTTGTCGCCTAAAAAATGTAAAGAAACACACCTGTATGTAATGTATTTGTAAAGTGTGTGCAAGCTTCCTTCATAATAATGGGTAGTTACACAAAAATTGACATCAATCAAAAAACAAAAAATTACCATCCAGGTGTATTTAAGTAATTGTCCTAAACTGCAGAATCATAAACATGTGCATTACAGATTATTGGGATAATTGAAATGTAATATAGAGGCGCATGCATCAAGCTAATTTGCGATCGCGAACAGTGCGAATCGCATAAAACAGCTGTTTGCAATTTCAAAATTGCACTATGCAATGCATATTTGAAAATCGCAATTTTTTCCTAAATTCGCTAATTTTACAATTCTCAATTTTTCGATCATGAAATAGTGATTCCCTATTTGCGAATCCGTAAATATGGATTCACAAACCAATGCATTAACCATTCACAATTTGCGATTAAGCTAGAATTTGCTATTTAGCACATGCAAAATTGCACCAATTCACATCAGGTGTTAACCAACTGAAAACTATTTAAATAGGCCCAGAATAGCTCAGAATGTTTCACAATGGCCGTGCTGTACGTCATCGTGAGGAGGAGGAGATTACAAACAGCAGCACAGAGAAGAAGGAGGGTACAGCAATGCATTTATAGATTGTGCGTTACATTGTTGGGGCAGACAGAGGAAGAGATTATTGAGAAATATAGGTTGAATTCATCCTTTATCTATGAACTGATAGCTGAATTAGATCTACTACTGCAGCGTCAAACTTGCAGAACACATACCACACCCACCCATGTGCAGGTCATATGCTCACTGCACCTCCTAGCCTCAGGTAGCTTCCAGGGGTAAAACCTGCAGCAGGAGCGGTTTCACCAAGTGCACTATCGCATTTCTTTAACTCATTCCTGGATGCCATGTTGCTGAGAATGCACCACCACATAAGATTTTCCTCTATCCCACAGGAATTGTAGGAATAAAAAAAGTGGACTTTTATCAGATAGCCCACATTCCCCATGTAATTGGCTGCTTTGGGGTGCATGTAGCTATATGTCTCCACTCAGTGAATGAGAACATTTACAGGATCAGGAAGTCATATAATTCACTGAATATACAAGTTATATGCAATGCAAAGCACATCATTACAGTCATAGCGGCAAGATTACCAGGTAGTACGCATGATTCCTACATCTTCAGACACAGTGCCATACATACACCTCTCCTTGGGGGTGAATATGATGAAGGATACCTGCTTGGTAAACACATGTCACTCTCTTATGCTAATTCTCTGGTCATTGTGATACATAGCAGTGACTAATCTATTGCCTTTTCATTTACCCCATCGGTGACAGCTCATATGCTCTGCGCTCATTCATCTAGCAACTGCTAGAAGTGTACCCCTGGAACTATCGGATAGTGAATCTGACGAAAACAAGGAGACATCACAACCACACCATGCAGCAAGCGCATCGAGTGCAGCAGAAGGAAGCCAACGACGTGCAGAAATAACGCAGAATTATTTTTGAGGTGTGTAATGATAAACCAGACACTTCATCGATTCTTTGCCATTTAAATGTATTTCAAAAAAGAAAGACTTCTGTTTGTGTTAATGCACACATGCCAAGAAGAAAAGATCCAATGTGTAAATTTACACCAACTGGAAAACTTTGCCATGGTACTTCTACACCAGTCCAGACAAGTCTAGATAATGGTTACATCACCAAAAGACAATCCTGTGCAAATGGCCACACTATTTTCGGCGTCCACACACTCCCATTGCCTGTTCTGGGTGCTCTGACACATCCCTGTTTGACCACTCTGATGCTGGAGTATTCCGTGTGCTACGCCTCCTGCATTCCGTTGCTGGTGCTGTGCTGCTACTGCGGCTGGAGGCATCCTCAATATTCCCTCCACCCATGACACTACTGGCAGCAACAGAGTTAGTTTGCATTTGCACCACTGCATTGGTGACCTGTATCAGTCCCCTGGACACATCCCCGCAGCAATGTTTAATTTCCAACTGCATTCCTACAGCACGTTGGGATAGTTGTGCAGTTGTTGTGCTTAGCCGGTTGATGTCCCTCGTGTACCAATCCAAGAAAATGATGGCTTCTTTGCGATGGGACAACTGGTCTTCTTGCATCACCATGCATAAGTCCCTAAGTGCTAGCATCATCTAAACAAAGTGTTCATTTGTTTCCCTGTGACCTTCCTGCACAGCTGTTGTGAGACGTTGATGCAGTCACTAATCTCTCCCATGTTGCTTGCAAGAGATGAAAGGTGTGCCTGCAATGAACACATGTGTTTACATTGCAGGCACTGTACCCACAACATTGCGTTCTCCACTCCAGCAAAGGACGTATAACTGTCACCTTTGTCAGCTCTCATCGGTGCAGCTGCCCCGCGTCTCCTAATGTGGATATTCCTACATTGCAGTAGGACAAGTGGTCTTGATGTGGGTGTCTGCACAGGCTGTGCTGTTGAAGGGTCAGGTTGGCCCTCATCCTCTGTGTCTAGTTCAGGCAAGGGTGCCACTGTGATCCTGTATCTTGTGGGTGCAGGTGTTGTGTATGATGGTGACACTGCAGTGCCTTCTGACTGTGACTCACTCTCTGGGGGTGCATGGCGTTCCCTGTCATCTGACTCCTGGCCAGGTGCATCTGTGATGTTAAACAGTCAATTTTTTGTTTTCATATTTGGACTTGTTTTCAGTTTTGCACATTGTATTGTTAAATAAAGTTATTTCAAATCACACTGTGTGTGGAGATTAACTTGCTTGTCACAACTGATTGCGACTATGTTGGTTTGCTACACACTTGCCTTCCCATTTGCATTTGCTGACCGCTAGTCCCATAATGCATTAGTGTGTTACAAGTAAAACATGGTCTGGAATATTATTTTCAACACTGAGCCGGATCTGACTTACGAAGTATGTTAAGTAATTACCTTGGGAGGTACTGGGCGGTGCTGATGAATTGATTGACGTCACTCCAACAACAGCCTCCTGCTGAAGGGTGGACTCCACAAGGTCCTCTAAGGCTGTGTGGATGGTCCTCCTCTACACACTACACACAGGAACAGCCTATGTTATTGTTGCCCAGAAATTGCCTTCTAAACAGACTGCCAAAGGGTAACCTCCTCAGGAAGAGGCATCTATTGGGCACAGAGCAGGCACCCCAATGATCTTTCTTGGGAGGGGTAGGTTTGGGTTTGGGAGGGGTGGCTTTGGCGTTGGAGGGGTGGGTGGGGGAGGTGTAGCTTTGGGTCTGAAAAGGGTCAAGGCCAGAGCAGAAAGAAAATCAGAATGAGGAGAAAGGGTTGGAGGGTTAGAAGAGGACTGCGTCTTGGCGGTATAGGGAGCTAGAGCGTGTGATCCGGTTGTGTGTCTGTTGTGCAGCTGCATGTTAGTCCTGTGCATGTTTTCTGCATAAGGGTGTGTGTTTTCTGGCACGTGTTTCATGTTCGGGTGAGTGTGTGTCTTTTTGTTTTGGTTGGTGTTATTTTGGGTATAGGTATGGTTTTGTGTGAGTATGTTTGTTTAGATGAGTGTGCTGTTGAAGTGGTCAGTCTGGTTGTGGTGCTTGTGGGTGTGGTGGTGGATTTACCAACACTGAAACTCATGTATATTTGTTGTTTAAGCTGGCATGTTTCTGCTCAAAACATTCCTTTGAGAGTGATCAGAAATTTGGTGGGATCTTTTTTCACAAATCAATATACATTACACATCATCATTCAAGTATGCTGGCCATTTGAGGGGTCGGGGTGTGGCGCACATGCTTCCTATGTGGGAGGACTGGCCAAGCTGGACTTCAGCTGACTCTTTGATCCAGCATCGTAGGTCTTCCCACCTCTTTCTGCAATGGATGCTGTGCCGTTTGTAGTACCCCCGGGTCCACACCTTCTTGGCGATGGCCATCTATATGGTCTTCTTTTGATAGGTGTTAACCTGTGTGGATTCAAAAAACATTTTGTGACTTTTTCTTTGTCTGTATTGGTGTAACAAAATTTAGAGGAATCAGTCGCAAGCATTTGTAAAAAGTTACTACACCATAATATCTATATTTCTTTTTTATTAAAAAAATATTTTCTAGTAACCTGTTGAGTACGCTTATCCTTTGTTGTGTCCTAAATGTAATCATCCAGGCCAATGATGTCATCTAGGTAAGGGGTCTCCAACATTCTCTGTAGTGAGAGCTACTTCTGATTGGTGAAAATCATTGTGAACTACTGAAGGCTAAACAACTTGCACATTGTAACCAGACACTCCCATGCCCATCTTCATTGACTTTAAGCTTGTTGTGCATAGAACCAGATACTATGTCTAAGGACACTGTGAAAGGGCTGCCATGTGTGTCAGTGAGAGGGTGGTATTTTCAGGTGTATGAACAAGTGTGCTTATGAATGGGATATATTTGTGCAGGTGACTGAGAGCATGTGTCGTTTGTACTTGTACCGTAGAACATGCATTTTGCCATTATGGCACCTTTACCTGAATTACACAAACATATCAAATATTTTTGTTTACTTGGGAGAAAACTGAAGTGCAGAAAAAGAATATGTCAAAAAAAATCATATATTGGACAATTTAACTAGTTTAAATCATTCTCATGTCAAAAAAGGCCAGCATATTTTGTTTATACTTGTGGCACAGTGTCTAGTGGTCACTGTGAGATAGAGACCTGCTGCTTGTAAATGCCACACTTTGAAATTGGATAACAGAGAAACGAAGACTTAACTTAATCACTAAGGTAACTTTCCATTTTATTTAGAAGTAGTCCGGAACATCTTTTTGTTCACAGCTCCTATACTGGGTTGACCAGGACTTTCATTTAAGAGTTAAATACCTCAGTGCATAAGTTGTTCACCTCTGTGACTAAGCCCCAACCTGGTACAAAAGGGGATGATGGACGGAGCGTTTGAGCAAATCAAACACTCACCCCCAGTCAACTGATCTGGGTTTAATCCATCACCATTCTTTAGCTCACTCGGCCACCCCAGTTCAGACATGGCTATATGCAAATCAGTCTGACCCTGTGCCTCATGGGAACAGTCCAGCCCGAACTGCCAAGCCATGTCTTCCCTGGACCGGAAACAAGCATCCTGGGACCGGTTTCGGATTCATAATCCTCATCAGCCAGGCTATCTTGAATCCAGTGGCCAAGTGAGCAAGGGACTCACGTCTGAGCATACCCTGCCACACTAAGGGCAAACAAAGTGATACAAAAGGGGATGATGGACGGAGCGTTTGAGCAAATCAAACACTCACCCCCAGTCAACTGATATGGGTTTAATCCATCACCATTCTTTAGCTCACTCGGCCACCCCAGTTCAGACATGGCTATATGCAAATCAGTCTGACCCTGTGCCTCATGGGAACAGTCCAGCCCGAACTGCCAAGCGATGTCTTCCCTGGACCGGAAACAAGCATCCTGGGACCGGTTTTGGATTCATAATCCTCATCAGCCAGGCTATCTTGAATCCAGTGGCCAAGTGAGCAAGGGACTCACGTCTGAGCATACCCTGCCACACTAAGGGCGAACAAAGCGATACAAAAGGGGATGATGGACGGAGCGTTTGAGCAAATCAAACACTCACCCCCAGTCAACTGATCTGGGTTTAATCCATCACCATTCTTTAGCTCACTCGGCCACCCCAGTTCAGACATGGATATATGCAAATCAGTCTGACCCTGTGCCTCATGGGAACAGTCCAGCCTGAACTGCCAAGCCATGTCTTCCCTGGACCGGAAACAAGCATCCTGGGACCGGTTTCGGATTCATAATCCTCATCAGCCAGGCTATCTTGAATCCAGTGGCAAAGTGAGCAAGGGACTCACGTCTGAGCATACCCTGCCACACTAAGGGCGAACAAAGCGATACAAAAGGGGATGATGGACGGAGCGTTTGAGCAAATCAAACACTCACCCCCAGTCAACTGATCTGGGTTTAATCCATCACCATTTTTTAGCTCACTCGGCCACCCCAGTTCAGACATGGCTATATGCAAATCAGTCTGACCCTGTGCCTCATGGGAACAGTCCAGCCCGAACTGCCAAGCCATGTCTTCCCTGGACCGGAAACAAGCATCCTGGGACCGGTTTCGGATTCATAATCCTCATCAGCCAGGCTATCTTGAATCCAGTGGCCAAGTGAGCAAGGGACTCACGTCTGAGCATACCCTGCCACACTAAGGGCAAACAAAGCGATACAAAAGGGGATGATGGACGGAGCGTTCGAGCAAATCAAACACTCACCCCCAGTCAACTGATCAGGGTTTAATCCATCACCATTCTTTAGCTCACTCGGCCACCCCAGTTCAGACATGGCTATATGCAAATAAGTCTGACCCTGTGCCTCATGGGAACAGTCCAGCCTGAACTGCCAAGCCATGTCTTCCCTGGACCGGAAACAAGCATCCTGGGACACTAACCATGTCATGAATGATGTAATATGTGACATCATCAGCAGTGCATTGCGGGCGCGCGAGTTATAGTGAGTCCAACTAACTATAACGTGGGATTTTCAATGGTTTTATGTCAGTAAAATTTCCAGCTAACTATAACTGGTGTCAAACCTATGTTTTTTCAGTGAATTTAATAGGTTTTTTAAATGCTAATTCCTAACTATAACTGGTGTGAAACCTATGGTTTTTTCAGTGAATTTCATAGGTTTTTTAATAGCAAATTTCTATAGCTATGAAATATAATATTTTTTATAATGAATCCTATATTGTATATTTATGTAATACTATTTTTATATGTATATTGTTCATGTTTATTTTTTTTATTTTTTGCCCTGGAGCGCTCCCGGTGCGCGTACCGGAAAGCGCACCAGTAAGCGCAGTCTAGCGGCGCGCCCCGGTGCGCGTACCGGTGAGCGTCCCGTTAGCGCTATTTCCGCGAACGAAAACATCATCGTGACGTATCGCGTAGCCGCATGATGCGTCTTATGACGCACGGCGTAAGCGCATCCGGAAGCACCCGAGCGCATACGATCACGCTACGTAAGCGCCCCCGGGCGCGCACCCGGGCGCGCCCCGGGGCACGTAGCGTAAGCGCGTCGAGTCATGTGACCTGAAAATAACACTTTTTATTGGTTCAAAGCAGTTTGTTTTTCCAAATGATGAAAGCCCCCACCTTTTTTCCTCATTCTCACTTTGTACTTTGACTGAGGAAGACCTGTTTGCAGACCCGAGAAATGGCTACAGTAGCAGCAGCAGCAGGAGCACCTCAACCACCACCACCACCACACGGACCACCACAACACCACAGTGGTGGTGAAGAAGAAGAAGAGGAGGAGGAGGAGGAGGCGGGGCGGGGCGGTTCCTGCCAGAAGATAATCCCCCCTATAAACCTAAGGAACACTTTGTGTGGGAGTTTTTTAAAATCCCAAGGGGTGCAAAGAAAGTAAATGCTGCAAAAGTGACATGTCTGATCTGTGGCACTGTACTTTCCAGGGGGAACCCTGCAAACAAATATTCATTTGGGAACCATACAATGCTTCGCCACATGCAACGCAGGCACCCAAACAACTATGCTGCGGCAGAGGTCAGAGAACTGACCAGAAACCCTCCCCAATCTTCTCCGAGCACCTCCAAAAGCAAACAACCCACTCCATCGGGTCCAGAGACAAGGGAGATGGTCCCAAATATCCAACGCCAGTTTGGAGATTACAAAATAGTTTGTATATTTTGCGGAACTACAATTTCCTATGGGGAGCAAAGCATCAAACTCATCAACCGTGCTGGAGACAACCACAAGTGCAGAAAGAAACCTTAATTTTTTCCTGATTTGTTTTGCTCCAGTTGAGCCGTTTACAATTCCCTGTTTTTTGTTTGTCCCCATAAAAATTACAAAAAAATATAAAATTGTTCATAAAAGCCAAAAAAAGTAAAAAATGTTCAAAAAAACAATAAAAAAAATATAAAACAACAAAAAGAATTAAAAAAACAGTTCTTTTTAGAACTACCTCCAATCTATAAAAAAATGCTCCATTTTTTAAAAACTCTGTCATTTTTTTTTTCTCCATGGTACGCGTACCGCTACGCGCACCGGGGCGGGCACCCAAAAATATAGAAAAAAAAATAATGAAGGAGTGAGCATGAGGGAAGAGGACAGAGAGAGTGATGTTAGGAGAAAGAGACCTAGAGGGAGCAACACAGAGGGACTGTGTAATAGATAGTAAGACAGAGAGAAGGTGTAATAGGGTGTAAGTGAGAAAAGGAAAATGAATAAGGGAGCGAAAGAAGGGAAGAGAGAGGAAGAAGACTAAAGCAGAGGTACTGGGAGAATGTGAGTGGGTGTTGAAAGTAAAGGGAAGGACAGTAAAGGATGGGGAATGAGGGGTAGTGACGGAACCGGAGTAAAGGAACAGCGGTGAGGGAGGGTGAGAAAAGAGCAGTGAGTGTAAGTAAAGAGGGGTGAAAGAGGGTGGATAAAAGTGAATAAGGGTAAGACATGGAGAGTTACAGAGAAAAAGGACAGAGAAAGTAAAGGAAGGAGTGACTGAAAGGGACAGAGTGAAGCAGCAAAGAAAGGTAAGTGAGGGTGTGTGGGTGAGTTATAGAGAGTGAGCATGACGAAAGAGTAGTGACAGAGTGAGGGGACAGAGACAGTGAGGGTAAGAGAGACAGAGAGGGAACGGGAGTGAGGAACTGTGAGGACAGACGGACTGAGAGAAGGAGTGAGAGGAGTGGAGTAAGTTAGTAAGGGAAAGGGAATGAGTGAGGGAGCGAAGTAAGGGAACAGAGGGTAAGGGAAGTAAAGCAGGGGGACTGAAAGAAGTTGAATGTGGTAAGACAGTAAGGGAAAGAGGAGTAAACATGGAGGATAAGAATAAGTGAGAGAAGCAGAGTAAGGAAACGGGAGTGAGGTAGGGTGAGAGAATAGTAGTGAGGTTAAAGCAAAGGGTGATGACAAACTACATTTTTTTAGTCACACTTACCATATAATTAATGTAAACTTAATTACATGTTTTTACTACACTTTCTATCTGTGAAAGAGAGAAGAAAAAATAAGTTATAATTAGTAAAGTATATATTTTAAAATAGAAGAGACAGGTCAAGAGATTAAAAATCATAAAAGTGTACTAAGAAATAAAGTAAGAGTGAAGGACACAGAAAGGGAAATAAAGTAATGTAGAAGGATAAAAAGAGGGAAAAAATAGAAGGAGAGCAAATTACTAAGAGTAAGGCAGATACATACAGTGACAGAGAGGAAGGGAAGAAGAGAGAAATGAACTGAAGGTAAGAAAGATACTAAAAGAATGTATGTTAGCAAAACTAAATCAGGAAAGAGAAGTAAGTAAAAGGGGAATGACTGAGAGGGAAAGGAGTCTGATTGAGGATGCATTTACAAGAATGAGGAATGGAAGATGACTGAGAGTGAGTGAAGGGGAGTCACAGAGTGAAGAGATGAAGGGAGTGAGGATAAAATAGAAGGATTGAGGGAAAAGGAGTGAGGAAGTTAGTAGACAGAGGGACTAAGGGGAGGACTTAGTGAAGTGGAGTACAATGAGTGAGGAAAGGAAAATGAGTAAGGGAGCAAAAGAAGGAAAGAGAGGGGAAGAGGACTAAAGCAGTGGTACTGAGAGAATGTGATTCAGTGATGAAAGTAAAGAGAAGGACACTGAAAGATAGGAAATGAGGGGTAGTAATTAAACCGGAGTAAAAGAAATGGGATAAAGAACGATAAGAGAGGAGCAGTGAAGTTGTTGTAAGAGAAATGATAGAAGGTAGATAAACACAAGTGAGCATAACACAAGGAGAGTGAGGGACTGAGGATATAGAGGTAGTGAACGAAAAACAGAGAGAAGGGTACAAAAGAAAGGAGCAAAGAAAGATAAGTGAGGGAGAGTGGGTGAGTTATAGTGACAGAGTGCGACAAAAGAGGTGAGTGAGTAAAGAGGAATTACTAAAAGAGCAAAGGAGGAAAAGACGGAAAAGGGAAGTAAAGCAGAGAGACTGAAAGCTGAAAAGTGGTGGAAGGGAGAGAGGGGATGCAGACAGTTGAAATGGGAATGAGGGGTTGTGAAAGAAGTGGAGTAAAGGAACGGGGTGAGACAGAGTGAGAGAAAGGCAGTGTGAGTGAGTAAAGAGAGCTGAAAGAGGGTGGAAAAAAGAAAGTGAGTGTGAGAAAATGGGAATACAATTTAAATTACACAATACAAACTATAGAATAACTTGTACAACATGTTAGATAGTTTATTTTTTCTGTTCTCAGAATATATTCAATTTCACTAAAAACAGTGAGTTCAAACTACTCATCATATAACAGCGGGAAAAAAAACCACAATCTGAAAGATTGTGTTTTAAAAAAAACATATCAACTTAAAAATCACATATGTACACTAATCTTTGATTCACTTACTTATCCTTTAAGCCAAATAGTACATCATGAAGGTCCTTTTCGTTGGAAAATACTCTGCTGTTCTCTAAAACTTCCATTTCATCGACTTTCTATAAGAAAAGCTCCAAGAACATCTGAAATATTTTTCAATGTTTTCATTTCCTCCTTGTGTTCAGTTATGACTCTTTGCTCATTCCTTCACTTTTCCCTAAGGCCAAATAGTGTCAGATGTATCAGTATGTTTTCAAATTACTCAAAACAAACTCTGAAATTACCGTTTTCCCAATGTTCTGAAAGAAAAGCTCATACAACATTTTCACAATGTTTAAATATTCATATTTCCTTCTCTGGTTCACTCATATTCAACATTTCCTATAATACTGATGTCACTTACTATGAGATCCACTTACAGTACCTATATGACAACTAGAATTTTTATATTATCTTGATCACTTTTACTCACAATATAATTTTAAACAGCAAACTAACTTTTATTAACTGCTCCCGTCTTCATAGGCCAATTACCTTTACTTAAATTTTGGTTCTAAAAACACTAGGTATGAATTTTTTAAGTCAAAAGGCAAACGTTGTTTGAAAGTCAAATGAGTATCATTACAGAGCTTCCACCCTTTTTGACATTTTAAATAACATGTGTAATGCCCTGATGTTGTCGAAGGACTGTCATGGTAAATAATAGCTACAGTTGCAAAGGTTCTTCCTGAAATTGATAACTGAGAAGCCACAAAATTTTTAATAGAAGTTGTCAATTTAGTTCCATCAGGTCTACATCGTTGGAACATTTAAATGACATACTGACCATAAGTTTGTATAAATAATGTGGACAGCATTGCACTCTTACATTGGGTACACACCATATTGTGATCAGCTGCTTTAACTAGATTATTAAAAGACACTGATTTGCAGTCTGGTAAAGTCAAATATATAAATCTTTCAGTGTCTATTGTAGTACTACTTGATAAACTACAATTGTCGCAGTCATGCTGCCATTGATAAGAAAGGCCAAAAAGATTTTCTACATCTACACCTTCCTCTTCCAATACACAAAACATATACATTAAAAATTCCTGACAATCCTGCTGAATATTCTGTGAAAATTGATTTTGACCAGAACATATGTCTAAAAGATTTCGAATTTCTGAAACACTTTCTATTTTTGCTCTATCACTGCTACATTTCTCAAACACAGAATTCAATAAACAGCAGAATCTTTGATCCCGATTTTCAACAATCTGTTCTTGTAAACTTTGAAGAAAAAAAACAACATTACCCACTTCATTAGCATAGCAGTTGACACCAGAACTGTTTTCAAACTGAAATCCAACAACATCTTCAACAGAATCCTTTTTCTTTCTGCTTACAATTACAGTTTCATCTACTTTTTGTCTTTTTGCTACTACCTCACTGCAATTATTCTCATTTCTTCTTTTTCGGCCTACCACACGTTTTTCAAACAGAGGATATTGAGGCAAATGTGGAGCATACTCTCTTCTTAACCTATTGTATTCTTTAACACAATCTAGATGTGCACAAATCTTTGTCTCATCACACTCAATCAAGTACAATCCTGATAAAGTTCTGACTCGTGATAATGCCACATATGCCATACCCTCTTTAAACACAGAACTTCCAATGTTCACCAAAGCACTATCTACACTTAAACCTTGAGATTTATGAATTGTCACCGCATATGCCAAACAAACAGGAAACTGTTTTCGGCGAACATATAAGTCTTTTACAAGCAAAAATCTAGCAGAACAACGACTGATTTGTTGTACTTCCTCAATGCCATCAAATTTAATTTTTAAAAATTCAATTCCATCTCTATTTCTGTAATTCAGAAATTCAACAACATGACCCATTGCTCCATTTACCAGACCACTTTCAACATTTAAATTCCTTCTCAAAATGATACGACAATTTAAACACACATTCAGAGTCTTTTCAAAACCAGCAGTTTTAGATATACTCTTCTCTAATGAATCCAATTTTGATTTAAAATTTTCTGACAAAATAATTGTTGCTCCCATATGCTCTATTTTATGTATAGCTTCCAGTTTCACAATCTCTTCATTTTCTAACTTTAACATTTTGTTGTTGAAGATGGAACATTCTTGCAGAGTTGGCATCAAACATATCCCAGATTTGTTCTCAGTAATTTTCTTAAAAATATTCTCTGGAAGAATGTTTTCATTTGGATACTACAAATTTGAAATTAATCGTGCATGTAAAGCTTCTTTCCCATGCTCACTTACTTTTCTGATTCTTACATCTTGTAGAATATTTTTATAATCTTCATCCTTTGCCTGTCGCATATTTTGAAGCAGTTCTGCATATTTTAAATTTAACCATATATTAACGTTTCCAATGCTTCCTAGGCACTTCCTGGTATCTTCATGTGTGAGCATTTTAAACACTGGTTGTCCTTTCACTGGAGTCAACTGCAGTAGATCTCCAAAAACAATAATGTGTTTCCCTCCAAATAAGACATCATAGTCTGTTCTAAGAATTTCTTGCATTCTCAAATGCACAAAAGCAAGCATTAGATTTGAGACCATGCTTACTTCATCAATGATAAGAAGTTTCATTTTCTTCAGGACTCTGGAAACTTCAGAACACGCATCTCCAGATAGCTTATGGTATTGCAATTTATTGTCATGCTCAACTGGTAGCATCAGTAAACGATGTAAAGTAATCCCTTTAATGTTATGTGCTGCCAGCCCAGTTGGAGTGGTAACAACACAAGACAGCAGTGATTCAGTCCTTTTCTGCAGATAAGTTGCAATTGCTTTAATCAGGAAACTTTTTCCAGTTCCCACTTCTCCACTCACGTACAGTCGGACAGGCTTAAATGATGTACATGAGCACTCTTTTTTCTCATGACTGAATCCATGTTCAATCTGTTCTGTGACTTCGTCATATATCTGTTTCTGCTCAACGTTTAGTTGTTTCGCCAAATCTTCTAAGTTAACTACATCCTCTTGAGCTTGTTCCATAGCTCTTTCCACCTCATCCATGGCAGTGGCAGCTTCATTTTGGATAATTGGTCCTCCTAGTGGATCCTGACTCAATGAAGTAGAACTCTGACTGTCTTGAGAACTGTCTCCAGCAATCTCTACAGCAATTGTGGCTTCTTGCTCTATTTCTTCGTTCAACATTTGCAGATAATTTGGAAAAACAGGACATTCTATGGTATCCTTGGTTGCATTAAAAGAATCTTCGTAACAGAGAACATTTCCAAGTAGTTCCTCTTCTGTACGCCATGGCTTAAAGAGTTGCAAAAGAGCTAAAAAATAAAATTCCCTTTTGTCTGGAGATTCGCAACTCAATTTTCGATGATTAATCAAATGGCCTTTTCTCTGCTTAACTAGACATTCTTCACACCCAATGACAGCATATATTCCATTATTGATATCTTCTGTGATGTTCCTCTTATAACTATAGTTTTGCAGAACTTCATACAAACAACTGTTCTCAAGATGACTACTTCTATTTGGATAGTATGTATCCAACATGTTTGTCTTCAAAATATCTGTACTGTTTGGTTCTTTCTCCGCCAAATACTCAATTTCTTGTAGATTTCAAAACTCGGTTTCGTGTTGCAGCAAGACCTAGACTCGCCCAAATGATTGTTCTAGATTTGGCATAGAGACTTGCTGATGATAACCGATCAGAACATTCATATGCTCCAATTTCTCGATGCGACAACATCTTCAGACTGAAACTGTATAATTTTTCACTTATACTCTTTTCATGTGAAATGTCCTCCCACATTTCCTTCAGTTCTGTCTTTTCTTCTTTTGTGATGTAAGACGTCACATATCGAGCCACAGCAATAGAGTTGTCAGCAACGAACTGAATATCCATGTTAGCATTCCACATGGACAAAATCACTGGGTTGTAGTCGTTGATGTACTTGGACTCTTCGTTTCTTTTTAAATTGTATGTATTTTTTGGTAATTTCCTCGTCACAGTATGTCGCAGAGAAGACATCAAATTATTTACTCTTCCTTTAGAAATCAATGGTCGTGGAAACCCGAAACGACATTTTGTGTAGAACTTGTCCTTGTTTCTGAATTTTCGACGACAGTACTTTCCACAACGATGGGATTGAAAGCGTAAAACTTGTTGCCTTAAACTGTTTTCTTCTGTAGTTTTCGGAACAGCACATGTTGAATACTCTTCAATGAAACTCATCACTGTGTCATCCGAATCTGTTCCAAATTTGGGTGCATCTTTAATCCATAACAACATATGTATGTGAGGAGCACCTCTCGCTTGATACTCCTTTCTCCAAAAGAAATCCAAAACCTCTCCAAGGGGAGGAATTTTTTTGTTGGTAATAAAAGACATCATAGCTTCAAATCTATGATTGAAATGTCTGCATACATTCACTGGATCCAAAGAACACAGTTCTCCAGGTGTTTTGAATTCTATATTTTGTATGTTTGCATTTGCCTCTTGTAGAAATTGAAGTAAGTCGTCCCATGCATACTCAGCACAGCTAAGAGTGGGGAACCATGTAGGAGTTCCTAAGTTTCTTAGCATACATTTCAATTCCCCATGACGACGGAACCAATACTCGTTTGTACCACGCTGACATGTCATGAGATTGATTAGCTGAGATTCCAAAATACTGTCTTGCAGATTGACTTTCTCCATAAAATCCCTGGCCGAAACATTTTGCAGATATGGTCCACCTTTCAGTATATGGTTCACTGCATTAGAAAGCCCAGACAAGTCACTTTCATACAGTAGATGAAACAAATACGGAATGCATTGACGAAACCTTGGATCTTCAGCATATAATCTTAAAGTCCGGTATTCAGATGCAGGAATTTGAATTGGTCGATCGTCATATCGTCCACCTCGACCTGTTGGAAATAACTGTGGAAAACAACAAGCTTCCAAACTTTCTTCCCATACACTAATGGGACTTTCTTTTGCTGCTTTCATTTGAAACAAGTCAATTGCATTCCCCATTATTTCTTTGGAATGCAAAGGATGAACAGTATAATGTTCATATATTTCTTCACTTCTAGACACATCAACTTTTTCAATTTGGCCGGCTGAACAATCACTGTCTTCTTCTGCAACTGTTTCCTCTGCTCCAACACATACATGTTTGTAGTACTCATTGTTTTTGACCAAATATAACGTTGCCTTTTTGACTTTCCTAACATCCACTAAATCTTGCCAGATTTTCTTACTCTTTGTCGGAACCCCATTAACTAGAATAACTAGAGGTTCCTCTTCCACTTTTTCCACACCATTGTATCAATATTTTTCTTGAAATCTAGAGGCAAATAAACAACTCTTCCCTTTAATCCTCTCTGTAAATCTGAAGGAGGCAATTTCCCTATCTTAGGCTCCATGCGAACAATAGCCTGAAAAGGATGCACACATTGAATCAGAATAGACTCATAGGTATTTAAATCCATCAATTCAGAAGGAATGTCTACCAACTCCAGATTATTATGAACAGCTCTAGCAGGCATTCTGTTTTCATTTAATTTATTATAACAATATTTACAAATACGTTGATCGGAACCCAAATCAAAACAACTTTCTACCAACAAATAAGTTGCAAAATCCTTCCACTCATTATTATTTACCTTTTCGCTTTTTACATCTAAATCAACTAATCTAGTCTGATGCTTATAATGAGTTCGTCGACAACACACACAACTAAAATTTGGCCTTTCACTTGATTTCACCTTAAACTTGGAAATTTCCTTGTCAAACTTTTCTGTACTTGAAATATGTACATTGTCTTCCACATTACCTTCTATTACTGTGTCAATTTCTACACTGTCCTCTTTTTCACCAAAATAACAAAACTCAATTCTTCACAAATGTTCTTCACATCTAATTCAGATCCATGCAAAAGAGCACTGTTTAACTGTTTAAGCTTAAGTGCTGGGCTTTTTGCATAATACAACCTTCTCACTAATTTCCTCATTTTATTATGATGCACTGCTAACATCCTAAAATGATGAAAAACACTCTGACATACTTTTCTAGAAAGACATGCCAGTGAATGCCCATGCAAACCTGTGTTTTCTCTCACTCTGCAAGGATCTAAGTCTTGCAACATCTTCATTTTCTGCTTTAGACTTTTCTTACTATATGTACGTAAGAAATTACGAAGCAAATCGATTGAATCCTGTCGCACACTACAAATACTACTACACTTCCAAGTGTACACTGGACCCTTAGTACGTCTCCCTAAAACTTCATCAGCTAACACCTCTTCTGCATCTCTAGACACAAGTTTCTCTTTTTCAATCGGACAACCGTTTTTCACCTCATATGCTCGACCACTGGTGTCAACTGCATGCACCAAAACATTCTCCTGGAAGTAACTCTCCTCATTAAAAAATGGCTCACAACTTGAACTATGCATCCATTCTCCAGAAAAAACTTCACAAAAATTAGTCCGATTAATTATTCTTTTGCATCTACTGTTCGATTTGAAAACATCAATTGCCTTGTTAAGTATCCTAATTCTATTGATTACTAAAATAAATATTTTTCTCTTAACTTCAAAAGCGTGATCAACAATCTTCTCTACACTTTTCTTTTTCTTGTAAAAAGCAGCTCTCTGTTTACCTTTCTTAATATTTTTTAACAAATTTAAAACTACCCTATTGCGAAACATTCGTCTACGAATGTCCCTAAATTGGTTTTGCCTTCTATTCCTATACATACTGTTCTCTCCTGCTCCAGTAGTAACATTTTTGGGGGGGCCTCTCCTTCCTTTTCAAATTTGCTCTCTCCTTCTGTATATTCACATTCCCATTAACATTTTTTTTGATCTACATATGTTCCGAAAAAAAGACTTAGTTGTCTTACCAGGAGCTTTTTTTGTGTTTTTTGAAGTATTTGTTGTAGGGGAGTGCTTTAATTCCGTTGCTGTTTTTGATTTTTTTTCCGCTTGGCATCTTTCCTTCTCCTCTGCCTTGAGGGCATATTTCCTTACTATTGAAATCTTGATTTCAATCTGTGGTAAAGAAAAAAATAACACATTATAGACCACTATTACCAAACAACAAAGCAATGACAATAAGCAAACGATATAAACACTAGTTTACAACATATCTAAGTTTATACCACAGCAACTATGTAACTAGGAGTAAGACTGAGAAAAAGAGCTAGAGGGAGTAACACAAAGAGACAGAGAGAGTCAGACAAAGAAACAGGTAGAGGGAGTAAAACATAGAGAAGGAGTAAGACAGAGAGAGTGTATAATATGTTGTAAGACAGAGAGAGGGTGTAATAGGGGGAGGGAGTAAGTCAAAGAAAGGGAGAAAGGGAGTAAGTCAGAAAAAGGGTATAACAGGGTGGAAGACACAGAGAGGGTGTAAGAGGATGTAAGACAGAGAGAGGGTGTTAGAAGGGGAGAGGATGTAAAAGAGACTAAAACGGAGAGAGGCTGTAAAAGGGAGAGAGAGAGAGAGTAAGTTTGAGAGAGGGTGTAAGAGGAAGTAAATCAGAGAGTGGATGTAACAAGGAGTAAGTCAGACAGAGGGTGTAACAGGAAGAGAGGAAGAGAATAAAAAAGTCAGAAAGAGGGAGAGAGGGTGTAAAACAGACAAAAGGTGTAATAGGGAGTAAGTCAGGGAGAGAATGTTACACAGAGAAAGGTTGTAAGAATGGAGTAAATCAGGAAGAGGATGTAAGAGAGAGTATGACTTACAAATTGCTGTAAAAAACAGAGAGAGGGATTAAATTAGAGACAGGGTGTAAGAGAAAGTAAGTCAAAGAGAGAGTGTAAGAGAGTGTAACACAGAGTCAGGATGTAAAAAGGAATAAGTCAGAGAGAGGGTGTTAGAAGGGGACAGGATTTGCGCTGCAACCCACCATCAATCTCGGGAGGTACTGGGCGGTGGGCTATGTGGAATTCATTCCCGATGTCCCTGCCTCCACTTGGCCCGGAGGATTGGTGGTTTATGCGGTACTGGGGACCCGAGGAGGTACTAATTTTGGGAGGCACATCAACATTGAGGATGGTGAAACTATGTGATGCCGTCCCCTTCCCTGACATTTTCAGCTCATCTGAATTTTGCATTCTGGGACATGTAGGCGTTATTGAACTTGCCACAAATTTTACTCACCATGGAGGCGGAGCTATCACTCAGGCAACAGGATGCAGCTGGGTATTTGAAACCGCGATAGTTATCGCGCATCCTATGAACACCTCAAGGCGCTGAAGAAGGCTGTGATGTATGCCGAAATGCATTTGCCGTTTTTGTGTTCCGAATTAAAGCCTCCAAAACGTCCCCGCCTGGTGTCTCTTCTTCTTTTGGAGATATATATATATATATATATATATTTTTGTAATCCAGTTGCTCTGCATTCCGGCTGGAAATGGCACAGCAGTTTCTGTTACTAGCGAAGATGGCATGACCTCCGGGGCACACTGAAGTGCCTAATATCACAGTGGACTGCTACAAATCACTGAGACTGCATAAATTTCGTGACAATGTGGAACCCACTGTGGGTAGTTAAAGGAAGAAGACTACAGCTCCCACAACTCACTGCGAGTAATTATGTGCTACAAAGCACATACACCTGGGGCTGTACTACGAAAGACAGTGTCAGGAAAGAACTGTAGAAGCCTTACAATGCCGCATTGCCACAAGCCCAGGAAGAAGGTGCGAACAGCACAGAAACGCGTTGGCTATCAGGGGAAATGACGGATGTTAAACCATTTCTGCAATATGAATAAAAGAGGAATATCACCTCACTGCTGTCGTGTGCTTCTCTAAATGCAGAGCAATTGGATTACAAAAAAAATATATATATATATATATATATATATATATATATATATATATATATATATGCGAGTAGCTCACTCCAAAACTCCGCATCCCCTTTCCCAGAGGCCACACGAGAATCAGGAACGAGGAGTCAACCACGATGTGCAGGTGACTAGTAATGTCTTTATTTAAAAAGAGCGCCCTGCCAGCATGACGTTTCGGCCTGCCCAGAGGCCTTGATCACATGACGCCACGTAGGGAGCAGTCTACTTTTAAAGTGCAAGTGCTATTGTAAAAGTGCACACCATTGGCTGACACAAACCACGAAACAATCATAATGAAAAGGGGACTTTACACGGCCGGGTAATCCAATAAAATACAGCCTATGGTATAAACAGTGCAATATACTTAGGCTAAAATTTAGAAGCGCTGTCAGGAAAACATACCTGAAGAATTCAACATGGTACATGTGCAAAAAAGCTGTTGTGCAAATAACCGCTAAAAGGAAGGGGATGATAGATACTACTATTCCCTTAATGTTATGGTTGACAAGCATTTGAATTAACACAAAGAGTTGTAAACTGAATAAATTATGTTGCTTGTACGACACAGGTTTCCTGCTTAGATTCAAGATTGTCACAGTAGACACTGCTGAATAAGCGAGACTTGCACATTAGGAACAAAAGAGAATACAAATTGGATAACTCTCCCCATCCGATGTACCAGGTTTTCAAATGACGTAATCTCAACATAGCGACATAATAGCTGTAAAATACATTATTGCACGTTGAAGTTTAACCAAATTACAAAACCAAAATGAAAAATCAATTGGTCCTTGGTAAATACATTGTCATGGCCGATGGCCAAAGATTACCCTGTTAAGCCTGAGGTGGTGGCTGTAGGCAAAATTCATGACATAATAGTCCAACGTGTCAAATAGATGGTGTGCACCATAGTGCAGCACATGAAAAAAAAGGGACTGCAAGTTTAAAATTTATAACTGAAACTGTATAAGTGTGATCTGAGCAGAGATACCTGGAGCGGTGGCCTATTGCAACCATTACCAATTTAATTCAAATAATGGAATAGGGACATGAGAGACCTGTAATAAAACACTACCATATGGCCTTGGTCTAGAGTTGATACGATACATGGAACAAAGACAGTGGATGGCAATTAAAGCCTAAGGCTGAGCATCACCTACAGACAAGTATGGAAATCTTCTGTAGCGTTAAGGCCAATGGGAGTCTTACTGTCTTATTCCAGGATGTACCTGGTTTCCAAGGTCCTTAACATAGCCTCCCTGTCACCTCCTCTTTTTGGGGGATACACGGCATCTATTACGAAATATCACAATAGCTCACTTTTGTTCTCATGTTTTTCCTTGAAATGCCGTGCGACCGTGTACGATGCATCAGTGGTATTGATGGCCCTAATGTGCTGGAGTATCCATTTGTGGACCTGCAACTTGGTGCTCCCCACATATTGCAGGCCACATGGACACTCAAACGGCGTACTCGGTCTTACAAGTAAGCTGTTTCATGATAGTGCGAGGGACATCAGAAAATGGGGTGGTGAAGCTGCTTTTATTGACTCCCTGCTTGCAAGCTTTGCAACTAGCACACCTCCTGAATCCTTTACTGCCTTGCAACCAGTTTTTCACATTAGCCATTGGATTTAACCAATGCATCGCTCAACGAGCGTGCTTTGCGAAAGGTGATGGCTGGCTTTTATGTCAACAGGTGACCAATAATGGGATCATTACTTACAAGGCACCAATGTTTGTTAATTATCTTACAAAGTGCCCCATGTTGTTTATGGTACGTCCAGATTAACCTGGTAGGTTGCTGAACAACTACTGCACTGTCTTTCTGACTCTTTTTATGAACAAGGGCCTCCTGCCTAGAAAGTGCGTTAGCCTTTCTTATGGCATTAGTGATGTCAGACTCCTTGTACCCTCTTGCTAGGAACCTGGTCTTACTGGCCTCCTGTGCCTGCTGACACAGTGCCTCTGTACTGCAAATCTGTCTGATACGCAACATCTCCCCATAGGGGATGCTGCGTATTAGATGCGCCGGATGATGACTGGTGGTGTGCAGCACAGTGTTGCCAGCCGTAGGTTTCCTAAAGAGCCGAGTTTGCAGTTTACCATCAATGATCATGATTTCAACATCCCAAAAAAATGCTGACTGCTGACTAATACTGGAGGTGAAAGACAAATTGTAGTCATTAGAGTTGATGCTATCAACAAAAGCTGCTGCTTGTTCATAGGAACCTTGCCAAATTAAGAATATATAATCGATATATCTATACCAATGCACCATATGTTCTTTACAGATCTCACTGCGCTCACCATGGAGGACCTGCCTCTCCCAGTAGCCCATATGGAGACAGGCGTAGCTGGGAGAAAAGCAGGCCCCCATAGCAACATCCCTGATCTGTTGAAAATACTGATGATTGAACATAAAATAGTTGTTATGTAGGCAATAGGTAATCATGGCAGATAGCATTTAGTTGTGCTCTGACATATGTAGTGGTCTAAAGCCCAGACAGTATTGGACTGCCCTGAGGCCATCTTGATGTTGAATACTAGCGTACAAGGATGAAACATCCAGGGTGATCAACCAATAATCAGAGTTCCATGGTACATTGTTGATTTTCCTCAGAAAATCACCCGAATCTTGAATAAAAGATGGCAAATTGGAAACATATTCTTGTAGAAACGAGTCAATGTACACTGTGGTGTTCTCCAATAGTCCATTACGTGCAGAGATGATAGGTCTGCCGGGCGGCCTCTCAACGTTCTTATGTATCTTCGGAATCAGATACAAGACAGGTGTGGCTGGATGATCGTTCTTCAGATATTTGAACTCATCCATACTCAGGAGCCCAAGACTTCGCCACCCCATTAGCAGCGAATAAAAATCCGCCTGGGCTTTCCTCATGGAAATTGCATCACAGCGCCTGTAGCATTTAGGGTCATTTAACTGGAGATAGGCTTCCTCCAGGTACTGAGACCGTGGCCACAGAACAATGTTCCCGCCCTTGTCTGCTTGGCGGACTACGATGGTGTCATTACCTTGTAATTTGTGCACTAGTTTGGCATAGTTATTGTTCTGCCTCCGATACTGGCAAGGTGTTTTCAAAGTCTTGGTGTGTATATATATATATATATATATATATATATATATATATATATATATATATATCTCAACTCCACTTTCCCTTAGTGCCTCCTCACACAAACAGGATCACGGACACAAAGTATGCTGGTGCCAGATTTTCTATTTATTTTATTTTTTAGTGCTGGAACGGTGCATGCCTCAGATGCGTTTCGGACATGGGGTTGTGTCCTTGTTCACTCAACAAACGGGGAGGCGTAGACATTAAATTTAAACACCCATTTGGTGCAAACCAGGTACGTGTATTACATCATGAACATAGAAAATATACTTCAGAAAACAGACTTATTATGTTGTTTATCCTGTGTTACAAACGGAGAAAGCCATCTTACAATATGTTCAAATTCCATATAACAAACACACAAATAAGCACAGTGTGAAATTGTTGATCGTCTAAAGGGTCCCATCAATCACATAGAACTAAATGCACATTGGATAATGTAAAGCTTCTCCAATTCAAATATAACATAACGTAATATGCAATGCAATATATAATAGGATGCTTATGAAAAGTGCAAAGTGCCTAGATTAAAACAATTAAATATATCAGAAATGCAACTAAAAACATTATGGGTATACAAATATACTTTTATAGATTGCATAAATAATATGTATAAATGGCAACAATTTGATATATATAAAACGCTCTATAGATGACAATGTCTGGAGTCAAGATCTATGTGCATTAGCTAAACACAGGGTGATCCTGCCTTTTTTGTGCAAAATACTGCATGATTGTGCAAAATGCGCAGACATGGAACAAAATGCCAGTGCAACAATAATTGTACAAATACGTTGAGAACACTAAATAACATGTTCCCAGTGCAACCCTTAATTCAAGATTATCCCGATCACTAGTGCAAAGGTATAATTGTGCAAATACGCTAAGCTGAATCATCTCATGAATGTAATGATCACTGTGCAAATTCGCTAGGGGATAAAAACTGAAAACTAACATTGAAAAAAAGGGGATTATCGTATATTAGATAACTGTGGCATAGATGTCTAAATTAATCCTCTCCGGTAATCAATCAACATGAACCCCTATGGTGCCTATCTTGTGAAACAACTCATACAATATCCCATATAGTCATGTATATGATGCCAGTACTAAAGTTCTTGATAAAGTGCAAGAGAAAAAAATTAGTAATAATCAAAAATAATAAAAAATGTGTAATGGAACGAAAACAGCGGCGCCCCTAATTTGCAAAGTATGTATATGTGCAAGAAAAGTGAGCATGACTGCGTATATACGCTCTCAGTAATCATGTTAACCTTCATAAAGATAACCTCTAAAATGAAATGACCCTATCTAATGGACCATATATAATATATACATGATTAGAGGCTATATGGGCAAACTGCCATGAGATTCAATGTGTGAAAAGGCTGAAAACTAATGCATAACACATGTATGCAACCATGTACAGCCAGAGATATCAACAAATTGTGGAAGATATGGAACATCACAGAAAAAATATCATCATATATTCATTCTTGATGGTTTGGTTCAGGGTTCTACGGTAAATCCGCTTATACATCATGGAACATCTAAACTGGGACAGGCAAATTGTGGAATCTTTAATACTGTTCCCCATTTACAAATAATTCCTAGCCCCAATGGTGACTTACAGTCAAAAAATCTACTATATATCGTGACTCCATCTGGCGTAGGGTTTTCTCCCTGTTGCCACCTCTCTTGTTTGGTGCCACTGCATCAATGACAAAGTACTGTAAACAGTTTAAATTATTGACAGGTATAATCTTAAAATGCCGGGCAACCGGGTATGTCGGATCGGAGTTCACGATCGCTCTCAGGTGTTGAAGGATCCGTACATGAGCTTGTAACTTAGTGCTGCCTACGCAGTACAAGTCGCAGCTACATTTTAAAACGTACACAGCAAATTCAGTATGGCAGGTGTAATGAGCCTTGAGAACGATAGGAATGTTGGAAAATGGGTTCAAATATGAAGCAGTGTTTATGCCGAATTTGCAGACTCGGCATGAGCTGCATTTAAAAAAAACCTTGCGAGGGGACAGCCAATTCCCAGTGGAACTAGTCTCTGGCTGCTCTTCACGAGTTGGTTCCGAATTGCATAGGCCCTCCTAAAGGTAACTGTGGGGGTCGTAGGGACCACCCCTTTTAATACTTGGTCAGTAAAGATGATAGGCCGTTCTCTTTTGATGATTTTATTAATGTATTTGGCCTGTCTGCTGTAACCAGTAATCAATCTGATTTCCCCAGTGCTAGTAGAGCTGACATCAACCGCATGTGAATTCCTATTTGGATCCAAAAGGGAGAAGCTGATAAGGGCATTCGCTTTTTTCATAGCTGTCTCCAAGCGACTAGAGTTGTTCCCTCTAGCCTCTAATCTCTTCTTAGCCTCCTGTTGATGGTGCCGTCTAGCTTCAAGAGTACTACATGCCCTATGGATTTGTGAAAACTCACCATGAGGAATACTAGCTATGGTGTGTTGAGGATGGAAACTACCTGCGTGCAGCACGGTATTCCCTGATGTTGACTTCCTGTAAAGACAAGTTTCAATTTTACCATCAATTATTTGGACTTGAATATCAAGGAAGTTGGTCACCGTGGTGTCTATGTTAGCAGTGAAACGAAGATTTAACTTGTTGTTATTGATACTGTTTACAAAATCAGTCGCCTGATCCTTAGTGCCTCGCCATACAATGAACATATCATCGATGTAACGCCAATACTTAACAATGTGTGCAGACCATGCTGTGGAATGTTGTACCTTGAGGACATGTTCCTCCCACCACCCAACGTGGAGCCCTGCGTAGCTGGTGGAGAAACATGCCCCCATAGCCACACCTCTTAGTTGTTTAAAGACTGAATTGTCAAACATAAAAACATTATTATGGAGACATCTATCAATCATCTTAATTAACATTTGGTTGTGGCGATACATTTCAATTGGTCTTTTCTCTAGATAAAACTGCACAGCTCTTATGGCATCAACATCGGCAATGCTGGTATATAAGGCAGATATGTCCATCGTTAAAAACAAGAAATCATCAAACCACTCACAGTTACGCAATAGGTGTAAAAACTCAGTAATGTCTTTGATGTAAGCCGGCAAGCCTGTTACAAATTCCTGGAGGTAAAAATCAATGTACTTTGAAGTGTTCTCAAAGGTACTGTTTATAGATGACACAATCGGTCTTCCCGGAACCGGTGTTTCTTTTTTGTGTACCTTTGGTATGAAGTACATATTCGGCAGGGTCGGGAAATCCTTGCTGAGAAACTTGTATTCAACCTTGGAGATGAGGCCCTCTCTTTTCCACTTGTTCAGATCTTCTTTGCCGGTTTTTTGGATCAATTTCACTGATGCCATATTCATTTTCAAGTAGCACTGTTCATCATTGAGGTGGTGATAAGCCTCTTTTGTATATTCTTTTTTATCCCAGAGAATAACATTCCTTCCTTTGCGGATTGGTTAATCACGATAGTGTTGTTATTCTTGAGTTTTTTTCATTAGGATTGTATATTGTTCCAGTTGTTTATTGGGAGGCCTTTGATGTGTTTTGGTGGTATACTGCAAATTTTTCAGTTCCTCAATAATTCGATCATGATAAATGTCAATGGCATCACGTGGCATATTAGGAATGAACATGGAGGTTGATTTGAATGGACTTTGACCCATGCAGATGTGCTAACCCCCTCTCCTTCGGCTGCTTCTTGAGTATTGCTAGCACTGGCCTCATTTTCTATAAGATCATGCAACGTTTGCGTTATTGGTATATTCTTGGCTTGTAGCCCACATTGGGAGATGTTACTTCTGCTTTCTATATCCTTTTTTTGCTCAACATTATTTTTAATGGTAAAATACTTTCTTAATTTGATCTTTCGGATGAATTTGAAAATGTCAATTCGGGAACTGCAGTAGCCGAAGTTACTCTCGGGGCAAAAGGACAGTCCCAAGGATAACAGTTGCTTCTCAGCCTGATCAAGAACGGTATCTGTCAGATTTACAATGGTATTATCATCACTTAATTTTTCTTTTTCCAGTACCGATTTTGCTGCCTCCTTCCTTTTGTTGCGGAAACATTTGTGCCGTTCTTGCCTTCTTGCATTCCGCCTTTGTTTGTTGAGGCGTTTTGATTCCTCTGGTGTAATGTTTGTTTTCACTGCATCCTGATATATTCTAACTCCTCTGCCAGTGTGAGCTGCCCCAAATCCCCTCGCTTTGCACCGGGGGTGCTTTCATCAGATTCTGTTTCACTTGGGGCCAGACTGGCCTCTGATGTAGATAAGTTAGAGTCACTAGCTGTCAAGTCTGCATTTCTAGAGGTTGTAACATGTCTTACGAACTCGCCGCCCTTTTGTTTGCGAAGATGGTCAAATTTGCGTGCAAACGTAAAAATGTGCCCTAATTCGTAATCTTGCAAACGATCCTTCATTTCATTAGTGCTCTTCTCAATAAACTCCTTGTTATTAGCAAGTTCAGGTTTACTCAATTCATTATTAATGCGTGTGATTTCTTCCAAATTCTTATCCCGATCTATCCTTGCGTATTTCACTAGTAGGCACACTAGTCTTATTGATGCCTCCAAATTACTTTAAGCCTACTCTTTCAATAGTAGTGGGTTCAGGCTGTCGAAAATCGGCGCCAACATTATCGACATGCCTCGTGGTGTTCTGCCGACTTCATGATACTTTTCTAATGATCTTATCTCCCACCACTTCGTTAATTCACTGCGGCTGTTCTTTTCCAATGCTTTCATAAGATTTTTAACATCACAGTTGTTACTGTTGTCAGCAGGTTTGCTAGCTCCTCCGCCTTGAACAACTTTCGGCAGATTAAGGAACAGTTCTTCCGCTGCCCTCTCCCTTTCCCGTTCATCGGACATTGCACCGCACTTTGTATTCCCAGATATTTGAAATAAAGGGGCCGTTTATTCGCTACACCAAAACCCGGTACTGACACATCCAGCACCTCCCAACCTGCTCAAATATCGTACTATTGCTCACCGCATTCGGTTGTCACTGGTGCGAGTCCTCCGACTTTTACCAAAACCTCCAATGTCGTGTTTAAGTCTTCAGATGATGTTCGCACGGGACCTGCCGCCGTTACTCTTCGCCGAACAAAAAATTCCCAACTGGTTTGAGATGCGGCCAGCCTACTTTCAAGTGTGGGGTCTGTGAATTCAGGAACAAACCAACTTCCTGTGATCAATCAACTCCACTTTTCCTTAGTGCCTCCTCGCACAAAAGTATGCTGGTGCCTGATTTTCAATTTATTTTATTTTTTAGTGCTGGAACGGTGCATGCCTCAGACGCGTTTCGGACATGGGGCTGTGTCCTTGTTCACTCAACGAACGGGGAGGCGTAAACATTAAATTTAAACACCCATTTGGCACCAACCAGGAACGTGCATTACGTCATGAACATGGAAAATATACTTCAGAAAACAGACTTATTATGTTGGTTGTCCTGTGTTACAAACGGAGAAAGTCATCTTACAATATGTTCTGATTCCATATAAAAAACACACAAATAAGCACAGTGTGAAATTGTTGATCGTCTAAAGGTTCCCATCAATCACAGAGAACTAAATGCACATTGGATAATGTAAACCTTCTCCAGTTCAAATATAACATAACGTAATGTGCAATGCAATATGAAAAGTGCAAAGTGCCTAGATTAAAACAATTAAATATATCAGAAATGCAACTAAACACATTATGGGTATACAAATATACTTTTATAGATTGCATAAATTATATGTATAAATGGCAACAATTTGATATATGTAAAACGCTATATAGATGACAATATCTGGAGTCAAGATCTATGTGCATTAGCTAAACCCAGGGTGACCCTGCCTTTTTTGTGCAAAATACTGCATGATTGTGCAAAAGGCGCAGAAATGGAACAAAATGCCAGTGCATACCTATATATATATATATATATATATATATATATATATTGCAGCAAATAAGATCCCAAGGGGAAATTAAAACGCACTCACTCGTATTGCTCTTTACAAGGTTACAGCAGCTGTAACCTTGTAAAGAGCAATACGAGTGAGAGCGTTTTAATTTCCCCTTGGGATCTTATTTGCTGCAATAAATAACTGACTTGGATCCTGTCAGTAAAATGCACCACGCTACATGGAGCGCCCCAGCGTCTACGAGGGTCAAAGCATATTATTGAATATATATACAAATTCACTGAAAAAACATAGGTTTCATGGGCATTATAGTTAGTTTGACATTTCTCTCTTACAGTACCATAGAAATTCCCCTGTTATATTTAGTTCAGCTAACTATAACTCGCGCCCCCGCAATGCACTGATGATTATGTCACATATTACATCATTCATGACATGTTCAGTGACATCACTGATGACATCTCAATAATTAAATTGTAGAAAATCAAAAATCAATTATTGCACAATTCAACAGTATTCCTCCTTATTGCATTTCACATCAAGGGAAATATAATCTAGCGCCATTACTTGACCTAGAACAGAAGTTGATCTGAGTGGTAGTTTGTAAATCATTAATCCCCAACAGGTAAAATCATGAGTAGTGTACATGAGAGCCAAAAAGATAAAAATATTTTAAGGTGCCCTGTGTTTCACAAGGATCGTTCCCTAGTGTCATGGCTTGTCAATAAAATGTAATGTGCAACTACTTTGTCCCCTTCCAGGATTCCTGTTCAGCTAAATGCCAATTAATATTCATTTAGAGCCAATCACCTTTCATACAAAGTATCCAGTTTCTGTTGCAAGTTAAAACGGAGTAATTAGGCAATTATTATATGTATTCAACAGACACCAAATACCTATATCTATGCTCTAGTCATGGCCTCCAACCAACAATATCTCAAATTTTGTCAATCACAAGTAAGCCCTCCATGAGCCAAACCACAGAGTCCTGCAACTCAATCAAAATATACCTAGACTCTCACCGAGTATTACAACGAACATAATAGATGCAAAATGTATCAACCGGAAATCAATGATGATAATACATTATTATTTAAATCAATTAAATAAATGTTAACCTTATTTATTAATACTAAATACAAACAGAAATATAAGTGATGATGAGTAATGTTTTAAAATTAATGTTTAAAAATGATTATTATAACATAAAACACATTTAAAATTATGTATTTTTTAAAACTGACCTAATTTAATGAGTTACTGGGTTGTGATATTTTGTTTTATTAGTTCAAGGTTAATATTTTAAATTAATTTAAACTATATTTAAATATTTCTATTATTTCCTTTAAATATTAACAGTCTTTAATGTTTACACTTTTAAATATTACCATCTAAACTTAATTAAAACATTTAATTATTAATAAGAATGGTGGTGTTTGGTAATAACACAAAGAGATCATCACAGTAGTAAGGACTAGGTAGTTTATTCTGGATCATAAAAAGGACTCAATCTATAGCCAATGACTAACAGCTGTCTAGGGATCTTCAACTATTCTAACATAAACTTTCTAAGAACATGAACATCATAAACTTCCTACAAAGCTATAGCACTAACCTTGAATGCCACAAAGATATACACAATTAAAAGTAAATTACTGAACAATAAAGTAAGTATATCTGCTTTCTATTGATTTTATATGAAAATCATATGTTAAAAAAATAAATAATCAAGCAATGGTATAATTTCTGTCACTATCATTTGCAGAGAAGGGATCAATGCTGGGAGGGATTGAAGTAGGTAAAGTACCGCTTCAGACGAATCACTGACAAAATATAGAGGGACAAAATATTGTGTTCCCAAAATATCGGGACATAAATATCGATGTAAAAAATATCGACATTGTATCTTCATAATAGTAAGTACTAAAATATTTAAAAAATATATAGGGGCTCATAAGTATGGCAGCTGGACTTTATCCTACCGCCATAGCCCTGGGAAATTGGACCGCCCGCAATGCATGCGGCGGTCCCGCACATACAATTAGGATACGCCTGCCAGTCCCGCATTTTTAACATTGAGGCAGGCGGTGCTGATAGCCCCGCCCACCGCAATGCTAAAAATGCAAGTTGTGCATTTGAATGCACAACGTGACAGGCAGCGTGCGGTGCCTGCCATGTTGTACATGCAAATGCAGGGGGTACCATAGGTACCCCCATGTGCACCCCCTACCCCCTAGAAAACCTGGGGGTCTGCCACGGGCCCCCAATGTTAGAGAACGCATGCCTTCAGAAAGGCAAATCCCCGCATGCATCCTGATATGGATGGCGGTATCTAACAGACACTGCCACCATATTCACAGCTTTTATGCCCAGTCGACTCAACGACTGGGCAGAAAACCAGTGGACTGTCTTTCCATCCGCCGGGTTTCCCCCGCCATAGTAATATGGTGGGGTAATTTGCATGCGGCGGGACAAAATGTCGGACGGATCACCGCCCCCATGCAGGAGGTGGCGATCTGCCCGACATTCTAATGGGCCCCATAGTTGTTAAAAATATTTAAGTAAAAAATATGGTTTGTAAAATAAATTAAATAATACATATAACTTAAAGAAATATTTATAATAATTAGAAAATGTTGACAATCATAAATAATAAATGTGAAAATAAACTAGACATACATATATAAAATGTAAATTATTAATAAATAATTATTTTAATAAAGTGTAAAGTGTTAGAATATATTAAAACTTATATATATATATATATATATATATATGTATATATATATATTCACTGAAAAAACCATAGGTTATAGACCATATATAGTTAGGAATTAGCATTTAAAAAACCTTATTTTACTCACACAAAACCATTGAAATTCCATATATAGTTAGTTGCACTAACTATATATCGCGCACCCGCAATCCACTGCTGATCATGTCACATATTACATCATTCATGACATGGTCAGTGACATCACTGATGACATCACTGATGACATCTCAAATGACATCACTGATGACATCACTGATGACATCTCAAATGACATCACTGATGACATCATCCAGTGACTGTGTGTTTCTGTAAAGTTTAAATATGTTTTACATATTGAAGAATGAGTAGATGTATAAGTGTCTGGACGAAGGATTTAGTAGGTGCATGACTGAATGTATGAGTGAGTGATTAAATGTGTCTCACTGAGTGCATGGGTTAGTGACTAAACTGTCTTAATTTGTGCATCATTATGTCTGTTGTTCTGTAAACTGCTGCATGTGTTGATCAGTAGCTATATGATTAACTATATGGGTTATTGATTGATTGTCCAAGTATTTGTATAGGAGACTGAGTGTGTGTGTGGCTGGCTGGGAGGTGTGTGACTCTGTGCCGATCAATGTGTACTTGTATCAATGATTGTATAAGAAAGTAAGTATGTGTTAGTGTATGTTTGAAAATGTAAGGTGCTCTATGTTTAACTGTATAGACAAGAAAATGGAAGTGTGATTGATTCTTTACAGGACTGACTAGGTGTGTGAGTAACTCCATGGATGAGTGGCAGAGTGTAAGTGTCTGTATAGGTGTATGAGTGCATATGATAGTGTTGTAAAGATGAGTGATTGTATGTATGAATGATTGTATGGGTGAATGAGTGAATGTGTGTGTAGACGTAGGAATCAGTGAGTACGTATGTAGTAACTAGTATTGGTGTGTCAATGGTTTCAAAAATTATACTCTGTATTTAACACTGGGTGAAACAGAGGTTATATTAAAACGTGAGGAGATGCATTGTATTGTCACATGAATGATATCATCAGTGATGTGGTCATTGATGTCATTTGAGATGTCATCAGTGATGTCATCAGTGATGTCACTGACCATGTCATGAATGATGTAATATGTGACATGATCAGCAGTGGATTGCGGGTGCGCGATATATAGTTAGTGCAACTAACTATATATGGAATTTCAATGGTTTTGTGTGAGTAAAATAAGGTTTTTTAAATGCTAATTCCTAACTATATATGGTCTATAACCTATGGTTTTTTCAGTGAATTTTCAAGGTTTTGTAAATGCTAATTCCTAACTATATATGGTCTATAACCTATGGTTTTTTCAGTGAATTTCAATGGTTTTTTAATAGCAAATATCATAAGCTGTCGAATGTCAAGTACGTGGTAAGTAAAAACATTTTCGTGTTTATGCACACTGATCTGCTTTGAATACTGCCCCCCACCCCTCATTTCTATTAGGAGTACTCTCTCTTTGCAGATAGTGAAGGGTAGTTAACGCAGCCCTTTGCCCCCTTTGTAATACGTCGTGCCTGCTTCTCTCTCCATTTGATTGATTGTTCTCTTTGGTTCATTCTCTATTTACAAACAAGCACAGAGTCGCAATACTCTGTTTAGTCTTTGCAGATAGCGAAAAATCGTGTAAAAAAACAAAAGGAATCGAGCAAAATCAGTAGGCCACTAATGGGATCTCTTTTTGACCTCGCTAAAATAGAAACATTAGGAACAACCTGTTGAAAATAGCAATGCGTATGTACATAAGCGGCGTTCATTTGTGTTCACAGTACCCCTTGTTGATTGTTTCAATCGAGCATTGAATTGTTCGAAGTTAATTCTCTTAAGGATCTTCTCTACCTGCAAACGAGGAAGAATAGGAATATTCTCTCTCCCTTTGCAGATAGTGAAGGGTAGGTAACGCAAGCCTTTAACACGTCGTACCTATTTCATTCCTCATTGATTGATTGATTGTCCGAACATTGACTGTTTGGGAATTAGTTCTTTTTGGAGGTATTCCCTGTTTGCAAATAAACGTAGGAAAATCTTTGCAAGTAGTGAAAGGGTACGTAATGCGGACCTTTCTCCCCCGTTGTAATCTGTCATGCCTATCTACTCCCCACTGATTGATGCACCTTTTTCACCCGGACCATTTACTAGAGATACGTCATCTGGCCCGACCAGAGAGCACCCCTAGTGAAAAGGACATATGCAATAATAACGAAGTGATCACTGTATCCTGTTAACAGAAACTTTACCATGAAACAACCTGGAAAGAAAAAAATAGGAAAACGAAAATCAGTAGGCCACTGATGAACATGAACTTTTATTAAACAACAAACAAAGAAACGATAACATAACGTAATGATAAAACCTATTAATGTCCTAGAAACAAGAAAACGTTAAAGTATGCCAGTGGTGAGAGACCAGAAAAACAGTCCGAGAAACCAAATCACCCCTCGCTGTCCCAACTCATGCACTCTGAAAGTTCAAAGTTTTGAGGAGTGCTTGTAACATTGTCTGAAGCCTATTTGCAATTGCTTCATCTTCACTATTCTTAAAGTAAGTGGGGGCTGTTGTGATGCGGTGCCACCCTGAACCGCTTGACGGAGGCCCCCGAGGGACGGTGTCATGTCACGGACTCGGAGGGGGCGCTTGGCTCCGGCCCCCTCCCCAAGTCGTGTTGCCCTGGTGTGGCCTGAGATCGCCCCCGACATAGGTGGCCGGCTCCCGGGGTCAACCGGAACTTTTTTCCTTTTGGTGACTCTTCCATTCTTCACCTTGTCCCACAATCCGTTTCACCTAAAGACACGCTGTAGTGGGGCACCCCTTTTCCGTTTCATTTGCCATTCAGCCCGCTTTTGCTACACTGTGCCTCTTCCGCTATTCAGCTGTTTACCGCCCGCTCTTTCGACTACAGCGTCTCGCTCACCATGTACTTGAGTTGCTCCCGCTCTTGCGGTGCAGCGATAGGCGGCTGCCACAGGACTCTCAAAATGGCGGCCATCTCTTCAGATTTGGGCGTGGTCCACTAAAATGGGCCTGCGACACCTTGGAACTCGGACGCTTGTCTGCTAGAGCTTGGGCTCCATTCTCGAAAGCGTCCCCTCATCCTTGAAGATTCTACAAAAGTCTTGGGGGCCCCCGACTCCCGCAGGCTTCTGGTGGGGAGCGCCTAGCATGATTGCTCGTGGAATGGCCACGACGGAGCTACGAAATGGTGGTGCTCTCATGCTAACGCCAGCTTCAGTCTGAAACATCCAGAAACACTGTAGACTACCAATTCGATCAGTTCCGGTAGCGCTCCAACGTGACCCGGTAGAGAAGAACTTGCCCTCCCCTCTTTGACTGATGGTTCTTGTTGCCTGTCCCTTCTGTTGTCATTTAACAGAACTATTTAGCCTGCTGAAAGGGGTTGTGTGCCGTCCGCTGGTTGGTGGAGACATTTTGACTATATTCTGGACCTGCGTTGTCGCGTAATGCGTCATATGACGTGCCGCGTTAGAAAGTTTAATAAATTATTAAACACAATAAACAATCCTTAAAAAATAAAAAAAAATAAAAAATAATCAACAAAACCAACAATCAATTAACAACAGTATTTGAAAAGTCTATCATTCATTTTTCATTGCAGTACGCTGCCCAGAAAGCTTCCCGGTTCCCGGACCGGGCGCTACCCACGCAAAAAAACAAAAAAAAAATTTTTTTTTTTTTGCCCCGCGGGGCCGTTTTAAAGCCTCCACATTAAACCTAGGGGGTCAGGGAGGATCTACTATGCCCCCTTATGGTTATTTGCCCCTTTGTTTTGGCCTCCTCTTGTCTCTCGATCCTACCGAGAGACAAGATGGCGGCCGCTACGGACTTTTTGGAATGTTGACAGACGCCAGAGAACCAATCAGCTTCGCTTCACAAAGCTCCGTTGCGCGAAAAGTACGCGTCCTGGAGCGCTGCCCAGAGCGCGCTTACAGATATATATCTTTTTTTAAACGTTAATTTCTCAAAATCCACTGGAGCACATATATTGAGACCTACAAAAGGCACATCGGGCTACCAGTCCCTACAATTTTGCCAAGTTTCGTGCAAATCCATTCAGCCGTTCGGGCTAAAAGTGAGGCCAACCGCCCTATGGAAATTAACATGGGAAAAACGCGTTTTGGGACCCCCCTTTTTTCTCGGCCCCCCCTTGACGAACCCCCCCAAAATTTTCAGGGGCTGCTCAGAAACAAAATGTGCCATTTTCCTGAAAATTTCAGCCAATTCCGTCCACAAACGCCAAAGTTATTAGACATAGAATTTTCAAAAATCCCATAGAGAAAAAATCCTAACTATATATACCTACTGGCGACCGCCAGTAGGTAATATATATATATATATATATACATATATGTATATATATATATATATATATATATATATATATATATATATATATATATATTCTTACCGCAAGTCCCTCAAGGAAAAGGAATCACTCGGATACCCAGGCTTCATGCCGTCACTTTATTCAGCAAGGGCATAAACAACGCATTTCACCATTCAAGCCGTAATGGCGAAACGCGTTGTCTATGCACTTGCTGAATAAAGTGACTGCATGAAGCCTGGGTGTTTCCTTTTACTTAAGGGACTTGCGGCAAGAATTTGGAGGAGCTCCGTATCCTCGGACTGCACACTACAGCCCGTGATTTCTTAACCAGAACTTGTGGGCTGCATATATATATATATATACTAGCAGCCCGTCTTGACGTTGTCCGGGTATGAATTGCTGCCGGCCAGAAGTATATTGTTTTATAGACAGGCCTGTGAAACGCTCCGATTCACAGTGCACTGCTGATGCACTTTAGAGTGCACGTTCAGTAGTGTGTGAACTCGAGTTTCCCTACTTTATTTTTCCTTGCAATATTATATAGCGCAAACTCGACAACATGGCATGAGCACAATTTACAGTACAGAAGAACACATTCATTTGTGGTAGGCACGGGGAGACACAGCGATTTGCCTGGAATCACAGGATGTTGAGCTGATGCCGATGTTCGAACGCAGCTCTCCAGCTCCACAGTTCGCAATTCTAGAACTTGTGGCGGGAGGTATGTCTAAAAGTGTATGTCGGTGCTGGCCATCAATGAGAGAGACTGCATTTTTCAAATGGGTGGTGAAAAAATATGTGTATGTTGCTGGAGATGTGGGCCGCCGTGCCACCAATGTACTTACCGGGGGAGGGTAAACACCCATTATTCCGCAACTTTCTTTGCGCATACCATCACTCCGCATACTTTCATTACGAAAGTACCATGACTCCGCAATGCCATTATAACGCATGGCATTTGATATGCTTTTACCACGCATACATTTACAACGAAATTCGTTGTAAATGCATGAATGGTAAAAGCATGTTTTTTTTAATGTTTGGATTTTGGGGTATAGGGGTATTTTTAGGATTCAGGGGTAGGTTTGGGTTTTGGAGTACAGGGGTATTTTAAGGATTAAGGGCTAGGTTTGGGGTTTGGGGTACAGGGGTATTTTTAGGGTTCAGGGCTAGGTTTGGGTTTTGGGGTACAGGGGTATTTTAGGGTTCAGGGTAGGTTTGGGTTTTGGGTACAGGGTTATTTTTAGGGTTCAGGGCTAGGTTTGGTTTTTGGGGTACAGGGGTATTTTTAGGGTTCAGGGGTAGGTTTGGGTTTTGGGGTACAGGGGTATTTTAAGGGTTCAGGTCTAGGATTGAGTTTTGGGGTGCAGGGGTATTTTAGGGTTCAGGGGTGGTTTTGGGGTACAGTGGTATTTTTGGGGTTCAGGGCTAGGTTTTGGTTTTGGGGTACAGGGGTATTTTTAGGGTTATGGTGTAGGTTTGGGTTTTGAGGTACAGGGGTATTTATAGGGTTCAGGGCTAGGTTTGGGGTTTTGGGGTACGGGGGTATTTTTAGGGTTTAGGGATAGGTTTGGGTTTTTGGGCTATAGGGTATATATATAGGGTTAAGATGGGTTAGTGTTTAAGGGTGTTGGGGTATTTTAAGGAGTAAGGGTGGGTTATGATTATGGGGTGCAGGGGTATTTAAAGGGAGCAGGGTGGGATTAGCACACGAAATGAGATATGGCATGAAGGGCGGAACGTACCACACGCCCCCAGCATTTGTCATGCCCCCAGCACACGCCCACAGCACAACGCAGACACGCCCACAAGGGACTACTTTGCTGGCACGGTTCTTTTACCTTTTAAATATATATGGTGGGCGTCTGCATAGCCTATGTCCTTCTGCTGCAACTGCCCTTTCCAACGCTGTATTGGGTGTTGTGATTGGTGCTGTGGTTCCTGAGATTACCCGCCTCAAAGGTTTGGGCTCTCTCTTTGTTATATTAGTATAGATATATATTACCTACTGGCGATAGCCAGTAGGTATATATAGTTAGGATTGTTTTCCATAGGGAAATCGCAACATTCTATTGGAAATAACTTTGGCCCCGGTTGAGGAATCCTCCTGAAATTTTCCCTAACTTTGCCTCGCGGCGCTCCGCTCCTTCCCTGAAAGTTTGGGGGGGATTCGTCAAGCGGGGGCCGAGATAAAAGGGGGGTCCCAAAACGTGTTTTCCCTATGTTAATTTCCATAGGGCAGTTGGACTCACTTTTAGCCCGAACGGCTGAATGGTTTTCCACCAAACTTGGCAAAATTGTAGGGACTGGTAGCCTGATGTGCCTTTGCTATGTCTCAAGATATGTACTCCAGTGGTTTTTACGAAAATTAACTTTGAAAAAATATATATTGGGCTACATTGGGCTATATATATGTTAGAGCCCAAATGTAGCCCAAGGTAGCCCAATGTAGCCCAATGTAGCCCAGTGTAGCCCAAATATGGCCACCAGAGACAAAAATAAATAAATGTAGCCCTAATATCAGCCAGATGTAGCCCAACTATAGCCCAATGACAGAATGTCCCAGAGTGTTCTAAAGAACAACTAGAGCACTAACAGTCTTACTTATGACAAAAGTATGGCACACCTGAAGTCATCTTGATTTGAATAAAGTGTTAACACTTAAAACATTTAATTTGCAAAGGAACAAAATGAGGGGGTTCATTCTGCCATAGAAATTATGATTAGTGCTGAAGAAAGAAAAATGAGGGCACATTTTGAGTGACTTCTCAAATCCTCTTATATTTCATGAAAAAAATTCTGATATGCAGTCTCCCAAGATGGCCACCAGAGACAAAAGAGCCCAAATGTAGCCCAAATATCAGCCAGATGTAGCCCAACTATAGCCCAATGACAGAATGTCCCAGAGTGTTCTAAAGAACAACTAGAACGCTAACAGTCTTACTTATGACAAAAGTATGGCACACCTGAAGTCATCTTGATTGGAATAAAGTGGTAACACTTAATACATTTAATTTGAAAAGGAACAAAATGAGGGGTTTCATTTTGCCATAGAAATTTTATATATATATATATATATATATATATATATTCACTGAAAAAAAACATAGGTTACACACAGTTATAGTTAGGAATTAGCATTTAAAAAACCTTTGAAATTTTCTGAAAAAACCATAGGTTTCACACCAGTTATAGTTAGCTGGAAATTTTACTCGCATAAAACCATTGAAATTCCCACGTTATAGTTAGTTGGACTCACTATAACTTGCACGTCTGCAATGCACTGCTGATGACATCACATATTACATCACTCATGCATATATTTAAATATTTAAACATTACTCGCTAATATATGTATTCACTAAGATACACTTAATAAGTCAGTTAACCAATCAATTTTTTTAAAACACTGAAAAAAACATAGGTTTCAGGCCTTATATAGTTAGGAATTAGCATTTAAAAAACCTTTGAAATTCACTGAAAACAACATAGGTTTCAGGCCTTATATAGTTAGGAATTAGCATTTAAAAAACCTTTGAAATTCACTGAAAAAACCATAGGTTTCAGGCCTTATATAGTTAGGAATCAGCATTTAAAAAACCTTTGAAATTCACTGAAAAAACCATAGGTTAACTGGTGTTAAACCTATGTTTTTTTCAGTGAATTTCATAGTTTTTTTTAATGCTAATTCCTAACTATAACTGGTGTGAAACCTATGGTTTTTTCAGTGAATTTCATAGGTTTTTTGAATGCTAATTCCTAACTATAACTGGTGTGAAACCAATGGTTTTTTCAGTGAATTATAGTGATGGAGCAAAGCTTCGCATATTTTGCGACTTGCTGTATTCATGAACCTCGTTTATATGTAACAAGGTAATAAATGTACGTCTTACTAACGTTTATATTAAGTTTAAGTAAGGATTATGAAGCTTGCCTATGTGTATTTCTAATTCATTTAATCCATGTCATTTAAAATGTCCGCCGCTTGTATTTAGTTACTGCGCATGCGTCAGCCACACTCACGTGTCTTGACGTGTCCGCAGAGTTGGAGGGAAAATTATGCGCATGCGTAATACATAGCTTTGCCTATAACGTGGTACTGCTCGTGCCACTGCTCTTGTGACTGTTGATATGTAGCTAACATTTAGACTGCATAAGTATATTTCTTAGTGATAAGTTGAAAGTATAAACCCTATGATGTGTTTTCATAATGTTATTTCTATGTATTAATTTGTTCTCGCTTACTTTTCATGTACCGCGGGGAATGGGGGTCTGTCTGTACCGAAAGCCATCTTGGAGGTCCCTTCTGCGCATGATCGCCTTTCCGGGGACCTGACAACCTTGGCTGATGGAACTTAGCCAGCTGGCAGTGATGAGCAAGATGCTCCTGAGAAACTGACCTGCGAACTCGGCTGGACGAAATCATGTGTCCCTGCTCCGATACATTGTACAATTGTCATTGTATTTCTCTGCAGTTTCTCATGGGAACCCCAATCTCGCTAGGCGGTACCCAGATATGTAAATGAAGCATCCAAATAGTGTGTTATGATTGGTGTGTTACCCAAATCCTACCTTAGGACCAATCCAAATTGAGGGATTCTGACACTTTGCAACATTGGGGGGTGGTACCCTGTCCCAAAACAGTATATCTACCCTGGGTTCACCTAGGGATTTTGTCCGACTTGTCTGGTTTAGCTGACCTGTCACTGACCCATCGTACTCAATAGGTGACTGAAGATACAGAGCGCTGCGGAGCACTCTGTCCGAAATTGACCATAGACTAAGGTTTTACTGAACCTTAAGGTGCTGGCAAAGCACTTTGCTGGGAGTTCGCTGACCCAATCGGGGTCTTGATCGATAGCTGCAGAGAGGGTGGAACGCAGGCGTTGCTTCCAAACTGCGGGTGCGGTCCTGTCCTGAGCGGTCCTGTCCTGAGGGTTTGCTGTCCTGTCCTGAGGGTCCTGTCCTGATTCCTAATCTGAGGGTATCCTGTCCTGTCCTGGGTGTCCATTCTGCACCTGCGGTCCTTTGAGGGGTATCCTTCCTTGAGGGTTTCCTGTCCTTAACTGACCCGTGGCCAGGGTTTGGTTTCCACACCAGTCTAGGTAAATACTACTCTAAGTTCTTTAAAACTTGCATCTTTCTATATTTCTGTCTTTTGCTTTAATAAAGAGACACCTTTGCATATATTGATTTTTCCATGCTTTTGCCGCAACTATTGAAACGTAAAGTCATTTGCATATTTTCTTAATATGTTCCCATGTTACCCTACCTTTTAGAAATCATATTTTGCATTGCAGTTTGTCATTTTCTGATATGGTCTAGAACGGCCTTACTTAAACTATCTAAAGAATCTTTACCCTGAATGCATAGCGTTACTTGTTCCATCTCATATTAGCGTTTCTATGATTACCCTGACTTTATTTCTCTATAGTTATGTACTTTTCATTATCTTGGTTATTGATTGCCTTATTCTTGTAAGTTTGATGCTTGATGAAAACGAACTTTAGATAAACATTTTAAAACTTCCAGTTGTCCGTGGTCATTTTACAACAATATTGAATGTCATTTGAATTTGCATTTGCTGCCTTTCCTTTTACAGCTAGGCCCCTGATCCGTTGAGGTCATAGGTACCCGTGTCGGTGGATGGTAAGTCGGGTACATTGAGTAATAACGGTAGGGAACACACACAAATTGGTAGTAGCCCGTGAAGTCGCCCTGTCAATGAATAGTGTGAATTGAACGTATATGGGCCCTGAAGCCGGAAACGGCGAAATCATTGGCTGGGTGACCTCGCGCGCTCTATCAGTTTTTCTGGTAGATCAGAGGATGGTTAGGGACTAGCTAAAGGTGAGGTAGGACTAGTTTAGACTAGTTAAGTCGGTAGCTGCTAGTACATTAATGCTGCTATAAGAGCGGCTGTTCCGAGGGACCCGATCACTCTCTTGTGAATACGCTGCTGAAATTCATGAATTGTTTTTCATTATTATTCTTGTTCTTATATTGTTATATGTATTAATCCATGCGTTTGTAAACCGAATTGTTTCTTGTTGTCTGAACTCCCCGGGGAATTGAAAGGGCAAGTGGTGAATAGAATCCATTGTCCTGAGGTCGCAGGCTTAAGGAAAGTTAGGTGCAGGTTAGGATAACCGGGAAGCACTAACTAGGGTTTTTCTGAATACACGTGTGAATAAATGTCAGTAACGAGGTTCATTGGCAAAATTCCCATAGTGGCGTAACCTAGTAAGGGTCACATCGGAAGACTAGCAGGTTCATTGGAGCTTGGGTGAAAGCAGAGGGGTCCGCTGGGAAACCTTAGACTCGGATATATCCCGGAGAAGTGGATGAGTTTAGGGGAATAACAGGTTCACCGACGCTAGAGTGAAGGGTAGGCAGAAGAGATCTACCCGCAGCGCGTGAAAAGTAAATGGAAGTAGTTTACTTGCAGTAAAACAAAGCTATACTGTCAAGACACTTGAGCACTGTGGCGAATGTGTATTTGTTGTAAAATAACCAAGCACTGAGCACTTTAGAAAGCAAGAAAGTTTCCGTTACCTTGTGAAGGGAGGGAGTCAGCCGCGAAGCGTCTCTGACGTCACTCCGTGCCGCGCTGGGATTGGTAGAAACAGCGGGCGGGTAGCGGGGCTGGAATTGTAAAGGAGGGGTGAAGCGCCGAGGAGTGAGAACTGTCTCACGAAGGGGCCGCGCACCCATTGGTCGAAACTATTTGAACGTGTGCACCCCATTGGTCGCACGGAATTGCAAGGCGCATTCTGATTGGAGGTAACTTTGTAAACAGAGTTAAGCGTAGAAATCGTATGTGGCACTCGTATTGTCCAGAGACTAGACCCGATCCAAGAAACCAAGGGTTCGAAAGGGATCAGTGGAAAGCCAATAGATACGATATTATGTACGGAGCTAAGAGAAAAATGTCCCTTGTAAATAGGGTAAAGAATTATTTCAAAACGGACAAACCGATTAAGTCTAGAGAGGGCGTTACTATCCCGCCACCGAATACTCCCGCCTCATTCATGATGTTTGACCGAGGGTACAATACCTGTGTGTGGTTGGAGAATTGGGTACAGTACACAAAAGATGACGGAATATTGGCTTTCCCGTTGGACGGTACTTTCAATGGCAGAATTTTATTTAATTTGAGAACCCGAATGAATGAATTACATCCCAGACCAAGATTAACACAGTATGAGGCATTAGAGGAATGGGAGATTGAGGCTTTTGAAAGAGAGAAACCCCGAATGGACAAAGGTCTGACTAAGTGGTACCCCAGGCTGAAACAAGAGACCAGGGATAAGAGGATGAAACAGTGGAGGCAGAGCATGATTGTTGAGGGTCTGTTTCCCATGATGCCAGCAAGTAACCCTTCAATGGGAGAGAAAAGGACAGAAAAGAGTAAGCATTGGGGGGCCCATGGGGAGTCAGACGATGAATTGTTAGATGACATCTTTACGAGAAGTCCGCCCCCTTATAATGAGGGAGCCCGACCTTCCAGGGCAGGAGAGAATCCCCAGCGTCCATCTGTCAAAGAGGAGGACAGATCCCTATGTAGGGGGGAGGTGGCCAGGTGTTGCCCTATTTTGAGAATCCCGGACCCGCGGAGGTACGAAATATATATCCCAGTATGCCCGTGAGCCCGGAAGAAAAATATTCCCGAGAAAAGCTCTTTTACCCCAGACTTTTTTATGAAAACGAAGAAAAGCCATTAAGTTCAGGAGTGCCCTTTTTGCAGCCTCCATATGGGGAGGAGCGCAGGTCATTTGGGACAGGAACTTTGTTCCCGAAACCAAATTATGGTGGGGGACCGAGTGAAACGCATCCTACTGCCCCGAGTTTTACGCCTCAACTGACCCCACAGATAATGCCTGAACGAACATTAGGAAGGATATTGGAAGAGAGGGAGCAAGAAGTTCTAGCTAGACAGAGAACAGAAATAATTCAGAAAATCTCCCAGTTGAACACCAGTCCTGAAGCTTTGACTATTCCCGTAACTATTGGACCAGTGGTTCCATTGTATGGGAATAGTCAAGGAAATCCGAATCCTCCAGTTATGAACCCAATTTTGGCACCACCCAGACAGGAACCCATAATAATAGATGATCAGTCCAGTGAGTGTGAGTCTGAAGTTGCATTCTTGGACCTGCCAAACAAACAGACCGGAAAAGGAGTGCCGAAGCGGCATAATCCTTTTGATACGAAAGAAATTAAATTAGAATCAGCAACGGGTACCAGGAGTGTCTCTTTGGTAACCCCGGAAGAAATTGAAAATTGGAGTCGTGAATTAGAAAAACAGGCTCCGCAAACGAAACCATTAGACCTCTATAAACTGAGAGTAGAAATAGAAGAATTAATGGCAGGAAATGTGGGATTGGACAGATTGAATACCTATTCTGAAGAAGAGTTGCTGTTTATGTGTAAAAGCCTTACCAGGAGTACTAGGGTGCTCCACGAAAAACTGACAGACACCGCAGCTAGTATGGGGATAGATATATCCAGATCGAAGCCCTTGCAGAAACCATACCGAGCTGAGTTCTCGGACAAGGATTTAGAGAACTTGAATGTGTCAGGGAAGAAGTTGCAGATTAAAGAGTTGCTTGCAGTTTTGCAAAAATGGGGAGACGTGGAAAGATGGAAAACGAGGTGGGCACGAAAGAAAGATGAGGCCCGATCCAGACAAGCTACCCCTGAGTTCCCTCTGAGGGAAGTAGAAAAGCCCGAAACGTTATGCCCCATGCGTGAAGTACCGGGTGGGAGGTATGTGCACGTTCCATGGTCCAGACAGGATATTGTGTCCTTTACCAACGATTTCCCGAAACTGCGCGAGAAGCCGGTTGAATGGTACCGGCAAGTGGAAAGGTTCGTAAAGGTGCAAAAATGCCTGTGGAAAGACCTGGATGGGTTTTTCGACATTGTGGTCCCGGTCGATCTATGGACCGAGTGTAAAATAGCCATAGCCTGGCCTAGTGAGGAGTACACAAGAGATAAAGAAACAGGGGAACCTTCAAGGGAAGTCATGAGAAAGTATGAGCAGGTAATTCAGCACTTGAAAGAAAAGGTGCACGCAAAGGAAACTGATTGGACCAGGATAGATAGAACAACGCAGGAAAGGGATGAGACAGTGCACTCCTATTATGAAAGGCTGTTGCAGGTGTTTAAAACCTACAGTGGTATAGATAACATCGAGATGAAGGATATGACGCTCTTTATTTACAGGTTTGTAAACAGTTTAAGACCTGAAATTTGTCAGTGGATAAAAGATAACAAAATCTGTTGGCACTCCAAAAAGGTAGACGAGGTCCTGCGGTACGCAAAGTACTGCGAGGACGAAATGGCAGAAAAGAAAAAGGCTCTCAAAGAGAAAGTTATGTGGGCTCAGGTGAAGCTCGCAGAACAGCAGGAAAAGCAGTTGAGTAACATGGTCATAAATGCTAAGAACGAAGGTCCTGGGGGAGGGGGAGGAGGTAAGCCCCGGCCCAAAATGAGCAGGGAGGAGGCTATGAAGAAATTTCCTTGTCATCAGTGCGGCGAAATTGGACACTGGCGTAACGAGTGTCCTTACTTGCCCGATGATAACCCCAAAACACCTGATTTAACTCCACAGACGCAGAAAGAAAGACCGAGAAAGACTCAACCACAGGTAAAAACAGTTCAGGTGCCCCGAGCACCAAAGCAAGTATACAGGGGAAAACAGGCAGAGGGAGATGAGATAGAAGTCTGGGAAAGCAATGAGAACAGAAATGCAGCAACTTCGCAGTATCTATTGAATGATACCTTCCTTTGTGATGACCAGTACTGACGGGGCCTGAGAGGGGAGGACGAGGAGTGCGTACTTGGCGCCTCCTTGCCGGTAGACCAGTCCGGACCATACATTGAAGGGAAGGTTGACGGAAATGATGTCACCTTTCTGTTGGACACTGGCGCTACCCGTTCTACTGTGAGAACAGTGGATGTTCCAAACCTACCCCTCTCGGGAGAAGCCATCCAAGTAGTGGGTGTATCTAATCAATTGATTAGTACTCCTGTTACCAAGCCCATGGAGATCTCAATTGGAAACTTTAAGGAAATGCATAGATTTGTCGTTTGCGACACCAGTCCAGTAAACTTACTGGGACGTGATTTGCTGTGCAAAATGAACTGTACCATCTTTTGCACACCAAAGGGTGTTGAAATTCAGACCCCAGATGAAGACGGCATTTATAAATTAATGCTGATCAGACCTGACTCAGAAATTAAACGAATGACCATGCAGGATTTGCCCAGAGAACTACAAGAAGCAGTGAAGCCAGAGGTATGGGACTTTACTGGGAAAGATGTAGGGTTAATGAAAAATGTGGACCCCATACAGATAGCAATAAAAGACAATGCAGTATACCCCAATACTAAACCCTACAGAATGAATGCAGAAGTGAAAGCTGGTGTTACTCTGGAAATACAGAAATTGCTAGAAGGAAACATCATACAGGAGGTAATGAGTAGCCCATGTAACTCCCCGATTATGGGCATCAAGAAGCCTAGTGGCAAGTACAGAGTAGTGCAGGACCTACGAAAAGTCAACAAGATAGTAGTTCCCTGTTGCCCTATTGTTCCGAACCCAGCAGTGATTCTGTATCAGATTCCCTGGGATGCTGAGTGGTTCACTGTGATAGACCTGTGTCATGCATTCTTTTCCATTCCCTTGCATCCAGATAGCAAATTTCTTTTCTCATTTGCCTTCAATGGTCACGTGTATTGCTGGAACCGGGTCCCTCAAGGGTACACAGAGAGCCCCTCTATCTTTAATCAGATCTTGAAAAAATGTTTGGAAACTTTGGTCCTACAAACTTTGGTCTTACCTGGAAACTCTGTCTTAGTGCAATACATAGACGACCTCTTGGTGGCGTCTAAAAGTCATAGGGATTGTGTGATTGACACCATTGCCCTACTGAATCACCTGTGTGAGAAGGGACACAAAGTGGCCCCTGACAAATTACAATTCTGTGCAAAATCAGTAAAATATCTGGGGCACCAGATAGAAAAAGGTGTCAGGAAAGTGACATCTGAAAGAGTGAGAATAATTCAAAAGATGTAGTTGCCCCGTACTTAGAAAGAGATCAGAATGTTCCTGGGTGTGATAGGATACTGCAGGCAGTGGATTCTGGGATTTGCAGTCCTAGCTAGGCCCTTGATAAAAATGACCAAGAGAGGAACACCTGATATTGTAGAATGGAATGATGAAAGCTTAACAGCCTTCACCAAACTGCGAGATTGTCTGTGTACAGCCCCTGCATTAGGAATGCCAGACTATTCCAAGGAGTTTGCCCTATTCTGTGACACTCGCGATAATTGCGCGTTGTCAGTTCTGACACAAAATCATGGCACAACGAGGAGGCCTGTAGCATATTTTTCTGCCACCTCGGATCCAGTGGCTGCTGGATTACCCGGTTGTCTGAAAGCAGTAGCTGCTACCTGTGCCAGTTTAGAGCAGAGTGAGTCAATTGTCATGGGACATCCGGTAACTGTGTATGTTCCACATGGAGTGGTAATTTTATTGACCAGAACTAAAACTCAGTATCTCACCCCTAGTCGGCTGACTAAATACGAGAGGATTCTTGTGGGTGCTGCAAATGTAAACATTGTTAGGTGCAGTATTCTGAACCCAGCCACCTTACTCCCCGACCCAAAGGATATGGAAGGGGGGGTGGATGATGAACATGATTGTATTGATTTAACAGAGTTCAACACCAAGCCACGCCCAGACATTAAAGAAACGCCATTGCCTGAGCATGACAAAGAATTATTTGTAGATGGTTCATGTTTAAGGCATGAACAAGGAGGCCTGAGTGCTGCCTATGCGGTAGTCTCCTTAGACAAAATTGAAGAAGCAGGTTATCTATATCACATAAAGTCTGCACAAGTAGCCGAATTGATCGCTATGATAAAAGCCTGCCAAATTGGGAAAAATCTACGCATAACAGTGTATACTGACAGTCAGTACTGTTATGGGGTTGTGCATGACTTTAGCCAATTGTGGCTACAGAGGGAGTTCCTGACTTCATCAGGTACCCCTATTCGAAATGGAAAAGTTGTTCAAGACCTTTTAGAGGCGATCCAGTTACCAAAGGAACTGGCAGTGGTAAAATGTGTTGCTCATAAGAAGGGCATTGACCTTGTATCACTGGGAAATGATTTTGCTGATCGAGTGGCCCAGTGGTGCGCCAGAGATCGGTATATCGTAAATCCAAAACGAGGGGGGCCAGGAACCAGCTGCCAACTTCAGGTGTTTGAAGAAGTGCCTACATGGGATGAAGTGAAAGAGTGGCAGCAGGCGGCACCTTGGCAAGAAAGAGAGAAATGGAAGGAAGATGGGTGTCGACCAAGACGTGTGGATGGTGTCATTTTGGGCCCAACTGGTATGCCTGTGTTACCTAGACACCTACTTAGCACAATGGCGAGGTTGATACATGAAGGATCACACATTGGTAGAGGCGCCATGATTCTAGTGTTCCAACAGACTTGGTACAGTAAAAAGTTCAGAAAAGTAGCAGAATCCCTCTGCCAGAGGTGCCTGTCATGTCAAAAGATGAACCCAGGCAAGAAAACGGTGGTAGAGCTGGGAAAAATTGGGAGGTCCGGGGGTCCCTTTGTAAGAATACAGGTTGATTTCATCACCATGCCCCGTCGTGAAGGGAAGCGATATGTCCTTGTCATGGTCTGTTTATTTTCGAAGTGGGTGGAAGCTTTCCCTACTCCCCAAAATGACGCAATAACAGTAGCTAAGTGTTTACTAAAAGAACTAATACCTAGGTTCGGAATGCCAGTCACTATTGAATCAGATAGAGGCCGACATTTTCATAATGAAGTGATCAACAAACTCCGTAAGGCCTTTGGAATTTCACAAAAGCTTCACTGTGCCTACTGTCCAGAGGCTTCTGGAATAGTGGAACAAGTAAATGGAACTATCAAAAACAGACTAGCAAAACTGTGTGATGCATCTGGCATGAACTGGGTGAAGGCCCTGCCCCTGGTCCTGATGGGACTCAGAAGTGTTCCAGACCGCAAGACAGGCCTAAGTCCCCATGAAATCATTATGGGAAGAGTGATGAGACAAGCATGGGTGCCAGGAAGCAAACTGTTGAGTATTACTGATGATTTGGTGCTTGAATACTGCAAGAGATTGGGTGACCAAGTGCGTTCTATCTCTCGCCAGATCGGAGAAGACGCCATCCTCAATCCAACGACTCCTCTCCACAAACTGGTCCCAGGGGACTGGGTGAAGATAAAGAAGCATACTCGGAAGAGCTGCCTGGAGCCAAGGTGGGGAGAGAAACGTCAGGTGATCCTGGTAACTACCACAGCAGTAAAGTGTGCAGGAGTTCCACGCTGGGTACACGCCAGCCACACCCAGAAGGTATTACCAGACGAGGAGCCTGAAGCAGAAGGGCGTCCAGCAGAGGACTCTGCAGGAGCCAGACCGGAAGTAGCTGACGACGTACAGCCCAGTACCAGTCGAGCTGCAGAATCAGCAGACGTTGGCCCAAGAATAGTTGACAACGAACTACCAAGAGCCCAACCTGCTGAAGGGATCCAAGAAGCTGAGCCGGAAGTAGCTGAAGACGAGCTGCCAAGCATATGGCCAGAGGAGTGGATTCCATTGATTGATCTCACTGAAGACCCCATACGAACAAGTGAGCGACTTCGGGAAGGTAGAGAGTGGACTAGAGAGGAAAGGCAAGGCACAGGCGAAGAACCTCAGAATCTTGAGATTCACATCAAAACTGAGGAAGGAGAAGGTCAGACAGGGACAGAGCACGTGATTGATACAGAACAAGTGGATGCTGCAGAGCCAGTGCCCGATACTGAACAAGTGAGGAATACAGAGCAAGAAATTGATACTCCTCCACTGACTCCTGATATCGAGAAGGGACAGACTAGACATAGCGTAATAGTTCGAGCAGAAGAAAGTCCAGAGATCGAAGTGCTTGAACAGGATCATATAGAAGTAGAAGAATGTGTTCAGGAACAAGAAACAGAGACATTTGAAAAACAAAAACAAGATTCACCTGAACAAGGCCCGATTAGTACCCGGGCAGAAGAAATAGATGCGAGTCCTGGAATTAGTCAGATAGAAGAAGAAGAAACTGAAACAGAATTGCCAACAGTTAATGAGAACAAAAGGGCAAGAGAAGGAAACGAAGTCCAAGTACCAACCAAAAGACTTAAGAAAAGAAAGCATCTTGAGCCAAGATTCGTAAAGAAATTAAGACTAAGGATAAAAACGGTGGAAGAAAAACGTGCAGAAGAAAGGAGAAGTGCACGCATAGCTAAGCAACAAGAAGATACTTCCAATCGAAGGAGTGATCGAATAAAGAAACAAAACAAAAAGTACAAGTCACCTGAATGGACACTTGTGTTGGAAGAACTTGAAGATCTTGATATAACTGACGTAAGCGACGGGGAGCCCGTCCCTGAGTACTCTGACGAAGAAGAAGAAGAACCACCGTGAATTTGCACAAAGTAAGCTACTCGTGTAAAGTCACAAAGAGGGGTTGAGAAACTTCTTCTGAAGCCGAAATGTCTGATTCAAACGTGAATGGTAGACCTAGTCGCAGCTGTTGTAAAACATGCTGCAAGGTATGTGTCTGTAGTGTAGTTGTCCTGATATTAGTTTGGATAGGATTAACAATTTTCATTCCCTTTGCTGTGAGCAAAAATACTAACATTGTCCCTACTGAAATTGTAAATACTGACAGTGAGGAGCTGACAACACAGAGTGTAGCAAGACATGAGAGAGCACTGAGACAAACAAAACAAGACTTAGAAGCATCAGATGAAGGAGGACTACATTATCATGGAGTTAAGAACAAGACACACTTAAATGTTTTCGCGAACTTGTTAATACACTATGTAGAGACTATGGAAATTGAAGATTGCTATGTCTGCATGAAGCTACCTACCTCTGTAGCTGAAGGCGTGACATACCATCACTTGCCGCTGACATATGGAATCTCCTGTAGCATTTTAGCTAGTTTATTTTACAAAAGAGGACCGTTACAGTATTATTACTCTAACAATGACGTGATCTTTTCTGAACTTCCTATACGTGGGAACTTGAATCCGGTACATACCAAAAGTGACGTTACTCGCTATATGGGCGAATACTTTCTGACTATAGGTAACATCGACATAGGTGACGCACACAGAGATAACTTGACTTGTTCTTTGCGTGAGCAGGAAAAGATGTTCCTGAACATGGCAGAGAAAAGGAGAATTAAAATACAAAAGAAGGCTAATGACGAAAGTCAGAAAAGGCCGAGATGGGCAGAGAACATGGAAGGCACCTCATCTGGTGGGGCGGGTCCTGCTCTGTTGCTGGATTTTGAAAAGAAAGGCAAGCTATGTCTTCACCGCGAGAAGACTAGCTATTATAATAACATTTTCATTGGTTCCAGTGAATGCGAACATAATTACAAGGTAATTGGAGGTTGGGGTTTCAAAAATGGGTCAGAGCCTGTGTTTCCTGGAATTTATTATATTTGTGGGGACAAGGCTTATTTCAAATTGCCGGATCACTGGTATGGAAGCTGCTATTTTGGCATTGTCTTCCCGAAAATATACCATGTGAATGGAGTTGCTGGAAGCAGTGAAAATACTAATGGCTTAGCGCGTAGTAAAAGAGAAAGTATAGGTGAAATTATGGGTAGTATTTTCAGTGCACTAATACCTGGAGTGGGAGTGGTTCTGAACACTCACAGAATTTGCAAATTGTCTACTATAGTGGATGTGTTGTCTACTGACACAGCTCATGGATTTCTGCTGGTCAATACCGAAATGGTTGCGATCAGATCAATGGTTTTGCAGAATCGACTTGCTCTTGATACCTTATTAGCGAAAGAGGGCGGAGTTTGCCGGATGTTGAAGGCGCAACATTGTTGCACTTATATTCCGGATAAAAGTGTACAGATCAAAAGATATGTGAAAAATATTACTAATTTGGCAAAGGAACTCAAACCACTCGAGGTTGATAGTGCCTGGAAGAGACTGGTAGATGGTCTCTCAAATGTAGGTCATTGGCTTGCTAGCGTAGGTAAAGGCTTATTGTTCAAGGTACTGATGCCAATTGGAATTATAGGTCTCATCCTATTTTTCATATTTGTCTGTTGCAAATGTCGTAAGCACACCAAAAGGCATGAAGTGAATGCAAGAGGGGTGAAACGAAGTGTGGATGAACTTGAATTAGAAGAGATGAATAATCAGATCTATAAAAAGGTGAAGAATTCTCACCCTACCAAAACTGAAAGAGAAAAGCTGGAGCGATTGCTGGAAGAGATAGAGCTATATAAAGTATGAAAGAAAAGTTGGCATCTGGTTCCATTATATTTTGTGATGATAGTAAATATCATCAAGGAGGGGATTGATGAAGCAAAGCTTCGCATATTTTGCGACTTGCTGTATTCATGAACCTCGTTTATATGTAACAAGGTAATAAATGTACGTCTTACTAACGTTTATATTAAGTTTAAGCAAGGATTATGAAGCTTGCCTATGTGTATTTCTAATGCATTTAATCCATGTCATTTAAAATGTCCGCCGCTTGTATTTAGTTACTGCGCATGCGTCAGCCACACTCACGTGTCTTGACGTGTCCGCAGAGTTGGAGGGAAAATTATGCGCATGCGTAATACATAGCTTTGCCTATAACGTGGTACTGCTCGTGCCACTGCTCTTGTGACTGTTGATATGTAGCTAACATTTAGACTGCATAAGTATATTTCTTAGTGATAAGTTGAAAGTATAAACCCTATGATGTGTTTTCATAATGTTATTTCTATGTATTAATTTGTTCTCGCTTACTTTTCATGTACCGCGGGGAATGGGGGTCTGTCTGTACCGAAAGCCATCTTGGAGGTCCCTTCTGCGCATGATCGCCTTTCCGGGGACCTGACAACCTTGGCTGATGGAACTTAGCCAGCTGGCAGTGATGAGCAAGATGCTCCTGAGAAACTGACCTGCGAACTCGGCTGGACGAAATCATGTGTCCCTGTTCCGATACATTGTACAATTGTCATTGTATTTCTCTGCAGTTTCTCATGGGAACCCCAATCTCGCTAGGCGGTACCCAGATATGTAAATGAAGCATCCAAATAGTGTGATTGGTGTGTTACCCAAATCCTACCTTAGGACCAATCCAAATTGAGGGATTCTGACACTTTGCAACATTGGGGGGTGGTACCCTGTCCCAAAACAGTATATCTACCCTGGGTTCACCTAGGGATTTTGTCCGACTTGTCTGGTTTAGCTGACCTGTCACTGACCCATCGTACTCAATAGGTGACTGAAGATACAGAGCGCTGCGGAGCACTCTGTCCGAAATTGACCATAGACTAAGGTTTTACTGAACCTTAAGGTGCTGGCAAAGCACTTTGCTGGGAGTTCGCTGACCCAATCGGGGTCTTGATCGATAGCTGCAGAGAGGGTGGAACGCAGGCGTTGCTTCCAAACTGCAGGTGCGGTCCTGTCCTGAGCGGTCCTGTCCTGAGGGTTTGCTGTCCTGTCCTGAGGGTCCTGTCCTGATTCCTAATCTGAGGGTATCCTGTCCTGTCCTGGGTGTCCATTCTGCACCTGCTGTCCTTTGAGGGGTATCCTTCCTTGAGGGTTTCCTGTCCTTAACTGACCCGTGGCCAGGGTTTGGTTTCCACACCAGTCTAGGTAAATACTACTCTAAGTTCTTTAAAACTTGCATCTTTCTATATTTCTGTCTTTTGCTTTAATAAAGAGACACCTTTGCATATATTGATTTTTCCATGCTTTTGCCGCAACTATTGAAACGTAAAGTCATTTGCATATTTTCTTAATATGTTCCCATGTTACCCTACCTTTTAGAAATCATATTTTGCATTGCAGTTTGTCATTTTCTGATATGGTCTAGAACGGCCTTACTTAAACTATCTAAAGAATCTTTACCCTGAATGCATAGCGTTACTTGTTCCATCTCATATTAGCGTTTCTATGATTACCCTGACTTTATTTCTCTATAGTTATGTACTTTTCATTATCTTGGTTATTGATTGCCTTATTCTTGTAAGTTTGATGCTTGATGAAAACAAACTTTAGATAAACATTTTAAAACTTCCAGTTGTCCGTGGTCATTTTACAACAATATTGAATGTCATTTGAATTTGCATTTGCTGCCTTTCCTTTTACAGCTAGGCCCCTGATCCGTTGAGGTCATAGGTACCCGTGTCGGTGGATGGTAAGTCGGGTACATTGAGTAATAACGGTAGGGAACACACACAAATTGGTAGTAGCCCGTGAAGTCGCCCTGTCAATGAATAGTGTGAATTGAACGTATATGGGCCCTGAAGCCGGAAACGGCGGAATCATTGGCTGGGTGACCTCGCGCGCTCTATCAACAGTTATAAAAAATAATAAATTTTAAAGCGAATTTTATATTGTATAATTATGTCATTTTTTTTTTCACCCCGGGGCGCGTACCGGTGAACGCACGGGTAAGCGCAATGTTACGGCGTGCCCCCGGGCGCATACCGGGGAGCGTCCCGGGAGCGCTAATCCCGCGAACGAAAACAACATTGTGACGTATCGCGTAGCCGCCACGCCTTGCGTCATAAGACACGTATCGCGTAGCCGCGAGATGCGTCTTATGACGCACCGCGTAAGCGCACCCGGAAGCGCATACGATCGCGCAACGTAAGCGCCCCGATGTGCTTACGATACACGCCCCGGGACGCGCCCCAGGGTGCGTAGCGTAAGCGCGTCAAGCCATGTGACTTTAAAATAACACTTTTCATTGGTTCAGAACTTTTTTTTTCCAAATTGTGAAAAACCCACCCATTTCTCTCACTATTGCTTTGTACTTGGAGAGAGCAAGAGCTGTTCTGTGTACTGTCTTCATCTCCTACTTTCCTGATCTACAGCAATGGCTACAAGGGAGTCATCCAGCAGTGATTCCGACAAACTTTTGCATGAGGACCCTCCTCACCAGAACAAAAAGAACCATTTCATCTGGAAATTCTATGACATCCCTGAAGGACAAAAAAAAGCCAATGCTGCAAAAGTAACCTGCAAAATATGTGGCAGTACTTTATCCAGAGGCAATCCTCTAAAAAAATATAGCTTTGGAAATGCCAATTTAATCAGGCATGTCAAAAGAAGACACCCAAACAATTTTGCCAGGGAGAGTGTCAGGGATCTGGCACGGAATTTACCCACAGATGGCGGCAGCACCTCCACTGGTGGAGCAACACCTTCGGGAAGAATGGTCCCTAACATACAGCCGGTGTTTGCAGGCATCAAATTTCTGTGCACGCAGTGTGACGAACTGCTCTGCTATGGGGAGCAGAGTGTTGAACTCATTGCATAAAGAAACAGGAACACCGCTGCCCTGCCAGTCCCTAAATTTTCACATTTTTTTGCTCCTGTTTAGCAGTTTTGGAATCCCTGTTTTGATTTTTCCCCTGAAAAAAAACCCAAAAAAATATCAAATCGTTTTAAAAAGTCTAAAAAATATATAAAACAACAAAAACAAAAAAAGTTCTTTTCAGAACTACCTCCAATTTATAAAAAAATGCTATTTTTTTTTTTAAAAAGTCTGTAATTTTTTATCTCCATGGTATGCTCCCCGGTGCGCTTACCGGGCGCTCCGATATAACCCCCCCCCCCCCCCCCCCCCCCCAGCGCAAAATGTTTTTTTTTTTTACCCTCGGGACCCTTCTATGGCCCCCACATCAAACCTAGGGGGTCAGGGGGGGTGTACCCTGCCCCCTTTTGCTCATTTACCCCTTTGATTTTTTTCCACCTCTTGTGTCTCAATCCTACCGAGACACAAGATGGCGGCCGCTGCGGACTGTTTTGAATGTTTACAGACACCCGAGAACCAATCAGCTTGCTGTGCGCAAGTCGCGTGGCGCGCCCGGAGCGCTCCCCGGTACGCGTACCGGGGCGCGGCTCTAGATATATACATTTTTTTGAACCTAAAATACTCAAAATCCTCTGGAGCACATATCTTGAGACATAGCAAAGGCACATCGGGCTACCAGTCCCTACAATTTTGCCAAGTTTGGTCAAAATCTATTCAGCCGTTCGAGCTAAAAGTGCGACAGACCGCCCTATAGAAATTAACATGGGGAAAACACGTTTTGGGACCCCCCTTCTATCTCGGCGCCCGCTTGACGAATGCCCCCTAAACTTTCAGGGAAGGAGCGGAGCGCCGCGAGGCAAAGTTGCTGAAAGATTCAGGCTGATTCCTCAACCGGCGCCAAAGTTATTCCAAATAGAATGTTGCGATTTCCCTATGGAAATCGATCCTAACTATAACTACCTACTGGCGACCGCCAGTAGGTAATATATATATATATATAAAATGATCTGCTCAATATTTACAAGGAAAGCTACAGATCAATGCATTTCGGTCTTATCAGAAGACCCAGCTCACGATGGATGGGGGGAGAATTTATTTTGAATTCATCTTTAGGACTAATGAATATATTAATCAAACACATTGAAATAAATCTAAATAAAATCAAGGAACAATTATATAATGTAGAAAAAGAAATATTAACACTCAAATTGACACCTGAGATAACAAAATTTAAAGAGGAATTGGAGGGACAAATAGAGAAACATGAAGAGACTGTAAGGAAACGGAAACAAACTAAATTTCTGTGGGACAAAAATGACTACACAGAGAGACGTATATTCACATTTGCCCAGAAATGTGATTCGTTTAAGCAACAGGACAGAATGTTTAGTGCAATGGGTGTCTCTAGCAGTTTCTCCTCACTCACATCAACAGACGCCAGCGAGGGTGAACCAGAGACATCAACAGACACTACAAAATTGACTTTTTTAGGGGACATTCGCCTCATATTACAGCAGAGACAATCTGATCAAAATCATATGAGCCAACAATATCAAAGAGGAAGAGGACACAAGTGGACCCCAAGAAACCACAGAGAAGAGGCAAGAGAAATATACAACACATTAGAGAATATCGCTGCTCAGACGAGGAGTATAAGGCAAAAGAAAAATCATTAAACTCAATGGATGAATTACAAGTGATCAACTTATCCAAAAGAACACTGACTGGTGCTGAAATCTCCCTCCTCAAAAGGGGTATAAATTTCTGTCCAACAAAACAGATGGATGTTGCACAACTTAGAATAGATTTCTATAAATATGTTAGAAAGATTAAACTGCAAAAGATCTTTCATAAAAATCAAGAAACATGGACACAAACTAAATATATGACATTACCAGTATCAAACTTAAGGGTAAAAGATTCTGAAAGTTTTCTAACTCTACTAAACCTCAACATCGAATCGGAAGATGAAAACTCCTCTCTACAATCGACATGTACTCAAATGGGAGCCGGACTGAGTAACACGAAATCAAAGTCAAAATTCTACCCCAATTGATACCAGGAAACAAGGTGGATTTAGTCCAGGAAGCAGTGCTCCAGGATATACACAAAATAAAAAAATCGAAATACACGGTTTAATTTACCAAAACTGAAAGAGAGGCAATGGAAGGTTTCATTAAGGTTAATCAAATTGAAATCAAAGTTGCCGACAAAGGTAGAAATGTGGTGATTTGGGACCGCAGTGCCTATGTTACAGAAGCACATCACCTACTGAAAGATGTGGAATATTACGAAAGATTAATATTCAATACAACTGCAGACATCAAAAGGGCTCTGTACAGAAAATAATCGACAAGGACAGCAAACAATTTGATTGATGAAGAAGAATGGAAGTACCTCACAGTACAACTTCCCTTTCACAGCTATAATATTTTCCTCCCTAAGCTACATAAAGACCACCACGCAGTCGGATTTTGTCTGCAAAGGGCTCTTTATTAGAGCCTATTGCTAAGTACATCGACTTCTTTTTAGCACCTTATGTTTCCAAACTGAACTCCTACGTATAAGACACTACCAGCTTGCTGAGAAATTTACAGCACACCCCCTGGCAAGAAACATATCATCTTTTGACTATGGATGTCATAGCCCTCTACACCAACACTGAAAATGAAATGGGCATGAAAGACTGTGATTTTTTTCTGCAAGAAAGGAACATACATTACAGCGATCATAACAAGATGCTATTGGAATTAATATCAATCTGTCTAACACAAAACATCTTTGTCTTTGGCGAAGAGATCTACCACCAAAACAAAAGGACAGCAATGGGATTTTCATTCAGTCCAAGCTATGCCAGCCTAGTGATGTGTTGGTGGGAAAAAGAGGTGGTCTGGCATCCAACACATGACACTTTTGTAAACCAGATAGTGATGTGGAGATGTTTTATAGACGACTTATTGATAATTTGGGACGCACAAAAGCAGAGTTCTAGGATTACTTCCAAATTTTGAATTGAAGCACCACAAATCTAAAGTTCACCTATGAGATAAGTGACAAGAGTATGTTTTTCCTGGACACAGAAATATATATCCAAAACAGCCAAATTCGAACAAAACTACATCGGAAAAAAACAGCCACAAATGCAACACTGGAAGCTACTAGTTTCCACCAGCCTTCCCTCATCGAAAGTATACCGTATGGAGAATTCTTAAAGTTTCGAAGAATCTGCACGGAAGAAACTGAATGGGCAAAACACTGTGAAGCTACAGCTTTAAGGTTTGAACAAAGACCATACAATAAAACCATAATCAAGAGATGCTTGAAAAGATCTAGTGAAAAAACAAGGGAAGATTGTGTAATACCAAAACAGAAAATCAAATCTGACAAACCATAACCCATAAGGATGATAATGGATTACTCAAGAGAATCCAAAGAGATAAACAGAATAATAAGAGAGAACTGGAAAATCATACAGTTGGACAAAACTTTGGGAAAACTCGTAGGAAAACATCCAATGATCACATACCGAAGAGCCCAGAACTTGAAAGATCGACTAGTGCACAGTCACTGCAAAGGAAAAAAGAATACTCAATGGCTCAACACAAAAGGGTACGTCAAATGCCATAACTGTAAGGTTTGTCAAATCACCGAACCGACAACTGAAATCAAACTAGCAAACAAAAAAATATGGAAAATCAGAGAACTAATTTCATGCAAAACCCATTCACGGTCTATGTAATAGAATGTCCGTGCCAACTAAAATATGTAGGCAGCACAATTTGCGAAATTAAAAAGCGAATACTAGAACATGTCCGAGCAACATCTAATAAGGACAAAACAAATGCAGTATCAAGACATATGGAGGAATCCCACCTGTGTAATTGGAAATTCTTGAACTTCTATGGCATAGAAACCATTCCACCAAATGACAGGGGTGGAAATAGAGAAAGAATTCTACACCAGAGGAAATCATGCCACATCATTAACTTCAGGACTTTAACACCGAACTGTTGAACCAAAGGGAGGAACTGTACAGTCACCTCTAGACACAATCAAAAAAGGACATGGAAAGATTAGAACAGTAATGATTAAACAGGGAACTTATATTATTCATTGGAACCTCAGAAACTAAATGTATAGTAAGTGCAATCCCAAAGACCTTAAACACAACCTCTAAATAGGTAGAATGGTTGCATAATCATTAGCATCACCCCACTGGAGGGGAATAAACCGTTTTCCACCGATAGATACTCTCTAACTGGAGTCACTACATTTTCTTAGGTTGTGTGTTAAAGATAAAGAAATATACAAAATAACTTGCAATATATTGAAATCAATCAATGGACATAATTGCACTGCTTTATGAAACAAATAACCTTGCCGCTCTGTTTAACGGAGTTCTGAGTTGCATGGAAATCCCGAGTACTTGGCTGGGGGCAGAGGTGGTTCCCATATTCAAAAGGGCTCGCCTCTGCTCCCAGCCAATTACAGACCAATCAGTTTAATTGATGTGCCACAGAAGCTGTTTGCTAGGGTACTGCTGAACCGGCTTCAGGACTGGGCAGAAGAAACAGGGGTCCTTAGTCCCTACCAGGCGGGCTTCAGAAAGGGAGTTTCCACAGTGGACCAGGTCTTCCGATTGAACATCATCTATTGGAGGGCAGCGATATTCGAAGGCGGCAGCTTATACACAATATTTGTGGATCTGAGGGCCGCCTTCGACCTGGTGCCCAGAGGGAAACTTTGGAGTGTCCTGGCCGAGATGGGCGTACCCCCGGACATCCTGATAATCTTACAGAGATTGCATTATAATAACTATGCTCGAGTGAGGTGCGGGAGGTCTGGGGAATTGACGGATAGATTCCCCGTTGACAGGGGGGTTAGGCAGGGCTGTGTGTTGGCACCGACCCTGTTCTGCCTCTTCGTCAACGGGGTAATCGCCCATCTGAACGGCACTGAATATACCGACGCCCCAAAACTGAACGGCAGCAGGGTGCCTGCAATCATGTTTGCAGACGACACCCTGCTGCTGTCTAAAACCCCTATGGGGATTCAGAGGATCCTCAACTCATTTGTGGCCTTTTGCACAGACAGGGGCCTAGAAATTAATGCTGCAAAAACTAAGGTTATGGTCCTGAATCCTAGCCAAAAATTGCGCCCAAACCCACACCTGGGAGCATCACGGCTAGAGAGAGTCTCCACCTTTGAATACCTTGGTGTAACCCTGAACGAAAGTATGTCCTGGGGACCACATCAGACTAGGGCCAACCTCAAACTAGTACAGACCACCGGGGGTATCACTCGGATGATGAAAGGCTCCACATATCGCCCATTGGGGCCGCTCATCCAGATCTACAAGGCACAGGCTAGGGGTGCTACTATGTACGGGGCGGAACTATGGGGCCACACATCTTCCCGCAGTCTGTCCTCAACTGAGAACAACTTTATCAGACAGATAGTTGCACTTCCGCCCAGCACCCCACTCCTTCCCCTGAGGCTGACGAACTAGGCCTCAGACCCATAGTCTTCTGGCGAAGGCTATGGAGTAGTGAAGAACTCTCTGCTTATAGGGCGGAACTGAGGGAGCTTTTAACTCATCCTAAAGCGTTACAGATCCCCTGGATAAAATATATTCAAAAATCCTGTACGAGACTGGGGTTCCCTGACCTCTGGTCTGATCCTGCTAGCGCCTTACTAAACATCTCACGGAGAGCTTTGGTCAATGCTTATCATGAACAGAAACTAGGCATTGCCTTGGATTCCCAGGGGGAGGGGTCATTAACATCCGCATTTGGGTTAAGCAAGGACTCTTATAGGCTGGAGAGGGTTTTGGACGCTATATCCCCCGTGCTGGCCAGGAAGCTGTTTCTCCAATGGAGATATGGCACATTGCCTCTGCGATCCTTTACCAGCTCCTGGTCAACCTCGCCCTCTTCCAAGCAGTGCCCGGCATGCTCCTGTGCCGAGGAAAGCGACCTACATGTGGTCCTGTTTTGCACAACTTACAAGGCAGCTAGGAAATATTGGCTCCTTCCACTTATTAGAAACCTTGGTTGTAGGGAGTATCTCCCGATGTACAGAATTTTAAAAACCAACGTTTCAAGTCCAATCGTTTTTGCATTAGCAAAATTTCTCTCCAATGTCTGGCACACCCGCACCCGTATCCTGAAGTCGCAGGTTCCCATTTAATTTTAAGTTTACAAATCCAAATGTGATTTTAATAGTTTAAGTTACAGAAATGAACAATTTTACAGTGTATAAATTTGTATTGATTGTGGATGATTTTATAATGGTTGTATATGTTTTATTGTATATCTTTGATGGCCATATGGCCGATATAAAGATTGCTAAAGTAAAGTAAGAAACAAATAACTGGTCTAAATTTTAAGGATTTGTTTTTCTATAATCACAATTTTTGCACTTGTAAATAATGGTTCTTTTGTCACAATCCAAGCAAATATTATTTGTAACATACAGTGGTATTATGTTTAAAGGACTACAAATCCCAGAGTGCTTAAAGCCATTCAACAGGAATGACAGGCAATGACATATTCAATTCAAAAAAGTATTTCAACTGTGTTTGTTGGGGCGCGACGTGTGATCGTGAGCAAGGTCCTGTGATAAGACCGAAACGCGTTGATCTGTAGCTTTCCTTGTAAATAATGAGCAAAACATTTGAAAAATAAAAACAGAATAGGTTTGCGAATACGGAGTTTGACCCTGTTCCTTGATGAGAGGAGTTTCTGGTGATAACTAGCGGTTTGGCTCTGCTGCGAGGATCCCGCACTGAAAATGAGCGCCGAGCCCCGACGCAAGTGAGCCTGTCTTGGAGAATATATATATATATATATATATATATATATATATATATATATATATATATATATATATATATATATATATATATATATATATTATACATTCATTTGTATACATAAAATATTTATTCATTTCTAAAACTATATTTTACACTAGATTAGGTGCAACAGTAGGAAACGTGTTAGATAGTGGAGTTGAATAAATGACTATTCCCACTCCAGCAGGTGCAACAGTAGGGAAAGTGTTGGATAGCGTAGGAGAATAATTTACTATTCGCACACAAATAAGTGCAACAGTAGGGAAAGTGTTGGATAGCAGAGGGGATAAAATTACTATTCCCTCATCAGGGACTGCAACAGTAGGGAAAATGTTGGATAGCAGAGGGGTAAAAATTACTGTTTCCACTTCAGAGAGTGCAACAGTAGGGAAAGTGTTGGATAGCGGAGGGGTAAAAATTGCTATTCCCACTCCAGCGAGTGCAACAGTAAGGAAAGTGTTGGATAGCGGAGGGGAATAATTTGCTATTCCCACTCAAATTAATACAACAGTAGGGAAGGTGTTGGATAGCAAAGGGAAAAAAAATACTATTCACACTCCAGCAAGTGCAACAGTAGGGAAAGTGTTGGATAGCGGAGGGGTAAAAATTAGGGGTGGAGGGAATTTACGTAATCGCGTTACGAAAAGTTCTGCGAAACGGTTAAAAATCTCATCAAGCTATGCAGAATTCCGCAAGCATGTGGAATTGCTTGTTACACCCGTTCGCGATGCGTTTTTCCTGTCCGGGGATGCTGTTTGCATGCTCGGGGGAAATATCTCATGAGCTTGCCCATGCGGTTGCCAATTCGTGCGGCCATCTTGGTTCCCTTGTCCCGCCCGCACACGATGCGTGTTTCCTGTTTGCAACTACGGATGTCCGATGGGGCGTCCGAATGACCTGTTCATGATTGCACACTCTTGCTGGATCGCCCGGCCAGCTACCAAAATCTTGTGGTGCACGTGAACGGATAGGAAAACTCGTCGGCGAATGCAGGGATCCCGGTAAGTCGCTACCAAGCGTGCGAACATGCATTTTGAAAGCGCGAACAAGGAAAAAATTCCACTACACCGCAGAATATTTGGCAATTCCGCATTCTCTGCGGAATGCGGAATTGCCAAAATTCTGCAAATTACCGCCCAGGCCTAGTAAAAATTACTATTCCCACTCCAGAGAGTGCAACAGTAGGGAAAGTGTTGGATAGCGGAGGGGAATAATTTTCTATTCCCACTCCAATGAATTGTACAGTAGGAAAAGTGTTGGAAAGCAGCGGGAATAATTTACTATTCCCACTCAAATGAATGCAACAGTAGGGTAAGCGTTGGATAGCAAAGGGGAAAAAATACTATTCCCACTCCAGCGAGTGCAACAAAAGGGAAAGTGTTGGATAGCGGAGGGGTAAAGATTACCATTCCCACTTCAGAAAGTGCAACAGTAGTGGAAGTGTTGGGTAGCGGAGGGGAATAATTTACTATTCCCACTCCAATAATTGCAACAGTAGGGACAGTGTTGAATAGCGTATAGGATAAAATTACTATTCCCACTCCAGGGAGTGCAACAGAAGCAAAAGTGCTGGAAAGCGGAGGAGTAAAAATTACTATTCCCACTCCAACAAGTGCAACAGTAGGGAAAGTGTTGGATAGCGTATATGTAAAAATTACTATTCCCACTCCAGTGAGTGCAACAGTAGGGAAAGTGTTGGATAGCGTATATGTAAAAATTACTATTCCCACACCAGCGAGTGCAACGGTAGGGAAAGTGTTGGATAGTGGAGGGGATAAAACCAAAGGTTACAGCTATAAAACCTAAATAACCAAACAAAACAATTACCAGAAATACTTATCACTTAATAATTGAATATTGATGATCAACTAATGATTCATTTATTTAAACTAAATTTGTTTCCACCCTCTACCCTAATAATCATCAAAACACACACCTAATTATATTTACACAATTCCCATAACTAATTTTACATAAAAAATTAACAATTAACAACAAATCATACATTAAGGGCTCGGTTCCGATTCGGGAAAAAACGCTCCGAATAGCCGTTTGGAGCGTTTTTCCCATACGAATCGTACCCTGCAACGTCCCACGTACATACGTCGAAGTACGATTCGTACCAGGAGCCGGACTCCGTACAAATCGTACAGAGACTGTACGACTCGAATCCCCATACGAGTCTCCATCGGAACCCGCTGTACGCGACATCTGTACGGCACGCGGCTGGTTTATACGACCCAGCAAGTACGATACGTGTCGGGTACGCACCGTACAACCCTTTTATTACGGGACCTGAAAACAGCCGTAAAAGCAGAGTTCGTGTCGAAACAGGTACTGAACGCCCCCCCCCGGGTATGGTGCGTACCCCCCATTATCGCAGGGGTACGCCCCGTATACCCAGCATACATAGGGTACGGTGCGTACCTCCCATGATCGCAGAGGTATGCACTGTACCCATTGTATGCTGGGTGTACCGGGCGTACCCCTGCAATCATGGGGGGTATGCACCGTACCCCATGTACACTGGGTGTACGGGGCGTACCCCTGCGATCATGGGGGGTACGCACCGTACGGTGTGTATGTGATTGTGCGCTTTTTCGTACGAATTGCCCTTACCTGGCGTGGACCGTACAGATCGCGTCCTGATGCCCCGGTCTGAATCGTACTCGTCGGGTCGTACGGCGTGTGTACGAGTCGTACGGAGAGGGCTCTGGATACGATTCGTACGGACGTTTTTTTTACCGGATCGGAATCGACCCCTAATTGTACAAAATGTTGTTCCTAACATTTACAATCATAAACCCTACAACTCAGACATCAAAATTATTCCATAATTAGCATTTTTAATATTTAATTATTTAATTAGCATTAAATAACAATTAATTAATAAAACAAATTACTTCCCACAATATTCACCTAGAAATTACACCACGAATGCTGTAAAACATGAACAATTAACATGATTAATACAAAATTATTTAATGAATTGAAAACAATTAACAAGCAAAATAAAAACCATCAATAAAAAATTAATTCACACAATTGACACTTTAAAATAACATGATTTTTTATATTAAAAATATTAACAAATGCATTCAAATTAAATTACTTCCCACCCTACTCCCCTATCAACCCACAACCCACTCATAAATAAATGATACAATTAACATAATTAACAACGAATTAATAATAATTAAAGCCAATTATTAAACCATTAATAATAAATGAAATACCACAATTAACAATACAATATATTAAATACATACATATTAATTAATTAAAAATGTTCTGAATTACATTATTTCCCACCCTACTCTCCTATCAACCCACAACCGCTACTAAAAATTGGCACAATTAACATAATTACCAATTAATAATAATTAACAACCAAATAATAATAAATGAATTGCCACAATTAACAATATAACATATTAAATAAATAATTAATAATTAATACAGAATATTAATTAATTAGTTATAAATAAATTACTTCCCACCCTATTACCCTATAAACCCACAACCCGCTACGGAACTAAAATGCAAAATTCACTTCAAATTAAATGAATAACTTTTAAACATTTAATACATACATTTTAAAACAAATGCAATAAGTAGACAAAAAATGGAACACATACATTTAAAATACATACTAAAATACATAACACTAACAAAAAAACGATATTTTTACCAACTATATTTTTGCAAATGATATTAATGACGTTGATATTTTAAAAAATGATATTAATGACTTTGATATTGTTAACAATTATATTACTTACCTTAGACTCAGTATTCTTTACCAAGATATTCTAACAGTCGATATTTTGTATCCCAATATTTTGCACTCGATATTAGTGCAAGTTGAATAAAAAAACTCAATATTCTGACTGTTTACCACTTCAGACGACACCATCCCAATCATTGAACACCTCAATTTCCAACTCTGTGTCAACAGCAAAACTAGGGGTTGGCAGTAAACTCTGCTCCACTGGCAGATCATGCAAAAAATGTTCCACTTGGAGTTCAGCAAAAAACTTCACCTCCACAGCAGCATAGCAGAGTTAAACTGCACCACCCAAGATTGATCACAAGATTCTCTAAAGCAAAACTGAAACCATTGGGAGCATTACAGACAGATTAATTTTTACCAGCAAATCAAAAGTAGAGGGCCTATATTGTGAGGTCTCTCACACCGAGTCCAGTTTTTACCGTAACCAATGATTGCAGGAGTCCTCTGTCAGTCACATGCTCATGTAGGGTGACGCAATGATCATGTGATGTTGCGTGGTTGCTAAGGTTCTTCCTGTAATAGAAACTTCTGCCTGCCATGTTGAATTTGATTTGAGCTGTGGAAATCAATGACATTCTGTGTTGGAAAAGTGGAAGGTAATGGGAGCAAATTTCTGCATGTGCACCCTGCAAAGCTCTGCAGGGTGCACATGGGTGGATGGTTCCCGCGTTTTCACGACTCGTGTGTAGTAGCCGAAGCCTGCAGCTTTTTGAACAAAGGAGAGGTGCGCTGCTGCATGTGTGAGGTGAGAAGGGAGGGAGTTTTGATTGAGAGGGCTCCTAGGAGCGGTGTGGCTTGGGAAGAAAAATTTGCTATGCAGGGTGGTTGTTGTCATGGTATTACACAGATGAGGTCCTATGCATGGTGGGTGGGAGTAATGCTAAAGAGCAGAGGGCAGGAGGTAAGACAAGATTGTTTGAGAGGGTCCGTGGGGCATTAATGTGATTTAGCTGGGGAGCAGTTATGGAAGACACAGTAAAGTGCTGAGTGGTAATTTACATTCTTGAGCTGCATGGAGTTCTTTAATATTCTTTAATATCTGCCAAATTACCATAAACACAATGTCTCTGCACTGTGATTGACAGGGAGTACTAATTAACTGACACAATTGTGTTAGGACCTCTGGACATACCCACATGTTCGTTTACCATGGTAACCGGCACTGCTCTGTAAAAATCTATCATAACATACAGAAAACCAAAAACCACTGCAATATTCTCTGTTTTGCATTAACCCTGCACTCCATGTGAACGTTACTGTAAAGTAACTGTATATGTTCACGATGAAAAAAAATGCACCAAATGACCACTTTCCACTGCTTGCCCATAACTGTAAAACAACAATAACATCACTGCTGTCATTGTTGGGCAGAAAGTGTTAATTGTGAAAAATGTGCTTTTTGCCTTTTCCAGGCAATGCTTTTTTATTAACATTCTTCTCAAACAGGTGCCCGATTGCCAGTGGCAGCTGCACATAGGATCATTTGCTTTGTTTGGACACACTCTAGGTTAAAGGGATGATCTCTCTCTTCTTTACTGAAACGAAACCATCTGCCTCCTTCGATTCTGGGCCTCTTTATCTTTACACAGGTTAAAGTCTGCCTTTCATCTTTCCGCAGCTACCATACACTCTCACAAGGGCTGAAGAGTAGGTATTGATAGACCGACAAATGCTGCAAAAGCTGAATTATTTTCTATCCTTAGCTGGGTACACAATACAGAGGATGGTTACCATGCATACTCCATGCAAGGTTTTGTTTTCTAGGGCAGAGCGGAACTCCGCAGAAATCCACTGAGTTTTATGCAACTCTGTGAAATTCCATGTTGTGCAACACTGTGAACTCTGTCTACCGCTTGGCAAATCCACCCTCTGAGGTGTCCTTGCCTATGGGCCTCCGAGACCACACCACAGTTTCTGAAATGCCATCCCTGTATTCTTCCCCCCACTCGCCATTGACCCAAAATACTACATCTTTCCCAGAGATCTCAAATTTCACCTCAATTACCTTAACAACACCAAAACCACCAAACTCCTCGAAAGCATGAATAACACTGACCTCATCTAACTAGTCACTGACCCTGCACATAATGCAGGACACACGCTTGACCCCATCTTCATGGCTAGTGATATAATCAACCTAGAACAGGCTGTCAAGTACTTCTCCCCCTGGATCACTGATTGCACCGACAGAATCATCCCTGTCAAGACCACCAAACCCAAGAGGTCCACCAAACAGGCCAATTGATACACAACAGAACTAAGAACCACAAAACGCAACTGCAACTGACTAGAAATGAAATGGCGCACCAGCAAGGCACCCAGAGACCTAGCCACCATAAACATATCTGTCAACCAATACCACCAGCTCCTGAAAAAGACAAAAAGGAGTGCCCTCGCTGACCACATCAGAGCTAGTGATAGCCACAGTAGAGAACTCTTTAATGCTGTCAGAAAGTTTTCCAACCCTGCAGCCACTTATAACATCACCACTGCAACCCAGGAACTCTGCAAAACCCTGGCGAACTACCTCCATGAAAACAGCTTCAACATCTATGGAACATTTGAATCCCAACACATTGCTGCCGACATCCTCAGCCACCTTTGTATTCACAGATGCAAACCCCGACCACCTGCTCACCACCTGGGACCAGCTCACCACACAAAACATCACAGCCATAATGTACACAAACCCCTGTCCCCAACACATATTCAGCCTCTGGAGCAAGATTATCAGCAAATAGCTCACCACCATTTTCAATACATCCATCAACCCAGCCACCTTCCCCAAAGAATGGAAACACGCAGAAGTTAAACTCCTTCTCAAAAAGCCATCCGCCAACCCAGCAAACTAAAGAACCACTGTTTTATCTCTCTGCTTCCCTTTCACACCAGAGTGCTCAAGAAGGCCATCAACCCCAACTCACAGAACACCTGGAGAACAAAAATCTCTTGGACTCCTCCCAATTCAGATTCCGCACCAACCACAGCACCAAAACCACCCTGGTCGCTGCCACCAATGACATCAGAACCCTCCTTTACTGGGGAGAAAAAGCAGCCCTGATCCGCCTTGATTCCTTAGCAGCATTTAACACCATATCTCACCACACCCTTATCATGAGGCTTCATCACATTAAAAAGCAAGGAGACGCCCTCAAATAAATCGCATCCTTCCCCACAGGAAAAACCCACCATTTGCCTTAGAACCCAAGAAAATTAAATGCAGTGTTCTTCAAGGCTCATCCCTCCGCCGGACACTGTTCAACACCTTCATGACCCCCTTGGCCAACATCATCAGAACCCATGGACTAAACATCATATCCTACGGAGACAATACCCAACTCATCCTCTCAGTATCAGAATATCCCTCCACCTCAATGGCAAGCCTCTGCAGGTGCATGGCGAGTGTCACTGACTGAATGAAGGACAACTGCCTAAAACTCAACACAGACAAAACGGAAGTACTGATCTTTGGGAACAACACCTCCCTATGGAATGGCTCCTGGTGGCCTCCCGAACGAGGACCTTCACCCACGCCAACACACCACACCCACAACCATGGCATTATCCTGAACACCAATCTCACCATGAAGAGCCACATCAACGCAGTCTCTTCCGTCTGCTTCCTCACTATTTGCATGCTCCGTAAGATCTTCAAATGGCACCGTTAAAAACACCAGACAAACCATCATTCAAGTCCTAGTCACTAGCAGGCTTGACTACTGAACGCACTCTATGTAAGTATTACCATGCACCTCCTGAAAGGACTTAATTCTGTGGCCAGGCTCATCCTTGACCTCCCCAAGTGGACCCAAATCACCACTGGCTCCCCATTAAGAAGAGATATCAATTCAAGATGCTGATCTACATCTACAAAGCCCTTAACAATCAAGAATTGGCATACATTAACCACCACATGTATTCCACCAGCCTTCTAGACTCCTGCTCTCTGCCTCTCTCACATTGCCCCACATCCGCCAAAGAAACAGTAGAGGACACTCTTTCTCCTAACTCACTGCAAATTCCTGGAAGAACTTTCCCCTTCAGCTCAGGACCTAATCCTCTCTTCTGGAATTCAAGAAAAGACTCCAGAGCTGGCTGCTTAACTGAACCCCCCCACCCACCTCAAAGCAGTATAGCTCTCAGCACCTAGCTACCCTTGCGGGCGATTAGTCGCGCTTTGTAAACCGTGTTTGAGTGATTGATTAATCATAAAAGAGATGGCTTGATTTGAGCAGGGTCTTCTCTACCCAATACATTGGGTAAACCTTGAGCTAACCTTTGAGGGTAGCTATTTGTCCTTAGGTCCTCCAAGTGGGGGTTACTGGGTCTGGCTGCTCAGGGGATGTATTTTCAGCTGTGAGTCTGTTATCCAGTGGCCTCTCTTCTATGGCACGGTCTAATTCTATAGCTTTACTTAGTTCTCCAGGGGTGCAGCATAGTGGCCCCCCAGGTTATATTCAGCTGTGCATGCTCTGAGATAGAGTGACAGAGATAGTCACATTTTTGAAGGTGCAGATTAATATATTAATGAGTATGAAATTAAATGTGTTATGGTCTATATGGGAGTATGTCACATGCATGGGGAGTAAAATGAGTAGTCTTTTGGGTCAGGATTTAAATGTTGACAGGCATCCACTTGACTCAGTTTAGAATTCTTTTTTAGGAGCCGCTGATATTGTCCTCTCTGTTAAGTATGTGTGCAGCCAGGCTGAAACCCTCAAACCCCAACTACTAGTTACCTCTGGTGTTGTGAAGCTGCTTCTTTACTATATGAAGAAACTGGATTTTAATGTATCATTCTTATGTATCCCTGTTTACCTTAACCTCCCTCTTATGTATGTGAACATTACAGAGCATAGCCATCCCTGTTAACATCTTTACTTTTGAGACCCTGCGCTTGAGTGCTATATATGAAAACAATCACTCCTGAGACAGATTCTTTTTTATTAGGGTAGCTCCAGACTTTCCGCTGCTTATGCAGTGAGTTCAATCTACTGGCATTTTGAAAATAGACTTTAAAAAGCACATCTTTGAGCCAACTGGTGGTGCATCTCACAAAATAGTATTCCTTGTTTAGCACTGATCATTGGACACCCCACTCGCCCGCCCTCTCCTCTCAGAAACAGAAATAAACCCCTATTGGCAAATGGGGCTGAGCTGCTAACTCCGGTCTAGGACATCTACAATTAGGGAAAAAACTTTCAAAGGCATAGTGCTCAAGGGGAAAGAAAACAGGCCATTTTTCCGGGGTTAAACTTTAAAGGCAGAATAATTTGTGTATAAGTGCTTGCCTGCTACCCTTCCTCAATCGCAACCCTTAGGACCCTTTTAGATGCTGACATGGTGCGTTATGAACTGCAGACTGTACCATAAGCAACCTCATATGACCTAGAAACCTTCACAAACTTTCCACTCTGGTCTGTCTTTTCACCTCGATCCATCTTCTGCAGGTGAGAGATAGCATTAGCATGGTTATATAGTACATCCCCTCAGGTTCACATCCCACTTCTTTGAAGAAGTGATGGTGTCTACTGTGGTGTCAGCTTGAGAGGACACAGCAATCACACTATGGAGCTCATTAGGATGGCGGGCAGAGGCACCTCCGTGGTGCAGGTGGGAAATGTATTTTCCGCCCTCCAGCAGCGGTCCTCGCGGCTGCCATATTACAATGGGCAAACATAGCCCATTTCCAGTCCACCCCGGTGCAATGTGAACCACCATAAAAATGCACCCGTCACCACAGCGGTGGGAGCCAATAGAGACCCACCGCCATGCGGAATGACTTCCTGTCCGCTGTACAAATCAGGATGCCCCAAACAGCCCGTCACATCACAGGGTAGAAATCACCCAAAACGGAGACGGCGGAAGCACTACAGTGGAGCACCAAACCATACTCCTGGTCCCCTCCACCCAGTCTGGACCGCAATGGATCCAGCTTTACAAGCCTTTCCGGTGCTGTACCTGATCCACTACAAGCAAATATTAGACTGTTGCGGACAACACAGCAGGTACGTAATCACACAACTCCGCAAACAACACACAACCCCTGGGCCGATATACGGTTCCTGTCCACATCAGACACTCTGGTGAGGACAAGAACACATCCCCAAGTGTACCCACACATGTCCTACCTGTCACAAAATCACCCCTCAGCATCAAGGTCACCCATCAACCGCGAAATCACAACAATGTCCGTGTCACGTGACTGCAGCAGTGCAGATGCTGGAAAACCTGCAAACAATGTAGTAGGCAGGGCCAGCGCCACGCATGGGCAGTCCACAAATATTCACAGGGCCCCACCTCTACTCTTCACACTATGCCCCACACAGCCATATGGGGACATGCTGTGTGCTCCTCCTGTGCCCCCTGCACAATTAACCAGCCAGGTGTTCCCAAACCCTGCACCACACACACCAAACAACCAGGGAGCATGTCTCAGAAGGTAGGGGTGAATAGGAACGCCCTGCACAGAAGCTCAGTGGCAGGGCATTCCTCCTCCCCCCACCAATCCTCCACTCATATCAAGCAAACTGAGTCCAATCAAAAAATGAAGACTCACACTGCATGTGAACAACCACTGAACAGTCCACACTGCCTGTTAAGTCACACACAAACACCCAACACTGACACCCAGACACATACTCATACCATAGGGCAGCAGCAATGGAGGACAATAAATGGGCTAGCCATAAAAGAAGTGGACAGTGCTGGAAAGCCATGGAGCAAGCCACAAAGCATGTTTACATCATATGCAAGAGAAGGAACATATCTCACCACCATTAGGCCATGAAATCAGACATGGGTGGCACAGTGGGTGACGTTAAACCAAAGTGACCTCTGTGCAACAACTCAGGGATACATCAAGGCAAGCCATGCATATGCACAGGAATGATAGGAAGTGTCTGAGTCAAACAGTGAGTAGCCACACATCTGTCTCAACTTACTTGACATGTGTATGTCATCAGCACAAAACACATGGCTCATTGTCACACTCCCTGACTGTCAAACACAAGTTGAATCCTTCACACATACCCCTCCTCTACCCAACTCACACCTGGAGAACTCAACACCAGTGTTAAACACATAGAATGGCGCACATGATGTCCTGTCAGTACACTGACAACCAATCACACTCCCTGGGATGCATCCACAAACTTCACACACACACTCAGGGATGCCTGAAACAATGCTGATACAAAAACAATAGTCAAACACAGACCTCACAAACAACATACACAGAAGTACAACAAGCCCACATGTGGCCAGCCAAACAGTGTATAGGCAATGGGATCCAAGACAGAACAGGAGTACACAACATTTTCACTCAGGTCCAATGAGCAGACACCATACCCCAACACAAACAAGAATTGCATCATCTCAAAACAATCATGAACACAAACTGGCATCAATGGGACAACAAGCTAACACAGAAAGAGACAACACCCCACCCATCAAGTCAATATGGTGTCATAGTGTACTGTAAGCATACACATACACAATCCTGACAAGTGACAGACCAAAGATAGGAGGTCATAGCACTAGCCAAGTAACAAGAATACACCTTGCTGCATGTGACAGACACACAAGTAATACACACTACACTTGCAACACACATCAGAATATATCACAATGCACAAACTACTCACACACAATGTCATGCAAATAGAACACCACACACAGAGCATCTGTCAGCAGAAAGAGTCAACACAGGCTAAACACTGCATACATCAACAACAAAAACACCACAGATGTACATGCCAATCCATCACATTGCAAACTCAAATGGACATCAGGGGGATGCACACCAGGCAAGTACAAGGCAACATACACTCAGAGCACTGCATGCAGGCCAAGCAGTGTGTGCCCACCAACCAAATCAGTAGCACACACATCTCAGTGTTGCAACATGCACCCCCACAGCACAAATAACACAGCACATAGACAACATCACACTCAGGAAGGGTAGCAGTACCTCAGGAAACACACATACAACTAACCCAACACATATGCACAACTCAGGGACACCCAGGTGCAAACAACATGACCAGAGGACTGTTCTGCCCAAACAGTTGCACTGCACATGAACAACCATTACTGCAAACCAGTAAAAGAAAATCACAAAAAACTAATTGGGAAACTGTCCTGTACTAATTGGGACACTGCCAACGCAAGGAGTAGATGACATGAGATTGAAGTGGTTTGTATGTCAGTAGTGGACAGGTCAGGAGTGTACTGTACACAAACACATGGAGGAGTCACCCACAATGGGTAGGCATCAGAAGCAAAGATAGGGGATGGTATGACTCCACATCCCACATACCATACTGGAGCCAAACATTGCTCAAGTAACAGCAATGCATAATAAAACTCACCAACAGTGTCAGTGTGGCTGAGCAGCTCTGCACAGTGAGCACATACCGGAACAAGACACATGGCTGATCAACAAAACACAACCCAGACTTGGCAGTCACACACTCTGCATACTCACAACTGGTAGCAACAACAAGTAGGTGTCCTCCAGGAGTGCAAGGACACACCAACACACTGCACAGTGCACGACATACACCTCCTACATGTGCCCACAATCACAAGCACATAACAGACAATTCAAACAAACAGGCACCCAGCTCCTGAGTCATACATGTGTGCAATCGGCATTGCAGGGGCACACTCATCAACACTAATGACAACGTCACCCCTTCACACTTCATGACCACTCCAGTGCAAACATTCAAATGTATCCATGTGACTAGGAAGACAGGCCATCACAAGATGACCATACATCAACACTGCTATTCAAACATCAAAAACGATCCCACAGACATGATGGACACTGGCCAGCCTGCCTTTAATCCTGTGGATAAAATTACCCTCTGTGCTAGTAGTGCATCCTAACATGACATGTGTACAATTTAGCAAACCTGACCATAGAATGATTAGGATAACAGTAGATCATTGCAAACAACCATCATTGCATCCACAAGCCTCAGAGGGCCCGATTCACAGAACTAACTTAAGACATAATCCTAAACTTACTACCATTTTGTTATTCACAGAAGGCACTTACTCATTTTGGTATTCACAATCAATCAATCAATCATTGGATTTGTAAGCACACTACTTACCCGTGAGCCTCTCAAGGCATCCTAAAGTTAGGAGCCCTAACTTTGCTACTCCTAAACTGAGAAAAATCCTAACTTTAAGACTTTGGGTATTCACAGAAGGCATTTAGGAGTACTAAATTAGGAGTCCTAACTTTACAACTCCTAAACTGAGAAAATCCTAACTTTAGGACTTTCTGTATTCACAGAAGGCATTTAGGAGTCCTAACTTCTGTGAATACCGAAATGAGTAAGTGCCTTCTGTGAATACCAAAATGAGTAAGAGTCTTCTGTGAATACCAAAATGTTAGTAAGTTTAGGATTTTGTCTTAAGTTAGTTCTGTAAATTGGGCCCAGAGGGAAGAAGAACTGACGTGCCTGTCACCTCTGGCAAACTCTGAAAAAGTGAAATAAGCAACTGACAATGTCAAAGTGGCATACAGAGCATGTGTCACATAAAACCATATCCATTCCATACAGAAAAGATTTTATTAAGCAAGGACACTGACAAAGCAGACAACAGGAGTAACTGTCTTTATTACAAATTACCCAGAAAGGCATCAAAAGTAGAAAACAGCAAGGTCAGTGGCCAGTTCATAATTCAAAGTAGGCACATGTGTGCATGAGAACCTGCACAGGGAATGGGCATCCTAAGTGAGAAACAGCAAGGCCATTGGCCAGTACAAAGTAGAATAAAGTACATGTGTGCTTGAGAAACTGGACAGGGAATGGGCATCCAAAGTGACAAACAGCAAGGCTATTGGCTAGTACAAAGTGCAAAGTAGGTACATGAGAACCTGCACGGGAAATGAGCATCCACAGTAACAAATAGCAAGGCCAGTGGCCAGTTCATAGTTCAAAGTAGGCACATGTGTGCTTGAGAAACTGCACAGGGAATGGGCATCCAAAGTGATAGACAGCAAGGCCATTGCCCAGTACAAAGTAGAATTAAGTACATGTGTGCATAAGAACCTGCACAGGGAATAGGAATCCTAGATGAGAAACAGCAAGGCCAGTGGCCAGTACAAAGTAGAGTAAAGTACGTGTGCTTGATAAACTGCACAGGGAATGGGCATCCAAAGTGATAAACAGCAAGGCCATTGGCCAGTACAAAGTGCAAAGTAGGTACATGAGAACCTGCACAGGGAATAGGCATCCGTAGTAACAAACAGCAAGGCCAGTGGCCATTCCATAGTTCAAAGTAGGCACATGTGTGCATGAGAACCTACACAGTGAATGGGTGACACCGTTCACTGCCATGGGAAGCAACACAGCCAGGGGTATAACAATGGGCAGTCCAGGCACGCTGTGGGAGAGATAGGTGTGGGAGGGGGACTTAGCCTCAGACTTTTTTGTCAGTTGGACTGGGAGGTGGCTGATTGTCGGGACCAGTTGAAGGCTTGGACCTAGGAGAGAGGACCAGCTAAGGTAGAGGCATCAGTGGCTTTGGGAGCCTGAGTGGACCCGGTGGTGTGGTGGCACGTAGAGGTGGAGACATGATGCTCTGAGACACAGTGTGTGAGGGTGAAAGTGGAGGGGTGCCTTTACATTTCTTGGGGATTCGATAGGGAATAACTGTCTTGGGCATAGTGGGAAGTGGGCCGGGCACAACAGACTCACTCTCCACTTCTGGTGCATCAGGAACAGGCGGTGGCCCTCCCTCTGGGGATCTGCTGGTTCGTGCTGTACGCTTGGCCTGGCCTTGCCTTTTTCCCTTTCTCTCCTGTTGACCAGGTAAACCCCCTAGAGTGCCTTCCTTTCCCAGCTTCACAGGGGTGTGAGGTGGAGTTGATGTTGTGGGTGAATCTGCCTTAGAGGGCTTTTTCTATGGATTCTTAGCAGGTACCAGCTTTACAGCAGGCACTGAAACTGTCTGCCTGTCTTTGGAAGATGCTTTTGGGACTGGAGTGTCCTTGGATGGGACTGTTTTTGAGGCATGTGAACCTGAGACCTGCTCCTTGGCTTGATGGCCCTGAGTGTCACCTGAACTGGTTTTGCCTTTGCGCTCCTGTGTCACTTTACTTTGTTTGGGGGATGGTGTCTGTGCTCTGGCCCGCTTGGAGTGCGGGTGTTGTGTCCTGCGTGTGGTGTATCTTGAGTCTGTGGGCTATGATGTGTGGTCACTCTCATCAGATGTAGCCACTGGCAGGGGAGTGGCAGAAGGGACTGGAGCTGGAACCTGAGCCTGTGACAGCTGAATGGCTGCAATCAATGTGGAGGACATAGACTGAACACTACTGTGTATCCCACCTATGTCTGAATGCATGCCCTCCATGAAGGCAACTACCTGTGCCAGCTTCTTGTCATGGTCTTGAAAGGCATCCAGGAGAGTTGTCTGACACACACAGAGCTGGCGCAAAAGGTCCACCGCCTCAACACTGAGGGCAGCAGGGAAGACAGAAGCAAGGGCAGGGGTGCCTGGGGGGAAGGACCCTTTTCCCTTCTTACTGGTGAAAGCACGTGCAGCAGTAATGGAAGTAGCCGGGAGGGCAGGCACTGGACGATGTGCGGTGGAAGATGAGTCAGATTTCCCACTCCCTGTGCCTGCCAACATCGAGGAGTCACTGCTGGCATCAGATGACGTTGAGGTTGGTGTTTCTGGGCATGATTCCTCCTGTGCCCCTCCTAGGCGCTTGTCACATCATTGTCAGTGAGTTCATTTGTAGCAGTTGTGCAAGATGCCTCACCACTGGTGTCTGTCCCCTGTCCCTCCGTACCCTCAGCAGATGCTGCAACAGGCGTAGGTTCAGTTTAGTGCCAAACATACAAACATCATATGCAAGCAAAGCACAAAACAAGATGATGATACCGCCAAGTTGCACACCAGCCTGTGCAGTCACATTGTGCAACCTTAATTGTACACTCAAAAGATGCATGGTAACATGCACACTGGGCATGATTGACCCATGTGATTTCCACACAGCCAAATAGCTTGCCCATACCTCCGTGTAAACTGACATGCAGATCCCTGTGCGCATACCTAGGTCCCTGTGGGTGAAATGATATACATCACAACATGTTGTCACCGTCACATATGAAGTCAACATAAGGGGATAACACAGATACAGACTCCAAAATGTAATTTAGCAATAGCCATGAGCTCCTGCAATCCACTATATGATGCTTAGCTGCACACAGTGGTGGGTAACATGACACATATGGGTAGGGGTGGTAGTAGTGGTGGGCAACATTCCCCTATCGGTGGGGTTGGCAGTTGTGGTGGCCATGGGACCCCTATGGAGGCCTGTTGCTAGTGGACAGGGTCTGGACCCCCTGGGTGTGTGTGACATTAGGCAGGTACGTGTTGTTTGTTTGTATGGTGGGTGTCCGACTTACCATCTGCAATGTCCACGTCTGTTCCTGATCCAGTCATAGATATACAGGACTGGTATGACCTGCGTGATGGGATTCATGATGTGTTAGTGACAAACCCGTTGCTGGCTGATCCGTCTCGAAGCCGTGGATTGTGTTCTGGCGCGATTCGTACCTGTTAAGCAGCTCTACCGGATGTTGGGACGTCCTGTACGTGGCAACCCGTCCGGAACGTAGGAAGTACGCATCGTACTTGCCTGGCTAGAAATGGCAGTGTTTATGGTGCCGTGCGGCGCGAAGTGTGTGTTTCCGGGTCAGGCTCGTATGGAAATTGTGGATGGAGTCGGAGTGTTCGTGTCGGTCGGGAATTCTGCACTTTTAAGCATCGTACTTCCTCGCCTGGACGGTTACGCTCCTGGTACGATTCGGCCGTAAGGTAAGGCTACTGACAGGTCTCGGAGAGCTGACCGACCGAGATCGGAATTGACCCCTATATTGGAATGATCCTGTGCCCACTAAATGGAGTACCGCCATTTTTTAGACTTTTGTTATTGATGTGGAATTCCTATTTTGGGGCGGGAGATCTGGCTCTGGCTGATGACATAATTCTAGACTAGTCTACCTATTTAAATGGATATATTTGTATATAGTCCGTTTTTCAATGGTGACAAGGTCTGGAACTGTAAATGGGAAAAAGGCACAAAGTATGGGATATGCATGGGTAGTAATCGTTCTGAAAAAAAACGCTTTTTCACAAATAAAAAACTACTAGTTATAGAATTGAAGTTTTTGTTATTTTGGCTCTTAAGTGGGGCACATTACGTACATGGAATTTATTTGTGGCTAAACTATTATTTCAATGTTTACATTTTGGAAGCTATGATGTAAATTAAAAATGCACCAATTGAGAAATGACATACAAAACAGTCCTTGACTTTGTTAGTTTTGTTTTCAATCAACATAACCAAAAAAATATATAACACAGAATTAAATAAAAAATAAAAAAAAAGCTACCACAAAATCAATCATGGTGAATTAAACTGTAATTTCAGAGCCAAAATAGTTTCATGCCCAATGTCCAAATCCAACTCGTATCTGAAAGATAAATGTTTCCAGAAAATAGCCCATAGAGTGAATGGTAGTCACACACTGAATAAAATTAGGGTATTTTCATCTTTTGCTGCTTTTTGTGGAGGTCTTGCCATCTTCTACTGCTTGTCCGCCTGAACGTCCACTCTTTGGAAGGGTCTACAGTTGCAGGGGCTGAGGTGAGTGCAGGTTTTTCCTCTTGTGGCAGGGCATCCCTTTCGCTTGCTGAGGCACATGTAGTTGGGACAGATGTACTAGCACCACAATAATGTGAGGATGTTGCTGGATAAGCCCTGCACATATGGATGAAAATATCACGCAGCACCCCAGTCAGACAGACAGAACTGAAGTTCATAATCTCCATCTGCACACTGTTCTCCCTTTGCAACTGTTTCATGTCCCAGAGCTCTTTCAGGACAGAGCCCATCCCGTATTCGGTCTGATGGAGGGATCCCAACACTTGGTCGATGGTGGCCTGTGCAATAGTGAACCCAGTGGCCTCACTTTGCTGGCCCACAGATTGCCTCCCACAACCCCTACTCTCACTACCCTGTGCCCATGACCCAGTGCTGTCAATCACATTGGTTCCAACCTGAACTGCAGGTAGTGGTGGTGATGGTATATCAACAGCAGTCAGGACTGGGGGTACAATATTGGTGTGAAGTTGGTCTGGACACAGGAAGTGGATTTATCCATACACTTATTTGTGGTAACAGCTGGGGTGGGAGGTGTAGGTGTGGGCAGAGTGAGACTCACTGGAGCTATCTGCCCAGGCAGACCAGATGGACCCAGCTGCTCCTCATCAACTGAGCTTGCAGGAGTGTGGCTATCATCGAAGGCTTGATCTTGGTCTGGAGTGGAGGTATCCTCAATGGTAGATGGTTGTCCAGGTACTCTGGCTGTTGGACAAACTATGAATTAATGACAAATACACATTTTTAAATACTGGATTATACATCAAAATATTTTGATGCTACAATATGAAGCAACCTAAAAGTTAAAAGCAAAAGATTATGATGATTGTACCTTTCAGTGGTATGATAATAGGGTGCACAAACAATTTAAATGATGCACAAAGCTACTTCAAATCAGCAGGAGAAAAGATGTCCTGAAATGCAAACGATGATTAGAAAGTATACATAAAATACACAAAACATTTCACAAGGTAAACATCATTTACAACTAATTTTTATAACACATGCTTTTACCTCGCATGCCATTACAACGCATCATACAAGCCCATGCTTGTTTTAACAACGTATCCTATTAAATGAATTGACCATTAAAACACATGCCTTTGCTACGTATGAGGTAAGTATAAGGTAAGTTTAATAGTTAATATACATTTTATAATTATTATAGTCAAATAATAAATATTAATATTAATTTTTTATATGTTTGAGTTTTATATTAAGATTTTAAAGTATTAAGGAATACTTGAGAATTTTTTTTTAACTAATGTAATTTTTTTAAATGAGTCTTAAGTAAATATTGATTATAAAAATGATTTAAGCATCGAAATATATATTTCATGTTGTTTTTAAATTTGTATTTTATGGAAATGTAAGTTTTAAAAAAATGGCATTAATTTAAAATACATTTGAAATATTTAATTAATTATAAGGGAATGTAACATTAATTTGTTTTATATAAAAAGAGATTATTATTATTATTATTTCTTTATTTCGGCCAGTTGGCCATAAAAGACACATATATATACATAGTAAAACAGAGGATCATAACAATAAACATACACCAATACTTTAAAACATTCAAATTGTTAAAATACGGTACAAAATTAATTTTCAGCATCCTCATTTAAACACATTTCATTTAACAGCTGGAGTTTTGGGCTTATACAAAGGTCCTACTCAAAGCAACTGACCAAGTTTCCTGCGAACAATATACACAGAATAGAGGAACCTACTGATACTGAATACAATAAACTGGGCTGTATTAGTTTTTATAATCCTATATGCTGTAAAACAGGATCTAGTTCCTAGGAGAGTGCACATGGGTTTAAGCCATCTCATTTGAGCCTTCGAATACGCTTTACATATAAATAGCATGTGAACCTCATTCTCTGTACAGGAATCTGAGCACATAGAACATTTCCCATTTTTGCCATTCAGGCATCCCAATTTTTTCTTTGACCAGCGTTCTATATTGGAGTTCAACATAAGGATTCCATACCTAAATTTAAAAAAAAGAGACTTCGCAATAGGTGGCTCTATTTCATCCAAAAAGGATTCAAAACGGGGTTCATCTTTGAAGGATAAAAAATCTTGAATTAAGGACCCAGTTCTACTTTCATATACAAGCCTATTAGTCATATAGGACCAAAATGCTCGTTTTACTGTGGACTTAGCAAAGGCCGGTAGATTATCTGGATTCTCCCACAGCGAGTACAAGCCCAGAATTGAGAACCACTTTTTAATGTGCACAAGCCATTGGATAGAGTGGAAAGAATCAAGATCCAGTAATTCTCGAAGACCATTCTATATTCGAGCAATTCTGGAGTAGACCATACCCTAATCCAAAAGATTAATGGTCTTATAATGGTAAAGTAATCAGTTCTTTTGAAATTCAAATCAAGCTGGAGGGGGATTAAGGGTGTACTGTTAGGGACCCTTACAATAGCTCTCATAAATTTATTGTCCAGGCCCTGGAAACTATCCCTGGCCCAAGGTCCCCATATCTCAGCCCCGTACAAGGCGGCAGATTGAATTTTAAATTTAAAAAGTTCGAGAACAGGGGTTACACTCTTACTTGTACTAGCATTCAGTCTGCTGATAATTGGTTTGACGTTGTGAGCATATGACACCTTACTTTTCTCGATTTGGGCCTTCCATGCTAATTTACAATCGAGTACTACCCCCAGATAGGAAAAGTTTTCCACAGTTCCTAATGTCTGGCCATTCAGAGTCAAATTCCCTCTGTCCGGTTTACTGGGGTTCAGTGCCATACACTTAGTTTTATCTTTTTTTTTTTTTTTAATATTTTTTTTTTCTTCACCATAAAGAAGCACAGTTTATCATACACTGAATGCACTATAACAGTTACAATATTTTGCTTAATTTCTATTATATAGGTTCCATCTTTGGAATATGCCATACATATAATAAGTTCAACCAAGTTATTTTAACACTTTGATTTAAACAATAGGGGAATCTAGAACAAGCAGTGAAGTGGAAAACAGAAAACAGAAAACAAAGGAGATATACAATCCCCCCAATCTTCCCATCCCCCCCCTATTCATCCTTTCTTTGCTTCTCTTTCCATTTACTTAACGGCTCCCATATTCTTCTCCCCAAGCATCTTCCTCTCCTCCCTTTCCGAGCATGGATATTTTCCTCTATGTTGTATGCGTACAGCGTATTTGCCAACCAATTTTGAAATTTTGGGGGGTTTTTATCTAGCCATGCCCTGGCTATTGTCAATCTATAGACAGCCATTATTACAAACAAAAATTCTGCATACTGATCCTGCTCCCGTTCAGCCACTCCTAGCATGATCCATGATGGTGCAAGAGAGATCAGTATACCCAAAGATCTTGCTAAAAACCCCTCTATCTCTTTAATCAATGGTTGTAGCTGGGGACATGTTGCAAAGATATGTATGCTGTCTGCTTCCAGCTCATCACAACGGGGGCAGTTAATTCCTGTGTTCCCACCCCATTTTGCTATCCTTGCAGGCGTATAAAAAAGAAAATATAATGTTTTATAATGCTGAGACTGCAGAGGGGCTGCACTTAATATTGTACATCCTAAATTTAGAGATTCGAGAAACAGATTGCTTTCAATACCCAGTTTGTCTGCCCATTTCATGCTAAATTTCTCTAGGTCATCCTGTTTTTCTTTCAACAGGGATGCATACAAGGACCTAATTGAGCAGTCCCCCATCAGCTTTATTTTCTCCATTATTTCTATTTTATTAAAGCCTGCCGGACCTCCGACTTTATTTTTAAAAAAACTTCTAATCTGCAAGTACTTGAAAAAACTCCTGATGTCTATACCATATGTATCTCGCAAGTCTGAGATTGCTTAAAACCATTCTGAGCGAACAAATCTCCTATTTGCGTAATCCCCCTTATTGCCCACTCTGCCATTGCTTGATCAGCAAATATTTCCGCTGGGAGTGATCTATTATTAATCAAGGAGACATAGCTATTATACCTCCCCATCTTGACTTTCTTAGAAAAAGCATTCCATACTGTGACTGCCGCTATAACGGTCTTAAACCTGGTTCTCTTGAAGTAGCTAAAATCTGTACATTTTAGAAAACAATTATAGGGATTTGCCCCTAGTACAACAGCATAAACCTCAGTAGACATATTCTGCATTCTTACATCATCAATATTCCCCCCAATTAATCCTTGTATGTATTGCAAAACAGTAGCCATATAGTATAAACGGAAATCTGGTGCACCCCATCCCCCTTTTTCTCTAGGAAGTGTCATAAACCTATAGGCCCTCCGACTCTTACCGTGTGCCCAGATGAACCTATTACATATAGCCTCTATACCATTAAACCAGCTGGCTTCAAACAACAGGGGTATAGCCCTGAAAAAGTATAGAAATGTAGGTAAAATCATCATCTTGATGATGTTTGTACAGCCTACCAATGACAGGTGTAGGTTATTCATTTTTTCCAAATCCTTTTTAACTTGAGCTATCAAAGGGTCCATATTATTTTTAACAATCTTATCTACTTCTGCTGTAATTTGCACCCCTAGATAAGTTGCCACTCCCACCACTCTGCCATCGTTACATACTACCCACTGGTTTTTGACAATCTGCGTTTTAGCATTATTCAGCTTATAACCTGAAAACTGTCCGAATCGGGCAACTTCATCTTCAATTGCCCTGATGGCGGCTGTCGGGTTTGCAGTCAGGGTGGCCACATCGTCAGCGTATGCTAGCGTTTTAAATCTACAACCATTTATAACTAGCGGCGGAATCTGATCATTGCTTTCCAACTTACGTATGTATGGATCGAGGTATAAAGCAAAAAGTAGGGGAGAAGAGGGGCAACCCTGCCTTGTTCCTCTCTGGATATTAACTGCAGATGATTGTCCTCTGTTAACCCTTATCTTGGCGGTCGGATTTACATATAAGGTCTGCAGGGCCTTTATAAATCCTACCCCTATACCGTACCATCTCAAGACTTCCCACAAATACCTCCAGGAGACCCTATCAAATGCTTTCTCAGCGTCCAGAAATAGAGCAGCCATAGGGTCTTCTAAAATGCTTGCTGCATCAAATGCCGTGATTACTTGTCTGATGTGTTGAGTTGTTCCCTTACCCGGAATAAATCCATGCTGAGAAGGAGTTACCATTGATTCGATTACCCTAGATAACCTTTTCGCCAGGATTTTGGAGAACACCTTGACATCTGCATTCATTAGAGTAATGGGGCGATAGAACCCCGGGACGTCTGCGGGTTTACCCTTCTTCGGTATTACAATAATATCCGCGCCGCCCCATGATTCTGGAACAGACTCGCCCTTTTGAGCTAGCAGCATCACATTAAACAAATCTTTTAAGAGAGAAGGTTGAAAAATGTTATAGAATTCTACCGGAATCTGGTCCGGACCAGCTGCCTTCCCTGAGGGTAAGTCCCTCAACGCCTCAACCAGTTCATCCAACTGCAGTATCTCTTCCAACCCCTTTCTGTCCTCCTCTGCGAGCGCAGGGGGCTCTATCTCACTTAGGTAAGTCCTTATATCCTCCTCTCTCTCCTGACCGTCTGTTGTGTAAAGCTCCGTATAAAATTGTTTAAAAACCTCTCTGATCTGTTCAGCTTCCTTAATCCTAATTCCCTGAGAGTTTTTAATCTCCTTAATATCAGCCATCCCGCCCCTTTGTCTAGCTCGCACTGCCAATATATGGCCAACTCTTTCACTGAGTTCATATACCTTTTCTTTGTTTACTATGTACCTCTCTACTGTCTTTTTCGCCATCCCATCCATAGCTTCAGCTCTAAGAACAACTAATTTCAATAATATCTGATCGATTGGAGATTGTGTATGTATGGCTGAAATAAGTGCTTCCTCTGTTTCCATGATTAATTTATTAGCTTGTTCAGTTTTTGCCTTTAGATTTCTTTGAACCTTAATAACATAACTCAGGGTTTCCCCTCTTATTCCAGCTTTAAAAGCGTCCCAAACTATCCCTGGTGATGATGTACCCCTGTTTATTTCCCAGTATTCCTTAATCCAATCACTCATTCTTTCCCTGTAGCACTGATCCTGGAGCAGCGTTCTATCAAATGTCCATTGTCTTAGCTCCTTATTTCTCCTTTGCCCAATTATTACGGTTAAGACTAACGGACTGTGGTCTGAAATAATCCTTGGTTCCCTATCTATTCTTGCTCTATCTATCAGTCCTCTCGTTATTAGAAAATAATCCAGCCTAACCATTATCTGATGAGGGGCTGAAAAAAAGGTGCTCCCATTTAGGTTTGGGTGACATTTTACCCACGGATCTTCCAAAGAGTTATGCATTGCCATATCTGCTAAGGCTCTGTAAGTCCTCTTTTTCCTCCCTGTATATTTCCTACCGGGGTCTAAAAAACTACTATCTGCATCATGTATATTCAGATCACCACAGAATATAATGGGCTCCGGCCATTGCGCCAGTTCTATGTCTAAAAATTGGAAAATATCCGGGTCATCTCCTGTAGATCCATAAGCCGAGACAACCGTGAAAGTTTCCCCCCTGAATACTAGCTCTGTTATAACCCATCTACCCCACTGATCCTCCTTCTTCCTCTTAACCTGGGTATCCTGTCTCCTACCCAGAATCGCCACACCTCTCGTCTTTGTGTTTTGGTTAGTTTTTGCTAGTACGCTAAAACCAAGCTGGTCCAGTAAATAAGCCTTAGTACCTTCAATGTGTGTTTCCTGAAGACAGACTAAGTCGGGATTTAACGATTTTAGCAGAGCCGCTGTTTTAAGCCTTTTATTTAGCTCATTTAGTCCACAGATGTTTATTGAGATTATCCTACAAGTCATTATACTTCAAACGTTTTCCTACTCTCTGTATGTACCTATGCCAGCAATATTCAATAAACTTCAAAGTTTCCTTGCCTTCAGTTCTATTTACTAAGCTGATGTGCAATTTATCGCGCAAATCTTGCTTTATTCCCCTGCGTGTACTGTGCTTGCAATCACCTCCCAAGTGCATGTCTTTCCCCCCCCACCTCACCCCCCCTTCTCCCCTCTACCCCCCTCCCCTTTGGATCCCTCCCCCCCTTACTACAGGCAAATAGGTCAATCCTGACCTATGTGTAGCCCCTGTAGTCTGCAGAGTCGCTACTCTCCCCCATCCTGATCACTCATCTGTTAGATATAACTGTATGCACTTTTATTCTGATGTTATACCTTACGGGGTTTTTTGTGGGCTTTTTGGTGGGGTTTTTGGTGGAGTTCTGACTCTACTCTCCTTTCCTTTATCTAGCTCCGTGATTTCTGCTAGATATTCCCCCGCTTTTATCTCGGACGTAAACATCTTGGTGTACCCCTTCCTAATGACTTTCAATCTTGCCGGGAATAACAGATAAGCCTCTGCACCTTGCTTTTGGAAGGGTACTATCATTTGCCTTAGCTTCCACCTTCTTTCCACGGTGACGTGGCAAAAGTCTGGTCTGGCAAAAAATGTGTTTCCGTCAGCTGTCTTTCTGGAATCTGGTCTCGCTTTATCGATTATTTCTTGCCTTGCTAGAAAGTTCCCTAGAAAGACCAGCATTGCTCTTGGTATTACATTCTCTTGACCCCCACGATTTTTTCTAACGAACAGAGGGTATCTGTGGGCTCTTTGTACTTCTAATTCCCAGTGCCATTTTGATTCTGGGAAGGCCTCTTTTAGGACTTTAACCACGTATCCTCTAGGATCCTGACCCTCCCGCCCTTCCTCCAGTCCCAAAAGTCTTACGTTGTTCCGCCTTTGGCGGTTTTCGAAATCTTCTAGCTTCCATTGTAGGTCTTCCACTACCTTTCCTTGTTCCGTTTTAAAAGTCTGCCATTCTGTCACCTCATCTTCCACTCTGCTAGTCCTTTCTTCAACTTGAGTTACTCTCACCTCAACCTCTTCCTGCTTTCTGTTTACTCTTCTCAGAGAAGCTTGAAGTTTCTTTGTGTCTCTTTTTGCTTTTCGGCTTTCTGCTCTGGCCTCTGACTGCATCTGTTTCAGAGTTCCAAACAACATTTCCAGAGTAACATTTTGACCCCTTGACTTCCCGAAATTTTCTCCCTCACCCTGGTCATTTTCCTGGTAAGTCTCTGACGTAGCAGAATAGTCCCACGACAGTTTTTTATTCATACTACTTCTAGACCCTCTTCCATCTCTTCTGTCTCTTCTGGGTCCAACTCTTCTTTTTTCCTGAGTCACTAGTTCCCTGGAATCTTTACTTGTATCTGAGCCAGGAGACTGATCAGTGCAACTCCCCTCGTCCCCATTTTCAGGTTCACTAATATCTGTAGTATCAGAGCCCTCATTGACTGAGAAAAACTCAGGGGAACCCCCCCTGGTGCCTCTGTCTTCTGTGTCACCCTTAACATTGTCCCGGTCATTCTCCAACTCTTGCTGCTCTTCCAAGTTCTGGGTGCTCCAGCTCGGGTCAGAGTGTTGTAGAGTTTTTTTGTTCAATCCTATCTCCACATTGATCAGCGCGTCTAACATTTGAGAATTGTTGTGTCTCTCCAGCTGCTCTAGCGCGTTATGCTCTAAATCAAGTCTCTCTGTCTCCCCCTCGCTCACCTTCTCATCCCCGGTGCTCTGTGCCGCTTGCAGCGCGGCATCTCCCACAGCATTCAGTGGTTGCCGAGCAACCGGGTCTTCGGCGCTCACGCTGGCGTCCTCGCGGTCTGCAATCTCTTCGGCGCCCGCGTTCAGCCCGGCTGAGGGCCGCGGGGTTCCTGGTCCGATCTGCGATACCGATGCCTGTCCGCTCAGAGCTCCAGATTGCCGAGGGTCAACCGCCTGTAACTGAGCCAGCGGGGGTACCTTAGAGCCAAAGGACTCAGGTAAAGTCGACTGCCGCATCTGCTCCTTTGCGGTCACCATTTGCACACACTGTGTTTTCCCTGCTAAGTCCAGTATTAGCTCCTTTACAGCCTTACTCGCTGATGAGCGGGTCTCTGGTTTTGCCTCAATCTTCTTTTCTTGTCTTTCAGTTTTTCTGAGCAGGGCACTCTTAGCAGATCGGTTAGAATGCTCCGTTTGTTTTTTGGTGACAGTAGCTAGTACTTTTGGGATTGCACCTTCTCTTATTGCTGAGCCTTTGGTAGACCCTGTTGTTACTGATTTGTCTTTTTCTTTTTCTTTATCTTTGTCCTTGTCCTTATCCAGCTTATCCAGCTTACTTCTTTGCGACATTTTAGGGGGTACTTTAACACCGTTAAACAAACTTCTCCAGCAGCTCGACAAAGTCTTCCCCGCTTTGATTGAAGCTCTCCTCAGTAAGCCTGCCCTGAATGCTCCTGCCGTGATGAGGGATAATAGTCCCGCCAGGACCCACATCCCCGAATTCACAAGTCCATTCACATCCTAGGAGGGAGAGAGGAAAAAAAGCGACTTTCCTCTACAGAGCTACGGCGGCCATCTTGCCTCCACCGATTGTCCGTTATGACCATACACTTAGTTTTATCAATGTTTATTTCTAATCCCTTGGTCACACAATAGCAGCTAAAGGAGTTTAAGAGTGCCTTGAGGCCCTTCTTGGTTTGGGATATTAAGATGGTATCATCCGCGAAGAGCAACGCAGGCACCCTCTCTCCATTAAGCTGTGGGGAATCATTAATACAACCGTTCAAATAATCAGGCACATCATTGACAAATAAGGAAAATAAGGTGGGGGCCAAGACGCATCCTTGCCGAACACCACGCTCAATGGGAATGTTACGCGTCAGTTCACCATTTGGACCCCACCTGATGTTAGCGTGGTTTCTAGCATGCAACTCAATTATTTGGACCAAGAGACACCCTGGCAGACCAGCTTCACTCAGGGACCTCCAGAGCAGGTTGCGGGGGACAAGGTCGAATGCCGCTCTCAGATCTACGAAAGCTACATACAAATGACCTTTCCTAATGTGCACGTATTTCCAAATTATACAGCAGAATCTAAAGATCTGATCTATGGTACTGGTCTTACTCCTAAAGCCTGCTTGAAATTTAGAGAGTATTGCTGATTCCTCCAGCCAATCATTAATCCGAAATAGTAAATGTTTGGCATAGAGTTTTTGCAGGGTGTCCATTAAACTAATTGGTCTGTAATTTGAAGGTACAGATCTATTCCCCTTTTTAAAAATTACAACAACTTCTGCTGCACGTCAACTATCTGGAAATTGACAACTTTTAGACAAAACATTGAACAAGCGATTTATATAAGGAGCCCAAACTTCAATATCATGTTTAAATAAATCTCCCGGTATTTTATCAGGGCCAGGAGCTTTACTGTTTTTTAGTTCATTAATTGCCCTTTTTGTTTCCTCCAGTGTAAAGTCAAGACATTCAATAGGTGGAGGGAGCCATGGTATCTCGTCGACACCACTATTATATTGTTTATAAAGTGATGTGAAGTGTGTCACCCAAGTCAATTCATCTAAAAACGTGTCCTTCACAGCTCTACCTGCATGCCCCTCATTTGCAACCAGCCTCCAAAAGCCAACATTGTCATTTAGTTTTGCAGCAACTAACATCTCAGCCCAGATCGATTCTTCCCATAGTTTTTTTGCAGTTTTTTGGGCACGCTTATACTCCTCCCTTGCTGATTTGACTTCTTCCTTTGATTTACTTTTAATAGCAAGCAAAAGCTGTCTCTTAGCCAACCTACATGAGTGATCATACCATAGTTTTCCATGGCATCCTACTCGTACATTGTGTTGCTTTTTCTTAGGCATTTTTGACAAACAAGTTTTTAGTTCATTGAAGAAAACATTGTGTAATTCGAAAAAGTGATCAAAATGGTCAGGTAAAAAAGGTTGTCCAGCTATAGGTCCAAACATTGTCCCAAAGAGCGAATATACCGATGCTAAGGCCTTACCATCAGACAAGATATAGGGCCATTTTAGTGCACGTCTATTATTATTAATGTGTACCTGCTCACACGGATTACCAGTGACAATCTCAGTCGATGTAATAGTTGAGTTGGCAGGGATGTCACTAATCAGTTGCGCATCGATATAAAGTTCTAGGGGATGGTGATCACTTTCCTCCCTGCTTGCCACTTTTAGGTCAACCAAATAATGCCAAATATTTAGTGAAACAAGTATAAAGTCTAAGTTACTTTTTGATTTTACAAAAGTTGGTTTTTTTGTCAAGTCGGATGGGAGGCGGCCATTGCATGCTCTGAGACCATGATCTGCAGTTAGCCTCAATAGTTGGACGGCCAGAGTAGAGCATTTAACGCAATTTGAAGTCTCAAGCTGGGGAATTTTATACGCTTGATCTTCATCCTCAAAGACATCAAAAATCCCAAGAACCGGTTCAAAATTGCAGTTTAGGTCGCCTGCCAAGATTACCGGAGCATCACCAACCACCTTTTTCAAGAAGTGGTCCAATGTTTCCAGAGTAGGTGAGACCTTGGAGTGGCCAAGGGGTCTATTATAGACATTAACAATATAGCATTCATTCCCCTTTGAGGTTACAAGTTTTAAAGCCAGAATATCAGGAGTTCCTGTGTCAATGGTTTCAACCCTTACTGTCAGGGCAACTTTAAGCCATGTGATCAATCCCCCTGACGGCCTCCCCCTGTCGGACCTAACTGCCTCAATACCAAAGGTTTTATATCCGATCCTATGCGGAATATCCATTGCCCATGTTTCTTGCAATAAACAAAAATCACTGGAGTCAACATAATCAGCCCAATCTGGGTCTTTCAGATTTTTGCCGACACCAGCAATGTTCCATGACAAAATAAACAACTGTGGGATTGGTCCACTACTAGAACAGGTGTAGTCATCAATGAGCGGCACAGGTTCCGACTGTAAATTTACACTATCTAGCTGTATGTCAGCAGTTTGGTTCTCCACTTCGGTGGACACAACCCTTACTACAATGTTAGTCTCCTCATCAAGACAACCCTCATCCAAGGATGGTAAATTCGCTACTGAGAGTCTATCCTTATTCTGATAGTCCCATATTCTGCTATTACTCTTGACTCCCGCTTCCTTGCTCTGTGATAACTTGCTTTTATTAGTTCTGGGATAGATATTCCCATCACCAAGTATACAGTAAGTGTCATATAGCTTAGGGATACAGTTTGGCATAGACTCAAGTCAGTCAACAGCATCTAAGCAACTGAACCTATTAAAGGTGGGAATACCATTCCACATATTTCGGTCAACCTGTCTGGCCAGATTTGGTACATAACCTTGGTGCTGTTTAACAGTATTCCAGTTGAACCCATAGTTTAAAGGCCTAGGTGGTGGATAAAAAAACGATAAAGGCCTAGCTTCAATAGGTGATGTATCTCCATATGATTTCCATGTGCAAATCTGATCGGCACTATGGGGTTCCTCAAATGAAATAACTATACAGTCACCCGGAATTGATTTAGCGATAGGTCCTACCCATGGAACCCTGCGAACCATAAGGATTTTACTTTTCATATGGTTTGGAATCGGTTTATTTGAATGTAACCAATAGACCACCTTGTTTTTTAGAGATTGAAAGTTCTCTTCATATTGGTTTCCCAATTCAGGTACCCCGGTGAGAACAATTACAAAAGGACTGGCATCAGGAGGCAGATCAATATACCCTCCTTTAAAGTTGTTGTAAGCATGACCTGATTGATAATTAGACGTGTTTGTTCTGTTGGCAAAGGATCTATCAGCCAGGGATTTGTTAAGGCCAAAAGTAGTATGAGTATTGGCAAATATATTGGATGGGGATTTCTGCGGAACGGGAGTATTGGGGACAGAGGAATGGGTAACAGCAAAATTAGCCAACTGTGACTTTTTACTTTGTACAGGACCCTTCAACGAGGGTTTACTAGTGATGTTTACAGATGGCGGGTTCAAAGGTGTAGGATTAGATTTTATTAAGGTACTTGTTGCCAATTTTGCACTTGTGTTTTTTACTGCTCCCTCTTTTTGCTGCTGTACACTAGATGGATTTAGATTCAGGTGTACCACAGGGGCCGAAGTAGAAGCCTGCATGGGAATTACAGGTGTATCACTACAATTAAGACTTAGGCTAGATAAGGTTATAACACTTTTCTCCACCTCAAGTAGCTGGTTCTCAATGCCAGTTAACCTGACTTCTAACGGCCTGAGAAGTTTCTTAAGTGTCTCCCATACTAGTTTTAAAAACTCTTCCCTTTCCCCTTCTTGGTCAACCATGGATATGGAAGTTTTCTCACCCTCATTAACAACCCATAAATCCGAGTTTAGTGCCTCTATATTGTCATTACTACTTTGTATAGTTGGAAGCATGTGATCAGACCCAATCATAGGAATAGATGCAATAGTTGTTTGTGGAGCCCCCCCTGTGACGCATTGGCTTGAACCTACCTTTGCATTTTTCCTAGCGTACACGGATAGATGTTTCCGTTTTTTCTTTTGTTTGGGTATTGCTTTGACGACTCCCTGGTTTTTATTCGAATCCGCTTCCCCCAAAACCTTATCATCATCAACATTTTTCGCACCCTCAACATTCTCTATCAGTGGATCCGAAGATGGAATACTTTCAGATACAACACTGACAGATAGCTTCGAGGGGACTAAATCATGATCAGCAGAGGGAGCTGATTCCTCAGAGATAGAATGAACCTCGGCCAAGGTGATGATTGGTGTGGGACCAGTAGTGCGCTCTGGAGTTTTTGAGAAGGCAATGTTACCTAGCGAAGATTTTTTCCTTAGTGCTAATTCAGTTGAGAGCCTTCTTGCAGACTCTAGCTCCATGGACACTCTATGCTGGAGTTTGGTGATTTCACTATCGATCGACAAGCTAGTCCGTGTAATGAAATCGTCCAGGGTCCCAGTAGCCTTTTTCACAGACTTAGTGGCCTTACTCCGAGTTTTGCGAACAGACATTATTTAAATGGTAAGTAGGGGTCTATAAGACACAGGTGAATCTGGATACCGTGATAAATACAGCCAAGAGAGATGGCCCGGTCCGGTCTTACGCGGTCTGGAACGGCCTGAAACGGCCCGGTCTTTGCCCAGTCTTCGCCCGGGCTGCGTCCCGCGCTGCGGGAGTTTGAGGTAACAATATAGGGGGCGGGCCAGCAGGGAGAGCGGACCGGAAGCTGGTGGTCAGTCTTGCAGGGACTTCTGGGTATTGAAGTCCCCGCACGCTCGCAGCCCCGCTGAAGCCTCACACCCAGTGCTGCCTTGCCGCCTTGTTCAGGGCTCCTTTGATGTTGTACCCCGTGACCTGGAAGGCGAAGCGGCACCCGCGGAGCGGGTGCGGCGAGGAGTGGGCTGGTGCTGGTGAAAGTGCTATTATGCCTCTGCGCTTCAAACAGGAACCTCCGTAATGCAAACGAGTAAGTGTAAAGAGATTATAAAAAAGGGTGATCATGATGCTTATTTTAAATAAATAAAAATAAATTAATTTCACACAAATTGAAAAGTTTAAAAAGAGGTTGATTTACTAAATAGCAAGGCATCAAAGAAGAAGAATTTAAAAAATAAATACTTAGGGGCCCATTAGGATGGCATCCCAACATAAAACGGGACCGCCCGCTATAAGGGTGGCGGTCCCGTGGGGGCCATTAGGATGCGCCCGCATTTTCAACATTGCAGCGAGCGGTGCTAAAAGCACCACCGCCGCAAAGCTAAAAATGCACATTGTGCACTTCAATGCACAACGTGACAGGCACCGCGTGGTGCCTGCCACATTATACAGTGAAGTGCAGGGGGGTACCATAGGTACCCCCCATGTGCACCCCCCACTACCCCGGAGGTCCAACCGGCCACGACAAGACATTCCTTCATGCCTTTCTGTGGCGCGTTGCCGCCACGGAAAAGCATGTCCCAGCACACACCCTAATATGGATGGCGGTGTCTAACAGACACCGCCACCATATGAAACCCTTTTCTGCCCGGTCAACTCCTTGACTGGGCGCAAAAGCGGCGCGACGATCTTTCTGTCCACCGCAGTCCTCCCGCCATAGCATGGCGATGGCGATCCGCCCCACATCCTAATGGGGCCTTCAATGTTTGAAATAGTATTTTGTTTTTAAATGTTATGCCGAAATTGCCTTGTATACTTTAAATATACATTTGATAAAAATGGAATATCGTAGAAAAAAATGTACTGCAAAAGATTATTTTTGAAATGTAAAATTTGATTTTGTAAAAAATGTAATCCTAAAAATAATTTATATAAAAAGTATGTCTATTTATTTTTATTAGTGCCTTTAAAACAAACATTTTTAAAATAGTTGCTACCTTTGAAAAATTGCAAATATTATCATTTTAAAAAAGAATTATTTAAAAAAAATATATTTTTTAAAATAGTTACTCATTTAAATTTTAAGACCACAATATTAAAACAAAAGCAATTTTTTAACAATAGACAGCAAATTAAATGATTTCCATGTATTTGATAAGGTTGTGCCCTCACCTGCTTTTCACCTGTTTTCGAATAAAGAAGCAAAGACCATTACTACAGAGTACTCCACTCCTTGTATCTACTAATCTCAATACCGAATTTGAATTTAGCCTGCAAAGTTATATGATATTGAGGACATAAACCTATCAAACATATCGAAAATGTGCCTTCTCCTAGGTGGTCTCTGATTGAAACCACAAGACTGGTATGTGCAACAGATTAAATGTGGGTCCTGACAAATTGGGTGTGAACCCTGGCAGCACCCATTATCTGAAAAAGCTAATTAAATGATGTTTGGATTATAAAATAAAAAACAAAGGACAAAGAAAAATGTTTAATCAAAATAGTTTTATTAGTAACAAAAAAATACAATCATTTACAATTTAAAAAAAATAAAAAAGAAGTAAATAGATTTACAATTTAAATACAATAAAGAAAGGCAGATAAACATTTGAAATCTATTTATTTGTTAACGTTCCCACACTTTCTCATAGATTACAATTTGGAGAATTGTCCTTTTTTAATTTTTACTGTTGCTGATTACGTTTGGGCGTATATTTCTTCACTTGGTGGAGTATCGCGAGCAAGTATGCAAGATAAATCTGCGCTCGGGTAAGTCACAAATAAAGACTGTAGCTGGTCACATTTAGTGTAAGGGTAGAGGAGGAAGGTATTTAGTTAGTTAGAAGTGTTTATGGTTACGTTTGTATGTTTTGTTAACAACGTTTTTTCCTATGCATGCAGCAGTTCTATGCTTACGTCGGGCTTGTCTTTTGTTTTTTACTCGTTTAAAAAAAAAAAAGTTAACTCAAATGAGCACTTTGAAGGAAAAAAAAGTTGTTTACAAAATCTTTTTTTGATTGGTTAACCTTTTGGTTATGCGATTTTTTATTAAAAAAAACTAAACGCATGTATTTGGAACGACGAGCATGTGCGTTTATGGAATAAATGGATGGGGTTAGTAGCCAAAAGTTTCCTTACTGTGGATTTGGGGTTGATTTTGGATGGATTTACGTCTTGCTTCCCAAATAACTTTGAAGGTGAGAGGATTGCCAAGTTGGATTGTTTGTTGCGTTTTTTGCCATTTATAACTAACAGTTATATATAGGACAAATTTAAAATTAGTTAAAAAACAGTCATTTGTGCAAACATTTTCACCTGTAACTTCTTCAAATAATGAAAGCTGTTTGAAAGCAATATACCGTTACATCCGCTGGACCTTTCTAGTTGTGGGGATATATAGGACTTGTAGGTTCACCAAGACCCTGACGAACCCTGAGCCAATAACTGAGCAGCATCTTGCAATGGTTTTTTATTATGTACTGGGTATGGAGCAATACGTTTGGGAAAATATATACATGGAAAAATCGGTATGAAAGACACCTATGTATTACAGAAATAGGAACAAAATATAGAGTTTAGAAACAGTAGATATTTGTATATTTCCGAATCTGTGAATACCCATACTAGCATGAGAATTATAGGTCATTTTTCAAAATGACTTCTTTTTTACACATTGTCTCATTTGGATGGCAGAAATGCATTGACAGTCAAAAGGTAATACCAGTTGCTCTACAATTCTGTGTTACCCCAAGTCTCTTGATAAAAATCGTACCTCACTTGCGTGGGTCGGCCCAGTGCCCGCGATAGGAAATGGCTTAAAACACAACGTGGACACACTTTTATTTCTACAGTGAAAACTGACCCTTTTTTTGAAAAGCGCCTAGCTGTCGATTTTGAACCCTAGCCGGCACATTGGGAGACCTAGTATACCTATACATTATTGAAAACTAGACACCCTGGGGAATCCAGGCTGGGGTGACTTGTCTGGCTCTCTTCAGGTTCTGTTACCCAGAATCCCTTGCAAACCTAAAAATGTGTCCAGAAAACACATTTTCCTCACATTTCTGTGGTGGAAAGTTTTGGAATCTGCGTGGATACACAACTTTCCACCCACCCTGCGTTCCCCAGAGTCTTCAGAGAAAAATTGTACCTCACTTGTGTGGATAGGCCTAGTGCCCGCGACAGGAAACGGCCAAAAACACAACGTGGACACACCACATTTTCACAGTGAGAACTGACCCCTTTTTTCCCAAAGGACCTAGCTGTAGATTTTGAACCCTAGCTCTGCCGGTACCTAGGGAAACCTAGCAAACCTATACATTTGTGACTACTAGACACCCAGGGCAATCTAGTATGGGCTGACTTTAATGGCTCTCACCAGATTCTGTTACCCAGAATCCCTAGCAAACCTAAAAAGTTGTCCAAAAAAACAAATTTTCCTCACATTTCTGTGGTGAAAGTTCTGAAATCTGCATGGATGTAGAGAATTCCACCCACCCCACGTCCCCCAAAGTCTTCCGTGAAAAATGGTACCTCACTTGTGTGGATGGGTCAAGTACCCGCGACAGGCAAGGGCCCAAAACGTATTGAGGTGACATCAAAATTACCTATCACAAAACAACCTGGTTTTGCAAGGGGGTCTCATGAGTTTTTGGCCCAGTGCTCGGCGGCCATCTAGGGAAACCTACCAAACCCACACATTTCTGAAAACTAGACTCCCGGGGAAGTCCAGCAAGGAATGGCTTGCGTCGGTCCCCTAATGTTTTTCTACCCAGAATCCCCTGCAAACCTCAAATTTAGCTGAAAAAAATCAAATTTTTCTCAAATTTCTGTGTGGGAAAGTTCTGGAATCTACGTGGATCCACAAATTTCATCCCACCCAGCTTTCCCTCAGGTCTCCTGATAAAAATGATACCTCACTTGTGTGGGTGGGTCAAGTACCCGCAACAGGCAAGTGCCCAAAACCTATTGAGGCGACATCACAAAACAACCTGGTTTTGCCAGGGGTGTCACCTGGGTTTTTGTCCCCGGGCTCCGCAACCATCTTCGGGAAACAACCAAACTCAAACATTGCTGAAAACTAGTCATCCGGGGAAGTCCAGCGAGGTATGGCTTGCGTGGGTTCCACAAAGTTTTCCTACCCAGAATCCCCTGCAAACCTCAAATTTATCTGAAAAAAATCACTTTTTCACAAGATTTTTGCGTGGGATCACCGTACCGGCATAAATGTCCTACCACCCAGCGTTCCCCTTGTTCTCCCGGGTAAAATGATACCTCACCTGGGGTGGGGGCTGCCCAGAAACCTATATAAAAAAAATCCCTGGCGCTTAGTGGGCTTTCTGCCTCCTCCCCGGAGGGCAGATCAGGGGCTATTGCCCTCATCTGATTCCTGGGGCGCAGAAAGTCTTTTTTTCTTTTGGAGGTAGGGTAGGGGCATTTGTATGCCCATTCTGGGCAGCCCCCAACCCGGGCCTATAGGAAAAATAATCCCTGGCATCTAGTAAGCTTTCTGAACCCCCGGGGGGACATATTGGTGGCTACTGCCACCACCTGGCCCCTGGGGTGGGAGAAAGACTGGAATTTTGTGGGGGGAGGGGTGAGTGCATTGGCATGCACATCTTGGTCATCCCCCACCCCTAACTTTATCAGGGGAAAATCCCTGGTGTCTAGTGGGCTTTCTGCCCCCCCCCCGGGGGCAGATTGGGGGCTACTGCCCCCATTCGCCCCCCCAGGAGGGACAGAAATACTGTACCTTTCTTTCGGGGGTGGGGGCATTGGCATGCCCATATTGGGCAGCCCCTACCCAAAAATATAATTTAAAAAATCCCTGCTATCTAGTGGGCTTTCGGCCCCCTGGGGGCAGATTTGGGGGCTACTGCCCCATCTGCCCCCCAGGAGGGGCAGAAAGACTGTACCTTTGCTGCAGGGGGGCATCGGCATGCCCATATTGGGCAGCCCCTACCCCTCTTTATATATTTTTTTTAAAACCCAGGTATCTAGTGGGCCTTCTGTCCCCCGGGGTGGCAGAATGGGGGCTACTGCCCCATCTGCCCCCCAGGGGTGGCAGAAAGACTGTAATATTGTGGCCGGGGGTGGGGCATCGGCATGCCTGTTTTGGGCAGCCCCCACCCCTAGTAAATATCCCATGGAAAATCCCTGGTGTCTATTGGGCTTTCTACCCCCCCCCCCCCAGGGGGGCAGAAAGACTAATCATGCCAAAATATTTATGGGGGAAGCAAAGGCCCTTACCCAACGGGCCGCTCCCCCTCCCTGGTGCCTAGTGGGTGGATCCCCAAGGGTACCATTGGAAAGGGGACATTCTCCCCTTTCCAACGATACCTCTCCTAAGTTTCTACGTGCTCAGGGGGTTGAGATAGCCCCCTGAGCACATAGAAACTGAAACTGAAATGAGCCTCTTGGCACATTTCAGTTTCAGTTTTACTGAAAAGACATCAGCGTGACGTGCGCGCCGATCGTCATTTCAGGGAAACCAGGGGGGCGGCCCCAGGAGCTGGGGAAGCTCTTCCCCAGCTCCTGAGGCTTTAGGGGAGAAAAAGGAATCCCTCTAGTGCCCGCACCAGAGGCATTTCCGGTGCTGTGTGCTATGACGAACTGGACTCGACATGAACACACGCCCACTGTGTGCGATGACGAGTCCAGCTCATCATGAGCACCAAAGGGGTTAAAGATATGCACGGACCTGATGTTTGCATTCAGGATTAAAGCGAAGCATTTGGAATCTTTGTTGTTCAGGTGATTCTTGGATGAGTCTGGATTTGAAGACAAGTACAAGTTTGGGAGAAAGAAAACATCATAAGGTAGGAAAATGTTTTTCTTTTTTTATTATTGCTGTAACAAATCTAATTTGTAATACATTTAATAATTTAAAAAACAGGCAAGTAACTTAGAATAGGTGTAGGCTAGTGTAGGATATGTGCAATTTTGTCTAGGTAGTATGAAGCCACCATCAACGGGAATTGTTGAATCCATCCCAATAGTCTTTCAGACTTTTCTTTAGTTCTTTTTTAAATTCTTGGGTTCAGACTACCAGACAAAGAATGCCAAAATTCCCGTTTCTTGGAAACTTTGCATCTTCTTCAAAATTTCCCAAAAAATGATAAAGTTAGGGTGTCATTTACAAAATGATTTATTGAAGGAGTTATGCTATCCCTCTATGGCATTATTGGTCTTTGCTCCACCCTCTAAGCTGGTCGTGTAACAGTTCCAAAATTTGACAGGAAATCTCTGATTCCTCCTGCAACCCGACCTGCTTAGATGGCTCAGCCAAATATCCTCGAAGTGATTTAGAATGGGACCCAATGTATTGCTACAAAATACTCTGATTCATTTATTGATGTGTAGTACTCTTTCCTGTCAGGTGGAGCAGTGCAAAATGCAGTTCGTTTTTTTTAATTCAAATTGAAGTTTACTATCAGATATGTAATCTTCAACTAGGGATGTTTTTTAATTTTGCACAAATAGGCCTGAGAAAAGTGAAAAAAATCTTTGAATGTTGGTTTCCGGGTAGGTTTTACTAATGGTGTCAATCATTGATAATTGAATAAAAGGCCACGGCAAAGCAGCGGAACAAACAATCTAAAGCTGGTACAGGAAAGGACTATTTAAAGACTGGTCAATCATCCCCGACATCAATATCAGTCCCACCATCTAAAGGAGCTAGGAGAGGGAGAAGAAATGCTCAACAGAGAATGGAATTAAAAGCAAAAGTACTGGCGCTGACTGAGAAAAACAAATTGCCCGGGCAGGACGACTTTGATAAAACATCGGAGGAGTAGGAGGATGAAGAGACACTATCTGAGCTCTCAGCGGATCTAAGTATGTTGGCTGTGGGAGGGGAAGAAGGTGGAGGAGAAGAGGAAGGAGGTGAAATATTTAGTAGAGAGAACGATACCTTGGTAAAATCCAAACTGTACCCTCTCTTCAGTAAAACAGCGATGAGGGGAGACCCACAAGTACAACGGACCCAAGTACGGAGGGCCAAAAAGCGGAAAATGAATTATGCCCACAGGTTAAACAAGGTGAAAAGGATGCACCTAATCCGGAAGGTCCCGTCCCTGCTCAAACTACAAACCCACAGCCAGTATCGAAATTGAATTTGGAGCCAGAGCAACAAGAAATCTTAAGTACAGTTTCTCAGGGGAGATCAGTTCCAGCTAGTCAGCCACCGATCAATGCACCGGTTAATGCTGATCAAGCATCTTTATGGTCATCACATAAGGAAGTTGGGGAAAAGATGCTGACAGCTTATCCGGACTCTGTGCCCAACCCGGGATTAGAGTCAGAAAAGGAAAAGAGAAGAGAAAAGGAGACACCCACCGCTTTAAAGGTCAATGAAACTCTGGGTAGTATAAGAACTGATCAAGACACCTCAACACAGGAAATGCTTACAATCATATTGCAGGAATTGCAAGACATGAAGATCTCGCAAGCATTTGAAATAACACAACTAAATCACAGGTTATCCAAGATGGAAGAAAGCCTAAGTAACCTACCCAGACGGGTGACAGAAGTGGAGGTCCGTGTCTCAGCTTTGGAAGACAACATCGTAATTATGCAGAAAGATCTCCAGGCATTGACAAAAATAAAAGCCAGATGAAAAAAAAGCTGCAAGATTTTGGAAATTATATTAGAAGATCTAATCTGCGCCTTGTGGGAATATCGGAGGGCTTGGAAAGTGCTGAGATGGGGAAATGGACTGAGGCTCTGTTGAAAAAAGCAATACCTGAATTACAAGTAGATCTTACAATCACAAGAGTCCATAGGGTGCCGGCGCATAAACCAGCATATCCAAAGTACCCACGAACAATCTTAATAAACTTCTCCGATTATAGAATTAAAGAGCGAATTCTGAACGTGGCAATATCCAGGAGATCATTTAACACTAATGAAATCAACATTTTTAAAATCTTCTCTGATATGTCAGCAGCCTCTGCCCACAGGCGTAAGGATTTTGTTAAAATGATCGACTCTTTTAAAGCTAAAGGGGCACAGGCAATGATTGTGCAGCAATCTAAGTTAAAAGTCATAGCTAGAGGGAAAATGTTTATTTTTACTGAAATTTTGGAAGCCCAAAACCTACTCTCATAGCTGTATAAAGTGGAGAAGTGTGGCTCAATGGTTAGAGCGGCAGACCCTGATGCAGAGGTCTAGCCCCGGACCAGGGTTCAATTCCCCGCCTCGGCGGGTCTTGGGCTCAAAAATTCCATGGACCTGATAATTCTCGCCTCGGTGCCTATTCCAATCATGGAGTCCCACTCTGCAACTCTGGGCAATAGCTTGCTTAATCTCCACAACGGCCCCCACAATGCTAAGGATGCCTCGCCTCCACCTTGGGGGTGTCCAGGAGTGGACACCTCACAGGGAAAGCCAGGATGGGTTCCACAGCGGTATTCGTACAAGCGCCTTGAGACCCTTGCGGGTGAGTAGTGCGCTATACAAGTATACATTTACATTTACATTTAAAGGAAAAAGAAAATCTGTAAGGCTTTTTCAAGGGGCGGAGGAGAGGCGAACCAAGGGACGCAGCAGGATGCAGCAAGATGGATTCAATAAAAAGAGAGAGGTAGAAGGAAGGATAGTGGGACAAGATGGGGTTTTCCTTCTTTTGGGGAGAGTGGGAGGGCGTAGGGAAGGGGTTGAAGCAATTAGAAAAAGAGAGTTCATAGACAGAATTTTTTTTTATTTTCGGAGTAAGTTAAGGAAAAGGAAACGGAGTGTTGTTGAAGAAGGATACCAACGAATGTACATATTGTATATTTCGTATATCGAGTATTGCACTTTGATGCATGTCTGCATAATTGCTATTATCTGTACTGTAGTAGTTTGGTTTGATTGGCTTAACAGTCAGTTTGATTTTCCCCTTTAAACAGCTTTTTTGCACAGTTGAAATGCATGTCTGCATAATTGTTAGAACGTGTACTGTAGCACTTTGGTCTGATTGGCCTAACAGTTGGCTTGATACCCGATTCTGCTCTTTAAACAGCTCTTTGCACAGTTAATACGAAATTGCCCTATGGTATGCTGGCCTAAATGCGTGATTTGCACTCTTCTGTATGACTTGTTGTCATTTTGGAAGAAAAGATTTAAGAATTTAAGCGGTTGTTTATACATATGTTTTGCACATCTGCACGAATTGCATTTTAGAAATGCATTTTTGCACATATAGTACAAACCGCATGCTAAGATTGATACCCCTAGGGGGTATATGTATTTTGGTCTATTGTTGTTTCTTTGGAAGAAGCAATTCAAGAAATTAAGTGGTTGTTTATATATACGTTTGCATATTTATACAAACTGCACTTTAGGAATGTCATTTTTGCTTGTATAGTACAAACTGCATGTTAAAATGGATCTCCTAGGGTGTTTATGTATAATACAGCCCATATTTTTCTCTTCCCAGTGACTTTATGAACAGGAGCTAAATGTTAATTCTGTCTCTTAACGTTAATGGTTTAAACAATGGACGTAAAATTTGTGCAATAGAAAGTTGGCTAAAAAGCCACCATCCGGATGTGATCTTTTTACAAGAGACACATCTACGAGCCTCAGCAGATGCTAGTAAATTGTTCAAAAACTGGGCAGGCTTCCATTGCTCAGCTGTGTCAGGGAAAGCTCAGAGGGGCGTAAGCATCTACATAAGTAAGCATGTCCAATTGCAGGTTGAGACATCTCATTCCGATGTAAAAGGCAGATGGACATTCCTACATGGGAAGATAAATCGCACAAATGTGATACTTGCTACAATGTATGCACCAGTTGTAGATGACCCGCTCCCGATTTTACAGCTAAAACAAGCACTGTCAGGTATACCTGATCAGATTATATGGGGGGGGGTGGATTTTAACTTTTTTCAAAACCCAGGGGTTGATTCTACAAAAAAAGACCGAAGGCAAAACAAACCGCAAGTAGCTAATGCGCTGTTGAGTTGTAAAACAGATCTAGACATCTTAGACAAATGGCGGCTGAATAATTTTTAAAACACGTGAATATTCTTGCTATTCGGCAAAGTATGATTCATCGTCAAGGTTAGACTTTTTTCTAATCTCACATAGTTTGGAAATCAGCAAATATGAGCATATAGTGAATGCCTCCCCAGATTAGCCCTCATTAAGATGGAAATCTTTCCAGGGACTAAAGAGGGGGAAACATCGAGGAGGTGGCATTTTAATAAACTAAACTTAGCAGATAAGCAATGGTGCACAGATCTAGAGAAGGAGATTATCTCCTTTTTTACTATAAACAAGGATTCTGCCCCCATTAACATCACATGGGATGCCTTTAAAACTACACTGTGAGGCATAATCACCTCAAAAGAGATACCTAAACAGAAAGCTAGAAAGGAGGAAAGAATGGCATTAGAAAATAGGCTGACTCGTGCGAATCAAGAATATTTTAGAAATAGGACTTCAGAGAACAGGCAAGAAATAGCAAATGCCAAAACACGAATGAGGAAATTTAATTATGAATTAGGGGATAGGGCAAGTAGAACATATCTTCAGAAAAGCTATGAAGATAGTGAGTATACAGGAAGACTGTTAGCTTGCAGGCAAAGGAACAGCAAGTCAGGAACAGAGTCGAATGTATAGAGCACAAAGTAACTAAAACCTGTGTTGAAACTGATCCACTAATAGGTGAAGTGTTTCTTGAACATTATAAAGACAGTTATCAGATATCGAATCAGGTCCCTGTAGAGATGATTGATGAATTTGTGCAAGGAACTGCCAATTCCAAGTTTGGAAAATAACTACAAGGAATTGCTGCTAGCCAATTTCACGAGGGAAGAATTGGATTTGGTTATCAACTCCTTGACTAATGGTAAAGCTACCGGAGAGGATGGCATTCTCTCCCTGATTTTATTTGCGCTATTTATAGAGCCTTTAGCAATTGAAATTAGGGAAAAAAGGGCCCACACAGTACCAATTCAAGGAATGACGAACATAAAATTATATGCTGATGACATTGTTCTCTTCCTGAACCCAAAAATAGAAACCCAATCGGATGTTATGAGAATATTTGCAGACTTTGAAAAAATAGGGGGATATAGGATTAATAAGTCTAAAACAGAAATTATTTTTTGTAATTGTGATACGAATTCCCTCTTATTGGAACTTAGACAGACATATAATACACGTCCAAAGAGGTATTTGGGCTTTTAAGTATATGAGAGAGTAGAAGATCTTTTTGTATTAAACTATGTTCCTCTCTTGAAAAAGGTACATTCTCAGTTAACACATTGGAAACAGTTACAATTATCAATAATAGGGCGAGTCGCGTTAATCCGAATGTCTATTCTTCCCTTGTTTAATTTTCTTTTTAGAGCTGCTCCTTGTGCAATACAAACCTCTTTTTTAAGAAATAGACAGTATGTTGTCCTCTTTTGTATGGATAAACAAGATACCCAGATTGGCACTTAGCACTTTAAATTGTTCTGTCGGTGATGGAGGATTATCTCTTCCAATTATTAGAAATTACTACTATGCGACATTTGCACATCATAGTTTTAGATTTTCTTTTAGAGCCTCAGGAGGAGGATAACTTCTTTATGAAAAAGATGCTAAAGGAGTATAATTTAATAGATCCCACATGAGGTATTAAGTACCCAAAAAAAGTGCGTTATAAGACCTTACACTGGCTACTTAAACAAAAAACCCAGCTTTTAACACACTATGATGTTTTACGAATCAATATTTCAACCAGGCTCTCAAATTTATATATGGGGGAAACAGCTCTGTTAGGGAACAATATATTAAGACTGTGGGAAGAAAATGGATATACCAGATCCAGGATTTTATTAAGGGGAATTGTTGGAAAACTTGGGTGGAGATCGAAACAGGGCTTCAATACTCAATCCTAAAATGGTCTTTTATTAGATTGAAACCTATTTTGGAAAAATTAGATATGAATAGCCTGTGTTATAAAACTAATATTAGTGAAGCCCTCCATAGCCCCATGCAATGGAAAATTAGCAATTGGAATAAAATCTTCGATGACAATAAAGAACTTTCACTATATGAAAAAGCCAGGGATAGATGGTAGAAAAGAGAAGGAATGCAAATTACCGAGGCAACCTGGAATAGGCCTAACAAACTCAATGTAGTCGTTTTTAGAGGGGCAAATTTTAAACGTATGTTATATTATTCTAAATGGTCGATATATAGAACACCCTCGTTTCTTCATAATATATACCCGCATATATACCGCAAGTGGAAGATAAATGTTTCCAGTGCGCCGAAAAAGGATCCTGGACACATATCATTTGGGACTGCTCAAAAATCCAGGGTTTTTGGAAGGAGATTGAGAAATATCTTTAAATTATAATTGATCGCCTCATCTCTCTCGATAAATCCATGGCAGTTCTGGGCTACCTCTTTATGCGAGGAAGGTTTATGTATTGCAGCTTTATTAGCAAGATCATTAATACTGCAATTGTGGAGAGCAGAGAAGGTGCCAACCTTTAATGCATGGAGATCAAAATTGTCCAGAATACTAGAATTAGAAAAGAAATACGCAATAAGCGCAGGAGCGGTAAAAAAGTACGAGAAATATTGGAGTATGTTTGAAACATAAGAGAATATTTAGTAGGGGACATAAAAGGATAAAACATATGTATTTGTACGGGTATAGCACATTGCACTTTAGCTTAAGCGGGTAGGATATATAGGTAGTTACACATTTACATTTTTGATTCAGCACTTTGCACTTTAATCTATTAGGGGTTTTTTATGACTGTATTATGGAGTATTTTGAAATGTATATTTATAATATTGTAATGTTTTGTATCTTGGATCTAATCAAATTCCTCCCTTTTCCAATATTTTCAAATATGTATTTGTATATGGTGCAATTGTATGATTTTAAGTCTATGAACTCTCAATAAAAAAAAGTTTTTAAAAAATCATTGATAATTCAAAGTCAATTATTACTTTACTAGGACCTTTGTTTTTTGTTTTAGATTTTACTACTGATAAAAGCTCAGTGTATGTTGAGGATTGCTTATCTGGGAGTAAATTGTATGCTAAGGGAACTACTGTGTGGGTAATATAGGCAGGGTTAGTGTTATTTGGAAAAATGGATGGGATGTGGATTTAAATGTCCCACCCATCATCCGAGTATCACTACTCTCCAATTAAAAAATGTTACTGGGTGTGCTAAAAATTAGAATACATTTTTGAGAGTTTTTGTTGTCATATAAGAGAAAGGTTTTATTAGTAACAGTGACTCTTAATTCAGGAGGAATATTAATATCTGAAAAGGTTTGGGGAGTTACGAGTTGGGAGTAACTTGCCTGTGTTTTACCTTTGATAAATCTTCCTAAATTTGGAATAGTAGACATAGAATTAGCTACATGCATAGGAATATGGTGTGACACCGGGGGCAAGATGGCGGCCGTGTGAAACGGCTGAGCAGCAGCGTTAGCAGTGTGGACATGGCCTCAGCTCGCCTCAAACCCTTCGCTACTTGAAATGCCGTGACTTCCTACCGACTGCCCAGCGTTGAAACAGAGAGAAATTCCGAGGCGATTAAGGCTAAAAGGAGCTGCGGATAAAAAGTGTTCACCACTCCAAACTGCCGAAACTCAATACCGGCTTGGATGCCTCTGATAGCCTCTTACCGCAAAGTACTCCCTTCCGGGCTGTCCAGGGTTGCTGCTGCATTACTCCTCAGGATCGGGCTGGCCAGCAGGTTCTCCGGCGGAGCTCGCGGAGCCGGGGGGCGGAGCCCTGCAGGGGCTCGAACGGAGTCGGCCAGGCGCAGAAGCGGAGAGTGTTGTCCAGGGGCTGTGGCTGTGGAGACAGGAGGCCATGCAGTGAGAGGCAGCAGCCGTTCTCGAAGATGGCTCCAAAAACTAACACTGGAGGTAAGCTGGCAAAAAAAAGAAACGTGGTAGAAAATGCAGCTGCAGTCGTTAACCCCGCAAACTCTGTAAGCATCACCACGGACAGTGTAGGGGCCGAAGGTGCATTGCTCGAAGTCGAGCCTGGGGCACGGACAAGACCACTGATACCAGGTACCCCCAAAGAGACAAGGCCCCCTTCAGTCAGAACCGGACAAGCTGCTGCCTCAGCCACTGCAACTGCCACTATAAGCATAGTGGAAATGCTGAATCGCAAGAACAAGGAGAAAAAGCAAAAAACCATTGAACCGAACTCAGTGGCAGTAACTAATTTGCTACCAGCGACTGAAGAGGGCGAGGAACCCGAGCCTGAGCCTGAGTTGGTGCTAGAGCTCGAGCCTGAGACACAGCTGGGGCCGGACTCTCAGCCACAGCCACAGTCTGAGGGAGTGGACACTACCTCTAATGGCGTTCAGGGCAAGACGGCACTATTAACTATAGTAGAGGTCGGGGCTGACAAGGATATCGTCAAGGAGGGTAATGCTCTTATGCTGGTTAATGATATGGCAACCACGTCTCCAGAGGAGGAGGCTGTGCAGCTCGCTGCTCCCTCCACCATAAATATTATTTGCGAAAATGATCAGGTGGGCCAAGAGGGAGAGACTTTAACTGGACATCTAAATGGTCTTCAAGATGGATCTATTCTATTGGTTACAGGCGAGCTATCTAAAGAGTCTGTCGCGATCACAGTGACTTCAGGTGAACAAGGACGGCCAGCAACAGATGCAATTCAGTGGGGCTTGAATCTAGTGGAGAAGGAGAAGGAGAAGGAGAAGGAGAGGAAGGAGAAGGAAAAGACCCCCAGCGAGTGTTTCTTCTCCGTAACAGAGGAGGCCGATTGGTCAGAGGACGAGGAGCTGCAAAGCTCTGATATTGACGGCAGCAATCCAGAGACAGAGAGTGACTCAGAGCGGGGAGTACCATCAACGGCCATTGAAGCTACACTCTCTCAAAAAAATCAAGCAGAATTAACATGGGATCACTCTCCAACACCTTCGCTACAAGAAAACCCAAGCCACACACAGACCCAGGAGACCACACAACTTTCAATGATGTCAATGATGTCAATGATGGAATCAATCCATCAAGGGATCACAGCGCACCGAGAAGAGACAAGATCGGACAGCCTTAATCAAACCAATCAATCAAAGCATTTATATAGCGCACTACTCACCCAGAGGGTCTCAAGGCGCTAGGGGAGGGGGGTCCGCTACTGCTCGAACAGCCAGGTCTTGAGTTGCTTCCTGAAGGCGAGGTGGTCCTGGGTCAGGCGGAGGTGGGTCGGGAGGGAGTTCCATGTCTTGGCGGCGAGGTAGGAGAAGGACCGTCCCCCTGTGGTGGCTCTTCGGATGCGGGGGACGGCGGCGAGGGCGTGGCCGGTCGATCGGAGCTGGCGTTTGGGGGCGTAGAAGTTGAGGCGACTGTTGAGGTACCCTGGGCCTTGGTTGTGTAGGGCTTTGTGTGCGTGGGTGAGGAGACAGAAGGTGATTCTCTTGTTGACCGGGAGCCAGTGCAGGTCTCTCAGGTGTCCGGAGATGTGACTGCTACGGGGGATGTCCAGGATGAGTCGTGCTGAGGCGTTCTGGATCCGCTGGAGTCTCTTCTGGAGTTTGGCGGTGGTTCCGGCGTAGAGGGAGTTGCCGTAGTCCAGGCGGCTGGTGACGAGGGCCTGGGTGACCGTCTTCCTGGTCTCGGTGGGGATCCACCGGAAGATCTTACGTAGCATGCGCAGGATGTTGAAGCACGACGAGGAGACGGCGTTGACTTGTCTGGTCATGGAGAGGGAGGAATCCAGGATGAATCCCAGGTTGCGTGCGTGGTCTGTTGGTTTGGGTGCGCTGCCTAGGGCGGGGGCCCACCAGGAGTCATCCCAGGCGGAGGGTGAGGATCCCAGGATGAGGACTTCCGTCTTGTCCGAGTTCAGTTTCAGGCGGCTGTTCTTCATCCATTCGGCTACCTCTTTCATCCCTTCGTGAAGGTTGGCTCTGGCGGTGGCGGGGTCGTTGGTGAGGGAGAGGATCAGCTGGGTGTCATCGGCGTAGGAGATGATGTTGAGGTTGTGCTGGCGTGCGATGGCTGCGAGGGGGCTCATGTAGACGTTGAAGAGGGTTGGGCTGAGCGAGGAGCCTTGGGGAACGCCGCAGATGACTTCGGTGGCTTCAGATCTGAACGGGGGGAGGCGGACTTTCTGTGTCCTTCCGGCGAGGAAGGAGGTGATCCACTCTAGTGCCTTCTCCTGGATTCCGACGTTGCTGAGTCGCTGCACTAGTGTACGGTGGAAGACAGTGTCGAAGGCCGCGGAGAGGTCTAGGAGGATGAGGGCTGCTGTTTCTCCGTTGTCAAGCAGTGCTCGGATGTCATCGGTGGCTGCGATCAGGGCGGTCTCGGTGCTGTGGTTGGCCCGGAATCCAGACTGCGAGAGGTCGAGGGATCCGTTCGTCTCGAGGAAGGCGGCCAGCTGCTTGTTGACGGTCTTCTCGATGACTTTTGCAGGGAACGGGAGCAGCGAGATGGGGCGGTAGTTCTTGAAGTCGGTGGGGTCGGCTGATGGCTTCTTGAGAAGAGCGCTGAGTTCGGCGTGCTTCCAGCTCTCCGGGAAGGTAGCAGTGTCAAAGGAGGTGTTGATGATGTCCCACAGGTGGGGTGCGATGACAGCGTCGGCCTTGTTGAAGATGTGGTGGGGGCAGGGGTCGGTCGGAGATCCGGAGTGGATGGAGTTCATCGTGCGGGCGGTGTCTTCGGTGCTGATCGGGGTCCAGGCGCGGAGGGTGGTGGTGGGGGCGGTGGTTCGGCCGTGGCGTGCGTCAGTTGAGTGCTGAAGCTGTTGTGTATGTCCGCAATCTTGTTGTGGAAGTAGGAGGCGAGGGAGTTGCAGAGGTCTTGCGAAGGGGTGATGTCGTTGTTTCCGGCGTTGGGGTTGGAGAGCTCTTTGACGATTTTGAAGAGTTCCTTGCTGTTGTGTGCGTTGTGGTCCAGTCGTTCCTTGAAAGCAGTTTTCTTGGTGGCGCGGATGAGTTGGTGGTGTTTTCGGGTGGCGAGCTTGAGGGCAGTCATGTTGTCCGGTGTTGGGTCTCTGCGCCAGGTTCTCTCGAGGGCTCGGCAGTTCTTCTTGGAGCTCTTGAGTTCGTCGGTGAACCATGGGGCTTTCTTGCTGCCGGGTCTGCTGGGCGGGGTCCTCAGGGGGGCGAGGTCATCTGCGCAGTCTCTGATCCACTGCGTGAGGTTGTTGGCCGCTTGGCTGGGGTTCGTTGCCCTGGTGGGTGGGTTCTTGCTCAGGGAAGTCGCGAGCTGGTGGGCTGTGATCCTGTTCCAGTTTCTGCGTGTAACCTGTTGCTGGTGGTGGTGGATCGTGGTCCTTCTGAAGCTGAAGTGGACGCAGCTGTGGTCCGTCCAGTGGAGTCCGGTGGCGTGGCTGAAGGTGATGTCCTTGTTGGATGAGAAGACGGGGTCGAGTGTGTGTCCGGCGTAGTGGGTGGGGGTGGTCACCAGCTGCTTGAGTCCCAGGTTGGCAAGGTTGTCCAGCAGGGTGGTGGTGTTGCGGTCGTTGTTGTTCTCCAGGTGGAAGTTGAGGTCCCCGAGGAGGATGTAGTCAGCGGAGAGGAGGGCGTGTGGGCTGATGAAGTCGGCGATGTCCTCGCTGAATTGTGTGCGTGGTCCCGGGGGTCTGTAGATGAGGGTGCCTCTGAGGGTGGTCTTGGGGTTGATGTGGACCTGGAAGTGCAGGTGCTCGGCGGGTGCGAGGGAGTCGTCGGTGTTGGTCGTGATGCGGATCGTGTTCTTGTGGATGATGGCGATGCCTCCTCTGGTCTGGTTGATACGGTCCCTACGGATGATCTTGTAGCCGTCTGGGATGGCGATGGCAATGTCGGGCGCTGAAGAGGCGTTCATCCAGGTTTCCGTGAGGAAGGCGACGTCTGGTGAAGTTGTGTCGAGCAGGTTCCAGAGCTCGACGGCGTGTCTGTGGACGGAGCGGGTGTTGAGCAGGATGCATTTCAGGTGGCTGCTGCTGTTGCTGGTCTTGGTCGGTGCTGGAGAGGTGCAGGTCCGAATGCAGGTGAACTTGCAGGAGTGGCAGCAGAAGGGTCCGTGGGTGCGTCTCGGGGTGGCTCGGTAGCAGCCCGGGAATCTACCGGCGTTGAGTGCGTAGAGTTCGGTGGCGTCGTAGGTTCGGTGGGTGGGCTGGTTTCTGCGGGGGCCAGGGGTCCTGGTGCTGGGCGCGGTCCAGGCGCGGACGGGCGCAGGCGGGCTTACCTTTGGCGCACCTTCGGCGCTCATTCGGTGCTCCCGCTGCGCGTGTCCGCTGCGTGGTCGCTCTGGGGGCGTCATAAGAAGGGGGATGGGAGGGCGGGTCAGCTGGGCGTCGGTCGCGGTTCGGCCAATGGGCCGTGGTGGGCGGGGCCTGTGTGGAGCTGCAGCGGGAAAAACTGGCGAGCGGGTGGCTCTGCTGTGGCTGGGCCGCTCGGGGGGGCAGGGGGGCGTCGGCGGCGGAAAATGCGGCAAAAGGCTGGCTTGTCAGGAGCAGGAGGCGGCAGGAGGAGCAGGGGGGTGACCCGGCCTGGTGAGAGGCGCAGCGGTCACGCAGGCCCAAGCAGCGATGAGAAAAATGAAAGGAGTGGTCAGGAAGTTGTCAAAGGCCTGTGTGAATGTAGGAGATAGGGTATCAAACTTGGAAGAGAGGATAGTCGCTACTGAAGTGGAGGTGGCGGCTGCCTCAAGCAGAGTGGAGTCTTTTGGAGCACAAGCACAGGATGTCCAGTGGAAGCTGGAAGACTTAGAAAATAGGCTAAGGAGGAACATTCTAAGGGTCCTTGGGATTCCGGAAGGATGTGAAGGGCAGGATGTCAAAGCCTTTATAGTCAAAGTCTTCGAGAAGGCCTTTCCAGATGTTGCTGGGTGGAATTGGACTACCGAAATCCAGAGGGCACATCGGATACCGCTCAAGTTGAGACAGAATGCTAGAGCAGAAGATAAGCCCAGAGCAATTCTGATCAACATAGGGAATTTCCTGCTGAGACAATCTATTGCAGAAAAGGCAAGGCCGGATGCCAAAAGAGCCTTCGAGGGTGGCTTCTTTTTCGTAAGGCCCGACTTTTGTCATACTACCGTCGAGCGACGTTGGAGGTTAAGACAATTAATTAAGCCCTTTCAGGACAAAAGAATACAGGTGTATCTTATCAATCCAGCTCAGCTAAAAGTAATCCATCTAGGCAAAACAATATATTTCTCCTCAGAGATTAAAGCCCGGGAATATCTCGATTCAGTATAGCATCTGACCCCGCTCAATAGGGTAACATTTAGCGTGTCCCTCAATTAAAGTCTTCAATGAGCTCGTTTAATTTAAAAAAAAAAAAAAAAAAAATGATGATGATGCCTAAGGGGGGGGGGGGGGGGGGGGGGGATGGCTGATCACCGGTTATTCGGGGTAATTTTTATTCTTCGAAGTCAGGCTATCTTTTTGTTTTGTTGGTTCTAGGTGTCACGATTTGTTTGGCCTATGGTTTGATTTTGAGGTAGGATTTATTAATAGTATGAAGTGAGTCCACTGTTACGCTGCGTCCATCACACGCACAGACACAGTCTGCGCGCTCCACTAGGATGGGGGTTTGGGTTGAGGGTAGGGTGGGAGGAGGGTAGGAATGGGAATGGGAGGGGGAGGTGTAGGGGGGGAAAAGAAAGAGAAAAGAAAGTTCATGCAATAAATGTGTACATAAATAGAACTGAAATGTTGGAAGAACAATGGTATATTCATGATGTGTTCAGGAGGGTTTATGACCTGTTAGAATGTTGGCTATGCTTCCCAAAGGAATATGGCTAGGCTCAGGTTAGTCAGCCTGAATATAGGGGGTTTGAACAATTGGAAAAAAAGGGGCAGGTTTGAGGAGTATATCAAAATAATAGGGGCTGATATTTTATGCCTACAAGAGACCCACCTACCTTGGAAAAAGAAACATTGGTTAAACTTAAGGGGGTTTGAAATTCTGGCTTGCTCGTCGCAGACAACAATGATAAAGGGAGTAGCAATCATTGGTAGGGTAGGTTTGGGGGGGGGCAAAAAGATGTAAGGCCGATGCATTCGGAAGATGGGCAATATGTGAAATGAACTTGGGCATCACTATATGTTCAATATATGGCTCTAACTTGGATGACCCGGGGGTGATGGATTACATAGAGAAGGAATTAATCAATTGGCCAGCCCCTATAATAATTTGTGGAGACTATAATATTTCAGCAAATTTCGCTAGCGATACTCCATATATAGGTCGGAAGCCCCGAGTATTTAGAGCAGTGTCTTCCATAATTCAATCTTATGGGTTGAGGGATGTGTGGGGAAGCCTAAAGAAAGATGACCCCGGGTCTACATATTTTTCACATCCATTCAATAAACACACGAAATTGGACTATTTTTTGATATCGGCTACCCATCTTCCTAACGTGGAAATTGAAATGCTACCGAAGCTAATATCAGATCACAACCCCCTAGTTTTAACGGTAGCTACTAATAGACAAGGGAAAAAAGTCAGACCCTGGACATTTGACAGGAAGCTATTAACGGATAGTAATTATGTAGCGCACATTAAGGACTGGTCTCAATCATTCTTCGATGCGAACAGATATAGTGCCTCCCGCATCACTGTATGGGATAGTTTTAAAGCTGGTTTGAGGGGGGAGACAATAAGTTATACGGGCCGAAAGTGGAAAGCAGTGAAGGAAGAGAGAGAACGTCTGTTGGGTAATCTGGCAGAAGCAGAGGAACAACATAGGAGGGATGTACGACAGGGGAATCAAGGCATTTTGAGCCTAGATCGGCTGAATAGTATAAAGGCTGAAATTCACAGGCAACTGGCTAAGAAAGCGGCAGCAGAATATCAAACCCAGAGAGCCAGGATGTTTGAAACAGGGGAAAAAGCGGGTAGGGCACTGGCGTTAAGGATAAGGCAGGCTACATCCAAGAACATCATTACTGAAATAAAAGAGGGGGACCGAACCTTCAACAAACCAGCCGAAATCCTTAATGTCTTTAGGAGATTCTATCAAGATTTATATAAGGAAGAGCTAGGAATTGATGACTCGGGTGTGAACTGGCCGGAAACGGGTATTAAACTCACCCTCAGTGAGAGGGAAACCTTGGAGCAGGATATCACTATGGATGAATTGTTAGAGGCACTACTTGATCTAGCAGCAGGTAAGGCAGCCGGGCCTGATGCCATACCTTTGGAGGTGTATAAATGTCTTAAAGAAGAAACGTCACCTCTTCTTTTGGACCTATTTAATGGGGTTATGAATATTGGAGATATACCGGAATCTTGGACCAAAACCAACATTGTGGTATTCCACAAGAAAGGTAAACCTAAGGGAAGCCCCGGCTCTTATAGGCAAATATTGCTAATAAATAGTGACAATAAATTGTACGCAAAGATCATGGCGACACGGTTGGGGAGGATCATTGGGACTCTGGTTTCTCCCTGGCAGCATGGGTTCATCCCGGGCAGGGATACGACCGACCATATAAGAAGAGCCATCACACTGTTTGACATTCATGCTGCCGAGGGGGGGGGGGTCGCAATGATCCTCCTCGACGCTGAAAAAGCATTCGACCGTGTGAGGTGGAGCTTTTTATGGAGGGTGATGGAAGATAGAGGATTTGGACCTAGATTTCTGCAGGCAATTCAGGCTATGTATTTCAATCCTACTGCGAGAGTTCAACTTATGGGTGAGAGTTCAGGGCAGATTGATATAACAAGGGGGACAAGACAAGGGTGCCCGTGCTCACCCATTCTTTTTGCCCTATATATAGATCCCTTAATAACTCTTATAATGAATAATATCAATATCAAGCCAGTAGTTATCAACAGCTTCCACACCAAAGTCCTCGCATATGCAGATGATCTAGCTATAGCCACCATGGATCCTGACAGTGCCATGAGGGAAATAGTCAGTATTACCTCTAAATTTGGGGAACTATCTGGATATCGTTTAAATTTGGCAAAGACGCAGGTATTATGCTCTAGGAATATAATCAAACGAGATGACAGGTATGTAGACTCGGTAGTGTACTTAGGTATAACAATCAATGCTCAGCCAAGAGATATTATTAAAGACAATTTTGGACCCCTATTGGATAAGATGAAACAAGATTTGAAAAGGATAGACACACTCTATTTGGTAATAATAGGTAGGGCCAATGTTATTAAAATGACAATGTTCCCGAAAATTTTATACAAATTCAGGACTATTCCCTTCAAAATAGATGATACACTGATTAAGGAAATGGAGGCTATTTTTATGAAATTTGTCTGGCAGTACGGCAAGGTGAGGAGATCAAGTAAACTCATGTCTCTTCCCCAGGAAAGGGGTGGGCTGGGAATACCAAACCTCAGATTCTACAATTGGTCCTGTCTGCTCTCAGGAATGGCTGTACTTTTTTTCCCAGATAACCCTATGCAAAATCGGGGAGTTATTCCCTCTATCTTTGAGCTGGCTCTCGGGAGGGAAGCACATGGGTTACTGTTGAGGAAATATGATAAACGATATTTTAAGGCACCAGGGTATAAAATATTGGAAGATGTTTGGGGCTATGGACTTCCGTACAGAAAAACCAGGGCATCCCAAGATTTAACCAACATACCTTACTTTGGAATTCTGGATTATTCCCGCAGCTAAGTAGTGATGGTCCCTGGAGGCATTGGGAAAGACAGGGAATTACCACATTGGGCCAAGTAATGACAAAGGATGTATGCAGGCCCCTTGAACTCTTGAAGTCACGGTATTCATTACGGGGGTATCAGGAGCTTAAGTATATGCAGCTGGTAAATACAATAAAATCAAAAAGACCCTGTATCGGTATATCTAAAAGATGTGTGTTACTAGATTATATGAAGAGGGGTGGCTGTAGAATTAGGGAAATATACAGACTATTCTTGGAAGTGCTCCCTGATGATATGGTCAAGACAGAGACAGCTTGGGCTTAGAAAATAGGAGATCCAGATATTGATTTGGATAGAGCCATTCTAATGGACAAAAGGTTCCTCCGATCATCAAATTTAAGAGCGCAGCATTTCAAGACCCTTTTTAATTTATACTACACACCGGCGAAATTATTCGATTGGGGCAAGAGGGCGGACAATAACTGCCCCAGGTGTGGAAAGGGGCCAGCAGATGTTTTGCACATGTTTTCCAACTGCGAGAAATTAAGCCCCATTAAAAAGGAAATTGAAGCATTTTTAGAGGGGCTGCTAGCTGTCAGAATAGACCTATCCCCGACACTTTTAATAATTGGATGTGATGTTAAACTGGGTTTAAGCATAGAGATTGAGGCGCTCATTTTTATATCAGTAGCTGTTTTTAGAATATTAATTGCTGCAGTTTGGAAAGATGTCGAGGCCCCAACCTTTCAAATGTGGATTTGCAGGATGCTAGGGATTCATAATATTGAGTCAGAGCTGTATGCTCTAAAGGGAATTAAATCTAGGGAAATGGGGCTACGGATCTGGGCGCCAGTGGCGGCATGGAGGCTATCTAGATGCGGGACCTTACAACAATGTCCCCCAGGCCCCTGATCTCTGTATGATCAACACCCTTGTAACCTCTAATCTATGTTTTCCTGTATAGAATGTCTGTCGTTACATCAATTTGCTCCTGCTTTCACATCATGTATATGTATTTTTATATTTATATATTTTGTCGTGTTTAATGCATATTATATTGTCATGAACTTTCAATAAATAAAAAAAAAAAAAGGAATATGGTGTGACACCTCCTTCAAAACTGAACCACAGGGTTCATTGGAGGGGCATGCAAGCTGTTTCATCTCATTGATATTTTCTCTAATCTCAATCTCCATTGCAGATCCAGTGTCTCCCAGAGTAACCGCTCTTCCTTTCCAATAGGATGAGTAATATTGCACACACCTCCAATGACTCCTGAGTTCAGTAAGTCTATCCTTATAATAACGGTAGGCAGCATGTTTTAGCAGTCTATTCCCTCTTGCAGATGTCACATACTTTGCTTCCCTGCTTGCTGCCATTGTTGAAATGTCTGAAAAAAAGGGATAGATTGTTTATTTAAGTTTGAAATTTTGAATAAAAATGTTGATCCTGTGGAGACAATGTGGTTAGCTTTTATTAATAAAAAAAAGCTTTAATTTTAAATGTAAGTTTTAGGGCGATATGTAGGTAGCTTAATACCGGTCGGTAATGGCCGAAAATCGGTAATTTTGCTGTTACCGAACGGTGGCCTGATTTAAGGATTCGGTAATTTACCGATTCGGTAATTTAAGGAATCGGTAAATTAACGAATCCTTAAAATACTGAATCAGTAAATTACTGAATCTTTAAATCCTATGTAGGGAGCACTCAAGTGAGTGCATTTTTGATTTAAGGATTCGTTATTTACCAACAACTACAAAAAAAGCAATTTTGTGCTTTGGTAAAAGTTCCATGTGGCAGACATACATGCCCTTAGGGCATGTATGTGTGCCACATATGCACATATACATGATTCAGGGGTGCAACAGGGTGTCAATGTGACACCCTACCACCCTTGAATTTGTTCCCCCTATTACCTATTTGGTTTTTATAGAATCGGTAATAGTGAATGGCTTCCATTCATTCCTATGGGCCTCCAGGGCCATAGGAATGAATGGGAATTACCGAATCGGTAAATACCGAATTGGTAATACCGAATATTACCGAATCAGTAAAATTTACCGAATTTTTACCTACATACTATTTACTGATTTAGAAATACCGAATCTGTAAAATTCAGTATTTAGGAATCGGTAAATAGAGATTACCTACATATGGCCCTTACTTTCTTTTGAAATTAAGTTGAAAATTTTTGTAACCTGCCAAAAAATGTGTTTGTTGTTTGCATCATTCAACATGACTTTCGTATTATAATAAACATTTTTTAGATCCCTGTAAAAAGAAAAATGATGAGTTAATTGGTAATTCTGCTGTCTCACCTTAGTAAGATTTTTTTTACTCTTGTTCTGCCTTTTAGTGGATGTTTAGGGTGTTTTTTTTTACAGTTTTTGAATTCTTGAATTCAGTTGGGTAGCTCTAAAAAGAAAAGTGTATTTTTAAATGTTGAACAGTTATTGTGTTTTCATTTTGAAAAAAAAATTAAAATTGAGTAAGGCATAATATGTATTACAGCTAATTTACCTTTTATTTCAAATAGTATTGAAGAGCCTTTGTTGATTTTGATGACAGCTTTTTGTCTTTTGTTTTGTTTAATTGGAATTCTGATGAGGTTGATTTGATTTAACCTGTGAACAATATTAATAAGATGATTTTACGGTTTAGGTTTGAGTGAATAGAATTAAGCAGGAAAGCTGATTCATGTACATTTGCATATTGGATTTGTATTTATATTATTGCTCTCCTTATCCTTGCATCCTTTCACTGTCCACCACTTTCCCTCATGTAATAACACTTTGATGGTTTTTTAATAGCATTATGACCCACATGCTCGGTACATTTTTACAGTAATAATGACATATTCAGCATACAAAATTACATACCTTAACACTTTGGAGTATATAACCTTTGATTTGTGAAATCAATGTAATCAAATAACATGTATATGACAACATACACAACTCAACATAAAAACATTTAAAAACATAGCATGAAATAGAAATGGAAAAATACCTGTGTGGGATTTCGGGTGGGGGGCCGAACAAATCCACTGACAACGGGGTTTTAGGTAAAGCTGGTTTTAATATTTTGTACAGCCGCCGCTTCTGGACCGGCACTCGATAGTAAGGGAGGGGGTTTTCAGTGTCTTCCGTTGTCTCTTTTATCGCTCCCCGCCGTCGATACTCCTGTTGTCGTCTGGGAGGTGTAGTCCTGGCTTCCGCCGTTTTCAAACGAGGGCCGGCATACGATGACGGAAAAGAAAGAGAAACCAGTGTTAGTCTGGTGACCGGTGATCTCGTGATTAGGGAAGGGGGTGAGGAATCACACGTGCCTGCTAACTACCCCGATACAAGTGAGGTGAGGGGGGGTTTTGTGCACGGGATGTCAAGAGGCTCATCAGGGGGGCTTGACCCGCTTACGTCCCGCCCAACCCGTGAAGCGTGACAGTACCTGCTCTAGCCACACTTCCCGGGAAGTGTGACTGGGCGATGCGCCTTCCCGGTGGCCTCCTGGCTTGTCGCTGCAGTCTCGCTCTCCTCTCAGTCCTCCTCCGATGGTCTCGCCTCCTCGGTCCTTCCCGTATGCCTCCTTCGTCCTCCACTCGTCCTTGCCCTCCTCTTCCTTCCTCCGCTCGTCCTCGCTCTCCTCGTCCTTCCTCCGCTCGTCCACTCTCGCTCTCCAGTCCGCTCCGTCCTCCTGTCGCCACTCTTCTTCTCCGCCTCCGGGTGTAACACACACCTGTGTGAATTCAGGGCTGGGTTTTACCGGTGAATGTAGGGCGGGTCCCAAGTCCGGCTCCGCCCAATTAAAGAAACATGGGTCCTCCGTGATCTGCAAGGGATTGTAGACGTCGGCGTCCGTGGTTTTCCAGGTGTCGGTGTGCTGTTCAAAAAGAGGGGACATATGAACAGGTAAGCCTGGAGGACCCGAGTCCGGGTCCCCCTCGTCACAACCTGCCACTTTGACATATGTGAAAAGGTGTTAGGAAAGATAGAATGAGCAAGATAACATTGCAATATCATTTTCACAAAACAAAAAAAGGCATCATGGTAGTCGTAGTCATTTAAATTGAACATTAACAACACTTGCAAATTTGTAAGTTAAACATATTAAGTGAAATTATGCTGTAAAAAAGAACAGACTTTTACAATATGAAAAACATATTTGCAATATGTTATTTGGTGTAAAAACATTTACAGGTAACATTAAATAATGTGAAATGTTATGGAGATTAAGAACTATATTTTATTAGCCACAAAATACTATTAAACAAACAAAAAAGACCACATGGAAATTATAAAAATACATCGTTTTTGACTGTTTCTAAAAGGTGCCAAACACATTAGCAACAGCTAAATGCATATCAAAAATTACATTTATGTTTAGTGACTCATTTAAAAGTGTAACTTACTAGTCTCTACTCTACCAGGAATTTCTGACAATCCTTCAGGATGTAAGACCCCCTCCAAGACCCTTTCTTCCGAGGGAGAACATTGTAAGGAGGGCTGGGAGAGCCACCGCTAGTCCTCTGGTCCTCCAGGTGGTGCTTGAAGGCCAGGGGATGCACTCTCACCTCTTCTGGTCATTCCACCTCTTTATAATGTCCTTCTGTGTGTGCAGGTTGTTTGCTGTAGCATTCTCCCTGTCAACTATGATGACCTCAACTGCCTTTCCTGAGATATGGTTGTATTTTCTACCTGGGCTACAAACAATTGTGGCTTTACTCTAGTTATTTCATCTACCTTGACTGACAATTCTCCCTCTGTAAAACAGGGATTTCTCCTACCTGCCATTATCAACAAACAACAATTAAATATATGCTATGACCCACAAAAATATGAATGAAAGAAGAAATTAGGAACAAGAAACAGAGAATGCAAATAACGTTGACCTATTTGGCAAATGTTCAACTTGAAAATGTTGTGCCACAGTGGAATGGCTAAGGATCAGGGTTTGATATAGAGTGTGTCTTAAAGTAAGATATGCAGGTAAAGACATTTAGCGAAATTACATCAGGTGTGTGAGCTAGCATCCATCCAATAGCCACAGGAATAGTCCAAAGTTGAACTTCTCCCACGGCGGTATCACTCCATGGGCAATCCACCGCTAGAACACCACCAGCAAAACTGTGAAATCTAAATAGGCTGAGTGCAATCCCACCACCCTGATGGTGAAGGAGTAATATTAGCCAGCAGAGAACTTTGCAGCGTTGACAGCGGTGAATCGTTTTCGTGGCAAATAACACTCTGACACCCCAGACAATGGTTCAGCCATCACACATCTAAATATGGTGGGTGAGATTCCATCAGCTTTGCGGGGAACTTGTAAACTCCGCTGTGGAGGTATGACGGGAGTCCCGACCAGATCTAAAACTGAGCCTGGGCTACAAATTGTCACCTCTAGAGCTGATTAAGATCTACAGCAGGGATTGGGAACATTCTCATAATGAAAAAAGTTTCTGTTTTATTCTTTCTTGTAGTTGTCTTTGCAATAGAGAGGAATTGGGGAGAATTCTGGCACCTTTTGCATATGCTTAAGATAACAGATCCCGAAAGTAGAATGCCATATGAGTACAGATTAATGTATTTCCTATTTTTCTCAATTTTTATGTGATTGTTTTGGGATAGAAGCAATGAACCACCCAAATGGATATGCCCTGCATAATGAGAGACATCTAAGATTTTATTTCAACATAATAGGTTAATTTTGCCTAAAATTAGTCCCAAAAGTACTGTGTCTGAGTCAGAACCTGTACTTTGCTTCTTGCTATAATAATATTTGTTATACCATTCCATGATGGGTGCCACATTGTATCTTGAAACTACGTGCAAGCCATCTTGTAGTTACGAAATCACTTTCCAAGATTGCCACCCATCACTACTGACTTTGCCAGTGCGTGCACTCCAATTCTACAAGCTTTTTTGTCGGTACTCAATGGACATTGAGCTCTTTCGTTGAAATGACTCCTTGATTTTAGCACATTTGCTTGTATGAAGCTCTTGTTATAGTTCTAAACATAAGTTTTTGATAAGAATGATTTCAGAGTGGTGCTTGGCTGGGAGTATTAAATATTTGAATATGAAGGGGTAGGCCATTACAATTACTAGATAATTTCACAAGTTTTAGATTGACAGTTGGTGTAGGCATATGACATTGCTGTATCAAATGATGATGTATAAGAACCTTTAAAATTAGTTTATCATAGAGTTGGAATATTTTACTAAATGGAAAACTATTTTCAGCTCAAACATGAAAATATTCAACATTCTGTTTGAGATGCTTAGAAACACTGAATCACTGATTTTGAAAACAAATTGTTTATGGATTGTGTGTGTGAGAACAATGAAGTATTACTGACCTGCCAAGGGTGAAAAACATGATGAAGACTAAGACATTTAGCTTTTTCTTGACTGCAGGATAACATATTGTCCAGGGCATGAGCCAGCACATATACAGCCCTGTAGGCATAATAGGAAAAACGGAAATTTTCCACATTGTATACTGCGTTTGGAAGTGCCTTCAACTGCTCCAACCCGGTGCAAATACTGTTACTCTGAATGTTTTTTGTCTTATCTGCTATACTTGTGTTTCTCATATTTGTCTCCCAGTGACATTCAAATATGTGTTCCCAGAAAGAAGTCACAAAAATGTCAGAGGGACTTGACAGCGGGTGTACTTGATAGAGAAATTTTTGGAATGTCCAGCTCTCTTGTTTTTGAAGTGTGATGATAAGAGAACCATTGAGCAGTTGCCGTAGATTTTCTTTGTAAAATAAAAGGGTACCATGTAGACTTGGACTCATTAGCCACACCTTGCCTGTTACACCTTGTACTGCCAGTGTGTCCATGAGACCACTCACCTCAGTGTGGTACAAATACAGAATAACCATGGTGACTGTGGATCTTTTGATTAGGTTAACAGTTGATGATATTTTCTTATCATCGTTGGTCTCACTCAGGGTTTCCAAGAAGGCCACGCACACTCCATTGCTTTCAAGTTCATGTCTCAAAATTTGACCACCTTGGATGCCATAGTCACTAGCTGATGCCAAGATTCCTACCCATGTCCAGCCAAACTGAATCACTAGCTGTGCCATAACATACGGCACTCTCTCTGTGCTTGGGTTGGATCGTACAAAAGATGAAAATTGATGCTTGTCACTTAGAAGGGGCAGTCCAGATCCATAACTGATCTAAAAGATGAAATACATACAAAATGAGGATATAACTTCACTGTCAACACAAATTTGTATACAAATCATACACACATAGATAGCAGTGTCTTGCCTGACAGTCAAAATGCAAGGGAGCATGTTTTGTTTGCACACTGTCTACAATGATGTATAAATGTGAAGTACAAAGTACGCTAGAAAGCACATTTCTTGAAAAATGTATCTAGATATCACTGGCGGCTCGCAGAGGGAGTGCTGCTGGGCAGTGGGGTGGGGCGTGGGAGTCGCAGGGTGGATGGTTAGTGGAGTTGAACATACGACGGCAAGGAGTAAAGAAAGTAAATAAATAATAAAACTATTTATCTTGTGCTTGCTGCATCGTCGAGTTGGCTCGGCCAAGTTCTCCTCAGGTCAAGGTTTCAATGACCCAGGAGACTTAATTTCGTTTATCTAGTGTAGCTGGGTGGCTGCAGAACTCCTACCGCCACCCACACCCCACAACATTTAAAAAAAATATTGATGATGTCCTTGCCCCTTCTAGGGACATCACCTAAAATAAAATATACGTAAATAGCCCTCCCAGGGCATTATGGGGCACACCTTGAAGTAGTGAATAATAAATGAGTAGTTGTGACCCCTTATTCAATATTTACTATTCAGTTTTTATTTTTTTCTGGGTGTCCCAGTCCCACCTGTGACACCCACAGTTTATTTTTTAATAAGAGGGCATGGCTGCACCATTTCATGAGTCAACACAAGAGGCAGCAATTTTGCATTTATCTATGGCCTGCCAGCCTTGGTACCACACACCATTATAATTTTGGGACCTGTAGAGGAAGCCCCAGGGCCCACACAGGGACTTTGCCAGCATTTTCATTTTATTTTTTAATAATAAAGCGGCATGCCCATGTGCACACATGGGGCATGTCACAACTAGTCCTGTTTTTATTTTGGTCTGTAGGGTATCCCAGTGCCCCCGCAGCCCTGCATGCTTTCCTGCGTCAATCCATCAAAGGTTCAGCAGGAGCTGGCATTGCTCAAACCCTGTGGGAGCAGTGTTTTTTTATTCCATTGGATGGGAGCAATCAAAGCATTTCCCTGCCTGAGAGCGAGGGTAGGGAAATATTTTGTTTTTTCAACGGATAGGAGCAGCTTTATGCTCCCACCAGGTGGTCCTACTTTGCAATTTCCCTGCCTGGTGACCGGGAAATAGACAGTATCCAGGGTGTTGGGGACCATTTGGAAACCTTCACTGATCTGGCCCCATGGGAGGAGGTCCCTAGGGCCATTGTATGGCTCTGGGATGTGGACCCCCATCCCCTTTATCTAACTTTCTGGCCAAGGGGTATGGGTCCCCAGGGCCTCACCTGTTCCGGGCAGGGGGGCTCACAGCCCCACTCCCCTTTATTTTAAGAGATGGCCCCAGTCCATTAGGAGGGGGCATGTGCCCCTCCCCCTAAAATATAGCTCACACTTCCCACACAGCCCTGGCCCACCCAGGGTGGGGGTTTAAAAGCGTGACTTCATGACAACATTTTTGCGGCTTGGGCTTAAGCTTTGTCTAAAGTTCCAATCTAAAAATTCATTTTGGGACTCCCTTTTTGGTTGGCCCCTGCTTGTTGGACTACCCCAAATCTTTCCTTGTGGAATCTGGTCAAAAAGAAGCTCTCTTTTGGTAAGTTTCATGGAGACTCATCAAACAACCCCAAAGTTATTAGCAGCACAAAAAGGGCATTTCCTAAGGAACCATCATCCTAGCTATAAGTACCCATGGTAATATATATATATATATATATATATATATATATATATTCAAAACTGAGTCCTGACCGCCAGACGTGGCGGAAACAGCAGGCGTGGACCACTTCACCAAACAGCAGTGTTTAAACTCGAACCAAAGCCACAGCAAACAAAGGTGTTTTCCAAAAATCCATTTAATTGCAAAAGAATGTAAGAGCCAGTGCCCTCCCTGACGCGTTTCGCTCCGCAAGCGGAGCTTGATCACATGACGCGTCAGGAGTAGGACGTGCATTAAATTGACATTAAAAGCCCAAGCGCCTAAAGAAACAGGACGCAAGGGTGGCATGAAAGCAAATGAACGTTAAATCAACATTCAAAACATTATTACACTCAAAATAGTTTGTTTGCATACATGAGAGCTGGGGGCACAAAATCACTGCATAGTGCACAGAAAATTATAACCGGAATTGGTGTGTATCAGTATAACAATAGTAATCAAGCCTCAAAACCAAATTAGATCTCAATGCTTTAACCTAGGGACCTAGACGATTAAAGTGCCAAACAAAACATGTATATCACAAGACCAGCATCAAGAAATGATAAAAAATCACAAATGATAAACAGATCAATATGTAAAAACAGTTCATTGCCAGTGCAATCATGATGGTCTATTTAATCTCAGTCCAAAGGTATTAATAATACTCTCACTCAAACCAGTTCATAATTTTTCTTATCATGCATGCCCCCTCAAAAGAGTGAATACAAAAAGTGCCTTCATGCTAAAGTGCCAATGCTTAAAATTCATTGCGTAATACAATGAAAGAACTTTGATAATGTCAGCGGAAGAACCATTATGGAAACCCATATATATATATAGATTGTCGCTCCAAGGTTGTCCACCTTTGAGTAGCACAGGAGCAGCAGCTTGATTTATGTGTAGGTGAGGACAGGGATCCGCTTGTAGATGCCGCTCCGTAATGGATCTGCCCGACGCGTTTCGAAGCTCCATATGCTTCTCTTCAGGGGCTTTAACGGAAGCGGTGTGCGCAACCGCTAACCCACTTCTCCATTTTCCATATGACACACCCACCAATGGGAGGCTCAAATAAGACTGTGTATTCTGGGAAGTGTGGTGTGGAAAGCACATAATCAAGTCCTGTATGGACCCCGCAAGTGGGCCCGTCCTCGATCCCGTGAACGGCTGCTGTTTCACTTCCGTGACCCCCAAGGATGATGGGGTGGTACATACACCGCTGCAGGACGGCCTCGTATAAATTGTCGCTCCAAGGTTGTCCACCTTTGAGTAGCACACGAGCAGCAGCTTGATTTATGTGTAGGTGAGGACGGGGATCCGCTTGTAGATGCCGCTCCGTAATGGATCTGCCCGACGCGTTTCGAAGCTCCATATGCTTCTCTTCAGGGGCTTTAACGGAAGCGGTGTGCGCAACCGCTAACCCACTTCTCCATTTTCCATATGACACACCCACCAATGGGAGGATCAAATGAGACTGTGTATTCTGGGAACTGTGGTGCAGAAAGCACATAATCATGTCCTGTCAAGTCAAAGGAGGACAACCTTGGAGCGACAATTTATACGCGGCCGTCCAGCCGCGGAGTATGCACCACCCCGTCATCCTTGAGGGTCACGGAAGTGAAACAGCAGCCGGAAACTGGAGAAGTGGGTTAGCGGTTGCGCACACCGCTTCCGTAAAAGCCCCTGAAGAGAAGCATATGGAGCTTCGAAACGCGTCGGCCAGATCCATTACGGAGCAGCATCTACAAGCGGATCCCCGTCCTCACCTACACATAAATCAAGCTGCTGCTCGTGTGCTACTCAAAGGAGGACAACCTTGGAGCAACAATATATATATATATATAAAATATATATATATATATATATATATATATATATATATATATATTCGTGGCTGCATCCCAACACATGTAGGACCAATCTCCCCCAACTTGCAGAGGAGGGATGATTCAGAAAAGGGGGTGGTGATGAACAGAGTGCCTGAATAAAGCAGACCACTCTTACCCAGTCCAGAGATCAGGGCTTGATCCATCACCGTTTTTTAGCTCACTGCACCATCCCAGCTCAGAACTTGGCTATATGCAAATTAGTCTGTTCCTGTCCCAGTGCATGATGGGAACAGGGCTAACCAAACTACCAAGCCAATTCTTGTACTGGGAAGGAAACAAGCTTCCGGGGACCGTTTTCTGCCATTTCAGGCGTCGTCGGCCCGGCTTGCAGTACGGCAGCAGTCAGGCAGGTGATTTCACAATCCACACCTGAGACACTGCACATGTGAAGCACCTCTGAGTAAGGCTATTCGCCGAAACGCGTCAGGTGCCTCACCTCTGTTGTTGCCTGCGTCAATTGAAATAAAGCTTTTTTCTCCAGAACCAGGTTATGGTGTTTTTTTCTGATTGATGTTAAAGTACGGGAAATGCTGTCTCCCGCATCCCACGACTGCTCTGCAGGGTTGGGGCCCCCGACGACAGCGAGTTGCTTATTATATTTAAGAAGGGGGCATGACCCGCTAACCCCACTGTGAACCTAAGGAATAACCGGCGATTGTCACAGTGAGAGGCGAGAAAGGGAGCCAAATGAGGCTGATGCCTCTGCCAGGCGAGTTCTGGACACAGCGCCTTAAGGACATTGTGGGGCCACACAAAGTGCCTGTGTGCAACAGGGTCTGCCTAAGCACTGTACCTACCTACAACATCACGCTGGAGCTGACAGTGTGGACAAAACATCACTATGACTGCACAGGTATTCCACTGAGGCTCCAGATGAATTATGAGACTTGCAGTACGGCAGCAGTCAGGCAGGTGATTTCACGATCCGCACATGTGATGCACCTCTGAGGAAGGCTATTCGCCGAAACGCGTCAGGTGCCTCACCTTGCCTGCGCCAATTGAAATAAAGCTTCTTTCTCCAGAACCAGGTTATGGCGCTTTTTTCTGATCAGTGATTCCTACATCTACACACACAGCTAAACACTTACCTATAGATTCACTTATACATGCTAACAAAGATCAATAGAACACTAATAAATATACTTATACACCTACATCGACATTACACACCAGCACACATCCTATTCACTTATGCAGTCATCCTACTCACGTATGCAAACAATTGATCCTACTTACATTTACTAAGCTAGAAACTTATACAAATACCACTTTATTTATTCACACTCGTAATTAGTGTGTTATAAAATCACCATTACAAGTATACAATTTTCGATACAATCACTCATACAATCACTGAGTCTTATGTATACTTATTTATATACAACAACTGTCACATACACTGCCTTTTATATTTCTAGTTTGCTGGACATGTATCATTGAGGAACATATTTACTCATCACCAAACCCATAGAGAGATTCACTCAAACAAAGAACTCTTTCCAAATACAGTCTTAACCTCATATACCTACTAAATAAACTATTTACATATCTTTGGACAGTCATACACCTCCCACCCAACCACACACACCTTCACTATCACATACAAATACACACTAAACTAATTAATAACTAATATAGACTTTCACATAGCTAGTACCCAACTTATGTAGTAGTTTACAAAATGAGATAGAGTAATGCAGATATTCACACAGTTTAATCACTAGCCCATATATTTAGTGAGACACTTTAAATTAGTCACTTAGACAGTCAATCACAGTGCTACTAAATCCTCCATCCAGTCACTTATACATCCAGTCAGTCTTCAATGAAGATTGCTATATATATAATACTTATTTAAATATCGAACCAAACTACATTCACTTGATGATGTCATCAGTGATGTCATTTATGGGGGCGTGGCTAAGCACGCGATGTGAGCGGACGTGCCCGGGTTGAGCTCCGAGTAAAGCTCCCCTACCACGGGCCATTTCTCCTCCATTTCCAGCAGTGACGGGCCCACACTCGAACCGAGTGCACCCGGGAGCCCAAACCGCCACCAGCACAATTTGCAGACGAATCGGAGCTCCTGACCCTCCGACCGGCGACAGCCCCGGCAACTGCCCGCCCGGGGCTCACTTCCGGTCGGCAACCTCAACCACTGGAGACCGGGGATCCGGCTCTACGAGGTAGGCCGCGGCGCAAGTGTATTCCCCGACGCGATCCAGTGGGGGTAAGAGATCACGCCACGACACCTGACACCCCCCGGCGACCCGGCCGCTCCGGGGCCCCAGACACTGACGGTGGGCACACCACCCTGGCCAGCGGCGAACTGTGACGCCGAACCTCCCTGCCTGCCGACGCTGGGGGAGCCCCGCCGAGCCCTGTGGACACCGGGGGGAGATAGCACCCAGCTGATTGGGGGACCGCACTGATGCAATAGCCCCTAGGCCCCGACAACCAACAACGGACGCTGACCGGCCCTGTCCCCTGGGCCCCCTTCACCTGCCCACCGCCCTGAGCTGGACCCAGCAAGAGGAGAGAGATCTCGCCGCAGCACCTGCTACCCCCGGCGACCCAGCTACTCGGGGACCCCGGACGCTGTAAGCGGACACTCCGCGCTGGCTCGTGACGAGCTGTAGCATCGGACCACCTTACCCGCCGTTACTGGGGACGTCCCGCCAAGCTTAGCGGACACAGGAGGGAGATCGAACTCGACTGTTTGGGGACCCACGCGGACAATATTACCCCTGGGCCCGAACGACCAGCAACGGAGGCTGCAAGGCCCTATCTTCTGGGCCCCCGTGCCCGCCCACCGCCCTGACATAGACACTAACCGGCGCCGGACCCGTCCAACGTTCGGGGGCCCGGCGCACACGGCGCGCAGACTGCGACCACAAAGGAGCGGCCCCCCTGGCAGCCGGCCCTACGTTGGGAGGATTTCCCAGGCCTGAACGAGTGGGGAACCAGAGTGGCCCCGCACTCCTCACCTCTACTGCCTTCCGCTGAGCTGCGCGGAGCCCCACGCGGCGCTTGGCGGCGCCTGGAGTCGCCCGGCAGAGCGTACCTTCCCAGGCCTGGGGGCGGGCGCGATCGGAGAGTCCAAGCGGCCCGGCCTGGCAGACCGCCGCGAGGCACAGCCGGGAGGTGACTTGCAAAAAAGACGCTAGCAGAGGCACCCGGCACACTTGGGAGGTCCCATACCAGTCACAACACAGCCATCTCGTCCTCCCCAGACAGGGTCATAGCGCCAAATCCTGAAGATCAGCGGTATAGCGGTCCCCCCCTCCCCGCGGACCACGCGCCGCCCGGCACGAGTGGAGCAGAGTACCTAACCAGGAGACCCGCGCGCACAGGCCCAAACAGTGTTCATTGCGGGAGCAAGCCCAACCGGCTGCCTCGCTGCGCCGACCAGCCACATGTCAGGGGGGACCAGAGCTAAGACCGGCACCGGTGGGACTCTGAACAAAGGAAAGATGGCGAAGAACTCAGAGACAGACCAAACCACCTCCAAACTGGACACTATGCTGGCGGCCATGGAGCGCCTAGAGGAATCCATGCAGCTGACCCGTACGTCACTAGAGAACAGGATCGATAAGGTAGCAGTGGACCTGACACTTCTCCGAGCGGACCACAGGAAACTGTCCGACCGCACCACGGCCCTGGAACATACGATAGCGGAGACCTCGCCCAAGCTGGCACAGACAGATAAGCACGTCCGAGACCTGCTCAACCGGGTGGAGTTCCTCGAAGATAGGGCGGAGGATGCAGAAGGACGGGCCAGAAGGAACAATGTACGCATAGTAGGCCTGCCGGAACGATGGGAGCGGAGGGAGACGGCGGAACACATGGAGACCTGGCTCAGAGAGCTGCTACCGGAGGGCACGCTGTCACCACACTTTGTGGTGGAAAGAGCACACAGAGTACCATCCCACCCACCCCCGGAGGGCTCTAACCCGAGACCAATGCTTATGCGGGTGCTGAACTACCGTGACCGGGACGCCATCCTCCGCGAAACGCGGAAACTGTCGGACATACGGGTAGACAACGCCAAGGTGATGTTCTTCCCTGATTACACCATACAAGTTCAATGACAGCGTCAATCGTTCCTCGCGGTGAAGCAACTGCTCAGGCGCCTGGCTCTCAAGTACTCACTGCTGTTCCCGGCACGCCTCAGAGTGGTGGCACAGGACAAGACCCACTTCTTCGATTCTCCAGAGGCGGCGGCAACCTGGCTGGATTTGGGAGTGGACGCGAACCACGGGCCCGCACCGATGGAGCAACGCCGAAACCGGGGCACCCGCAGGCGGAGGCAGCGGCGCGTCTCGAGAGCCGGATCACCGGCCGTGGACGCAGCAATCGGCCCCACTCCGGAGCAAATTCAGAACGAACAACGAGAGGCCCTCCGGATAACAGCTGAGATCAGCGGATCACAATCACCTATCCTGATCTCCAACGCCAGCCCACGGTCACGCGGGAGCGAAGACGACGATTACATGTACGGACTGCCTGATGGTCCGAACACAGAGGGCCTGCCGGATGTCACACCCCAAACATCGGACCTAATAGCATAGGCAACCCTTCTCATCCTAGCCCTGGCTAGGCCACTGCCACTGTCATCATGGAGCAGCTTGCTCACTTCCAAGGCTGACCCGATCGAGGGTCCACACCGACACTCCTGGGGGCCCCGGTGGCCGCGACCGGCCCCGCCCCTGGGGTCTATTCTCTCTTCCCGAACCCCCCCACCTGCCGGTCGGTCGTGGAGCCGCCGCGGCCGCCGGGAGAGGTGCTAGAGCGGTTCCACAGGAGCACCACCGGAATCACAGTTTTGGTGGGGTGGACGGACCCCTAGAGGTGAGTGCCCCCCCCGGGGGACTAACAGTTGAGATCCACCCTGGGACTAACCATCCGAGTCCAGTGACATTGGGAACTCTGGCCCGTCTGCGGGCACTGCCACTGACTTTTTGGTGCCCTTTGACCCACTGCCCGTGGAGGGGAGCCACCACGGCTCTCTTGGCGTACCACACTACCCTGTTCTACCTTAGTGCTGTACTTTGTCATCCCCCCATTGAACTCACGGATTGATTGAGCTCGATAGAGCGTTTGGGCGGCGACTTGTTTTGTTGTTGCCCTTTTGGTATTATGTTTCTGTTCAAGTTCCTCTTTTTGAGACTAGTGTTGGCACTGAAGTGTTGCAGCGTGCATCCCTGGGTCTGTGGGTGGAGGCGGGGGGGGGGAAAGATAGTCATTGTTAACTGCTGCTGTGGTTGTGTGGGCGGGGCGGGCTGGGGGCTGGGGGGGGGGCCGGGTGCTTGGGCGAAATGAATACTGTGATGGCTACAGTTAAATTTTGTACCTGGAATGTCAGGGGCATGCACACACCCTCACGTAGATATCAGGTGTACTCCTATCTTAAAAGACATCAGATCCAGATTGCACTACTGCAGGAGACACACCTGGTCGCCGCTGAGGTAGCCACGCTCCGCCGTAGGTGGAGGGGGCAGATATTCGCCACGACCTTTTCAGCGTATGCGCGAGGGACCCTGATCTGGGTTCGGCCCGGGGTTCCGTTTGCACTGACACACAGTAATGTCGACTCCGAGGGGCGCTATGTCTTCATACAGGGCAGACTAGACGGGCAGCAGATTGTCATAGCCTCCATCTACGCACCTAATGTAGAGCAGGGGAAATTCTTCACGCGATTATCGGCAGTAGTTGCGCCTTGGCCAGACGTGCCCCTGTTGTTGGGTGGGGATTACAATTGCGTACTGGATGTCTCCCTTGACCGCTCGTCCCCCCCAGTGGCAGTCGCCCCAGTGCGGACGGCCTCCAGGGCCCTACTTGATTGGGCAACACAGTGGAACTTACAGGATGCCTGGCGAGTCAGAAACCCCACCGCCCGAGTGTATTCCTACTACTCGGGAGCTCACTCGTTGCATGTCAGGCTTGACAGGTACATGCTGTCCCGCGACCTGCTTCCCTCCGTGACAGACGCTGACTACCTAGGACGGACGCACTCGGACCATAACCCACACACTCTAGTATATGGATGGAGGCGCCCGCGCCCGCCTGTACCCACGTGGCGCTTGCAACCAGATCTCCTGCTCGACACCCCATTCCGAGAGGAGATATCCAGGAGGATCATACAGTATTTCGAGGACAATAGTGACTCGACCCCCTCCCTGAGGACCGAGTGGGACGCCTTCAAGGCGGTGACCAGGGGTAGCTGCCTCGGTGTACAGGCGAGCCTGCGAGGCCAGGTGGAGAGAGATCTGATACGGGCGGAAGAGGCACTACTGGATAAAGAACGGGAAGCGGCGGAGGGCGATGACTCCCGGCTGGTCTCAGCCAGGGCGGATCATGCTGTTTTGATGGAGCGCCTGAAGAACATTAATTTCGCAGCACACTCCGCACGCACCCACAATGCAGGTGACAAACCTGGTAGGCTCCTATCGTGGCTGGTACGACAAGACTCACAGTCCGCGTCGGTCCTGTCGATCCGCACGGCCCAGGGCGTTGAGGTCTACACCCAGAAACAGATTCACGAAGCGTTCACGTCGCATTACAGGTCCTTGTACAGCTCACGGCTACGGGCCACAGTGGTGGAGGTCACGGACTACCTGGCGACACTGCAGCTCCCGACAGCTACTGCTGCCCACCAGACAGAGCTAGGTGCTGCACTCACCGGTGAGGAACTACGGGAGGTGATCTTCTCCCTCTCCAATAGCAAGGCACCGGGCCCTGACGGACTCCCGGCTGAGTTTTACAAAGCCTACTCACTGGTGCTCATACCGGAACTGTTGAAGGTGTATAAGGCGGCATCGGACGATGCTGAACTCCCGGCGTCCCTGAATGAAGCTAACGTGGTCTCCCTGCTAAAACCGGGTAGAGAAGCGAATGAACTAGGCTCGTACAGACCATTAGCACTCCTCAACACCGATTACAAAATCTTAGCAGCGACGCTGGTCCCCACACTAGTGCACTCCGATCAGAACGGCTTCGTGCCCACCCGGAGCACGTCCTACAATCTACGCCGCTTTTTCAGAATCCAACGGTATGCGACCCCCGCCTGGCCACGCTCAGGATGCATCATACTCGACCTGGAAAAAGCGTTCGACTCGGTGGAGTGGCCGTATCTCCTCCGAGTCCTCGAGAAATATGAACTGGGTGATGCCTATGTCCAGATGGTAGGGCTTCTCTATCAAGAGCCCGAGGTACGAGTCCGGACTGGGCGGTTGTTCTCTAACAGGATCCGCATTGGGAGGGGTACCAGGCAGGGCTGCCCCTTCTCCCCTCTATTATTCGCCCTGGCGATGGAGCCGTTGGCGGAACTGCTCCGCAACTCCGGCGACACCTGGGGCATCCCACTGGCAGATGGCATTCACTCGGTGTCTCTGTACGCCGACGACTTATTGTTATATATCAGAGACCTCACCTGTATACCTGCGGCACTCACGGACATCTTCCAAACGTTTGGGGACATGTCGGGGCTCCGCGTCAACTGGGCCAAATCGGGAGCCTATGCATTCAGTGGCGAGATGCCACAATGTGATGTGCGCATGATGGGGGAGACACTCCGGTGGCACCCGACGGTATTCAGGTACCTGGGGATCTTGATATATCGAGACCCTGTGGACCTCCTGGAGGGCAACCTGGTGAGGGCTATTTCCTCGCTCTCGGCCCAGGTCACGTTCTGGAACTGCCTCCCGCTGAATGTGCCGGCCAGAGTGTCGCTAACCAAGATGATAATGCTCCCCCGGCTCCTCTATTATTATACTAACCTGCCAGTGTATGTACCGGCGCGCATATTCAAAGGGCTGGAAACCCTCACCAGGCGCCTCGTCTGGAATAAAGGGAGACCCCGGGTAGCGTTGAAGACCCTATACGCGGCCACGGACGCTGGAGGCCTGGCGGTTCCCAATCAGGAGCTATATTACTTAGCAGCCCAGCTGCAATGGGTCGCTTACTGGCTGAGTGGCAGGAACCTGACGGACACGGCCACGATTGACACCACCCTGTCCCCCGTGCAGGTGCTGACACTCTTCCACCCCCTAACGTGGGGCCGGCCCCCCACTCAGGTCCATGTAGCAGTCGCGAGGCGGTGCTTTGTGCGGAGCCTCAAACTCACCAAAAGTACGGTACCCTATGCTCCGAACCTACCTCTACTAGGAACTCCCTTGGGCGCTGGCATGCTGTCCTCGGCCGAGCTGCGCAGTTGGACTGCGGCGGACTTGGACGAACTGGGCGGCCTGTACAGCGACGGAGCGTTGTTGCCCTTCGAGACCTTGGCCGCGGATACTGATCTGCCAGCGGGACAATTTCTGGCACACGCCAGACTCCTCCGTGAGCTAACGAAGACATGGGGTGACATGAGCCACGAGCCACCCACTCATCTGCTCATCCAGTACCTACATGTGATGGGCGATGGCTCCCATATAGTGCACTGGTTAGCACAAGCACTGCACAGTCATACCCAATTCTCCTCCCGCAGATTGAGGGAGAAGTGGGCGACCGACCGAGGTTCCGACTGGACAGACAAGCAGTGGGCCGCGGAATTAGCGGGCGCCAGGAATATTCCTAGCAACGCGCGCTTTAAGACCATCCAATATTACATCATCCATCGCGCGTATTTGTTTCCAGACAAACTGAATCGCTACTCCGGACTCACGTCGTCGGCGTGTCCCAGATGCGGCCTCCTGGACTCGGACTTCCTGCACGCACTCTGGAGTTGCGCCCACCTCACCTCGTACTGGTCGGCGGTCACAGACACACTGACGGCGGCCACAGGCGATACCCTCCCCATGACGTGGGAGGTATGCCTGCTGGGACTCTACAAAAGAACCAAGCAGACCAAGCTACGGGCGCGTTTCTGGGACTTGGGCCTCATCACGGCTAAGCGCCTTATCACGAAGCGGTGGAAAAGTGCCACCCCACCGCGCCCTGCAGACTGGCGTCGCTCTCTGGGCAACTGGGCATGCGCGGAGAGTGTGTCTCTGCACAGGGAAGAGACTGCGGGCCTACGGAAGTACCCGATCGCCCAGGACTGGAACACTGCCCTGAATGCGTACCATCGGACGTGCACACAGGCCGGTATAGAGTGCCATCCCGACGCGGAATAGAGGGGCCCCGATTGACTGCTATCTGGACATGACGCGGGCTCCCCACCCCCCTCCCCCCCGCCCTTGCCCAACGGGAGATGTCCCCTGGCGCCGCCCGCCCCCGCCCCCCCCTTTCCCCCCCCCCCCGCCCTGCAGTTACGGCGACACCACATCCTCAGCTATCCCCGCCCCCACACGGCCCACATGGGGTACACCACGCACGGCTAGGGTTCCAGATACACTGCTACACACGCAAATGCTAGTCTAACGGTTGTTGAAAAGTTTCTCCCTCCCCCTCTTCTTTTAATTCCCAGTTAAATCTCTTGGTTGATAAAGAGACTGTTTATGCTGTACTCCTGGTAATACTCGATTTCCCCTCCTTGTTTATGTTTCGCACAACACTGGTTGGACACTGCCATGAACAGGAGACTGCAACCCAGCGACCCATGTGACTATGTGGGATATGATCCTGCCCTTGACTGCTGCTGTGCTAACCGAGGAACACGACTCAAGACATTGGTTGCTGGTCTTCATGACCACTTTGGTCCTTTTGCAGTGTTGCGGACCGCGTACACTGCAACACGAGACATTTCCTGGCGCTGCCGCTTGCGGACTAATGCATCTCCTCTGGCTACTGTTTATTTTCACTCATGTATGACTGGCTTGTCAATATGTGCTACTCGTTGAGTACCAATTGTAATAGTACTTCATTGTTATGACATTGTGTGAATAATTACCAACTTATATGTGAAACTAAATAAAGTTTGGGACCATTGGTCTTAAAAAAAAAAAAAAAATCAGTGATGTCATTTATGATGTCATCAGTGATGTCACTGACCATGTCATGAATGATGTAATATGTGACATCATCAGCAGTGGATTGCGGGCGAGTGACTTTTAGTTAGTACAACTAATTATAACGGAGGAATTTCAATGGTTTTGTATGAGTGAAATGTCCAGCTAACTGTAACACCCCTAAAACCTATGGTTTTATCAGTTAATATGTATATATATATATATATATATATATATATATATATATATATATATATATACTTCATGAAGACATTCTGGTTTTTAGACAAGCCTTTAAAACTTGGCTTTTTAGGCAAGCTTATCCATAGTTAATTCTGTCTTTTCTTTTGTTGTGTTATGTTTCTGCAAATCTTCCAATAGCGCCATGAAGCCTACGGGCGTACGTGCGCTCAATAAATTTTATTTAACATAACATAACATAACATATATATATGAAAAGGAAAGTCGAAGCCTTGTGTAGTAGGAAGGACGACAGCGGACCCAAATCTTTAAGGTGCAATTATTTATTAGTGCAAGTACCCCGCACCTTAGCCATAGATATATATGTTCAACCAAAACGCCCTCATTTTGAAAACGCACTCCACAGCAGATTAGTTAAGATCAGCCAGCCTTTTATTTTTCTTTGAGGATGTTTCATCTGGCCCGACGCGTTTCGGAGCATGGCTCCTTGTTCACTGGCTGCCAGATGAAACATCCACGAATAAAAAGCTGGCTGATCTTAACTAATCTGCTGTGAAGTGCGTTCTTAAAAAGAGGGCCTTTTGGTTGAACATTAAATTAGCTGCAGCACAGCCATGAGAACTGCACCACCCCAAGATGCTGAATTGGGGGCCACGAGATCCTGACAATCCGGAACTTAATTGTGAAACATCAGAGTAGCATATTTACTGTAATGTACTATTGCTTATTGCACGATGTTACGCAGACTGTACTATAGAACTACTTACTGACATGCACAATTTTTCCCAGCAGGCAACACAAGTTTAGTCACCTGGAAACTACTTAAGGAGAACTTAATGCAGGGAAATATGCCTTTCAGCACACTGCGAAGATCGTGGCAGCCTGTAAACAAGGAGCCATGCTCAGAAATGTGTCAGGCCAGATGAAACATCCACAAATAAAAAGCTGGCTGATCTTAACTAATCAGCTGTGGAGTGCATTTTCAAAATGAGGGCGTTTTGGTTGAGCACCCGTTTTTTGCACCCCAGGGCATTATTGTGATACAGAAGGACCTGCAGACTTGTGCACGGCCCCTTCATTAATACTGATAGCTATGGTGCACAGATAGCACCGGCGCTTACTTAAGAAAGTATTCGCTCAATTGCATGGGGGTGTGGCTCATGTAACTGAGGAGACACTTTGCCTCTGCTCCTGTGCCATAGTATAGCTGTGGCATAGAGGCAAATAGGCCATAAAAACCTGCACTGACTGTGTACCACAAAAAGGTGAAGCACAGTCAGTGCACCCCCTAACAGCAGCCCTCTAAACTGGATTAACCTCATCACTGCGGCGCGAATTCCGCCGCAGTGCTGACATTCCGATCGCGGGCGTGATCATGACGGTTCCCGTACGTCATCAGCACATGCCCACCATCACAAATGACGGCCGGAAGCTGTCATGAGCATCAAAGAGGTTAATGGGGTCCAAAGACATCCCAAGTGCAGCCCAGCAGTCGGAGGCAGTCACTCACTGCTCCAGCCTGCAGGGGGATCTCTGCCCGCCCCCTTTGTAGTGCAGGAAGGTGTGGCCTGGGCAATGAAAGTCAATCCTGCTGCTTCAAGCACTCATTAATATGGTTCCACTGAGCAGGCATAAGTTCAAGAGGGTCCCCCGGGGGGGGGGGGGCAGTGCATAAAAGGTATTAGGGCACACTGAACAGGTCTGAACCAGGCGCCCCTTGTAAAAAGTACACTGCGATGCAGACTGGAGCAGTGTGCCCTTACCATGATACGGCCTGTGATGTACTATTAACAAGGAACGTTTGGCAATATACTCTGGTTTACAGTTTTCACAAGAGAACATTTTATGACTCTGTCCAAACATATCAATGTCTCAATTTTTGCTCTTAACCTTATTTTCATGTTCTCTTTTTCTGCTTCCCAAGACCGCTTGTGAGACTGTTCTTTTACTTCACCTTCCCCCAAATACTTATCAGCCGCACCTGCTACAGGTCATAGCGTTGGGGCGGTGGGGCTGGCGGGGGGGGGGGAGATTTCAAGAGATGACCACAAGGGAAAATTAAATAAATATTTTTTCCTCGAGTTCGTCTGTTGAAATCCCCTGTGCCAGCCCCCCACCCCACAACTCTCACCTGAAGTGGCCGTGGCTGATCTTTATGCAATGTCAGTATAACTGTATTCTAACTAAAACTACTCAACTGTATTCTGCCATAACTAGGGAAATCAAAGAAAATGTATGCTACATAATTATTGTTTCATAATGTGCTCTGTATGTAATCATTTTAGAGTACACATTTAGTTTTTGAGTTTAATAATATTCTGAGAAGGTATGGGCATTTTAGGCATGCATTTCAGCTGAACAGAGGTTGAATGATTGAGGGCTACATTATACTGTCTGGACTTAGAACTAAAAGCATCCAATCCTTACCCTGCATGCCCCCCACAGACATGCGCTGGCTGCACTGCCCAATGCAGAGACGTTCAGGGTGGTTACAGTTACAGCCCAGTTCAACGCAACTCTGGTGCCACAAAACAGAGGCCTATTTTATCTCCCCTATAAACTCCAAACTTGTCCGATAACATTGGACCAGTCAGCAGCGCCAGGGCATCTACAGCATAACCCCCCGCATGTCCAACAGCATTCATTTCAAATAAGACCCTATGCATGAGGGGAGGGCTCTAGCGAGCACCTCAGTCAGAAATATCTAATCCTACAGGGCTCGCGACTCTAGCAGTACACCATCTATCTGCCCCCTTTCCACTCACTGCCTGCAGATATCTTGCATTCCTCCTCACTGCCAGTCTCTTCCTCTTTTACAGTCTGTCTATGCCTCTGCATTTCACGCTGTCTCTGTGTCTCTCTCTCTCTTGCTCTCTCAATCATGCTTGTCAAACTCTCACTGGGATTCATCTCTCCGTCTTCTTCTGACTGCCTCGTCCTGTCTCTCTGTTGCTTTTTCACTTGCTGCATCTCTGTATCTGATTTTAAATGTGTGTGCATCTCTCTTTCTCTCAGTCTGTACACTCATCTCCTATTGCCTCTGTGGACCATTTTTACTACTCTCTATTCTTCACTTAATGTCATTCCATTTTTCGTTCATTATTTGACCATCCCTTAGTCTCATCTGACTCTTTCTTATTTTCCTTGCTTGTACACTTTGTTCTTCTATGTTTGTCTGTCTCTGCCCCTCTCTCATTTCCACTCGTTCTGTCTGTTTCACTTTCATCATCTTGGTGCCTTTTGTTATTCTACCTTCATTGCCTCCTATCACTAAGTTTATCTTGCTTTCTCTGCCCATGGCTCACTGGAATGCCTCTCACTCCCTCTCCTGTCCCTATTTTCACTGTGAATCAGCATTTCACTGTCTGTGAACCATGTCTCTAATAGTCTTTTTCCTGCACATATAGTCTCTCTCCTTGGGCCTCATTTATGAAAGCCTTGCGCCACCGGTGCGTCACTTTTTCCCATGTTAAAAGTGACGCACCGGCGGCGCAAGGCCTTCATAAATAAGGCCCCTTGTTCCTCTGGCTGCTTCTTGGTCTTTCACCACTTTAGCCTTTCTATCATGTGTTTCCTTATTTTCCACTCCTTTGCTCTAAGACTCTGAGCTCCACTTTGATGAACCCTGGCTACTGGAATGGTGCTTGTTATAGATTTTTATTAAATACACATGCCTGCATTATCTTACTTGAAAATTAATTTGAAAATATGGCATAGAAAACGGCCAACCCAGCCCTTGTCCACCCTCAATTGGTAGTTCTAACTAAGAGGCAATTGCTACTCTCTGGTGCATAAGCATCTCATAATTTCCAGTGAGCTGTGTCAAAGGCAGCGACTTGTCCAGGTATACCCTTCTCTGAATAGGATTTTCACTGTGCACCAGATAACACCCCTGAACGAATACCAATATCAATGCTACATGAGCCGCAAGATTCTACCATAAATACACCAGCAATAGAAGGTGAGACGCTTGAGTCGCAAATACTTTTCCTAGCAACAACAGATACAAAGACAACAGCGAATGCTATTCTTCCTATCTCTCCTGCGAATTCCTCTTATGAACTTTTATCTCCTCACAATATCTTGGAGAATAATAGACCTACAACTGCCCCTGAAGAGGAACCAAACTCACGAGATTCAACCGATGCCTCCCCACTGGATATAATACTTCAGCTATTAAGTAATCAACGGGCTGAGGCTCAGGAACATTATCTACAGTTGAGAGAAGATAATAACAAGGTTCAGGCATCCCTACAAGAATTGACTGGAAAGTTTGGAGGAGTTTCACAAGATATTGTGGAATTACAGCAAAGAGTTGCTGATGTGGAAGAAACAAGTGCTAAAACTGCATCCTCATCCGATAAACATGAAATACAGATTGCGACCTTACAACAAAAAGTGGAAGATTTGGAGAATAGACAGAGACGCTCAAATTTAAGAATTTTCTGCATACCGGAGGGAACGGAAGGATCTGATCCGAGGGCCTACTTAGTGGGGCTACTTCAGAAAGCCTTCCCTGATTTAGCGGACTGGGACTGGGACTCACAAATCCAGAGAGCACACCGCCTTCCTCTAATACAGAGAAACAGAGGGGGCCAGTTTCCACGTCCCTTCTTGTTTTTTTTTGGCAATTTTTTACTTCGCCAGGCTATCTGGCAGAGAGCCCGCCCTAACACCCCGGTAACCATTGGAGTGATCTCGATCTTTGCTCGCTCTGACCTTAGCAAGGAAACTATGGACAGACGGTGGATGCTACGTAAGATTATAGACCCAATTAAATCAAGTGGCGCCCAAGTTTTTCTCCAAGAGCCAGCACGCCTAAAGGTAATAAAAGGGGGCCGTACCTATTTTTTTACGGACATAAAAGAAGCAGAAGCATATTTAGCCGACACTACTGCTGGCTCAAGCAAGACTAATTCCAAAAATTAAGAACTAAGCACTAACATAAATTGAGACATTGTAAAAAGAATCTCTTATTTTCAATTAAGAACTTATACATAAAAAAAATTTAGTTGCAATTGTCTAACTCTCTAATTTAATTCTGGCTATGTGCATTATAATATGCTAGATCAATATCAAACTTATATTCTTTTTAGTGGACTTATGGACATATGGACTGCTTAAGTGAAGAGAGGGTGGGGGGCTCCGGTGCTGACCTGCCAACCAGCTGCCCATCCAGCGGCAGCAGATGCGGAGGGATGGCTCTACTCCGGCTGGGGTGAGAGCTAGGGGGGAGGGGGTGGTGGGAGGGTGTTCTCCGCACTTTGGGGGTTTGAGGGTGGGGGAGGTAAAAATAAAGAAAACAGTTTGCAGGCTGAGGTGGTGGACTTAAACAACGATGTTGGAATTTTTATGCACATTAAACATAACTGTAGAACGCAATACATGAGATTAAGTTACTATTATGGACAATACTCTGATCAATATAAGATAAGCTTCGAGGGCAAAGCTTTAATTCTGTCCTTCTCTTCCTCTTTTAAATTGCTTTATAGATGTATGAAATAAAATGCCTAGCCTGGAATGTTTCTGGGCTAAATAGCAAGAGTAAACGAATTTTGATAAAAGAGGAACTAAAAGTGCATAACTCTCATGTTGCTTTTCTATCTGAAACACATATCGCAGGGAAGGATAGAAAACTTCTCAATCACCTAGGATACGATGTCATCATTAGCTCAACTTATGGCCAATCTGTCAGGGGAGTTGCTATACTTAAAGATAAACGATTTAAGGCTGAGATAATACAAACATCTTGTGATAAAAATGGTAGATGGGCTATTGCTCAGATACGGTTTGAGAATGCTAATTATGTTCTATGTGTGGTATATGGATGCAATATAGATGACCCTACTATCTTTGACGTATTGAACATTAAGCTATTAGATTGGACTGGAGAACTCATTATTATGGGTGATTTTAATTGCATCATGGATTATAGAATAGATACAACTAGATCTGGGGGATATCAAAGAATGCATAAGACAAGGGCTTCTATATCTGACATATGTCGTATACATAATTTAAAAGATGCTTGGCGAAATCTATATGCTAGTAAGCCAGGATATACCTACTATTCTGCACCCCATAAATCATGTTCAAGGCTTGATATGGCATTTATAAGCGACAACTTATTGAATACAAGCTCTATGACCCTATGTCCACGCATTTCTTCTGACCATAATGCTATAATATTATCATTTAAAACAACTAATATTAGAACCACGCCTAGGCCTTTTTCTTTCCCAAGACACTTAATATCGGATACAGATTATATAACACAGTTAAAACTACATCTCACAGAATTCATAAGTATAAACTCAAACTCAGCATCACCAGCAATAGTATGGGATGCTTGTAAAGCTAGTATTAGAGGCTATACTCAAAGTTACGTGATTAGACAAAACATAGAATTAAAAAAAAAAATGATACTTTGATGTCAAAAATAACTATCCAAGAGGAACTATTGTCATCATCCCTCCAGTCTAACTTGCCATTGAGCATAGAAATAGGACTTAAACTCACGTCACTGAAAAATGAAGTAAAATCCAAATTTATCAAAAAAAGCATAAATAGCCTACATAAATATAAAATAAACCAATACGAAGGTGGGGATAAAATTGGGAAAATTCTGGCCTATAAGACTGCTGAAGAAAGAGCAAATGCTACAATCACAAATATACGGGGGAGAGGGAACAAAATCTATAATAAACCTCAAGAAATTTTAGAACAATTTGCTGACTATTATAGGAATTTATACACTCCTGAAGCGATCCCTAGCATAGATGACATACAGAAATATATTGAAAACTACACTATAGGTACTCAAAATATCATAGAGATAGACTCGCTGTCTGAAGAGATAACAATGTTAGAACTACATCAAGCTATTGCTTCATTGCCCTCAGGAAAAGCGGCTGGGGAAGACACTATACCATTAGAAATATATAAAATATGTTTAAAAGAACTTGAACAACCTTTGCTGAAGGCAATCCAATCTGTAGGCCTTGAAGGAAAAACACCACAATCTTGGAACAGGGCTAAAATAATATTCTTTTTGAAGAAGGATAAACCGAAAGAAGAAAGAGGGTCTTATCGCCCCATTTCGCTGATAAATACAGATGCGAAAATCTTTGCAAAAATTTTAGCTCTAAGACTGGCTCCCATTATGCCCATGATTACTCATCCACAGCAACATGGCTTCATTACTGGGAGAGACACTACCATACATGTCAACACGGCTATAACAGCATTCGACGTTGCAGAGACGGATGCCACCCCACTCGGCATGATCTTGTTAGATGCTGAAAAAGCTTTCGACCGAGTGGGGTGGGATTTTCTTTGATGCGTACTGTCCAAATTAGGGTTTGGGGGGGAATTTCTGAAATGTATTAAAGCATTGTATGACAAACCAACTGCTTTTACTAGTTATGGGGGGCTGGTATCTTCAGATTTCAGGATTCTACGCGGAACTCGACAGGGCTGCCCTCTTTCACCTCTTTTATTTGCACTTTCTTTAGAACCTTTTTTATTAGCCCTTCAACGTCAAACCCAGATCATACCCTTTAAATCAGGACACCAAGAATTAAAAATAACAGTTTACGCTGATGACATAGCGGTTTACACAGAAGATGTTGTAGAGGCCCAAAAAGGAATAATTTTAGAAGCAGAGAAATACGGCAAGGTAGCGGGCTACAAATTAAATCTACAAAAAACGCAAATAATAGTTAACTATGCCCCACCTGTGATAGTGCCTGAGATATGCAAAATAGCCACTTATTTGGGAATAAGAATAACAGCCAAAGTACAAGATATTAACAAAATAAATGATGATGAACTATTCAAATCTACTAGTTTACTATTAAAAAAATGGCATAGACTACCTCTTAATATAATTGGCAGAATTAATCTGATAAAAATGAAGGTATTACCTAAATATGTATACTTATTTCGATCTATACCACTAGCATTAAACAACCTATTTTTTAAGAAACTGGATGGAATATTTAGCAGTTTTATATGGGGGTATAAAAAGGCGAGAAGATCGTTAAACCTTATGAAAAATGATACACATGAAGGCGGGCTTAATTTTCCGGACTTTAAACTATACTTTTGGTCCGCTTTCATTAATCGCTTACGCTCCCTACTCAATGAAGGAAGGGCTTTATTTTTTCACTATTTTATGTTAAAATCTGACTCAAATTTATTTTTATTCAGAACCAATGATCCCAATTATTACAAAAGAGTCAAATTTAAGACTGCCAGAGATATAACAAAGATATGGGGCAATATTCTCTCTTTTTGTGATACTAACTTTTTCCATTCAAATTTACCACTATGGGGAAATCCTGGTCTCCCAAGTATCTTTAACGATAACATTGCCCACGGATGGTCCAGATTAGGTATTACTACCTTAGGGGACTTATACAATACACAGGGCTTCATGGATTTCAACACTCTAAAGCAATTATACAATCTATCTGAAAACATGAGATATAAATTCCTACAGATACATGATTATCTGATTAACAAAAAACAAGTTTTGGAAACTTCTGAATGTGACATCTGGATTTGCTTATATTCATCAAAAAACAAATCTGTTATAAGCGAGACATACAGACCTCTTACTGCTGTCAAATCTAATGATTGTAGCAAGCTTGCTGATAAATGGAGCAGAATATTGGGATCAAACATAACTTCTAAACAGATAACAAGCTCTTTTATGAATATTAATAAACGAATACGATCATCCAGCTTAAGACTTCAACAATTCAGAACAACATGTATGCTATACTACACCCCTGAAAGAATCTCTAAATGGTCCTCTAATAATACCTATAGTGATCGTATTAAATGCCCTAAATGCTCTACTGAAGCAGCAGACCTGGTACATATGCTGTTCTCATGCCCGAATTTGAAAACCTTCTGGTGCGAAATTGAAAAAGTCTTGAATATGAAGCAGATTCAGATACCCGCGCTAACAGCCGCATCTGTCTTATTAGATATTTATCCAGCTCCACTCCCACATGCCGCCTTGTTTACTATATTAATATCTTGCGCTAAACTAACTCTGGCAAGAGCTTGGATTAGTCCAGAAACACCAAAAATTTGGGATCGGTGGGCACTGGTAACTGAAATACACTCAATGGAGCTTGCTTTAGCAAACATTAGGGGCATAAAGGCAATGAAAAAATATGAAAAAATTGGGGAACTTTCATTGAACGTTGATGTTATACTTATGAAAGACTATGTTATCTGATAATTATTATTGTATTTTGAGATTGTTAACAAGAAATTGCTCCTTTTCTTCATTGTTACTGTCTTTATTCCCTTTTCGCCTTTCTTTTCTCTATTCTGCTTTCAATTGTAGTACCGACCTAATTTTGTATACGTTTTTTTTTTATAGTCATTATACCTATGTATTGTGTTTTACGTATTATTATTACTTTATTTCGGATTTGCTTTTTTGTTTGTTGTTCTCTTCATCAGCCTGCTAACAATAAAAAATATAAAAAAAAAAAAAGGATTTTCACTGTGCACCTCTGAGAGGGTTATGTGAATGAGTCAATTATGAGTCAATTATTACTTCCTCGGAAAAGACTATATGGTACCAACAACAAGGCAGTGGTGTGTCAGAGAAAGATTTTTTAAAAAGTAGTATTAAAAATGTAATCTACTGAAAAAATAGAATCAAACTAGCTGTGGCTACAAAATAAATAAATAATGTAGTGCCATAGGGCAAAGGTAAGTGTACTGGAGGCAAGGGTCTGGCTAAGAGGTAGTAAGAAGTCAGTATGGTTCTGGGATTGGTAGCATTGGGGATAGTAAGGGTTTTAACGGTTCAGGAAAGGGTAGCACTGAGTGGGAGTTCAGGATTTAAAGGGTTCGGGGATGAAAAGAGTTAAGGTAAGTAAGTAAGTGAGTAAGTAATATTTTATTGTACAGTTAATAAAAACCATTACAAAAAAAGCCAGCAGCATAAAAACAATTAAAAATGGAAGGTATCTGTAGCAGCCTAAGTGTTAGTTCTTGTGAGAAGTTAAAAACACTAATAAAAGGAAGATAGCTCCGCTTAAACAGTACTGAGAATTAAAGTTTAAAGGAAAGGAAGGAAAGTTTTTTGGGGTAAGTGATTGTCCGTCACTAAGGCATTGCTGCAGTTCCTCTGGGGCGATTTCTTGTGGTTAACCTAGGCTCTTTTCCCTTTCGTAGAGCGTTGCGGACCTCATTCCATTTTCGAAGGGATACTGTTCTTTGTCCCCATATGCTCGTGCCTTTTGGGAGCTCTGTCCGTGTTTATGCAAAGTTAGTCAACTGTGCCTCTATGTGGATCGAGTGTTTTATGCTCCACGGGTGTGGAAGATACGGTTTCTTTGTCCATTTGTTCTTACTTTATATTGATTCTGGCTTCTACGGCTTTGATATATTTTACCAGTCGAGAGGTCATTTGGACTTCATCGCCTGAGAAGCAAGCCAGGACTGCTTGCCTGCAGGACCTGATCCCTTTTTTGTTGAACAGTGGTCTTAGCAGGTTCCTGCGCTCTGTCTGCAGCGCCTTGCAGATTCTAATGAGACGTATGATGTTTTCCTCGTCGTTCCCGCACAGGCGGCATTTTGCTGGTTTTGGAGGTCGCAGCCAAGGGGCTATGTGGTCTGCGGAGGGCAGTACTCCTAGCCGGTGTTTTAGGAATGCCTCTTTTGTTTTTTTGGTGAAGCTGGTCAAAAGATACGGTTGTGGTGCGAGCTTTTTGTAAGTGTGTACAGTTAGCCAGCCGTGTGCTCGTTCCGTCAGTGAGGCTTTATCCTGTAAGAGAGATTCTTTTCTGACGACATTATTTACTGTTTTTTTAAAGCCTGCCAAGGTCCCTTGAAGATCCCACAGTTGTCGCGCCCCCAATTGCTTTATCGAGTCTTCCAGAAAAAGCTTTGCTGGGCTATTGTCTTTGCTTTGAAGTTCTTTCCAGAGTAGTGCGTTCAGGGTATTTGCCTCTCCCCTACTGATTTTGTACCAGCTTTTGAGGTAAGCTCCCTTGCGCGACAGCTCTTCTTTTACCAACCCGAATTCGAGTCGAATTTGCGCCGGTGAGGTGTATCGCGGAAGTCCAAGAATCAAGCGCATCGCTCTTGTTATTGTTCCGTTTACTGTTTCAGCGTCCCTGCCTCTCATTGCTTCACTTCCATAGGTGATGGATGGGATCAGTTTGGCTTGGATCAGCTTTATTAGTGGGGAGAGGTTTGGCCCAACAATTTTGTTTTTCAACTTTCTTAAAGATACAGCTGTCATTAGGCCTCTCTTTTTTAGTTCCTCTCGTTGTGGTGTGAAACTTCCCCTGTTGTCTATGATTACTCCTAGATAGCGATATTTGTTTGTGATTTCCAATTTCTTTTCGTCCATAAACCAACTGTGTGTTGATTTCTTTTTGCAATGGTTAAGGCACATGACTTTTGTTTTGTCATAGTTGATGCTAAGTTTGTTTAGTTTGGAGTATTGCGCGGTGATGTCGAGGAGCCGCTGTAGGCCTATCGGGGTCCGGCTAATTAGCACTAGGTTGTCCGCATAAAATAGGTTGGACAGCTGGAAACCTCCTAGTTTAGGAGCGTGAGAGTTGTTTTCATTTAGTGTGGTTGATAATTCGGCCATAAAGAGATTGAATAGAGTTGGCGCTAACACGCATCCTTGCTTTACTCCTGTACTAGTTGGGATTTTCTTGGTTAGGAAGTCCCCTGCTCCTAATTTGACCTGAACCCAAGTATCACTGTGCAGAATAATTAGTTGGTTGAGCAGTGTTGAAGGAATTTGCATTCTCTTTAGTTTTTTCCACAGGAGATTTCTATTTATGTGGTCGAAGGCGGAGCTGTAGTCGATAAAGCACAGATATAAAGATTGTTTTGCCTCTAGCGTTGTATCAATGGGAAGTGAAAGGGCTAATATGTTGGTAGTCGTCCCCATGTTTCTCCTGAAGCCTGTTTGATTGAGTGGTATTGCTGAATTTTCATCCGCCCATGATGTTAGCTCTTGAAGTAAGAGGCCAGCATAGTATTTTGCCTCATTGTCGAGTAGGGCTATGAGGCGGTAGCTTCTTGGGTCATTTCGGTCTCCTTTTTTGAATATTGGAGAGATAATTGCTCCTCTCCATGAGTGTGGGAATATTGAAGCCTGCCATATATTTTCAAACAGTCAATCAGTCAAAACAAGCTTTATTCGATTGATTAAAATCATAAAAGCAAAAACAATACAGTAAAATGGCACATTTCATCATATTGGGAACATACAGCAATCATGATAATAAGAATACATTCAATAGTTATAAAAAGTGGGCATACTACAAATGGATTAAATCACTAAAAACAATAAAAGCAGTAAAATCCGTGTTTTTAGTCACTCCACCTGAATGTTCGGGGATAGCTTCCCGGTCTCAGAATGCAATAGCAGCTACCAGGAAGCTAGCAACCCCGTGTCTTTAGTCACTCTACCTGAATGTTCGGGGATAGTTTCCTGGTCTTGATACGCATGGCAGCTACCAGGAAGCTAGCAACCCCGAGCATTACTTTGGTAGTACCCAATAATTGTAGATACAGCAAGGCTGGGCGTACTTGTCGGAAGCCTACTTCTCTCAGGATAGGAATTAGAAACCGCCTTCTTTTCAAACATTGGTTTAAGGACAGCGGCCCAGTATTCTGGCTCTTGTTTGAATACGATTGGGGGTATGCCATTTGGGCCAGGTGCTCCCTCTCTTTTCCCTTTTGAAATCCTATTACATATTTGTTGGTTCATGATTAATAGTTCCTCGTCACCTGCTCTAGATCCTTGGGGCAAGGGCTTCTGTTCTTTACAGCTAGGTTTAGTGATACAAGATTTTTTCCGCGGTTCCTGGGGGTCATTGAAGTGTGAACTGAGGTAAGATGTCAAAGCCTCTTCCGTCACGTGGGATTCGATCCCCTGGCTTCGTTCACTAATCAGGCTGTTGATCTTTTGCCAGAACTGTGCGCTGTTATTTGTTTTCACGTCGTATAGGAGTTTTCCCCAAAAGGCCTCTTCTGCATCTTTTTTTAGTTGCCATAATAGTTTCCTGCCACTGCCTTTTAGCTGTATCAGTGCTTGGCGCGCAGTGGGATCTGTTTTTACTCTCCGCAAAGTATTGTTAATCTGCGTCTTCAACCTTTTTAGTCGTTTATCATTTCTGAAGTTGTAGATGCTCTTGTGTTTCGCGGCGTAGCCCTTTCCGTCTGGCTTTATGTTTCTTGTTTTTTTTCCGGCTGTGTCTCTCAGATTTTTTGTAAAAGCCTCCCAGCATGTAATTACGTTTGGGGATGTGGGTTGTGCCTCTTCCAGCACTTGTTTCGCTTGTAATAGGAGTTTTTTTGGGTCTTTGGTTTTACACTTTATCCGTCTTTCATTTGTTGTGAAGTCCGTGCCTAGTTTGCTGACGCCTGGAGGACTTGGTATTGCTGCTGCATCTATTGTAGTTTCCTGGGGGAGGTGATCGCTGAGGTCCGTTGTGCGAATGTGGAAATCTCTTACCCTTTCGTACAGACTGCGAGAGAAGAATGTGTAGTCAATTGTGGAGCTTGCCGTTGTGCTGTGAAATGTTGCAGATTGTGGGCAATCTCCGGGAAATCTGCCATTAAGTGCCCTGAAGCCCAGCTCTTCAAATTTGGCCAGCAGACTCTTGGCGGTTTTCGTACTTCTGCCTCCCGAAGTGCGATCTTGATGAATTTGCTCCCAGGCAAACGGATCCTCCTCATCGGTGCTTTCAGGAACCGAGATGCCGAGCATATTTAGGTTAAAGTCCCCTGTGATGATTATGCTGTTCGTGTTCTCAGATTTTATTATTTTTGCAAGAGTTAAGGGGCACTAAGGAGTAATTAGTGTACAGTACGATAAATTAAAGTATGCATTTGATAAAAACAATATTTTTTTAATTATCAAAGGTAATAATGAAGGTCACAACACTATTACCTAAATAATTTCGATTCAACTTTAGTGTATGTAAACAAGTAGTTCTAAGTTCCCTATTAATAAAATGTTCTTTAGTTGGCCTGTACACTGCAGTCCCTGCCGCTATCAGGTCATTAAACACCAAAAAGAAGTTGTACACAGTAATCCAAGTACATAGTGTATGATTCGATACATTTAAAATAATTTTTGTGGCTATGAGGTTGTTTGTTTAATCAATTAAAATAACTTCAATTATTTCTTTTAGTTATGTTGGACCAAAATGTAACTATTTTAAATATGTTTTCACACTTACTTGTGGAAGCCTGCTGAGGCTTAAAATTCGAGCAATTTGAACTGACGAAGAGGAACGCAAATCTCCAATGATTGCCGCCATTTTCAGTGGTGGCTGGCAGCTGTAGTTTGGAACGGTATCTCCCGCGCCTGACAGAAGCCACAGTGAACCCTCTGCTGCCAAAGAATCCGAATAACACGAGTCAAGGATTCTGAATCCCAGGGTCACGTTAGGCAGCAAGTTGGGATTTTGGTTGATCTCCTCAGTAGCAAACTCCATGGCAAGGGCGCACTGGTACATTTCAACATAAAACCTGTAGGAAAAAATCAGATGTTGCAAAATTTAAAGTGAAGTGCACTCTTGCGTTGCATGTTTTATCAAACTAGTTCTGTGAAATAATGTACGTATAGAGAATTCTTTCAAGTCTATGAGCAGGATCAAATCATACATTGGGAATATTTACACCAACCCATATGTGATTTGCCCAGAATAAAAAAAAAAACTTAACAGTTTATGAAATGTTCAGAGCACAATATAAAATTGCTATCATGAGAGGTGATAGTAGTCGACTGTGGAATAAGTTCCACTCAGAGTTATCCAATTTATATCTGCAACTCCCAAGTAAAACACAATGCTTAAAGTCAAACAAGCCTTTTATGCTGCTCTGTCAATATGTGTGCTAAACAATTTTTGATAGCCCACATTCAAAATATGGGTGAGGATACAATTAGGGGTGGACGTAATTCACATAATTCAATGTAGTCTAATCACGTGGAATTTCCTGAGAATTCCACAAGATTATACATAATTACATGAAAATAGTATTTCTGCGTTTAGCTCTAACTGTTCGTTTTAAAATGCCTCCTTGTGTCTAAAATGGGCACAATAATGCATTTTGCACTAGGAAATAGCACTAAATTGCTGCAGAACAAGAATAGCAAGTGCGAACAGCCGCTTGCGCTCACTAAATGTGCCCTTGTGGTAGGGTTTCCCCCTAACATACTCCCGACATTTAGTGCTATTTTCTTAGCACAAAATGATCCCTCTCGTCCAAACGGGTGCAGGGATACATTTTGTGATAGGAAATAGTGCTAAATGTACTTTCGGGGTACGATTTTTCCCTAATTTACTTGCAGCACTTAGCGCTATTTGTATAGCACAAAATGCACCTTTGCGGCGAAAATGCATTTTGTGCCAAGAAATAATGCTAAAATGCAATACAACCTGAATAGGTAGTGTGAACAGCTGTTCACACTCACCAAATGTGCTCTCATTGTAGGATTTTTAGGTCGAGCATTCAAGACCTCTTGTATATACTTTAGTATATACTTATATACTTTAGTACATACTTATATGTGTATGTACTTTGTGGGCTCTGGAGATCAGCCCTGGGACTTGTCTGCTTCCGCCTAAGGACGTTTTTTCTGTTCAATTGCCTCTATTTAACTGTCTTGATAGAAAACGACCAGCAGAGGTCAGTAAAATACCAGAATCACCTTAGCATTCTCTACATTCCAGTCCATAGAAATTGTCTACCACGAGCACCCGTAGACAATAATGTTTTTTTCAAATCTTGTATTTTCAGTGATAATACCACCGAAGACCCTGATTTTATATTAAAAACACAGCATAGACTATACCATTTCCCACTGAAAGGTAATATTTCTCTCCCTGTGTTCCCATAACTGGTCACGCAGTTTGATGCTTACTTTCCCTCCATGTTAAAGAACAGTAGATGTTTCGGCACCCAGGCTAATGTGCTGTATAGCTAAATACATGTAAGGTCCCAAAGGCGAGACCGATTGCATTGCAAATGCTTGTTTCTCCTCAAATTACTTGTAATTGCCCCTGCAGGTGTAATTGTGTAATTTTCAGTAATTCCGCATCAAAGAGTAATTCCGAATTTCCTAAATTGTTCAGAATACACTAGTGTAATTGAAATTCGGCCAGCGCCTAGATACAACAGGTAAGACAACAGGTGCACTACAATTGGTGCTACTGTTTTACAGGTTTAAACAATGGTAAAAATAGTCGATCGTCATTTCGAAGATTCATATTTGTAAGTTCGCCATCAGGATAATTGTTATGGAATGCATTACATACTAGACACACAAGACACAATGAAATACAAATAACACTATCAAAATTATTTTCCACACAGCATTCTGCGGATTATATCTTTATTCAAAGAATAGTTGTACCAGATGTTAATGTAAGGGAATTATACTCTTCAGGAAATTATGTTTATAGCCACTTGGTCCTGCATATGAGGTAATTTTGTCTGTAAACAACTAAACATTTAAGGTGCTTTTTAACAAAAGTGAACGTAACATGAGGAAAAAAAGTTTTAGAGGCCTTTCCTTTATTGCTACAAGAAAACTCCATTCTGTGTAGGAAACTTTCAGGGTGCAAGCCATAATAGCCTTCGCTTTCATTCAATTCTCTAAAAAATAATGCAGAAAGTATTTAGAGGAATGTTTACCAGTAACTGAGGGAACACTTCACTTAACCAATTACAGGAGGGGCTGCCACTGGGCCCCATGGCCTGGCAGGCTCCGATAGTGAAAGTAGAATTAACATGCTATAGGCCCACTTCCACCTGCTATTTATGAGGAAACTTCTAAAATAAAGTGTACCAGAATGTGTTGACAGAGCCAAGCGCTGGGGGTTGGGGGCTGACAAAGGAGCTACTGCCCCGGAGAAAGAAAAATTGGAAATGATTATAACTGCAATGAGAGGTAAACAAAAAGAGAGCGAGGCAGAAGCAGAAAGGAAACAACATGTTTGGGGATGAGAAAAATAAAAGGCGAGGAAGAAAGATAACAGAAAAGGAAAGAAATAATGAAAACCCATAACACCCTTGGTGTGGAGTATCCTCAGCACATTGGCTGTGCTACGTATTTCATATTTTGGATGGCTCCTCCTTCAGAACCAAACCACCTGGAAGATACTTTACTTTTTGGATAAATTCATACAAAAGGTCAGTAAAATGCACTATCTCTCCCCTCCCCCAACTTTAATACGAAATGTTCTTAGGAGGAGAACCACCTTCAGCATTAACACCTTAATCCTAAAAACTTGTAGGGCTTGTCAGATTAAATTGCTTGACTTGATCGGTGCCTTAGTGGTATAAATGTAAATGTCTAGCTACTCCATTATTCTGTTGCTGAGAGAGTTGAGCAGGGGCGAGGGTTGGAATCGTATTCAGCCCATGTTCAGGATGTTCAGGAAGAAGCAGAGGGATAAAATGCATGCCACCAAAAATAGCAGTTTTGGTGCGTTCCCTCAATGTCTATCTGGGCCCAGACATACAACAACAATCCTGGCACCTTGGTCTGGGGCTGCAGCACCAGCCAGACAGGATATGTGCCCAATAATGTTAGGCTAGTAGAACTGGTAGAACAATGGCTATGCAGTTCCCATTCTGGGTCCTCAGTATATCACAGTTGTATGTAAGAAAATCTTTATAAAAAAATGCAAATAAATAAATATTGTGCGCTACATATTATTTACAAAACTCAAGTGCCGTTAGGTGTAGATTTCTTACTAGTATCTCCAATTAAGTGATAGTTTTGTCAATTATATTTAGAACATCATATCTAGCTAAGACAATATTCTGACTATGATATATGGTGATACAGCAATATTGAAAAAGCTGTCCTTCTGTGCTGTAAACAATTTAAAAACAACAATTGAGGGACATAAGGCAGAACAATGGCATGCATTCACCCCTGTACAGAGGTCTATGCCCAAATACCTCTTTTTTGCTCCCCATGCCACTTCAGTTTAAACCCAGCCTTATGTAAATCAGTCTTGACCCTGTTCCCCATAGGAACAGTCCAGCCCGAACTGCCAGGCCAGGTTCTCCCTGAACCAGAAACACATCCTTGGACCAGTTTTGCAGTTTTTCCTCTCATCAGCCAGGCTAGCTTGATTCCAGTGGCATGAAGATCACAGGACCCACAACTGGGCATACCCGTCCCACTCGGGGTGACAAATGCATAAAGAACAATTGATTGACAGAATGTTGAACAATGCCAAACATTCACAACAGAGATCAGGTCCTAAATTCACAGTTTGTTTGCTCCCCATGCCATTCCAATTTAAACACAGCCATATGCAAATCAGTCTTGACTCTGCTCTCCCTAGGAACAGTCCAACCTGAACTGCCAGGTCAGGTCCTCCCTGAACCAGAAACAAACATCCTTGGACCGGTTTTGCAGTTTCACCTCTCGTCATCCAGGCTAGCTTGATTCCAGTGGCATGGAGAGCAGAGGACCCACATCTGGGCATACCCGTCTCACTTGGGGTGACAAATGCAAAAATGAACAATTGATGGACAGAATGTTGAACAATGTCAAACATTCACTCCAGTACAGGGATCTGGGCCTAAATCCATAGATTTTTGCTCCTCATGCCATCCCAGTTTAAACCCAGCCAAACACAAATCAGTCTTGACCTTGCTCCCCAAGCTAGTCTCTTTGACAAAAGAACACACACAGCTCCTCATGGTGACCTGCATTACCTACCTACTAGGACAGCTTGCACCCTGTGTTTCAGTTCAAACCAAATAGAACTGGACCAGTGGCGGCTCCTCCGCTAAGGCGGAGGAGCATTGCCACACTGCTTTTTAGCAGTGTAAATAAAGGATACATAAATTGATAATAACTGGTTGTTATTATCATTTTATGTTTACCTGCTGCGGCAGCAATGTGGGTGAGGCAGTGATGCTCTGCTCTCAGAGCAGGGCAGGGGAGGAGTGGTTTCACCCCTCATCAGCCAAGCTCATGTGATTCCAGTGGCATGGAGAGCACAGTACCCACGTCTGGGCATACCGGCCCCACTCACGGGTGACAAATGCAAAAAAACAATTGATGGACAGAATGTTGAAAAATGTCAAACATTCATTCCAGCACAGGGATCTGGGCCTAAATCCATAGGTGTTTGCTCCTCATGCCATTCCAGTTTAAACCCAGCCATATGCAAATCAGTCTTGACCCTGATCCCCAAGCTGGTCTCTTTGACAAAAGAGGACACACAGCTCCTCATGGTGACCTCCATCACCTACCTACTAGGAGAGGTAGCTGCTACAATAAATTAAGGGCCTTATTCAGAGTTTGGTGGATCGCAGTGCTTAATTTGTGACAGCGTTTGCCGGTGCATGAAATCAGCACTTATTGCTCAATACCAACACATACATATGACAGTCTACCACATCATGGCAACGTTCATCTATTTTTAATAAGAGTGCCTTGACAACAAGGTTAACAATTCAATACATATTAGAGGTAATCCCACCAGCATAAGTAATACACTTTTCTAGGTTTGAGGGCTCAGTAATAGCCAATTGTAATGGATCGAACTGTGCTATCTTTTTAAGTGCATAAACTGGTCAGTCATAAAGATACTAATAGTAAAATACCTTTCAAATTGTAAATAGTCATAATCGTACACAAATGTACGTTTTCGTTTGTTAACCAGGCCCGTAAAATGCATATATGTTTCAATTCATAATTACTAAATAAGTATTTCATAAAAATGGTTCTCATGGTGACAAATTCACAGTTTATATAAAGTTCATGGATTTTCAGACCAGTACACAACAAAGCAAGTAAGTACAACTATATAACTAAATGCAGGCATCTACCCTGTGCCAGCCACACTTACAGTATACATGTATGGGCACACAGTAGAGCAGTGGGAACCATCTATCATTTTTACAAATTTGAAATGTAACCCAACAGTCACATTACATGGAAAATTTTAGGAGGGGGACTCGTGCAGATTATATACTGTTCTTCAGATACCAAACAGAATTTCAGCTTTGCAGATGAATTTGTGTTAGTATGACTGTTTAGCTTGCATTTCCCATTGTTGACAATTGTATGTGAAGTCATCAAAGATAATGTTTCAAATTTGAATGCTGCACCCTGTGTTTCAATTCAAACCACATAAGATCCGGACCAGTGGTGGCTCCTCCGCTAAGGCGGGGGAACATCGCCACACTGCTTTTTAGCAGTCTAAATAAAGGAAACATAAATTGATAATAACTGGTTGTTATTATCATTTTATTTTTCCATGCTGCTGCAGCACTTTGGGTGAGGCTGGGCTGCTCTGCTCTCAGAGCAGGGCAGCGGAGGAGTGGTGTGCCCACTCCAAGTGAGCATGAATGCTTGGATGTCTGTCTGCGGCCGGCTAACTATTCATGAACTCTTTGCATATTCTCCACGCAGGCTGCATTACAGCATGGGTGGAGAACATGCCCAGGCCCCCAGTCCCTGGCTGAGTGCCGAACCACGGCACTCAGACCAATCACAACCCTTTATTGCAGCATTGTGATTGGCTTTGGGGAGCCGGGTGCTTACTGCTTCCCTGTTCCGGCCTGAAGAGATGACGGAGGAGAGACAAGGAGGGACGCGGCAATCATGTAAGTTGTTTTCTTTTTTATAAATCCCCTCATGCTCCCACCACCCGCCTCCCTGTCTGCGATCCATGCCGGCCGCCACCGATCCAGACATTGTTACATTTTCAAGACACCAAAACGTTCCTGATAGCTGACCTAAATTCGAGTTACTTGAACTATGCTTTTGAACCCCAGGAGCCAGAGAGTTTGTTTATGTTTCAGTGCTGAGCTTTTGCACACAGAAGTGCACCACAAAGAAACAAAGGCTCTGTTCATTGCACTCAGTTAATGTACAAAAACATGATTACAGTAGCTGTATACACGGTTTTAATATGCACGAATAGTCTGAATAACTGTCTTTGATATTTCTCAATATTGTGCATATTACAACCACGTATAAGGCTTGTAATCCTGTTTTTGTTCATTAACTGCATATAGATGTGGGTGCCTTCCAATAAAGGGCAGAATTGTAGGTGTCTAGCACCACACCCCGTGAATTAAGGGCCTCATTATGGTTCACTAATAGAATTTCGATGTAACAAACATTGATGTTCTCAATATTGAAAAAAAATATTTGACTGCAAAAATTTCATCTCCAATACCTTAACAGGTATGTACTAAAATATTGAATAAGAAATTATCGAGGTAAAAAATATAGATGTAAAAAATATCGATATAAAAATATATATAAAATAAAATATAGTAAATATATTAAGTATTAATATTATATCTTAACAAAATACATTAAATGTAGTATATATTTTAACTAAAAATAACAAAAAACGTAATTTAATGCCTTAACTGCGGCGGTTTTTCCGCCGCAGTGCGAGCGTTCTAAAGGATGGTGTTACATTCTTTCTTTCATTTGATTCTCTTTGTAATATTAATCTATGTGCACTGCTTGCTGGAACATGGAATGTAATGATGCTTGCCTGCATCTTACATACCAGGTTCCAGGTTCCACAAAATACAGTTTACTGGATTTCTTCATACTGCCAGACGTGCTGTGCTTTATCTCTTCAACTTCAAAATAAACACTTTGATTTATAATTGAATGCTGTGGATCATCATTTTAATATTGTCGACGAGGGACTCAGGATACTTTCCTGCCACGTTAAATTAAAGCACAGGAGCAGAAATTATATCGAATCCACGAAGGAAGCTTCGGATAATCTATTTTACCTTGGATATTTCGGAGGCAGTGTTATCTTCTACTTTCACCTTATTCCGGCGATTTTATGACGTTCTGGTCCGGATTTGTGCATTTTTTTACATTTTTTTCAATTTGCCGGTGAGGTTTCTGAACGTTCTACTTGAGGCTGCATTCTGTGTCATTGTGCGCGACATCACGTATTAAACGCGTCAGCACACATCATCACGTTATCACGCACGTCAAACAGCGTGTATCCGCCATTTTGTTTCCATAGTAACTAGCTCATACCAGGTTACCGGAGATGGAAACGAGATGTGCATATATTTGAGCGCTCAGCTCAGGTATGATGTTGCGAGCATATTAATTCCTCGCACATGGAATTTTAACTTTGACTTTAGTGCTACGATGTGCAAGCATGTTAATTTTTGAGCATTCTCAGCGCTTAGCTCAAGTACAATTTTTTGAACATATCAAATTGTGGCGTGTGTGTATTTGACATTGCACATTGACTTCTGTTTACTTTTCATTCCTCACTGAAACACAGCATTTTGTATTTGGAACTGTTATGGCACTTTGAATCCGTTGTTGCAGCAGTGTTACTACTCTGCCATCTACTGGATATATTTGGACATTACACCTAATTTCTTTTGAATAAGTTTGGAAATTACTTATTTTTCTTGCATCTACAACATACTTACTTGAAAAAGAGAATTTTAAGGAGGCAACTTTCTTTTAAATTTACAAACTGCACTTCTGATTTGGATTTGGATTTGCTTTTATCAAATTTTAATTTGTATTGATATTGACAATGCAATTCGACCCTCCATCCAAATTTTTGCAAACCAAAGGTGATCCACCTAGTCCGTGGACAAGATGGAAGGAGGAATTTTTTACTTACCTCAAAGCAATGGATGGAGAACGGATGTCTGCAGAAAGAAAAAAGAATATATTTTTACATTGTCTTGGTTCAGAAGGACAATTAGTTTTTAGAACATTACTGGTCTGGTGGTGATGCTAATGTGTATGATGAGGCTGTGTTGAGAATCGAGGTTAGATTCAAACCTGTTTCAAGTGTGGCACTTAATAGATTCAAATTCTATACTAGGGTTCAAGATGATAATGAGTGTTTCAATGACTTTCTTACTGCTCTACGTGCACTATCCTTCCATTGTAACTTTGGTCTGATGACTGACGAAATGATCAGAGACCAGATCATTGTGCACGTAAAGAGTAAGAAAGTTCAGGAACAACTCTGGATCTTAGGTGACCCAAGCTTAGAAACAGCTATCAGTACAGCCAAATCACTTGAGCAGTCTGATAATTGGATCAAATCTCTAGATAAGGTTACTACTCCTAGTCCTTCTACTTCTAGCAGTGAAGTTAGCACGGTAAAGTCTCAAGAGCCAAAGAATTATTGCATTTATAAAAATGATGGTAAGGGCAAGCAGTAATATTGTTACAGTTGTGGAAATCCTGACCATATTGCTTCTTTCCCGCAATGTCCTGCCATTAGTAAACAATGTAACAAATGTGGGCGTTCAGGACATTTCTCCAAAATGGGCAAAAATATGGTCAAACCTTTTCAAGATGCTAAAAGACCATCTTTTTCTTCCTCCAAACTTCCTAATGGTAATGTTTCATGTGTTTCTGATGAAGGGAAGAGTGTTTCAGAGATTATTGAGTCGGGTATTGTATCAATCCAAGATTCATTTGATATTTCACAGACTGACCAAACACCTTCTCCTAAGTGCTTAGTAAATATTTTAGAGAAGGTTTTAGAACTTATGGCAGATTCTGGTTCTCCGTGCACTATTATTACACGAGAATATTGTACAGAATCGTTTGGAGATCTGGTAAATATTAATACCTTATGTGTACCAGATATTATTGGTTACAATTTTGAGGGTTTTAAAATTTAGTTCATTGGTTTTAAGGAAGTACTTATTACTTTCAAAAGTGGTTCTGCTATTATAAAATTATATGTGGCTTTTAAAGGTGTGAATGTACTGGGTTGGAGGGATCAAGCCAAATTTGGAATCATTTTAAATCCTAGAATGAAAGATCCTGTTTCAGTTCTTACTGAACCTATGTCTAATGGTGAGTCAAGTACTTTACCGGCGTCCACTGACTTTTCCCAATGTTTTCCTAAGGTATTTTCTGACAAACTGGGAAAACTAAAAGGTTTCAGTCACAGAATTAAAGTGAAACCCAATGCTATTCCAATTAAACAAAAATTAAGGGGTGTTCCTATTAGTATTAGAAATGAACTCAGAGCTATGTTGGATACTATGATTAAAGATGACATAATTGAGGAGGTAGAGTCTTCAGAGTGGGTATCTCCCATTGTTTTAGCACTTAGACCGGATAAAAGTATTAGATTATGTGTGGATTTGAGAGCACTGAACACAAATTTAGTTACTGACTGTCACCCACTCCCTAACATTAATGAAATGGTTTGCATGTTGGATGGTGCATGTGTGTTTTCCACATTAGATCTCAGGTCTGCATATCATCAGATCGAGCTTACTGAGGACTCTAAACACTTTACAGCCATTATCACTCCTCATGGCCTATTCCAATTCAAGAGGATGCCTTTTGGTTTGGCTTTGGCCGCTTCGGTCTTTCAAAGAGCTGTGTACCATATTTTTAAAGATGTGGGATTATATGTCAAATGCTTTCAAGATGAAATTCTTATTTTTTTAAAAAATGACAGCGAACATCACATTCATCTTAAAGAGGTATGTTCCAGGTTAGAACAATTTGGGTTAACGCTTGAGGCTAGTAAATGTACGTTTTTTTGTAAGTCAGTGGAGTATTTGGGGCATACTCTTTCTGGGGAGGGTGTTGTACCTAAAAAAAAGTCTAGTTGATGCTATTGTGAAAGCCCCTGCTCCTGATATTAAGGAGAAGTCATTGTCTTTCGCAGGTTTATGCGAACATTACAGCAAGTTTTTCAACATTTTGCCACCAAAATGGAACCACTTAGAGAGTTGACCAGGAATTCAACTAATTTTGTTTGGACTGACAAACAAGATTTTGCTTTTAAACAGATTAAGAATGAGATTATCAATGCTCCCACTCTTAAGTCATTTTGCATTAATAAAAAATGCATTATTACTGTGGATGCCAGCCTGTATGGGGTGGGAGCGGTTTTTAGTCTATATTCCGGTAAAGAAGAGTGGAGCGTTGCATTTGCGTCCATAACATTGTCCTCCACAGAAAGGAGGTATTCAGTGATTGAAAAAGAGCTGTTAGCTTGTATTTGGGCAGTTGAACATTTTCGAAATTATGTGTGGGGAAATAGATTCACCCTTAGAACGGATCATAAGCCTCTTGTGGGGATTTTATCTCCTGGGTGTGGATGGAATTCCACCGCGCGGATAGCTCGTTTGACTTCCCGTCTTCAAGAATATGATTTTGAGATTGTTTATGTACCTGGGAAAAGTAATGTCACGCTGATTTCTTTCGAGATTACCTTGTAGTGATGATAACATTTCAGTAGTTGAGCAAGATGATGATGTTGTTGTTTCTTTAAGTGATTGTGTGTCTCAGGAGTTTATGACTTTAGGTGAAGAAGAGAGCTTTGAAGCATTGAGCAAGGCTGTTTTGTGCCAGCAAATTTTTGGTTATGTAAGGGAAGGATGGCCCAAAGAAAGAAGTATTTCTGCAGAATTAGCCCCTTTTTGTCATGTATATTCTGAAATTGAGGAGTTTGGTGGTTTACTGTTCAAAGCTGGTAACATCATTCCTCCTTGTTCATTACAAAAGAAAATGTTGTTATTGTCTCCTCAAGGACATATAGGTATGTCTTCAATGAAACGCCTTATTAGGGCAAACTTTTGGTGGCCTGGCATTGATAAGATGGTGGACTGAATGGTAAGAGAATGCCCACAATGTATAAATAGTGATAAGATGCTTCACGTGTCTTCTGCTCCCCTCAAACCAGTGTCTTGGCCAAATTTTCCTTGGCAGAAAATAGCTTTTGATATTTCAGATCCTTTCAAACATCTTCCCCTTAATGCTCGTTATGCCTTGGTCATGGCACACTATCATTCTAAGTTGCCTGAAGTGAAGTTTGTTGAAAACACTTCATCTCAGGTGATAATTATTTTCTTAAAAGAGATTTTTGCTTGGGAGGGAGTTCCAGAAACTTTTGTCACGGATAATGGTACGCAGCTTATTTCTTCTGATATAGAAGAATTTCTTAAAAGTTGTAATATCAAACATCATACTATGTCCTTATATGAACCTAGAGAGAATGGCCAGGTTGAACGCTTCAATCGTGTTCTTAAAGATTGTATTCATCGTGCTGTTTCATCTGGTGAAGATTGGTTGGAGGTTGTAAGGAAAAGATTATGGACGTATCGTATTACTCCTCATTCAGTCACTGGTGTGAGTCCTTTCATGCGTCTTAGAGGTAGGGAACCTTCCTCAGATATTTGTCCTTGGTGGATCAAAAAATTGAATAAAAACAATTCTATTGTTAATCTTGAGAACATTGCTAAACATGTTGAAGAAAAACAACATAAAATGAAAATGTTTTTGATTCTAAAATGAATGAGTGATTCCTGATTTTGTGGTGGGAGAATGGGTAAGAATCAAAAAACCTGGATTTTTAGTCAAAGGATTTTCTAAATTTTATCCTCCCATCAAGGTAGTAAAAGTCTTCAAAAATAATGTTGTCACTCAAGATGGAAGAATTTGGAATGTTCGTAGAGTTGCTAAATGTAGTGATCTCAACATGATGCATAATTCACAGATTTCTCATTCAGAGGATAACCATGGAAATGTTGTACATAACTTGAAGGGTTCTCCTCACAATTCTGTGCAAAATGATTTATCCATTGCTTCCAGAGTCAAAAGTAACATTAGACCTAAAAGACTACCCAGCAGATATCTGAATTCATTGTTTTTTTGGTTAAGGATAACATGTTACATTCTTTCTTTCATTTATTCTCTTTTAATATTAATCTATGTGTACTGCTTGCTGGAACAAGGAATGTAATGATGCTTGCCTGCATCTTACATACCAGGTTCCAGGGTTCACAAAATACAGTTTACTGGATTTCTTCATACTGCCAGACGTGCTGTGCTTTATCTCTTCAACTTCAAAATAAACACTTTGATTTTTAATTGAATGCTGTGGATCATCATTTTAATAGATGGGCGGGGCTGCGTCGGCCGTTGGACGTGCGCAGCACCAGAGAGTTAGCGATTGCAACGTCCAACGGCTGCCGGCAGCACGCAACGGGTTAAAAAAATATAAACATAAAAATGTATACATATATTTACTTACAAATAATTTATTAACTATGACCTTAATATAATTTTTCAACTTTAAAATTATATTAAAATATCTATCTACCAATAATTTAAAATAAATTCAATAATAAATTGAAACATTAAACTATTTAAAAAAATGTAAACATTTCCCAATACAATAAGTGCAACAGTAGGATAAGTGTTTGATACTGGAATGACTACATGAACTATTATAACTTCAGAGAGTGAAACAGTAGGGGAAGTGTTGGATAGCGGAGGGGTTAAAATTACTATTCCCACTCCAGTGATACCAACAGTAGGGAAAGTGTTGGATAGCGGAGGGTAAAAAATTACTATTCCGACTCCAAAGAGTGCAACAGTAGGGGAAGTGTTGGATAGCGGAGGAGTTAAATTTACCATTCCCACTCCAGTAATAGCAACAGTAGGGAAAATGTTGGATAGCGGAGGGGGAAAATTACTATTCCCACTCCAAAGAGTGCAACAGTAGGGAAAGTGTTGGATAGCGGAGGGGTAAAAATGACTATTCCCACTCCGAAGAGTGCAACAGTAGGGAAAGTGTTGGACAGCGGAGGGGCAAAAATTACTATTCCCACACCAGTGAGTGCAATAGTAAAGAAGGTGTTGGATAGCGGAGGGTTAAAAATTACTAAACCCACTCCAATGAGTGCAACAGACGGGAAAGTGCTGGATAGCAGAGGGGTATAAATTACTATTTACACTCCAGCGAATGCAACAGTAGGTTATTTGCTGGATAGTGAAGAGGTAAAAATTACTGTTCCCACTCCAGTAATAGCAACATTAGCGAAAGTGTTGGATAGCAGAGAAACAAAAATTGCTAATAACACTTAAAGAATAAAAAAAAACTAAAAAATAGCAAAATTTTAAAAAGAATAAAAATAAATAAACAATATTTTAAATATATAAAATGAAATACATTAAACATATAAAAAGAATGCATGTTATAATATTAATTACATATAACAAAATTCTACAAATAATATATAAAATAAATTAATAAATATATTTATAAACAATAATTATTTAAAAGTGGCAAATATTAACAAACAAAAAAATATTTTACACATAAATCTATTTCTTTTATTTCCTATGCTATAACACCAACACCAATAACAAAACAAAACACTTCAACATTTAAAATTAAATTTATTACCATAGTTAACATAATTACTAATCAATTAAAACACTCTTATTATTAAAATAAAATAATAAACATTCATTGAGTTCACATGCTTTAACACTAATATCCACAGCACACGCCTAAAGTAAACTGTAAAATAATAAAACACAATTAAATCTTGTTTTTAAAAGAAAAACTATTACTATTAACAACTAATAATTACATATTTGAAAATGTATTCAATACCCACCTATTAACCCTTTAAAAGTAAAAACAACACACACAAAAAAACATTACATAAAATCAATGTCAAATAATTGACATTAATTAACAACTATATAATAATTAAACACAAAATACTTACCACCCTTTACTCCTGTAAACACCACAAAACACATACAAAATTAATTACACAAGTACCATAATTAATTATTAGTTACTTAATTAACAACTAATTAATAATTCATCAATTCAAAATCAATTACTTCACACCCTTCCCACCCTTTACACCTATAAACACCACAACACACACCTAAAATTAATTACACAATTATTTAATGAATTACTAGTTCAGGTTCAGGTTTTAAAGACTTTATTTCGATAATAAAATCATAAAACACAACATTTAAAACATATTAAGACATTTGGACAGCCGAACAATATTCCCTTATAATAGCATTTTACAATAACAGCAACATTGTCCTAATTCATTAGAATTTAGCTTAATACACTTTTAAAGTTAAAAGTAGTTATTAAACATCCAAGAAATACAAAGACCAACCTGACCAGAAAATACTAAAAAGAGGATTTTAAGAATACAGAGTAAAGAGTAAAAAAAAAAAAAAAAAACATTCCTAATACAATGTACATTATCCTGCATTTAAGAAAAACGGTTATACTTTAGTTAACAAATTGAAAAACCCTATTAATGGTTTTGTCTGCTTCTTGACAGGGGATATTGTACTCGCCCCTTGTGGGTTTGTATGCTATGTTAAGGACACTCCACCTACATACCCTCACCTCACCACCATGTTGCTCCTACTGGCTAAATGCAGAGTGGCCCTGCACTGGGGCAGATGCCCCGCTCCCACAATCAAGGCATGGCTGCATGATGTCACCTATTGCCAAGAGCAGCTATACACCTTTTGGGAACTCATCAGGCCTGATGGCCCAAGCCCACCCTAGAAATTTTGCTATGCTCACCACGAACACCTCTGAAGTGTTAGTTTTTAAAACCCAAATAGCCTCAGCAGACCTTCTGAAAGGGAGGCGTTGAAACAGAGGTTTTATCCACTTTGTTCGTGGCGCTAAGTAGGTCGGACAGGCAAACAAGAAATGACCCTCAGTTTCCTTATGACCTGGGCACCAACTGCAAAATTCCGTTGCTCCATTAACCCAATTTTTTGTAAAAGAATTCAGTGGCAGGGCTCCTACCCGAAATTGGTGGTAAAGTTTCTTATCCAGCGGTCTGGTGATAATATCCCAGTAGGTCTCACGGGAGGGATCCAACTTGATGTACAGAAACCTTCCCGTTAGACTAACAGAGCTGGAAGCGGTCACCAACGATTGACGGACCGAGGTCCAGTACAATGCCTCGAATTCCTGTTTTGAGGGAAAGGCATTAGTACCCGGAGATACCCACAGCTGTTCCAGTCCCATTTCGACCAGAATGGTTTTTACCGTTTGTAGCCAAGGAATTCTCCCAGAACCCCCAATTGACCTCACTTCAGCCAGTTCCTTTGCAAAGAGGGTGAGGTCAGGGGAGGTCCATATGCGCCTCCAAAAGGCCACCAATCTAAATCTTGCCATCTCGTTAATTGGGTTGCATCCCAGATCCTGGCAGAGGGGTATAGAGGGCGAAGATTGGGGTAACCCTACCAAGCTCCGTAAGAACTTACACTGGATTTTGAATAGGCTTGAGAGATCCATGAATCCCCAGAGATCTGCACCATACAGGATTGCAGCATTAATCTTAGTGTCATAAATCTTTAACGCTGGCGTGACCCGTTTTGTAATCGATCTCTTTTGCTCGTTCAAAAGGCAACCAGTTAGTCGGGCAAATTTTAGCTGTTGAGCACCTACTTGCTCTTTCCATCGCAAGCGACGGTCCAAGGTAACCCCTAAGTAAGTCATGGTCTCAACTTGTTCCAAGTTGACTCCACTCATACTTACAGAGCTCCGGACAAGATGACTCCTAGTGAGGGCCATAAACTTAGTTTTGCCCACATTTACCTTAAGGTCATTGATGACACAGAACTCCTCAAAGCGGTTCAGAGCCCGCTGTAAGCCACTACGTGTTTTAGAGAGGAGTAGAGTGTCATCGGCAAAGATAAGCATTGGGAACCTTGTCCCTGCCAGCGAAGGGGCATCAGTGGGAGTGTCTGCGAAGAATTTAACTACTTGATCGATAAATAACAAGAAGAGTGTTGGCGCCAGGACACACCCCTGACGGACTCCTCGAGTCACGGGAAAAGGTTCCGTCACTTGTCCCTGACCTCCCCACCTCACCCTTGCATAGTTGTCCTCATGCATTTTAACAATTAGATCAAGTAGTTCCATTGGTAATCCTAAATCCCTCAAAACACACCACAGTTTATCCCTTGGCACTAGATCGAATGCAGACTTCAGATCAATAAATGCAGCAAAGATGGTTCCACCGCCGAGCAAAACCACCTTCCAGTAGATTAGACAAAATCTAAACACCTGGTCGTTGGTGCTCGTACCCGATCTGAAGCCTGCTTGCATAGGAGACAAGATATCCTCTAGTTCGATCCAACCTTGAACTCTGCCCAAAACCATTCGTGCAATGACCTTTTGAAGGGAGTCGATGAGACTAATCGGGCGATAGTTGCCCGGGTTGGACCTATCGCCTTTTTTGTAAATCGGGAGAATCTCCGCCCCTTCCATGACTTGGGAATTCTAGCCCCTTTAGCTATTGCATTTGCAATCTTGGTTATGTACGGCACCCAGAGGGCTGGGTTAGCTTTAAACAAGTCAGCAGGGATTAAATCCATCCCTGGTGCTTTCCCCCGCTGGGTCAAGCCAAGAGCTAACTCTACCTCGGTTTTTGTGAATATCAGTTTCTCCCCACATATAGGTGTCAAGGGCACCTCACCCAATATAGAGGGGGGTTTAAAAGTCTCAACACTAAATTAGGCCGTGTAATGATTCACCCAAGCTTCAGGGGGCACATGGTTTGTAGGAGTACGGGAGTCTGGGTCCTTGCCAAATTTTACCAGTTCCCAAAATTTAGTCTGGTTATTCAAAGTGGAGGCATCCAGAAGATCGGACCAGTACATATCCTCCCACTCCCGTTTGGCTTCCCACTGAGTTTTCTTATAATGCGCCCTTGCTGCCTTAACAACACACATGTTCTGGGACCGCTTTGACAAGATATCTATGGGCCTCCCTGCACTTTTTATTATACCATTTCTGGCGGGGGCCGTATAATTCGGCGGTTCCCTTCTGGCATGGTAGAGAAAGGAGAAGCTTAAGCTGATCAAAACAACACTCATGGAGGTCAATATTAGTGCTCTCAGAGCTACCCCCCCTGGATCATCGGGCTGTAATTCATTTAACGTGTTGGAAACCACAGTCTCAATACTCTCCTGTAAGGTCTCATCCCCCGCTAACCTAGACCATTTTAGCCTCCTTCGGTCATTAGTCAAAGCGACATCCCCTGTCCGGGAGGTGTCTGGTTCCTTCAATCTTTCCATTCCCGGCAACCTTAACTTAAGTGTCAAGGGGTTATGGTCGCTTTCTGGGCGGGGTACCACTTCCATATCTACCAACAGAGGCCAGAATTCCATCTTTAACAGGAAGTAATCTATCCGACTTTTCCTTAGTCCATTATCGAAGGTATAATTGGCACCTAGATCAGATGAAGAGCGACCATTTACAGCCCTTAGCCCCCAGGTTAAACATAGAGCCATCCAGTTCAAGGCAGCCTCAGTCGCTTTTACAATTTTTTTGGTCATCAAATCCGGAATGTTCCAAACTGCGTCCTCTGCCGACCCCCAACTGTCCCCGGCAACATAGAGCGGCTCAAAAGTACAATTCAAGTCTCCTGCTAGAAGAATAAAATTATCTCTACCCAATCCAGCAAGGTATTTGTCCAATACATCCAGGATACCAGGGCAGCGGCCGCCAGGTAGGCCTCGTGCATATATATTAATGATAATCAGGTCCCGATGGCCATCCTTACTCAATTTAATGGCCAGAAGGTCCGGGTTCTCTACAAATATCTCAGTTGGATGATAACCCGATGCCTGCTTCACCCAAATCACCAACCCCCCTGATGCTCGACCTTTACTACCCCTAATAGCTGGTTTAAAAAAGTTTACAAAACCTGCCCTATGAATTGAATCTGGTGCCCAAGTTTCCTGTAGTAAAACAACATCAAATTTGTCAACAAACTCCAACCAATCCTCGGAGTACATGCGTCCCTTAACCCCTGCAACATTCCAAGACACTATATTAAGTGTTTCAGATGGAGGAGCTGCGATACATGGTGAGTGATGAACCATTGACACTGATACAGCCGGGATCGCCAGTTCGCTCCCTTTTCCTGCCCTACTCTCCTTGTTGTCAACATTATCCAAACTTTCCCCCACCAACATGACCTCTGTTGGGTCCTCAACAGCTGCTGCAGCGTATTCCTCAGTTACATGTGCCCCCAGGCCTGCCTCTTCATAATTTACAAGAGGTGGAACCCCCGACTTGGCATAGCTACCACGTTCCCACAGTCCTCAGTAGACTTAATCTTCCTAATCGGTGTATGTAGTCAGTCTATAGCGTCAAGGTCGGAAAGGGGCCCAAAGCGGTTAAAAAGTAGAGGATACTGCTGGGGGTAAGGTGTTCTTGCTATAGGGTACCTCCTAACTGGAGGTCTCATGTGATTGGGGCCTAATGGGAAATTACTATGTCTTTGAGGGTAGAAATAAGCAAGCCCCAGAGTTTGTACATCTCCCTGTCTAGCAAACCTGGCTTCCCTTCGAATGGTATCCACCACCCAAGGATCCTTGAACGATATTAATATGCAATCGCCCTCCAAGTCTTTGGTGCCATATCCCACCCAATCAACTCTCCTTACAAAGAGAATTTCAGTAGGAGATGATGGTGGCAAGGGGCGATTTTTATTCAACCAAAATATCACCTTATTACGTAGGTCCCCATGTGACTCCTTAGTACCATCTTTTAACGGGGCAACACCTGTTAACACTATTGTGTATTGGGTTGCCTCTGAGGGTAGGTCTGAGCGGGGGACAGTATACTTGTTTAATTTCCCCACAATTGGGGTTTTGATGGTATGGTGATTAGCTATTTGCCCTGGGAGTGGCTGTAATAAAGTACTAGGGGTAAGTTTTACCCGATCATCCGACCGGGATGCTTGAGACCTCTCTGGATCGGGTTTAGCAATAACCTTCTTCTTAAGAGCCTGTGACAAAGTGCCTGCAGATGGGATGCTGGGATTGTCTCTGGGCCTCCCCCCCGCTATCGGTTTGCTAATAGCTACCCCTGTTGGTACTGGGTTGGTGGCTTTACTAGTGGAAGCATTATTTATACATTTTGTTTTGCTTACTGACTGGGTAGGAACCCCTCCCACTGGACTGGGGATAGTTAACTTTTGTAGTAAGCCCAAGTGTGTGCTCACTACAGTCTCCAGAGCATCTAATTTAGAGGTCATCAACCTTGTTCGCTCCAAAACAGGAAGCAGGAGGGTTTTAATCATAGCCTCCATTTTTACCAATAGGATTTCGTCACTATTGAGGCATGTTGGACAGGGATTAGATGACCCCAGGGGGATAAAGGAAGGGCAAAGCACGTTGGGGAATACCGAAGGTATTTGGGGAGCTGAGGGATGCTCAAGGTCAGAAGCATCAATACTAGATGGATCATTTAGTTTGGGCAGCTTATGGTCTCTCCCCCCCTGGTGGCTCAAAACTTGCTTTCTCTTGCGGGATACCGATCCTGATCCTGAGGGGTCAACCTGTTTCCTGGAAAATTCGAGACAACATTGTTAGATGAATGAAGAATTTCTAAACTAATGTCGTTTTCCCCGCTATTCTGGGTTTCATCCCTCCCGCTTGACTGAGTATCATCCAGGTTCTGGTCAACATTAACCAGAAAAGCTGAAGCTGAAGGGCCCACCCCCTCTCCTTCTATGTGAACTAGTGCCTCAGTAGTAACAGAGTGTACACAGTTAAGTGATGCATGGGCAGCAGGACTAGTGATTGTTGCCAACCCACCCAACGAGGAACGCTTACCACTAACTAGATCTAAGGAGAGTCTTTCTTCCACCATCGCTATTTCCTTTTCCAGTATCCCTGTTGCTCGGGTGATAAAAGCATCAAGTGGGCCCGAAACAACTCCCTTAGTTGTTTGTATTTGGACTGTACGATCTTTGCCTGATCTTAGAGGCATGTTACAATCAACTTGGGCCAGCTATACCTATATTGTATCGCCCTCGCTGTTAATAACAAATGTTTATATTACTCTATGGAGCCCACACAATGGAAGTGATATACCTTCTACCTTAAACACAATATGCCAGGGGTTCCGGCCCAACCCAACCTCAGCCGACCACGGACGGCCACAGACGGTCCCGCCCTTGTCCCGGGCTTCTCCCGGCGCACTCCCGCGCAGCGGGTGCACTGAGTACTTTTGAGCAAGAGGGGATTGGTTGATGGGCGGGTGGGCGGGGCCAGCAGGGAGAGCAGCCCAGGTGTGGTCAGTGGGGCTCGCAGGGACTCCTGGTAGCTGGAGTCCCTGCCTCAAAGCTCGCAGCCCTGCCGGCGACTCCACGCGCCCCGAGGTCTTCCCAGTTGCAGCTCCTCACTTGCAACAGCTCCGGGTGGGTGCGGGACGCTGCGGGGCCTGCGAAGCGGGTCCGGCGAGTTGTTGGGCTCCCCGCAGAAACAGAAGGTCAGTGGCAGCAGTAATTCAGGGCGGGCAGCAGAGCACACAGCAAATCCGCAATGGGAGGGTCCCACAGACAGGAACTCCAAGCCCGCTTTTCACTCCGTGGGCGGGGGGGCGGGGCCAGCAGGGAGAGCAGCCCAGGTGTGGTCAGTGGGGCTCGCAGGGACTCCTGGTAGCTGGAATCCCTGCCTCAAAGCTCGCAGCCCTGCCGGCGACTCCACGCGCCCCGAGGTCTTCCCAGTTGCAGCTCCTCACTTGCAACAGCTCCGGGTGGGTGCGGGACGCTGCGGGGCCCGCGAAGCGGGTCCGGCGAGTCGTTGGGCTCCCCGCAGAAACAGAAGGTCAGTGGCAGCAGTAATTCAGGGCGGGCAGCAGAGCACACAGCAAATCCGCAATGGGAGGGTCACACAGACAGGAACTCCAAGCCCGCTTTTCACTCGGTGGGCGGGGGGGCGGGGCCAGCAGGGAGAGCAGCCCAGGTGTGGTCAGTGGGGCTCCCCGCAGAAACAGAAGGTCAGTGGCAGCAGTAATTCAGGGCGGGCAGCAGAGCACACAGCAAATCCGCAATGGGAGGGTCCCACAGACAGGAACTCCAAGCCTGCTTTTCACTCCGTGGGCGGGGGGGCCGGGCCAGCAGGGAGAGCAGCCCAGGTGTGGTCAGTGGGGCTCGCAGGGACTCCTGGTAGCTGGAGTCCCTGCCTCAAAGCTCGCAGCCCTACCGGAATTACTAGTTAATTAATTAACAACTAAGTATTAATTCATCAATTAAAAATAACTTACTTCCCACCCTTCCCACCCTTTACACCTATAAACACCACAACACACACCTAAAATTATTTACACAATAACCATAATTAATTACCAATTAAATAATTAATAATAAATTACTTTACCCATTTAACACTATAGCATCTCAATTAAACAAATAATAATAAATAAAAAATATTCAATACATTTAATATAATTAAATTACTTCCCACCCTATTCCCCTATGAACCCACAACCCGCTACGGAACTAAAAACGCAAAATTCAAATAAAAAAATATTAACTACTAAAAATAATCAATTTGTTTTATATAATTAAATTACTTCCCACCTCATTCCCCTGTAAACCCACAATCCGCTACGGAATTAAAAAGGCAAAAATCAAATCAAATAAAAAAAAATAATAACTTCTAAAATATTTAACACATATATTAAAAATACAAACAAATCTTATACAAAGAAAATACAACACATACATATAAAATATATACTAAAATACATAACAATAATAAATAATCGATATTTTTAACAAATATATTTTTGCAAACTATATTTTACACTTTGATATTTTCAACATCGATATTACTTACCTATTTCGATATTCTTTACCAAGAGAAAATGTCTGTCGATATTTCTGACCCATAATATTTTTTACTTGATATTTGTGTAAATCAATAGTCTGTCTCTGCACCCCTCATTATGATCGTGGTCTGACTTAAGTCACATCGGAGACGGGACCATCCAACTTGCTGTCTGTCAGCAGTCCCGCCAAATAAATTACAATGCAACCGCTTCCAAGGTGGTCGCCATGTCTGTTTTGTATTACGGCGGCTGTTGCAGCACACACCGCAGTACAAAAAATAGACATAACACATATCCCTGCACTTGTTATCATGCAGTGCCCGCCACATGGTGCAGGGATATGTAGGGGGGGCTGCCCCAAACACCCAAACTAAGGGCCAGGTGGGAAAGGGGGCCCGCTACGGGCCTCCAATGTTATTTTACGCAAGCCTTTTCATGTTGGGTAAACTGCCATGCAACGGCAGGCGAGAAGGGACATCGTAACCTCTACGGCTGTGCCTGGCAAGCACTGCCCCCATTGTAGGGATTATAGCTGCTCCGGATGCACCAACTGGCTCCTTGAGCCATTCGGATGCATGGTGGTCAGGCTTTCTGACCGCCAACCAATGCCTGCCATTGTAAAATGGCAAGTGGTAAATATGCTTATGATGGCGGTAAGACCGACACTGATTGGCTGTCGGTGGCAGTCTAACCAGCATCATAATTAGGCCCTAAGCTCAGAAGTTGGTTAAATCCTCTAATAACAAGGGCTTTACATCACATTCTTTTTAGGTATCTATGAAGTGACGGTTAGTCCATTGGGTTAGGAGGATGTTGCCAATCCCCCAAATGCAAGCTGTCCCACACAGCAGATAATGACAATGTTTAAATGTTGATTAGTTGCCTAAATCACAGAGGACTTCTGTCACTAACCGTTGTGTAGCTGGAATGACCCATTATATCAGTGCTAATGATATTGTGTGATGAGGCTGTCTGTCCTCTCCCACCGACATTAAATTAGGTGTCCGTGCCTGCCAGCTTCCTTGGAACGGTTGCCAGACAAGCGTATTTGAGCCCTCCTGATCTGTGTCAGAGCGCATGGGGAAACAGAAACACAACACCATAGTCTTCGAAAGAGTACCGTGTTCAACTGCTCAGCCAACTCTGGTGCTGCGCTCATGCTATTTATTGAACTAAGAAGTGTGAGAACAATGCCTGGATTCACTGGCTTCAGGTCTGTGTTGGGAAACAAACCCTGAGGGTCAGCTCAGAAAGTATCTGGCCAACAGCACATGGATGGGAAAATGACTTCAAACGAGCCAATAACTTAATTTTGAACCCTGTTTCTTTCTCTTTGTTATACAACAAGGTCCTTTCCTTCTCACAAAGCAACAGTATCACTGTAAGCAGTGGCGGCTGATGAACTTTGAAAATGGTTGGGAACAAGAGTTAATTGCTGTCCCACTAGAGTGAAAAATAATCATTTTGTGGCATATCATAAAAAAATATACACAGAACTGCATTTATGCTCGAATCTGTGCAGAAAAGATTCCCCAAATCAAAATAAATCTCGTTTTTTAGGTCAAGCCTATTGCTGAGGCGTGCATGCACTGCTCGTTTTGGGAGGCATGCCGTTATCTAGTATGGAGTGGCAACTCAGTTGAAGCTCCGCCCACTACCCGCCCATGTTTGTAATGGACTTGTGTCATTGTCTTTCGTAAATTCTGTCTTCTGATTGATTATGTGGCTTGTTAGTCCCGCCTTATTAAGCCATTTCATCATTTGTATCCTTCCATGGCTACTGACCCCTTTATTTCCAGTGTTAGACTGTAAGATACGTGATATTTAGTGCACTATTTTTCCCCCTCTCCCGCTGTCGGTGCCTTTTTGACTCCCCTGCCCCCTGCCCGTCCACACTTCTGTTTGCAATGCAATAGGTTTTGCGTAAACGCGAGTCCGATTGCATTGCAAATGCTTGGTATTACCTGCATTTGATTCTCTCACAAATGCGTAGGCAGTGTTCATAAAAATGAATCCCTGAGAGCAGATTCATCATCTAAAATTAAACGTTTGGAAGTAATAAAAACAGAGCACCAGCTCCTGGGCGCTTCCATTGCAGCCCATTGTCCTGAAGGGAACGCCACACACCCTCTATCTGGGCTGTATTAAATGCGCCTTACAAAGGAGGCTGTGCGTGCTATAGGGTGGGCGTGTTTGGCTGATGAATAAACACGGTCAGGCTTTGCATTGCTTCGTCTTGTAAGAATATTCAGCTCTGACAGAGCATATGAAAAATGTGTTAATTCAGATGAGTCTTTTCTGAAATGAGATGCATGTCCCCCATATTTACTTTATTTGAAGGCTGATGATAGTGAACTGATTTTTCATTCAGAGATCTAATTGGCTGTGGTGCATCCAGCTCATCAGTCTGACACCCATCATGCCAGATGCTTACAACGGCGCACCCTTAAATTCTCCACTCTTCCATATTGTGACCATGACCTAAAAGAAGAGGTGGCAACAAGTCAAAACTGACAAAATCTGAATTTGAAATATGCCACCATGTGTGGAAATGTTTTACCTAACTAATTACCCTCCACCTTCAAATATACTATGCAAGCATATTGTGATAGAGATTGTATCCCACATATACAGAGAGTTGATTGGTGTGAGAGACGATCCCCTGTCACTTTCTCTTGTACAATATGTACAGGTGTGTAGAATAAGGGGAAGAGATGTGCACACATATGCAGTGTTAATAATGGAACTTTACACCAGCAGGGACATGAGAAACTAGAACTGCTCTAACAAAGTAATGCTGAAGAGAGCTTTTAATACCATATGGGAAGCAAAACAGGAAAGGGTAATGGGTCTATATTCCTGGTGCACTTGGATGCAGAAGGCCTGGAACCTCCCCAGGAAAAGCCCTGCAATTTCATATCCACTTCACTCCCATACTAGGTTTCGTCTTCCATAAAAAAAACTGGAAAATGTGTGCTGCTAACTGCACCCCTTTTAATGTTACTCAGACAAATAGCTGGTGTGACATACGCTCCCTTGGAAAGCCCTCTGACATTAACTGGAGGCTTTCTCCACGCTTTGCTGTAGTACTTTCAAAGTGGCTGACATCACAAGGCTGCATCTCCATTTCAATACATGAATATTTACCCATCCATATATTTATATTGAAGTCCACATGTAAAATCTGTAGATTACCTTCCCTTGTAGGACTCGTGGAGCTGTTGTTCCAATGAAATGCAAAATGGCTGTAGAGAGAAAAAGCGTTAAACATTAGGGGCCATATTATGATGTCTGGTAGTCAGTGGTGGTCCATCCGACATCTGAGACAGTAGATGTTTCAGCACCCAGGCTATTTTGCTGCATAGCTAAATACATATAAGGTCCCAAAGGCGAGACCAATTGCATTGCAAATGTTTGTTTTACTTAGTCTCCAAATGGAAATTATAAATAAATACTGCCAGTTTTTGATACTAACAATGGCCTCAAAATATAAATTGCCTGCAACACTGGTAAAATGTCCGTCGGGTTGAAAAATCAATTTTGAATTCAGCCAAATAAACATTTCCTCTGAATTTCTATGCTCTAGTGAAAAAGGAAATATAGTTCAAAATCCAACTTTGAGCTGCATGTTTGACTTCTGTGTTTGGGTGAGACCACTTAGCATTTCCTCCTTCAGAGGACAAGGGAACTTTGGGGCTTGAACTGAAAAATAATAGAACACTTTCTCCGATACCCCATGAACACCCTGTGGGCGTCGGAATCCAGCTAAGTACTTCTGCGGTATGTATCCCCATTGACTGGACTGTGCACATGTTGCCACACTCCAGCAATTGGATACTTGGTGCACAAGGCATATCCCCACATATGCCATGAGTTTTCCACCCCTCTACACACTTATTACATGAGTCCTGAGGTCAAACACTAAATTTAGTATCATTTCATTCTTGTTAAATAATGTTTCCACAGCAAGAAAGTCACTAATCACAAGCGATCCACAAATCATTAAAAAATGGCTGTCAAATCTGGCACTTAAATTAGGGGGCGTGGTCGGACTTCAGGACAAGATGGCCATGTAGATTCGCAACTCAGTTCAGGGTCTAGTGTAATCGGCGGAGCCGGGGCCTCGTTTTACTTCATCAGCCCATCGAAGCTCCACATCCTTCGGCTTGAGGAGGTGCGAGACTCTCTGACCCCGCCTGGCCTGCTTATGGCACATCGGACTGGCACACAGCATACATCATAGTGGCTAAAGGGGCAGGAGCGGTGAGTATGAACCACCCAGTGCACAGGGCCCCACCCGATTCCCCATGAGGCCCATGGTAACAGGGTCCACAGGTGAGCTTGGGGACTGGCCGCCTGGCCGTATCGTAGTGGGGGGCCCTCTTGTCACACTCTCGACCCTGCTCCCCCCACAGCACGCGGCCCATCTGCCTGCTGTTTGGCATCTTGGTTTATCCCTTGGTGCAGTGGGGTGACTTTGGCTCTTTCACAATGATGCAGTAGTCCCACGCAAAGCCACATGACACTCCTTTTAGCTACCCACTGAGCGCTGGTCCCCTGGCACGGCCTCCATAGAGTTTTCTTCCTCTCTTTGGCCACCGCCCTTGCCCAGGTGGGCTCCCCTTGTTTATTGAACACTACCGGACTGGCTAACCCAGCCTCAGCCTACTGTACCGTGCTACTCTTCGCCCCCCCTCCAGTTGCCAACTCAGGTCTTCCCCAGTGCAGTTTTCTCTTTCCTCTTTCACTGCCATGGGAAAGGTGGACCCTAAACAAAAGAAGCTAGCTTTTGAGAAGGCAGCAAGTAACGCTGTTCCCCCTGGTGACACTATGGCAGAGAGAAATTATTTGGATGGGCTTCCCCAACCAACAGTGCATGGCAATGAGTCCCTGATGGCTGAACTGCGGGCTGGATTTAAGGCCCTTGACACGAGGTTTGATGCCCTGGATAGGAGACTTGACACAATGGGGGCTAGACTTGATAAGCACAATGCACGATTAGACACTGTGGAGGCCAGGGTTTCTGACTACGAAGATGGCTCTGTTCAGAAGACTAAGCGCCTGGAAAGGATGGAGAGGGTGCTCAGGACTATTGCCATGAAGAATGAGGACCTGGAGGCCAGGGAGAGATGTAGCAACATACAAATTGTGTGCATTCCAGAGTCCACAAACACAGGCAGTTGGATTGGTTTGTTGAGGGCCTGTTAAGTGATCTGTTTGATCGGGAATCTTTCACCTCCACCTTTGTCGTTGAGAGGGCACATTGCACTCTTGGCCCCTGTCCTAATCCGGGGTGCCCTCCTTGTCCGATCATGGCACGACTCCTCAACTTCAGGGACAGGGACACCTCACTGCGCCTTGCCCGGGAGCAGGGGTCTCTGAACTAGCAGGGTACATCTGTCTCCTTGTATCCGGACTTTACTGCAATGGTTCAGGAGGCCCGTCGAAAGTGTGGGGTTGTCAAGGTTGCTCTTCATAAAGCCGGCCTCAGGTATGGGATGCTCCACCCAGCGCGCTAGAAGGTGGACATTGTGGGAGATACAGGATCTTTGACTCCCCGGCCAAGGTGCAGGAGCTTCTCAGACTCTGGGCAAAGAACACCCAGCCGCATTGATCACCCACACCAGATTGCTCTCCTCGCCTTCCTGATTCTGGTACCAGATATGGTCTGACTCACCTGTCTGTTTTCTTTTTGATTTGCTTCTCTTACAGATACTTCTGGAACCGCTGGATATGTGCCATTAAGATTTTTATAACTGACTCTTTTGTACACCCGGGGATTGTTTGGAATGTTGCCTCCCCCTGTGCTTTTTTCACCTGTTTTGAAATGTATGGTTTGAATATTGTATTGGTTGTCATGTTTACATTTGAAATTTGGGATTTGGGTTTTCCCCTACGTAATAGGTATTGGAATGGATGGGGGTGGGATTGTTGCAGGGTATTGATCTCCATTTTGTTAAATTTGCAAGATTATCTTTTGATCTACTATTTAGATTCGCCCAGACTCTTATCAATGTCAGGTAGCATGCGCCACACTGAGAACATCACCCTGTTATCTTGGAATCTTCGGGGGGTTAATGACACCTGCAAACGCAAGCAGGTGCTTCACTACTTGCAGCGCCATCAGGCTGATGTAGCATTTCTCCAGGAGACACACCTCCCCCTTCTCTCCTCTCCAAGCTTTGCCACTAGTTGGGGCCCCAACAGGTATTTTGCTGGGTACAGTAATTATTGAAGGGGGAGTCTCAATCCTGGTGCATAAGCGATTACCATTTAGAACTGTGGTGGTATATTCTGACCAGGATGGCAGGTACATTATGTTATGTTATGTTATCGTGTCTTATAAAGCGCAACAGCTGCCCGAGCGAAGGGGCATCCTGGCGCTAGTATAGGAAAGACTGACAAGTTAAACAAACAGGAATGGGCTAAGATGCAGGGAAGAGATAAGTCTTAATGGCCTTTCTAAATTCTAAATAATTGTCAAGGCCACAAATCTGCACAGGGAGTGTTCCAGAGAGTAGCGGCTCTGTAGCAAAAAGAGCGGCCACCGGCCCGAACTCTGCGTGTCCGAGGAACCACCACCAAGTGCTGACCCTCTGAACGGAGAAGCCATGTTGGAGCATATGGCAACAGGAGATTGGTCAGGATGGGAGGGATGGCCAGTTTCAAAACCTTGAAAGAAATACATAAGGTTTTGAATTCAATGCGCCTGGCCACAGGCAACCAATGAAGACGACGGATGGTGTTAGATACAGAGCAAGACTTGCGCAGGCCTAAAAGTGTTCTTGCTGCTGTATTCTGTGCCCTTTGCAACCTCAAGACCTCTGCCTTATTGGACCCCAGATAGAGGGAACAGGCATAATGAAGTCTGGACAAAACTGTTGCCTGAATGATGACCTGACGTGTGGATGCGTCAAAAAAGCCCAGCAATGATCTGAGCCCCCTTAAGAGTCCAAAACAGGTCCCAGCATTTTTTTTGTTTTGGACTCAATAGCTTAAGGAAGAGTCCAACCAAATCCCTAAGTTTTTTACTGCCTGGTTCGGGGGAGGGGGACTTGCCCAGGCTGCCTGGCCACCAGAGATCTTTCCACCGACCATGGTCCCTACCTACTAACAGTCCCGCTGACTTGTTGGAATTCAGTTGGAGGCAATATGGTTAAGGGATGGCTCCTCGGACACACCTTACTCCTGGTTAATGTGTATGCACCCGATGTAGACAGCCCAGAGTTTTTTACTGAGCTCTATTCGCACATTGACACAATGGGAGCTGACCACATAATCCTTGGGTGGGGTTAAATAGCCTACTAAATCTCCGGTTGGACAGTTCTGCCACTTCCCCTGATTCCAAACCTAGGGCCAGAAGAACTCACTCAACACTGATTGATGCTTTTCACCTCACTGATGCGTGGCGTCACTTGCATTCAGTGAAACCTGCATACGCGCACTACTCTGCCCCTCACAACACCTGGACCCGCTTGGTCTATTGGTTATTCACTCCTGGTGTGTCCACTTGGTCGCGCTCTGTCTCCCACCATCCATGTACACTCTTGGACCATTCCCCAGCAGCGCTTGGGCTACATATCCCCGGGGTCTAGGACAGGATGGGGTAATGGCGATTTGCCGAGATGGTCCTGCCGGAAGCCGTTTTCGAAGCAGAGTTGCACACTGCGGTTGAAGAGTATTTCGAGTTGAATATAAACACTGTGGACTCTAATGCCATGCTTTGGGAGGCTTCCAAAGCCTACATTAGGGGGATATGTATATCCAAGAGTGCTGGTATTTTAAAAGATCTCTTCGGCACATTGGCAGGGATTGAGACCCAGTTAGCAGCCCTGGACCCGGTCCAGGAATCTTCACGCTCTGTTCCCGACATTAGACGTAGAGCAGCAGTGTTGACTGAATTTCAGGACGCAGCTGAGAGGGAGGTTCACTATCCGGGGAAGTACGCCATAGCCCGGCAGTACGGAGAGGGGGAGCAACCGGGGTGCACACTAGCCAGGTTGATTCACCCCAAACACAGGCCCTCATACATCACCACTCTTTCTGGTCCTCGGGCGAACTGATTTCTGACTGTGCTGATGTCACTGACAGGGTGTGTTCTTACTATCAGGAACTCTAGAAAACCAGAGTTGACCCTGACTCGGCTGCTAGTAATGGTTATCTGGGTGAGATTGGCATGGTATGGCTGCGCCGACCACACAGAGATTTTCTCGCTGAGCCGTTCACGGTTGACGAAATGCTTCAAGCCATCGAAGACATGGACGGCTCAAAAGCGCCTGGTCTTGATAGGTTCCCTGGATGTTTCGATAAAATCTTTAAACAGACCCTCGCCCCGCATCTCATCGATTTGTTTCAGGAGGCCATTGAGCGCTGTGAGTTCCCCTCATGATGCGTAAAGCAGTTGTCACGTTCCTCCCCAAAGCTGGCAACGACCCACAGCAGTGTGGATATTACAGGCCCTTCTCGCTGGTGAATTTTGATTACAAAATTCCAGCAAAAATGCTAGCCAATAGACTCTCCCTGATTGTTGATATGATGATATCACCTGCACAGTCAAGTTTTATTCCCCGTCGGTCCACTGCGCTGAACCTGTGCACTATGGTTGCCACCCTCCACCGTATCAACCCTTCTCTTCCGGCTGTAGGGGCCCTATTGGACGCTGAGAAAGTCTTTGACACGCTGGAATGGCCCTTCCTTAGAGCTACTTTGGTGTGGCTTGGCATTCCACCTGGGTTTATATCTGTGATATCATTATTATATACTGGTCCAACTGCCAGAATTCAGTTGAGTGGTACACATTCTCCCCCCTTCATGTTGTCCAGAGGGACCCAGCAGGGATGTCCCCTCTCCCCCCTTCTTTTAATTCTTGCAATGGACCCCTTTGTCCGACACCTATTGGAGGAACACCAACACAGGGGTATTCAATTTAACACAGGTCCCCTACTGCTTACTCTTTACGCAGATGACGTCATTCTATATGCTCGTCAACCGGATGACAATTTAGACCTGATCCTTCGTGAATTCATCTGATTTAGTGCCTTGTCAGGACTGCAAATTAACTGGGGTAAGACTGAGATATTTCCCCTGACTGACACCAGCTGTAACCGCACCTCGGAATTCCCCCTTAAGTGGTGTGACGACTCTGTGAAGTACCTTGGCATACACATTCAATGAGACAAATCACAAATTATTCAACTCCATTACGGGCCGGCCTTGGAGAAACTCTCTGATAGCATCGACCGATGTTTAAAACTTCCCCTATCTATGGCCGGCAGACTGGCCCTTGTCAAAATGTCCATGTTCCCACAATTCCTATATTTATTTCAAAATATTCCTATTACATTGTACAGGGGCTTCTTTGCGACTCTTTGCTCTCACCTTCTGTGTCTGGAATGGGGGTGGCCAGCCTAGAGTTTGCTGGGATGCCCTTACTTTGCCCTTTGAACGCCGGGGATATGGGGTCTCTAATTTCCGTATTTATTGTTTGATTGTACAGTGTAATTTTTTGCACCACTGGTTTCACGCTGATGCATGGATTCCATATATTAGGCTAGAGCGTGCTATTGCCTGTGGGGGTTCCGCGTGACCCGCAGGATTTGCATACTTTCTCCAAAAGTAGCTGGGCATGGAAACAACTGGCCCGTGCCACCGGTGCAGCACTGCTTTATTCTTCATCCCTTCCTATGGAACCCCAATCTCTAAGGAGGCCGTAGTGCAGCGCACACTATTGAAATTCAACGTGGGAAAATTTGGGGATCTCTTCCCGAACAATCATATCTTCTTGCACTGTGAGGACGCCCTCTTCTCCGAAGCCACCTTTTTAGACCATTTTATTCTACGCCGGTTATTTAGTGCATTATGCTCCACTGTCCCGACTTACCCTATAGAGCCGCCTGACTTTCCCCCATTGTCCCTCCTCATTAAGAACGTCAGTAATGAACACTTAATGTCTAAAATGTATGAGGCGGCTATCACACTCCTTCCCCCTAGGGGCCTGATTCTGAGGCACACATGGGAGCATGACCTGGGCCAGCCCCTATCGGACGCTCAATGGCATTATTGTTGCCAACAAACCTGCACGTTCTCTTTTAATTATAGGCATAAACTGTTACATTTCAAATTCCTCCGGTGGGCATGTGTTATGCAATGCATGGTCCACCGTATGGACTCCATCAGTCCCCACGTTTTCCCTCGCTGTAAGACCCCCATGCCAGATTTTGAGCATATGGCATGGTCCTGTACTAAGGTGGCCCGTGTTTTTGGGGTAAAGTTTTTGAGGCTATTTCTTCAATGTTGGACTGCCCATCTCTCCCCTCCCCCTCATAGCTCTTTTGGGATATGTTGGAATTCTCCCCAAATCCTGATGGAGTTTTTACGCTCTTGCACTATTGCTGGCCAAGAGAGAATGTAGGAGTAGGGTCTGCTTCCTATGGTTACCCCCACTTTTTGCTGTGATTCTCTGTTTTTTTTACTTTAGTGTGGCTGTGGACCTGCTAATCAGGCCCACAGCCCAACTGTTCTCCCTCTAAATTGATACCATGTACTTTAGGTACATACCAGATTGGTTACTGGGTCACCCTTGTGAGCCCCTGTATAGTGTACCCTAGGTACCCAGGGCATAGGTACATCCTAGGCCTACCAGGGGCTGCAGCATGTGTTGTGCCACGCCAGGTTTGCCTTCCAAACTGACACCACAGGTCTGTTCCCACAGCGTGGGTAAGGTGGTGTAATCACCCTTTATTTAGATATTGTATACATATATCTGTATTCACTGAAAAAACCATAGGTTATAGACCATATATAGTTAGGAATTAGCATTTACAAAACCTTGAAAATTCACTGAAAAAACCATAGGTTATAGACCATATATAGTTAGGAATTAGCATTTAGAAAACCTTATTTTACTCACACAAAACCATTGAAATTCCATATATAGTTAGTTGCACTAACTATATATCGCGCACCCGCAATCCACTGCTGATGATGTCACATATTACATCATTCATGACATGGTCAGTGACATCACTGATGACATCACTGATGACATCTCAAATGACATCACTGATGACATCATCTAGTGTCTGTGTGTTTTTGTAAAGTTTAAATACGTTTTACATATTGAAGAATGACTGGATGTATGGAAGACTGAGTGTGTGTGTGGCTGGCTGGGAGGTGTGTGACTCTGTGCATATCAATGTGTACTTGTATCAGTGATTGTATAAGAGAGTAAGTATGTGTTAGTATATGTGTGAAAAGTATGGTGTTCTGTGTTTAAATATAGATGAGGAAATCGAAGTGTGATTGATTCTTCACAGGACTGACTAGGTGTATGAGTGCATATGATAGTGTTGTAATAATGAGTGACTGTATGTATGAGTGATTGTATGGGTGAATGAGTGAATGTGTGTGTAGACGTAGGAATCAGTGAGTGCGTATGTAGTAACTGGTATTGGTGTGTCATGATGTCATCAGTGATGTCATTTGAGATGTCATCAGTGATGTCATTTCAGATGTCATTAGTGATGTCATCAGTGATGTCACTGAAGTATGGTGTTCTGTGTTTAACTGTATAGATGAGGAAATGGAAGTGTGATTGATTCTTTACAGGACTGACTTGGTGTTTGAGTAACTCCATGGATGAGTGGCAGTGTGTGACTGTCTGCATAGGTGTATGAGTGCATATGATAGTGTTGTAATAATGAGTGACTGTATGTATGAGTGATTGTATGGGTGAATGAGTGAATGTGTGTGTAGACGTAGGAATCAGTGAGTGCGTATGTAGTAACTGGTATTGGTGTGTCATGATGTCATCAGTGATGTCATTTGAGATGTCATCAGTGATGTCATCAGTGATGTCATTTGAGATGTCATCAGTGATGTCATCAGTGATGTCACTGACCATGTCATGAATGATGTAATATGTGACATCATCAGCAGTGGATTGCGGGTGCGCGATATATAGTTAGTGCAACTAACTATATATGGAATTTCAATGGTTTTGTGTGAGTAAAATAAGGTTTTCTAAATGCTAATTCCTAACTATATATGGTCTATAACCTATGGTTTTTTCAGTGAATTTTCAAGGTTTTGTAAATGCTAATTCCTAACTATATATGGTCTATAACCTATGGTTTTTTCAGTGAATTTAATTGGTTTTTTAACAGCTAATATCTGTAGCTGTAAAATGTATTCTTCTTTAAATCCAAAAATATATTTTATATGTTTATTAATAATTTTTTTTTGTAATATTTTTTTTTCTTCGTTCCTGCTTCGCGAATCGGGAAGCTTCCCGTTAGCTGACCTTGATGCCGCGAAATAGACCGCGAGCCGGTAAACGTTCCTTTACCGCAACTGCCGCGTTAGAAAACAACATCGTGACGCCTCCCGTCCGCATGACGTTTCGCGTTGTCGCGTGATACGTCATATGACGTGCTACGTTAGCGAACTGGTACGCTTACCGAGGCGCAAAGCGCAGGTTTCTGGAAACAAACCGGGAGGCCCTGCAAAGCGCGTAACGTAAACACAGCAGGTCATGTGACTTGGTAATAACACTTTTCATTGGCTCATTTCACTTTTGGTTTCCTAATGATGTAAGACTAGGTCATATAATCTAAAATGAATACTTTTCATTGGTTGAGAACTATTGTTTTTCCCAAATGATGAAAATCCCTCCTTCTTTCCTCACTCTGACTTTCATCATTGTGAGAGAAAGACCCTTTGTTACCAGTGAGCAATGGCTTCTTTAGTAGCTTCAGCTGGTGCTTCCCCACCACCTCCACCACATCCAAGGAAGAGTGGACCGATGTGTGAATGTGTTCACTGTATGCAACAACTTTGACACTTACAGAAGCCTCACCTTCTCCATGCCTCCTACACAGTTCTACATGTACATCATAAATGCAAACAGAACAGAATTAATTATACATGTTAAATGGTTTATTTTTGCTGTTCTCAGAATGTATCAAATTTCACTAAAAACAGTGACTTGAAGGTATTCATCATATAACAGCGGGGAAAAAAAACCACAATCAAAATGATTGTGTTTAAAAAACCCATACAACATAACAAATCAGAATTCAGAACTCCTTAAAGTTAACTTACTTTCCATGACGGCCAAGGATGTCCTATGAACAGCTTACACTCTGTTGTGCTGTTATTACTTTCAACCCGCCACTTTCTGAAAGAAAACCTCCATCGTTTTCAAAAACATGTTACATACAATAAATGACTTCTTGCTCTCTACCACAAGTTTCCACAAGGCCAAATCTTGTCAGACCCATTTATAACTCTTGGATTTCTTGTAAGCCAATCCCGTCTTTTCGCATTTCCGCAACTTTCAGAATTAAAATGTTGAAGATCATTTACACAATCCTGGACTAGTAATATCTTCCCCTTCTTGCTCAATCATGTTCTACATTTCCTATCACACTGATACTGCTTACTATGAAGCAGACTTACACTACCTTTATGACTAGTACAATTATTTAATTCTCTACATCACTTTTAATCACAAAGCAATGTAAAACAGTAGACAGCATTGCAGACTTACATTCCCTCTACTCCATGTTTTGATTGGCTGCTTCAATTAGCTTATAAAAAGAAATAGTTTTTCTGAACTCATTCAAAGTGCACGTATTTCTCCATGACGTCCAGTGTTATGGTTAGAAGTTATGTCTCTGTACTACACTTATCCTCAAGGCCAAATAGTGTAGGAGCCATGAGAACTTCTTGAAATTCCTCACAGCACATCCCGAGATTCTTTCCCTAAAATTTTGGTTTTAAAAACACCAGGTAAGAGTTTTTAAGGTCATATGGCAATTTTTTTTTTAAAATTAAAACAGAATCATTGCAGAATGACCAGCCATTTCTACACTTTAAATAAGCTGTATAATGTCCTGATGTTATTGAAGGACCATCATGATATATAATTGCTACAGTTACAAAAGTCCTTCCTGATATTGACAACTGTGAAGCCACAAAATTTTTAATTAAAGTTGTCAATTTTGTTCCATCAGGCCTACATCGTTGGAACATTAAAATGACATACTGGCCATATCTTCGTATAAATAATGTGGACATCATTTCAGATTTACATTGGCTACACTCCATGTTGTGATCAGCTGCTTTTACTAGCTTATTAAAAGAGACTGATTTACTGTCTGGCAAAGTTAAATATATAAATCTTTCTGAGTCTACACTAGTAGAACTTGATACCCTACAGTTCTCGCAGTCATGCTGCCATTGATAAGAAAGCCCAAACAGGTGATCTACATCTACACCTTCATCATGCAATACATCAAGCATATACATTAAAAACTCCTGACAATCTTGCTGACTATTTTGAGAGAATTGTGTTTGGCCTGAACATCTGTCTAACAGATTTCGAATTTCAGACACACTTTCTATGTTTGTTCTATCAGTGCTACATTTCTCTAACACAGAATTTAACAAACTGCAAAATCTTTGATCAGAATTGACCACAATCTCTTCTTTTACATTTTCTAGAGAAAACAAAACATTAACCACTACATTAGCATAGCAGTTGACACCAGAACTGTTTTCAAATTGAAAACCAACAACATCTTCAACAGAATCCTTTTTGTTTCTGCTTATAATTTCAGTTTCATCGACTTTTCGTCTTTTTGCTACAACCTCCCCAGTATTGGTCACATTTCTTCGTTTCCGGCCTACCACACGTTTCTCAAACAAAGGATACTGAGGCAAATGTGGCGCATACTCTCTTCTCAACCTATTGTATTCCTTAACACAATCTAGATCCGCATAAATGTTTGTGACATCACACTCAATCAAGTACAATCCCGATAAAGTCCTAACTCGTGACAATGCCACATATGCCATACCCTCCTTGAACACAGAACTGCCAATATTCACCAATGCACAGTCTACACTTAAACCTTGCGATTTATGGATTGTCACCGCATATGCCAAGCAAACAGGAAACTGCTTACGACGAACATATAAGTCTTTTACAAGCAAAAATCTAGCAGAACAACGAGCAATTAGCTGTACTTCCTCAATGCCATCAAATTTAATTTTAAAAAATTCAATTCCATCTCTATTTCTGTATTTCACAAAATCAACAACATTACCCATTGATCCATTTACCAGACCTCTTTCAACATGTAAATTCCTTCTTAAAATTATACGGCAGTTCAAGCACACATTCAGAGTCTTTTCAAAACCCGCAGTTTTAGATATACTCTTCTCTAATGAATCCAATTTTGTTTTCAGATTCTCAGACAAAATAATTGTTGATCCCATATGCTCTACTCTGTCAATAGCTTCCAGTTTCACAATCTCTTGCTTTTCTAAATGCAACATTTTGTTGTTGAATTTGGCACATTCTGCAAGAGTTGGCATCAAACATATTCCAGATTTTTTCTCAGTAACTTTCTGAAAAATATTCTCAGGCACAACATCTTCGTCTGGATATACATTTGTCAGTAATCGTGCATGTAAAGCTTCTTTCCCATGCTCGGTCACTTTTCCAATTCTAACATCTTGTAGAATAGTCTTGTAAACTTCATCCTTTGCCTGACGCATATTTTCATGCAGTTCAGCATAATTGAAGTTTAACCATATATTGACGTTGCCAATGCTCCCTAAGCACTTCCTGGTATCTTCATGCGTGAGCATTTTGAACACAGGTTGCCCTTTCACTGGTGTCAGCTGCAGAAGATCTCCGAAAACAATGATGTGTTTGCCACCAAATAACACATCATACTCTGTTTTGAGAACTTCTTGCATTCTCAAATGCACAAAGGCAAGCATGACATTGGAAACCATGCTTACTTCGTCAATGATAAGAAGTTTCATTTTCCTCAAGACTCTTGAAACTTCAAAACAAGTGTTAGACCTGGCATCATTGGCATGAGTCTCTCCTCCATTTTTTCTGTTTGCCTCCTCTGTTTACGATGTTTTTGCTGGTATATGCTTTGGGCACTGTGCCACTGCTGATCAGTGCCACAGTGCAAGTGCTCCCTATGTGAAATTGCTGTATTGATTTACTTCCATGTTTGGCTTATTTGGTTTACTATCAGTCCCTAGTAGAGTGCACCAGGAGTGCCAGGGCTTGTAAATACAAATGCTGCTAGTGGGCCTGCAGCACATGTTGTGCCACCCACAAGAGCGGCCTAGTAAAAGTATGTCTGAAGGTCTGCCATTGCCAGACCACGTGCAGTCTGACTGTCACGAGGACTGCGCAAGTACACCTACTTGCCAGCCCCTAAACCTTCCCTTAACTTCATGTTAGTCACCCCTATGGTAGGCCCACGGGCAGGGTGCATTGTAAGCATAAGGTAGGACAAGCCTGACAAGGTTGGCATGTCCTAATAGTGAATTACAGCCATAGTCGTTTTTCACTATTGTAAGGTAACCTGCTCTCCATCAGTTAGAATGGGCTGCCAGGATTATTAATGCTATAATCCTAGCGGGCTCGGAGAGCATGGTGCAATGTCGAGTTTGGTATCCCTGAACTCAGGGTTTAATAACGCATCCGTTTGTGTGGATGGTTTTTGAACTCTGTGTTTGAAAATAGCACTTTTAGAAAGTAGCTATTTTCTTGTCTAACTGTCTACCGGTCTCTGCTGGTTCTGGTGTGCGTGTGACAGGAGCTGGGTGGCTCCAGAGAGTCTGAATGAGTCAGTGTGGGATGAGTGGGGCATTTACATTGAGAGTAGGGGAAGAGTAGCTCTTGATAGCCTGCCCTGCCTGATACAATGTTGGCTCCGGCCCCCTGCCAGGCGACTGATGACTCTGTGCTTGCCTGGGACTTTCCTGGCCCGCCTCCTGCCGGGCAGCTGATGGCCCTGCCCCTGCCAGTGACAATGCTGGCTCCGCTCCTGCTGAGCGGCTGAGGACTCTGCCCTGCCCAGTGAATAGGCCAGGTGCTTCGGCCTGGCAACACCCACAACAAACCCAAGATGGGGGGAAATTCCCCTGCATGGACAAAGGGATCAAAGCCAAAAAGGGGTATAAGAGAAGGACCCCTAAACCAAGAATTCAGATCACTTCTGACAAGGAAACCTGAACCAAGGACAAGAAGCCTGCTGATCTAAGGACTGCCTACCCCTTCTGCCAGAGTGCTGTTTGTTGGGGGAATCCTGCATTGCTTCTTTATTTTTGCCGAGGAACCAGGAGAGAGGAACTGTGTGTGTACTCTCACTCTTTGCTGAGAAAATCTCCAAGGGCTGGAAGAGTGCCAGTCTCCTGTTGAAGTCACAGGGCTAAAGGACTTCATCTGCTTAAAGTGCTATTTGCTGGAATTTGTGAATCCAGCACCTCTGAAAGAATCCAGCAATCTCGACGCCGACGGACGCCGCCGAATCCAGCTCGACATCGTGAGTAACGGCTCCAGTGTCCCGCTTCCTCGACGCCGGCCGCCGGGCCCGATCGACGCCAGCAGCAACGCCAGTGAGTAGTGAGTTCGGCTCCAGCTCCAAGTGACCTCGTGTCTGCACCGCTGCTGATCGCATCGACTTCGAGCCCTCTCGACGCCGTGAGCGCTGCTCACTCTTGCAACATCGACATCGACGACGCCGTATCCTGCTTCATCCCGTGAGCGCTGCTCCCGCCTGACTTCGGTCGACGCCGCTGCAGATCGCCCCGACTCCGAGGCCCGATCGACGCCGAAGACGCGACGCCGGACATCTCGACGCCGCTGATCATCGAGTGCTTCACTTTTCCAAGGTACTGTGTTGTTGGGGTCTGTGCGACTCCGGGCTCGACGTAGCGCTCCTCGCGGTCGACGCCGAACCTTTGGATTAACTTTGCCTCGACGTCGTGTGACTCCCGTGTGGGTTACATTGTTGCCAAGAACTGTGTTTTAGAGAAGAAGAGTTGCTTTTGATACTAAAGACTTTTGTGCTAAGAAGAAACCGTGCTTGAACTATTATTTTTCCTTCCAACAGTATTTATTAAGATTGTGGTATATTTTTGTCGTTATTTGGTCTTGTGCTAAGCCTTATATAAAAATACTTATTTTTATAATACTACTGTGTCGTGTCCATTTGTAGTGTATTCACTTTATTACTGTATGTGGTCATAAATGCTTAACGCACTGCCTCTGAGATAAGCCTGTCTGCTTTGCCAAGCTACCAAGGGGGTGAGCAGGGGTTATCTAAGTGTGTGATCTCCTTGCCCTGACTAGAAAAGGTGTGTGCCTATTTGTCAGAAGTGTATACCTCTGCCAACTAGAGACAGCCGCTTCTAACATTGGTGGGTCAGCGGTGGGATTTTGAACTTTGCATTTATGACCCATGTGCAGTGATTAGTGTGCGCTACATAGTGAAAGCAGACCATAGCGCAGTCACAATCTGTTTTGGTTGGATATCCTATTTTTGTTCTCCAATTTCCTGAAGCTTGATTTTTGAAACTGCCAGTTTTGACCATGAGTGACGCCGGAGTCACTGCCCCTGTTGTTGCTGTTGTGAAGGAATTTGATAGGAGTAAGATAAATGATTATTCCTTAAAGGAGCTGAAACACTTTTGCAAACAATTGAAAGTCCCTACTCCAGGCCTCTCCAAGAAAGCAGAATATTTCAAAGCATTGGAAGCCTGGTTAGAGGCCAGAAATCCCTCTGATCCGGTGGTGGTACCGACAGGGGAAGGGGAGGAGGAAGTGCCCGTGACTGGGCCTGTATCCCCTCCTGGCAGCAGTGTTTCCTCCAAAGGTCTTTCCCCTGAAGAAAGAGAAGAAAGGGCGAAGGAGCGAGCCTACAACATGGAAATGGCAAAACTTAAGATAAATGGGCAGTTGGAGATAGAGAATGCAAGAGGCAGGAGAGAAGCTGATTTGGAGATCAAAAGGTTAGAGTTTGAAAGAGAGAAGTTAGCTTTTGAGCGTGATACCAAGTTGAGGGAGTTGGAGCTCCAAGCTAAAAAGTTAGAATTGAATCCCTCTGGTGGCAGCGTCCCATCTGTGCCTGCAGAAAGTAGGTTTTATTTTCCCAAAGATGTGATCAAAGATTTTCAGAAGAATGAGGATATTGGTCAATGGTTTAAAGCATATGAGTTAGCATTGTTGGCCCACCGGGTCCCTGAGAAGGATTGGGGAGCGGGGTTGTGGGGTCGCTTTGTGAATGAGGGAAGAGATACCCTGTTAGACATGCCTGTTGAGAATAGGACGTCTTATGCTCATATGAAAGATGCTTTAATGTTAAGGTATGGCCTAACCCCAGAAAAGTACAGACAGGCCTTTAGAGAATGTAAGAAGTTGCCTGGTACCACGTGGGTGGAGTATGTGTCATATTTTTGCAGAGCCATGGATGGTTGGGTAAAGGGCAGCAAAGTGGAAAGTTATGATGCTCTTTATGATTTGTTTGCTTGGGAGCACTTGTCTAATAACTGTTTTCCAGAGCTGCGCCAGCACCTTATTGATAGCAAGATATCTAACCCTAGAAAACTTGCTGAAGAGGCGGACCGCTGGGTCAGTACCAGGGTCCACAAGGGTCCAGTGGGAGACTCAGCCAAAGGTGGGCAGGGTCCCCAGCAGAAGAGTGGGGGGGACAAGGGTAAACCGAAGGAGTCCCAGAAAGGGCCCCAAAGTAGTCCCCAAGGGAACCAAGGGAAGGGTTCCCAGCTTCCCCCAGATAAGAAATCAGAGGCCCCGACAGGTAAACCTGGTCGTAGGGGCCCCATGACTTGCTTCGCTTGTAAGCAGGTGGGACACCGTTTTTATGATCCTCAGTGTCCCTTGAAGAACTCTGGTGCACCACCCGGTGCACCACCACGTGCCGCCCCCCGTCAGTTGGCTAGTGTAGCTCTGGGAGGGGAGGAGATGGTTGCCCATGGTGGGGAGGGTCCCGCAGAGATGTCCCTGGTCTCCCTAGGAGACATGGAATTGGTCCCGCCACCCCCTCTGCCTAGTAACACTAAAAAATATAGGCAGTGGGTGACCATTAATGGCCATAGAGTGGAAGCTCTCAGAGACACCGGAGCGAGTGTGACAGCTGTCAAGTGTCACTTGGTGTCCAGAGAGCAGGTTGTTCCCCACGCATTCTACCCTGTGATAGCTGCTGACAACTCCCAGAGAGAGTGTGAGGTAGCTCAAGTTTCCTTTGAATGGGGGGGCGTTTCAGGTACTCTTCAGGTTGCTGTAAGGCCCGCCATGCCTGTTGATTGTCTCCTGGGCAATGATCTAGAAGACTCCCCTTGGGCTAAGGTGGAGAGGGAGACACATTTGAAAATGTTGGGTGTGCCAGAGTGGGTGTGCGACACCACTCGATCCATGACAGCAAGTAAGGGTGTTGATGGGGTTCTGGAGCCTGAAAGTATGGCCCAGGACCCAGCTGTGAAGAGAAGAGGCAGGGGGCGCGGGAAACCGTCCCCCGTAGTTCCCGTGGTCCAGGAGGAGGCAGACCTTGAGGGGTATGCCCTGGAACCCACAGGTGAACAAGTTGCTGAACTGGGAGACCTGCCCGAGCTGACCCACTGGCAGCAGGATGGTGGTCCCTCCAGCGAGGAATTCTGTGCAGAACAGAAAGTGTGCCCTTCTCTTGTGGGTATGAGGCAGCAGGCCTCAGCCCAAACCTCAGGTGATCAGTCAGGGTCACATTTTGTTTACTGGGAGAACGACCTCCTGTATAGCGAGCCTAAGGCTGCTGAGCCTGGGTCAGCCCGTGTGCTGGTGGTACCCCAGCGCTTCAGAGCCTTCCTACTGGGTTTGGCTCATGACGTCCCTTTAGCTGGACATCTGGGGCAGGACAAGACCTATGACAGGCTTGTCACCCATTTCTATTGGCCTCAGATGCGAAGGGACACAGATGTCCATTGCAAGACCTGTCAAACTTGCCAGGCAAGTGGGAAAAGCGGGCGGAAGCAGAAGGCTCCCCTCCAACCTTTTCCCGTGGTCAGTACCCCCTTTGACCGGGTGGGGATTGACATTGTTGGGCCACTGGACCCCAAGACAGCCCTGGGCAACAGGTTCATCCTGGTCTTGGTGGACCATGCCACACGGTACCCGGAAGCCATCCCTCTCAGAACAGTGACTGCCCCCGTGGTGGGACGGGCACTGATGGGTGTTTTTTCCCGAATGGGGTTCCCCAGAGAGGTGGTGTCAGACCGGGGCACCAACTTCATTTCCAACTATATGAAGTCTCTGTGGAAGGAGTGTGGGGTAACTTATAAGTTCACCACTCCTTACCACCCCCAAGGTAATGGGTTGGTTGAAAGATTCAACTGTACCCTTAAAGGCATGATTATGGGTCTTGAAGAACCAATGAGGCGTAAATGGGACGTCCTCTTGCCATGCCTGTTGTTTGCTTACCGTGAGGTGCCACAGAAGTCTCTAGGGTTCAGCCCCTTTGAGCTTTTGTATGGTCACCCGGTAAGAGGACCTTTGAGTCTGGTCAAAGAAGGCTGGGAGCAATCTCCCAGGAAGCCTCCCCAGGATGTATACAGTTACATGCTGGCCTTTAGGAACCAGACTAGGCGCTTCAGAGATCTTGCTCAGGCAAATCTGGAGGCCAGCCAGGAGGAGATGAAGCGGTGGTACGACCAGAAGGCCACTCTGGTAGAGCTTCAGCCTGGACAGAAAGTTCGGGTCATGTCCCCTGTGGAACCTTGTGCGCTCAAGGACAGGTGGACTGGACCATTTGAGGTTGTGGAGAAAAAGAGCGATGTCACCTACATGGTGGACCTAAAGTCTCCCAGGAACCCCTTGCGGGTCCTGCATGTCAACCGTTTGAAGCCCCACTTAGAAAGGTCCGAAGTGGGCATGCTCCTAGCTACAGATGCTGGAATGGAGGAGGAGAGTGAGCCTCTTCCTGACCTCCTGTATGCAAAAGAGCAAGATGGGTCAGTGGATGGTGTTGTCCTCTCTGACACGCTGACCCCTGAACAGCAGCAGGATTGTCGCCAATTGTTGGGACAATTCCCTGATCTGTTCTCCTTGATTCCTGGTGTCACTCAGTGGTGTGTCCATGATGTGGACACCGGGGACAGCACTCCTGTGAAGCACAAGGCTTACAGAGTGACTGACAAGGTCAGAGCATACATCAAGGAGGAGGTCTCCAAAATGTTTGCCTTAGGGGTGGTTGAGTCCTCTAGCAGTCCTTGGGCCAGCCCAGTGGTCTTGGTCCCGAAGGCTGCGGCGCCTGGTGCTTCACCGGAACTTCGGTTCTGTGTGGATTACCGAGGACTCAATTCAGTCACCAAGACTGACGCGCACCCCATCCCCAGAGCTGATGAGCTCATAGATCGGTTAGGGGCTGCCCGGTACCTTAGTACGTTTGATCTAACGTCTGGGTACTGGCAGATCGCCTTGACTGATGGGGCAAAAGAGAGGTCAGCATTCTCCACACCAGATGGGCACTACCAGTTCCGGGTTATGCCCTTTGGGATGAAGAATGCCCCTGCCACCTTCCAGAGGTTGGTCAACCAGGTCTTGGCTGGACTGGAGGATTTCAGTGCCGCCTACCTGGACGACATCGCAGTGTTCAGCGCCAGCTGGGAGGAACACTTGCGCCACCTCCAGGAAGTGTTGTTGGCCCTGCGCAGAGCAGGCCTCACAATCAAAGCCAGTAAGTGCCAGATTGGGCAGGGTTCAGTGGTGTACTTGGGGCACCAAGTAGGGAGCGGCAAGGTGGCCCCCCTGCAACCCAAGATTGATACCATCCTGGCATGGGCACCGCCCAAAACCCAGACTCAGGTGAGAGCCTTCTTGGGTCTCACGGGTTATTACAGGAGGTTTGTCAAGGATTATGGTAACATTGTGCACCCCTTGACTTCGCTGACTTCCAGGAAGCAGCCACGACTTGTGAACTGGACTGACGCCTGTCAGACGGCCTTCGACACCCTGAAAACTGCAATGTGCACAGCACCCATACTCCAGGCACCCGACTTTTCTAAAGAATTTGTTGTCCAGACGGACGCTTCAGAGCATGGCGTGGGGGCTGTTCTAGCTCAGGTGAATGAAGAGGGCCGAGACTTACCTGTAGCCTTCATCAGCAGGAGGTTACTTCCCAGGGAACAGAGGTGGAGTGCGATAGAAAGAGAAGCATTTGCTGTGGTCTGGGCGCTGAAGAAGCTAAGACCCTACCTGTTTGGGACTCACTTCCGGGTTCAGACAGACCACAGGCCCCTCAGATGGTTGATGCAGATGAGGGGTGAGAATCCAAAGCTGTTGAGGTGGTCCATTTCCCTACAGGGGATGGACTTCACGGTGGAACACCGCCCTGGCACAGATCACGCCAATGCTGATGGTCTGTCCAGATTTTTCCGCCTTAGTGATGAGGACCCCCTAGGGTAAGGGTAGTTCTCCCCACATTTCAGCTGGAGGGGACACGTGTTAGACCTGGCATCATTGGCATGAGTCTCTCCTCCATTTTTTCTGTTTGCCTCCTCTGTTTATGATGTTTTTGCTGGTATATGCTTTGGGCACTGTGCCACTGCTGATCAGTGCCACAGTGCAAGTGCTCCCTATGTGAAATTGCTGTATTGATTTACTTCCATGTTTGGCTTATTTGGTTTACTATCAGTCCCTAGTAGAGTGCACCAGGAGTGCCAGGGCTTGTAAATACAAATGCTGCTAGTGGGCCTGCAGCACATGTTGTGCCACCCACAAGAGCGGCCTAGTAAAAGTATGTCTGAAGGTCTGCCATTGCCAGACCACGTGCAGTCTGACTGTCACGAGGACTGCGCAAGTACACCTACTTGCCAGCCCCTAAACCTTCCCTTAACTTCATGTTAGTCACCCCTATGGTAGGCCCACGGGCAGGGTGCATTGTAAGCATAAGGTAGGACAAGCCTGACAAGGTTGGCATGTCCTAATAGTGAATTACAGCCATAGTCGTTTTTCACTATTGTAAGGTAACCTGCTCTCCATCAGTTAGAATGGGCTGCCAGGATTATTAATGCTATAATCCTAGCGGGCTCGGAGAGCATGGTGCAATGTCGAGTTTGGTATCCCTGAACTCAGGGTTTAATAACGCATCCGTTTGTGTGGATGGTTTTTGAACTCTGTGTTTGAAAATAGCACTTTTAGAAAGTAGCTATTTTCTTGTCTAACTGTCTACCGGGCTCTGCTGGTTCTGGTGTGCGTGTGACAGGAGCTGGGTGGCTCCAGAGAGTCTGAATGAGTCAGTGTGGGATGAGTGGGGCATTTACATTGAGAGTAGGGGAAGAGTAGCTCTTGATAGCCTGCCCTGCCTGATACAATGTTGGCTCCGGCCCCCTGCCAGGCGACTGATGACTCTGTGCTTGCCTGGGACTTTCCTGGCCCGCCTCCTGCCGGGCAGCTGATGGCCCTGCCCCTGCCAGTGACAATGCTGGCTCCGCTCCTGCTGAGCGGCTGAGGACTCTGCCCTGCCCAGTGAATAGGCCAGGTGCTTCGGCCTGGCAACACCCACAACAAACCCAAGATGGGGGGAAATTCCCCTGCATGGACAAAGGGATCAAAGCCAAAAAGGGGTATAAGAGAAGGACCCCTAAACCAAGAATTCAGATCACTTCTGACAAGGAAACCTGAACCAAGGACAAGAAGCCTGCTGATCTAAGGACTGCCTACCCCTTCTGCCAGAGTGCTGTTTGTTGGGGGAATCCTGCATTGCTTCTTTATTTTTGCCGAGGAACCAGGAGAGAGGAACTGTGTGTGTACTCTCACTCTTTGCTGAGAAAATCTCCAAGGGCTGGAAGAGTGCCAGTCTCCTGTTGAAGTCACAGGGCTAAAGGACTTCATCTGCTTAAAGTGCTATTTGCTGGAATTTGTGAATCCAGCACCTCTGAAAGAATCCAGCAATCTCGACGCCGACGGACGCCGCCGAATCCAGCTCGACATCGTGAGTAACGGCTCCAGTGTCCCGCTTCCTCGACGCCGGCCGCCGGGCCCGATCGACGCCAGCAGCAACGCCAGTGAGTAGTGAGTTCGGCTCCAGCTCCAAGTGACCTCGTGTCTGCACCGCTGCTGATCGCATCGACTTCGAGCCCTCTCGACGCCGTGAGCGCTGCTCACTCTTGCAACATCGACATCGACGACGCCGTATCCTGCTTCATCCCGTGAGCGCTGCTCCCGCCTGACTTCGGTCGACGCCGCTGCAGATCGCCCCGACTCCGAGGCCCGATCGACGCCGAAGACGCGACGCCGGACATCTCGACGCCGCTGATCATCGAGTGCTTCACTTTTCCAAGGTACTGTGTTGTTGGGGTCTGTGCGACTCCGGGCTCGACGTAGCGCTCCTCGCGGTCGACGCCGAACCTTTGGATTAACTTTGCCTCGACGTCGTGTGACTCCCGTGTGGGTTACATTGTTGCCAAGAACTGTGTTTTAGAGAAGAAGAGTTGCTTTTGATACTAAAGACTTTTGTGCTAAGAAGAAACCGTGCTTGAACTATTATTTTTCCTTCCAACAGTATTTATTAAGATTGTGGTATATTTTTGTCGTTATTTGGTCTTGTGCTAAGCCTTATATATAAAAATACTTATTTTTATAATACTACTGTGTCGTGTCCATTTGTAGTGTATTCACTTTATTACTGTATGTGGTCATAAATGCTTAACGCACTGCCTCTGAGATAAGCCTGTCTGCTTTGCCAAGCTACCAAGGGGGTGAGCAGGGGTTATCTAAGTGTGTGATCTCCTTGCCCTGACTAGAAAAGGTGTGTGCCTATTTGTCAGAAGTGTATACCTCTGCCAACTAGAGACAGCCGCTTCTAACAACAAGCATCTCCAGATAGCTTGTGATATTCTAATTTGTTGTCATGCTCCACTGGCAGCATCAGTAAACGATGTAAAGTAATCCCTTTAATGTTATGTGCTGCCAGTCCAGTTGGAGCGGTGACAACACAAGACAGCGATGACTCTGTCCTTTCCTGCAAATAACATGAAATTGCTTTAATAAGGAAACTTTTTCCAGCTCCCGCTTCTCCACTCACGTACAGTCGGACAGGCTTCAACGACGTACATGAGCACTCTTTCTTGTCATGACTTAATCCATGATCAATTTGCATGGTAAGTTCGTCATATATTTTCCTCTGCTCAACGTTGAGTTGTCTTTCCAACTCTTCTAAGTTAACCGCATCCTCCTGAGCATGTGCCATGGCTCTTTCCACTTCATTCATAGCAGTGGCAGCTTCATTTTCGATAAGAGGTCCTCCTAGTGGATCCTGACTCAATGAAGCAGAACTCTGACTGTCCTGAGAACTGTCTCTGGCAATCTCGGCTGCAATCGTTGCTTCCTGCTCAATTTCCACATTCAACATTTCTACATATTTGGGAAAAGCAGGACATTCTATGGTCTCCTTGGCAGCATTGAATGAGTCTTCGTAACAAAGGAAATCTCCAAGCAGTTCCTCTTCTGCACGCCAAGGCTTAAAAAGTTGCAAAAGTGCTAAATAGAAAAACTCCTTTTTTTCAGGAGATTCGCCACTCAATTTTCGATGGTTTATCAAGTGGCATTTTCTTTGCTTGACCAGACATCCCTCACTTCCTATTACAGCATACACTCCTTTCTCAGTATCTTCTTTGATGTTCCTCTTGAATATGTAATTTTGCAGAACCTCATACAGACAAACATTCTCGAGGTGACTGCTTCGATTTGGATAATATGTATCCAACATGTTGCTCTTCAAAATGTCGGTACTGTTTGGCTCCTTTTCCGCCAAATACTCAATTTCCCGCACAGGTTTCAGAACTCGATTACGCGTTGCAGCAAGACCAACACTCGCCCAAACGATACTCCTGGACTTGGCATAGAGACTTGCTGAAGACAACCGGTCAGAACATTCGTAAGCTCCGATTTCTCGATGCGACAACATCTTCAGACTGAAACTGTACAACTTCTTGCTGAGGCTCTTTTCATGGGAAATGTCCTCCCACATATCCTTCAATTCTGTCTTCTCTTTTTTGGTGATGTAAGATGTCACATACCGAGCCACAGCCATACAGTTATCAGCCACAAACTGTATATCCATGTTAGCATTCCACATGGACAAAATCACTGGGTTGTAGTCGTTGATGTACTTAGACTCTTCGTTCCTCTTCAAATTGTATGTGTTTTTAGGTGATTTCTTCATCACATTATGTCGCAGCGAAGACATCAAACTGTTCACTCTTCCTTTAGAAATCACCGGTCGTGGAAAGCCGAAACGACATTTGGTGTAGAACTTGTCTTTGTTCCGGAATTTACGACGACAGTACTTTCCACATCGATGGCTTTGGAAACGTAGAACTTTTTCTCTTAGGCTTTTTTTCTCCTTTGCGTTTGGAACAGCACACGTAGAATACTGTTCTATGAAACTCATCACTGAGTCTTCTACATCCGTTCCAAATTTAGGTGCATCCTTGATCCACAGCAACATATGTATATGAGGAGCACCTCTTGCTTGGTACTCCTTCCTCCAGAAGAAATCCAACACCTCTCCAAGAGGTGGATTCTTCTTATTCATGATGAAAGACATCATACCTTCAAATCTATGATTGAAGTACCTACATACATTGACTGGATCCAAAGAGCACAGTTCTCCGGGTGTCTTGAATTCGATGTTTTCTACGTTAGCATTTGCCTCTCGTAGAAATTCAAGTAAGTCTTCCCAGCCATACTCAGCACAGCTCAAAGTGAGGAACCATGTGGGAGTTCCTAAGTTCCTCAGCATACATTTTAAATCACCATGACGACGGTACCAGTACTCATTAGTACCACGCTGACACGCCATGAGATTAATCAGGTGAGAATCCAAAATACTGTCTTGGACATTGACTTTATCCATAAAGTCACTTGCCGAGATGTTTTGCATGTGTATACCACTTTTCAAGATGTGGTTCACTGCATATGACAGTCCAGACAGATCGCTTTCAAACAGGAGATGAAACAAATAAGGAATGCATTGTCGAAACCTAGGATCTCCTGCATACAATCGCAAAGTCCGGTATTCAGAAGCAGGAATTTGATGAGGTCGCTCATCATATCTTCCTCCCTGACCTGTTGGAAAAAGCTGTGGGAAACACCGAGCTTCCAAACTTTCCTCCCAAACACTAATGGGACTCCCTTTCGCTTGTTTCATTTGAAACAACTCAATAGCATTCCCCATGACTTCCTTGGAATGCAAAGGATGAACACTATAATGTTCATATATTTCTTCACTAGTACAGGGTTCTACTTTCTCAATTTAACCAGCACACAAATCGCTATCCTCTTCCTCACTTACTTCCTCTTCTGCAACATATACATTTTTATAGTATTTATTATATTTTTTCAAATACAATGTTGCACTTTTGACTTTCCTAACATCTACTAAATCTTGCCATATTTTCTTATTCTTTGTCGGAACCCCATTAACTAAGATAACAAGAGGTTCCTCTTCCACTTTTTCTACTCCAATTGTGTTAATGTTTTTCTTCAAATCTAGAGGCAAATAAACAACTCTTCCCTTTAATCCTCTCTGTAAATCTGATGGAGGCAATTTCCCTGTCTTTGGCTCCATTCTTACAATAGCCTGAAAGGGATGGATACTTTGAATCAAAATAGATTCATAAGTATTTAAATCCTTCAATTCAGAAGGAATCTCAACCAATTCCAGATTATTATGAACTGCTCTAGCAGGCATCTGGTTTTGATTTAATTTGTTACAACAATAAGTACACACACGTTGATCCAATCCCAAATCAAAACAATTTTCTACCATCAAGTATGTTGTAAAATCCTTCCATTCACTATTATTTTCCCTTTCACTTTTTCCATATAAATCCACTAACTTAGTCTGATTCTTATAATAAGTGCGTCGACAACACACACAAGTGAAATTTGGCCTCTCACTTGATTTCACCTCAAACGTCGCAATTTCCCTCTGAAAATTATCTGTACTGGAAACCTGTACACTATCTTCCACATTACTCTCTTCTTCTTGGTCAATTTCAACATTCTCCTCTTTACTTCCAAAGTAACAAAACTCAATTTCTTCACATATATTCTTCACATCTATTTCAGAACCATGCAAAAGAGCAGCGCATAATTGTTTAAGCATAATTGCTGGACTCTTAGCATAATACAACATTCTAACTAATTTCCTCACTTTATTATGATGCACTGCTAGCATCCTGAAATGATGAAAAACACTCTGGCATACTCTCCTGGAAAGACAAGCCAGTGAATGACCATGCAAACCTATCACTTCTCTCACTCTGCAAGGATCTAATTCTTGCAACAACTTCATTTTCTGCTTCAAACTTTTCTTATTAAATGACCGTATAAAATCACAAAGCAAATTGATGGAATCCTGTCGTACACTGCAAATACTACTACACTTCCAGGTGTACACAGGACCCTTAGGACGTCTCCCTAAAACCTCATTACCTAACACCTCTTCTATCTCTGTTCTCACAACTTTTTCTTTTTCAACTGGACAACCATCTTTCACTTCATAAGCTCGACCACTGGTGTCAACTGCATGCACCAAATCATTATCCTGGAAATAACTCTCCTCATTAAAAAATGCCTCAGAGCTTGAACTATGCATCCATTCTCCAGAAAAAACTTCACAAAAATTACTACGATTAACTATTCTCTTCCATCTACTATTTCTTTTGAAATCATAAATTACCTTGTTTAGCTTCCTAATTCTATTGATTGTCAAAATAAATAACTTACGTTTAATTTCAAATGCCTGATCAATAACTTTCTCAACTATTTTTTTTCTCTTATAAAAAACCACTTTCTGTTGACCTTTCTTAATATTTTTTAACAAATTCCCAATTATCCTGTTGCGGAACATTCGTTTACGAATGTCCCTAAACTGTTGTTTCCTTCTACTTTCATGCATAGAGTTATCTCTTACTCTAGCAGTAACATTTCTCATTGGCCTTTCCTTACCATTTGAATTGTTTCTCCTTTTCTGGACTGAAACATTTTCTGTAGTAATTTTTTTTTTACTAGACATATTTCTTATGACTGTTTTTGGACTCTTACCCGGTGCTTTCTTGGTGACTTGACAAATCTTTTTGTTAGAGGACTGCTGCATTATTCCATGGTCCTGCTGTCTTTGACGTTTTGCAGCCTTTCTCACTCTTTCTTTGCTTGGCATCCTAAAATCTTGAAATAATCTGCAGTTGAATCTGTGGTAAAATATAATAAAAAATGTTATTAACCACTATTACCCAACAGTAAATTAATAACAGTCATCAAAAACTTAACACACTACTTAAGTATATAATATACTGAAGCCTATCTCCAATTTTTCACTGAACAGGACTCATCTCTTCTTAACCTTGGATAAACCTCACCTACTCTGTGTCCCCTGCACATAATTAAATGTAAAGGGGCAGATTTATATTAACTAGCACATCCCCAGGGATGCACCAGTTAACGTGCACCGCTGCTCTGCCACCCACGGTGTGCCGCATTTACAATCAGATAGGACAAAGCTACATCAAAACCCTGCGCCTGCTTGAAGCAGGCATAGATCTTGACGCAGGTAGGCTGAAAGCTAAAGCAACAACTAAGTGTCGTGTGCAGAAGTTACAAAAAAGGAAAAATGGCGTTTAAACCAGTAATGAGACCATGCTAACGTAACACAGAGTAAAAATATCCAGGATCTACATCAGTTTGGGGTTCACGAACCTGGCAGGTACAAGGCACTGAGGCTTTCCACCGTGCATGTCTCATCCCAAATCATATGTTGTTTGTGAATGAAACAATTTCCCAGACCAAATGCTTTGGATTGGCTACTTCTAAAAAATTAAACACCCCTACTATCCCGGAGTTAGAGGAATATGATGGTTGGAGTAATTTTACTCGTTGTCCTTTAAAGATTTACAGGCCCTACTCCGTAATTCTTCCTTTAACATTTCCAGTATAAATCCAAAAGGTTGACTGCTTTGGCAACGTGCCTTATCCACGGTTTAATAACGCTGCCTTTTGCTTTATATAAGTTTTCAAATTGTATGAAATATATACCAATAGGTCGTTATTAACCTTTAGGTAGTGGTTTTCTTCATGAGGTCTGGTCGCTTCCATACACATACAGATTTTCAAAGATGATCAAGAACTTTATCTGAATGGAGAGGAATGCACTGAGACGCCAGATCATTCACTAATGTGTAGGCACATACAGTTACACGGTTCATGCAACAAACACCGACCAAATATGGCTTGCGTGTTGCAAGGCACGCCAGTTCCTGCTATCATCCCCACGTTCAAGTTCTTGGAAAATGGTAGTTATTTGATGCTCAATAATGAAGATTGTTCTGGGTTAATTAAAAGTATTCATTTTATCGTAACAGTAAATGAACAGGTTATTTGCTGCAGAAATGTTCTATTTCCTCCCACACATGAACATAGGGAGTTTTCAATCTGGCCACAAATACCAACCTTGGGAGCACATTTCAACGGCATGACAAGAATAAGAGCTCTTTTGTCTCAGAGAGAGGTGGCCTTGACTTCGGCCCGTGAAACTTTCGTGCTTCACATAGCGAACACCCGTACAGAGGTGCAGACCCTTTTAAATACAGATTCGCCTTTCCATTTCAGCAAGATGGTTCGGACTATCTCTAACGCGTCCTCCACAAAGGGCCTGGCGCACTTTTTTAAAGTTGTTACCAGTGGTCTCGTGACTTCATTTGAGAAAATCTTTGGAGTCATCCCTGCTTTCTTTCATTCTATTTTTTCCACTCTGCTTCGTGGATTCCCATTTTTACTTGCATTACCAGCGGACGCTCTTGTGCTTTTTTACATTTTTAAATATGGATGTCCCTCCTGTGCAAGCTCCCGCCCTGCAGCTGCTGACACTGTTCCGCAATCGCATGCTAGAATATTATGGCACAATGCCGTTGGCGATATTAAGCACGGCATATGGATTATCTTTTCGATTCTCCTACTTCACCTGTGTCCAGCCTGTATTTCACTGCCTGACCTGTGATTTCGATTGGGCCATTGATTTGTGTCTCTGCGGACCGGTTTCTCCTGACGTCGACTTTAATCAGCTGATGACTCCTATCATTACTCACGAGTTGGTTTGTCCTGGCGAAAGGATTATGGCTGTGGCATTGATGCATGGACTAATTGGTCCCTGGAATTTACTGGCGGCAACACAGTCTTTCTTGGAACAGAGCTTTCTTGAAAACCCACCGAGCTGTCCTCTGATGTTGATAGAGGATCCGGTGCTGGGAGAGCACGTATGTTCTTTTCCGCTTTTAAATTGGATGGCTGAACTCTTTTCGGATGAAGACGGTGACTTCCTATTGGAGGCTGTTGCAGCTTATTTTGCATACACAGTTATGTCATAGACCTTTTTCATGTTTGATATGCTGAGTACTAGCATTTCATTGACAATTCATTGACTTATTCCACCCTGCCCCTCCCCCTCCCCGCCTCCCTGCCCCACCGTAACTCCCTCCACGGCCCGCGGCTGCTTATAAGTGTTGCTAACTCCTATTCATTTACAGCATGTTAACATACTGTCACCATTCGCTTTTTATGTACTACTGACTATGCTGGTAATTTTGCTACTGATAATATGTGTACTTGTATAATCTAAGATACTACGCCTGAGAAGACGGCATTAGTAAATAAACATTTCAAATACACATGTGTTCTTCTTAACTCCATGTTCTGGTTTCTAAGAAATATATAACGACCGACTGTTCATGAGTTCCACGTATCCTGAGGTACTATAAGTTCATATTCTGGATTGTCTAAACATTGAGAGTTTGTTATATCCAATGTGACACTGTACCTAGCTTGCTAAGGGGTTTTGATTACTAAGGTGAGTTTTGGGACACCCTAATTCGCCGAGGTTCCAATCCTCTGTCCACAGTTCTGTGTGAGAACAGAAACCCTGCGACAGGGGCACCCCTCAGCCTTGCTGGAGCTTCATCACACTTGCGATACAACTCCAGCAATGCGCCAACTTTACGGCACAAATACGTCACGCATCTGTGCTGTTTTTGCCCCATGATGCGCCGCATTGTAAATGCAGCACACCATAGTTGACGGAACAGCGGCACAGAATGACTAACACATCCCTGGTGATGCGCCAGTCATCATAAATCTATCCCTATGCTTCTTATCTTGTTAGAGATGAACCGCCATATGTATCATCAAAGTTTTTTCCATTTCCTAAATAGCGAACTTTAAGGAATAAATAGCGATTCTTTACCATTCCTAGTTTGCGATGACCTATTTGCTAATTACAAATTACCCATTCATTTCCATGCAGCAGGAGGCCCATAGGAATGAAGGTGCAATTTGCGATTAGCAATTACCTCATCGCAAATTACGAATTTTTCCGAGGGTGCAGGGGTGTCTCAAGAACACCCTGCTGCACCCCTGAAAAAGAAATTTGGGGTCATATGGCGCACATAAATTTTGAAAACATTCCTTTACCTCAAAAACGATTTTCAACTCATAATTTGAAAACACTGCACATGGGGAAATGACTTAAAATGTCCTTAAGACACATAAAAGCGTTTTTTGATTGCCTTTGCAGCATGTTTCAGTCACCTTTAACATGCCTATGTAACGGAAACATTCAAAATCTAAATTTGCCATGCACAGGTGGGAGCATATTTACAAGCAATTTGCTCCACAGACAAACTTCTTACATTGAAATGGGAAAAATAACATCAGAGACTCTCAATTACCTTATAAAGAAGCAGACACCATTATGTCCTTCTCATCAATATTAAAACCATTGCTTTTTCTCAAAAACGATTTACAAGTCATAATTTGAAAACACTCCACAGCTCCTATGCACATAAAAGCCCTGTCAGTACTAATACTTCACATTTTCTCCAATTACAATTTCTCAAAGAAACAAAATCTATTTGTGAAACACTTGGGACAAAGCAACATTTGAAAAACACAACTTTCTTCATAATTTTCTCCTTAACCCCTTAAGTGCTGCCGTCGGCCAACGGTCGTCACGGGCACTACCTCCCCAGTGCTGCGTGCGACCGCTGGACGTCCAGTTCAGCACCGGATAATGGACAGCGCAGCACTGGGGAGGTTTGTTTACTAGCTCCCAAGTGGTTAAAGCACACTATTTTCTATCTAAATTAAAGAAATCTTTTCTCACCTTAGCAAATACTTTGAGTTTCAAAACAGTCTCAGAAACACACCAATTTGTCTTCAGCAGAGCAAAAGGTATGCACTCCAGAGTCTGCAGCTATCAAAAGCACAGAAATGCTGTAATTCCTCACACATATCTCTCATGTCACCCAATCAAAACTCTTCCCTCACTTTTTTTCAAAGCAAAACCCTTCCCCCCTCTGCCCCCTCTCTGCTTTTTCTGCATAGCAACCACCTCTTGCAAGACCTCTCACACAACAATGTTGCAATTGAACTCTGAACTCTCAGTGCACCTGCATATCCAGAGCATTCTTTCATTTAATGATTTTTTCTTCGCCACTCAAAATACATCTTTCAACGAACTCATCCATATACACTAACTTTCTGTTTTCAGCAATCAAAATCCACCAATCACTCTTACTGCTTCATTAACACAGAAACTCCTCAGTTTTTTTCATTTTACACTCTCATTTTTTCAACTGCCATTTCATTGCCACACTTCATCTGACTGCAGGAGAACCTTCTCTCGCCATGTTTTCTGTCTGGATTGTTGGACATAGTTATATCTATTGGGCTCAAAGGTACGCTGAAAACAGGAATTTACCTAACCTCAATTTACAAGATGTGGAAATTAAGTGGTTTGGCCACAGAGGATTAAAATGTCACCAATTGATACCATTGGTGAAAACCTTTATGCATTTGCCAAAACCTGACCTGTTAATTGTGCACTGTGGAGGTAATGATTTGGGCACTTTGACTGGGGTAGGTCTGGAAATGCTTTTAAAGGACACCTTTGAGCAATTGATGGCACTTTTTCCTCAGACTGCCTTGGTATATTCAAATATATGCCAAAGACAGAAATGGAGGTGGTCGAACCAATTTTGTCCACAAATTGAGAAATCGAGGAAGCATGTAAACAAATCTGTTTCAGCTTACATGAGAGACCATGGAATGGGCTCCCTGTACAACAATAACTTGCGTTACTACATGCAAGATATCTACAGAGGAGATGGAGTTCACTTCTCAGATGAGGGCAACAGAGTTTTCACTCTGAATTTAAGACTGTGCATTGGTACCTACTTATAGGTACCTAAATGTACCATAAACCCAAAAGCTCTTCTCAGAGCTACCCTACATCTGATCACTCACAATTATTATTTTACTCTAACTTTTTTCACTAATTTTCAAGAAAGTACGCTCCCCAGAACGCTTCCCGGTTCGCGAACCGGGCGCACTCCACGCAAAAAAACTAAAAAAACGGTATATTTTTTTTTTGCCCTGCCAGACCCTTTCAAAGCCTCCACATCAAACCTAGGGGGTCAGGGACGATCTACTATGCCCCCTTATGGTCATTTGCCCCTTCGCTTTGGCCTCCTCTTGTCTCTCGATCCTACCGAGAGACAAGATGGCGGCCGCTACGGACTGTTTGGAATGTTTACAGACGCCGAAAAACCAATCAGCTTCGCAAACCTCCGTAACGCGAAAAGTACGCGAAGCGGAGCGCTGTTACAGATATATATCTTTTTTTGAACGTTAATTTCTCAAAATCCACTGGAGCACATATATTGAGACCTAGCAAAGGCACATCGGGCTACCAGTCCCTACAATTTTGCCAAGTTTCGTGCAAATCCATTCAGCCGTTCGATTATTAATATTTTATTTTTTTTGCCCCGCGGGGCCCTTTTAAAACCTCCACATCAAACCTAGGGGGTCAGCGACAATCTACTATGCCCCCTTATGGTCATTTGCCCCTTCGCTTTGGCCTCCTCTTGTCTCTCGATCCTACTGAGAGACAAGATGGCGGCCGCTACGGACTGTTTGGAATGTTGACAGACGCCGGAGAACCAATCAGCTTCGCTTCACAAAGCTCCGTTGCGCGAAAAGTACGCGTCCTGGAGCGCTGCCCGGTCCGCTGTTACAGATATATATCTTTTTTTAAACGTTAATTTCTCAAAATCCACTGGAGCACATATATTGAGACCTACAAAAGGCACATCGGGCTACCAGTCCCTACAATTTTGCCAAGTTTCGTGCAAATCCATTCAGCCGTTTGGGCTAAAAGTGAGGCCAACCGCCCTATGGAAATTAACATGGGAAAAACGCGTTTTGGGACCCCCCTTTTTTCTCGGCCCCCCCTTGACGAACCCCCCCAAAATTTTCAGGGGCTGCTCAGAAACAAAATGTGCCATTTTCCTGACAATTTCAGCCAATTCCGTCCACAAACGCCAAAGTTATTAGACATAGAATTTTCAAAAATCCCATAGAGAAAAAATCCTAACTATATATACCTACTGGCGACCGCCAGTAGGTAATATATGAGGACCATATAAATGTAAAGACCATCTACAGGAGCTTGCTACATTATTTAGAAGGCGAGGCTATCCTCTGCATATCATACAGCAACAAATTGACAAGTCTTTGCAGTTACCCAGAGAAGCAATTATTTGGAATACCAACGCCAGAAACAAAAGTGACAGAACTCCATTTGTAGTTGACTAACATCCATCAGCTCCCAACTACAGAAATATAATGCAAAAAACATTTCCCTTACTGTCCACTTGTGAAAAATTGCAAAAGGTTTTTCCAAAACCGCCAGTCATTGCTTACCGCAGAGCTCCAAATTTACGATCTCTTATTGTGAGAGCTGAACTCAAGCAACCTGTAACAAATGCAGGGGTTCATTGCTGTGACTCTAAAAGGTGCATCACGTGTGAATACCTTTTACAAACATCATCAGTTACTAGTTATGTTACCAGAAGGACCTATGCAATAAAGCAGCATCTTACATGTCGCTCAACATGCATTATTTATGTGATTCAGTGCCAACGGCAAAGCTGTAAAAAACAATATGTAGGCCAAACAGTGAATGACCTCCACACACGATTCAGGAACCACAAATCAGCAATAATTAATAAGAAAATTGACCAGCCTGTAGCCAATCATTTTAACCTTGTGGATCATTCACTATCAGATTTGAAGATTTCCCCCGTGGAACATGTCTCAAAGGAAGAACTACTGGACTCCAGGGAAAACTTCTGGATGTACCGTTTAAAATCATTGCATTCAGATGGACTGAACATTACTGACAATACAACCTGATTACTGCATATCTCAAGAACTCTCAGGACTGCATTGATTCCACATTCCAAATGGAATCTTCACTCATGATGCTTTTTGAAAATTCAGCTGTGTCATCTGTGCAGCCACTGAGCTTACGATCCTGAAACTACCTGAGGAAGGCGGAAGCTGAAACGTTGTAGTGGAAATATATTTTTGTTCTTTGGTGAATCTATCTGTTTGAGTCACTTCTTTCTTGGATATATCTGTATATACATATAGAAACATAGACACCTATAAGTTACTCCTATTGCAGGCCTTGACAATCCTGGAGGCAGAGTGCTTGGTTTTAGGTGAGAGGGTGCCCTAGCATGAGCTGAGCCTCTCTGCAGCTTTCGGAACCATCGCTTTATAGCTGTTCTATGATACAGCCATACCATATACTCTTAAGTGCATTATAATCCTCGCGGTTAATGCTAACTTTAGTTTGCCTTTATCAAAACATGTCGTATAAGGTGTCAAGCACTTTGGAATACTACCCCCCCTGCCAGTCCTGGTGGCGGGGGTAGCATTCCACCCTTCAAGAGGGAGAAGACAAGTAGTTACTGGTTTACCCTGTTAAAGTTAAACAGAGTCTCAGCATCACAAAATGGATGCTGCTGGGAGGAGGAGCTTCGCGCGGATCCAAGATGGACGCGTGAGCAAGGGGCTCCGGAGACCCTCTTCGCTCCCCGCTTATATCCTGGCATTGATCCTGATTTAAACTGTGGGTACTTATAGATCGTGCCCCGCTGATCTCAGGGATCTTTTTCAAATTGAAATTCGGACGCCGATATCGGGCTTGCTGTGACCTGCGATTGAAGGCCTCCATCACGGACCATCCTCGGACTCAAGTCTTCGGGGCATCCGGGCGGCAGTTCAACAACAACGGCCTGTTGGCCACGCCCTCCACCCCTTTGGCACTTTCGGTTTCGTTTTTGGCCTTTGTTCGTGACGACTCCCGGCTGTCCAGATCCTGACTCTCGCTCCCGTCATAGCTCCTTGATCTGCTCCGGTCCTTCTATCCCTTCTGTCTACGGAGGTGTAGAGCGGGACCATTTTTACCAGATCGCAAAGACTCCGCAGGGCTTTGCCGTCCGCCATGTCTGGCAAGGCGGAGAGCGAGAAACGGACGGCTAAGAACTTGCTACGGGGGCTCCCTGTTCAGTCACAGTCTATTGAGCGCTTTATACGCCCTAAGGGTTCCCCTGGCGGATCGGTCAGGACTCCCGAAGGTACTGGAGATGGTAATCCTTCCTTCGAGGAACCGACGCTGAAGGATATTATGGGCGCCATTACTACTGTTCGTCACGACATGGGCCAACAGTATGAGACTCTCGCCGCTAGGATCGATACGGTGGCGATCGAGGTTAACCTCATTCGGGCAGACCTGGGCAAAACCAATGACCGGGTTAAGACTCTGGATGTTAAAACTGCTAGCTTGATTACGGATGTCTCCGACTTGCAGACTGAGGTCCGTACCCTTCACACCTCCAATGATCAACTCGCCCGCCGGCTGGAGGATTTCGAGAGTCGGGCCAGGCGCAACAACGTTCGCATTGTCGGTGTGCCGGAGAGCTCCGCTGATGTTCCCATGGATTTGTTTGTGGAGGACTTGGTCCTTAAACATCTTACACCTGCAGGCCTCAGCAAGTTCTTCACGGTTGAGAGGGCACATAGAGTCCCCGGTGGGAAACCCAAGTTAGGAGCCGCCCCGAGGCCTATTATCGCCAGGATTTTCAACTATCGTGATCGGGACGCTATCCTGCAGGCCTCAAGAACGGCCGGTCCTACCAAATTTGACAATGCCTCAATTAGTTTTTACCCGGACTTCACCCAAGCGGTACAGAAGCAGCAGATGGGTTTCACTGGGGTAAAGCGACGACTCAGAGATATGGGCCTCAAATATGCCATGCTCTTTCCGGCCCGACTGAGGATTGAATATGAAGAGCGCACGTTTTTCTTTGATCGCCCCGAAGTGGTCAGTGACTGGTTGGACACGTTGCCCTCCACTCATCCGAGCGGTGAGAGCTCAGGCGGTGCCGAGGGGGGCTCTTCTGAACAGGAACAGCGAGTCTACAGCGGCGGACTGTGCGCTATGGACCCTTGACATTGGGGTAGTTTCATTGACTTGCTAACTGCTTTGGTTACCCGGAGGCGGGGGGTACTGGGCCTCCTTTTCCTCCTCTGGGGATTTTTTCTCTCTTCTCTTAGCTAGTTTAATGGGGCGACAGGCACACTGAAAGTTGTTTTTTTTTTAAATCTAATGCAGGGGTGTGTTTTTCGGGGTTCTTTGGGGGTGGTGGTGGGGTCTTTTTCTCTTTGTTCTCATCGAGGCTGCTTTTTCTTCCGTTGTCTGATTTTTGGGCTGTTCTCAGGGCGCTAGGGGCGGCGTTTTTTTTTTTTCTTTTTTTTTTTTGAAGACCTTTATTAGTATTCGTTAGTTGTACACAGCCAAGAGCCTACAACCCTGGGGCCGGCTGCAAAGTAAAACACAAAACCTGTCAGTGATGTATACATATAGTTCTTAGTGCAATAACGATAGGTCCGGCTTAGCAACGCAGTGTTTGAGGTCTCATAGTTTTTGATTTTGTAGATGCATAACAGTGAATGAAAAACAAACAGTAGATCGGAAAATAGGAGACCATTACATGTCTAACAACATACCATTACGATAAGTGCGAAGCAAGGAATGCCAGGGGCATACAGGGCTGGTGGGGGTGAACCGGTTCCGCACATCAGTACGAATTTATGAAGCATTATTTCACTTCTTCATCTAGTGTTAGCACATAGTCAGTGAAGTAGCACCAAAAGTCTTTAGGCCTAGTTTTTGCAGGCAGTCCTTCCTCATAAGTTTGTAGTTTGTCCCTACAGCTAGCGATATCACGCATCCAATCTGATAATTTGGGCACATGCTTGCTGTGCCAGCACCTAGCTATCAGTCTCTTAGCTATCAATAGAGCTATGACACAGAACTTACGTCGGGTAGCTTTAAGTTGTGGCACAACACCAAGCAGGCAGGTGCGTATAGTACATTCCAGCTCTGCCTCTGTCATCACAGACACCTTCGCTATCACTGCCGTCCAATAATCATGTATCTTGGGACAGGACCACACTAGATGTATAAACCCTGCGCCCTCTTCATTACATCTTTTGCATCTGTCGTTGTCTTGTAGGCCAAACCTGTGCATACGCGCCGGTGTGTAGTATGCTTGATGCACAAACTTGTAATGAATGATTCTTAGATTACCATTAGGGGTAAGTATTTGCGTCAGTGCACAAGTCTTCTGCCATTCTTTCTCAGATAGCGGTTCCACCAGCACTGCGTCCCACCGAGCTTTGGCTCTGTCAGTGGTATGTGTTATCTCTGCTTGTGCTGTGGTGTTCAGTCTAGACACCAGGTGTGTTAAGTCTTGGGTGGTAATGAGCATCTGCAGCGTTTCCAGGCTATCAGGTTCGGTGGGGAATGTTGGATAGTGTCTTTGCATTGCCCTCTTCAGTCTGTAATGTGTGAAGGCAAACAGACGTGTTTTGTTGTGGATATATGTGAAATCTTCCAAGTTTACAAACCTTCCCTCCTGAAACAGATCTCCCATCTGTACAAGGCCCACTTGTTGTAAGAGGGACATGCCTACTTTTTCACCCGTGACCGAGAGTGCCTGGTGATAATGTAAGTGCATTGCAGGTGCATATAAAGGTGTCTTATGGGCCAGCTGGCTTAATTTCCCCCAAGCCTTAATGGTGGTGTCAATGGTGTTAATATATTGAGCATGCAGTGGCTGCCGGGTATGTGAAATGATCGCTGTGAGCGGTATCGGCGATACATCCCCCTCCTCTATAGCAGTGTGTGTGAGGTACGGTATGTTGTGGTACCAGTATGCAGCATATTGTGCCTGAGCGCATAGATAATACAGTAGGAAGTCCGGCACCCCGAAACCACCTCTAATGTATGAAAGTGTTAGTGTTTAGAGGTCCACCCGTGCTTGCTTGCCGGCCCAGATAAGTTTTAACACAAGAGATTTTATACGGCGGAATACTTCTCCGGGCGGAGTGATCGGTATGTTAGTAAAAAGATACAGTAGTTTAGGTAGTATGTTCATTTTCACTATCGCTATACGATCCGCTAAGGATAGTGGTAGTTGCACCCAACGGTGTATCTTTTCTTCCAATTTAGAAATGGTTGCTCCATAGTTGGACTGTATAACCACTTCGGGGTCTCTATGGTACAGTACACCCAAATATCTTATTGGCTCTGATTGCCACTCCAGTGGGTAGTCAGTTTCCTGAGGAGTTGTCGCGTCCGTTAGAGGAATAATGGAAGATTTGGACCAGTTTATGGCCAACCCTGAATGTCCGCCAAACTTGATATACTCGCGCAAAATGTGGTTCAAATGTGTGTTTGGGTCACGGACGTACAGCAGCATATCATCCGCTTACAAAGAGATATGGAATGGTCTGGACGGAAACTGCAATGCCGACGATTTATAATTTTGGCGAATGATACAGGCTAGAGGTTCGAGAGCTAAGGCGAACAATAGAGGCGAAAGCGGACACCCTTGTCTGGTACCACGCTGTATGTGGAATAGGTCCAATACGTACCCATTGATACGAACCCGTGCGCATGGATTGGTGTAAATTAGGGATACCCACTGGACGAAGCGTTTTGGGAAGCCCATTCTTTTTAAAATAGCAATCAAGTAGGTCCACTCAATAGAATCGAAAGCCTTGGCGGCATCCAGCATTACTGCTACCGCCCTAGTAGATGGTTGGAGGTAGTGCGACAGGGCAAACAGCGATCTGGTGTTGTGAGAAGTGGAGCATGTAGGAATAAACCCGGCCTGATCCGGTAGAACCAGGTTAGTCATCAGTGGCTTCAACCGTATCGCCAATAATTTCGCCAATATTTTGGAGTGTGTGTTTATAAGAGAAAGCGGCCTATAAGAGTCACACAGTTCTGAATCTTTGGCAGGTTTAAGTAAAGCGATTATAACCGCTTCACGCAATGTGGGAGGTAGTTCTGCCTTGTCCAAAGCTGCGCCGTACATTGCCACCAAGTGGGGGGCAAGGATATCCACATATTGTTTATAAAACTCATTAGTGTAACCGTTGGGACCTGGTGCCCTCCCATTTGGGAGAGTTCCAATCACCTCAGTTACCTCCTCTACCGTGATGGGGGACGCTAAGAATTCCCTCTGCCCATCCGATAGCCAACCTATTGCCACATTCTCTGCTACCGGACGTGATCTATATAGATCCTCATACGTGTTCGCAAAGCATTGTAATATTTCCGTGGCGTGCGTGTGTATCGTGCCCCCTTCGGATTTCACGCGAAGTATAGCTGTGTGTCCTTTACCCTCGCATATCTTGGCCGCCAGCACACTGCCTGGTCTGCCCCCTTCCCCATAAGAACTGGCTACATTATTTTTGTCCAGGTATTTAATTTCGTCTTCTACGAATGTTTGGTGTTCGGAGTGTAAGTTACGGAGCTCACCCAACAGTGTGATATCCTGAGTCGTCTCGTAGGCCGTCTCCAGTTCCCTCATACGCTTCTCGCAGCGTGTGATTTGTCTGCGTATGTCCTTTAAGATGCCTATCGTGGTGGTCATGCACACACCCCGCAATGTGGCCTTGAATGCCTCCCACAATATACCCGGATCCTCAACAACAGGTTCATTGAATTGAAAGTATTCTTTGATTGCTTTGTGTATGGTATCTGCATAAATCAAATCGGTTAGAGCACGAGAGTTAAATCGCCAATGGAAAGGAGGCGGGGTATAGTTAGGGATCGTTAGAGTTAGCAATACAGGGTTATCATCTGGCAGGACCTGTAACTCTCGTGTCCACAGTGCGATGTTGTCTGAGCCAAGCCAATAATCCAATCGCGACCAACTGTGGTGTAGTGCCGTAATGTGTGTGGCCCCCGGGGTATCGGGGAATCTGTGTCTCCAAATGTCAATTAGTGACAAATCGGCAAGCATGTGTAGTAGTTTCGCCCTAGAGCATTTGTGAGGTTCTGAAGAATGTGCGGAGCGATCTAGCCCCTCCTCAAGGGTCACATTCCAATCCCCCCCACATATAATATGCGTATTTGCGAGTGATCTCAAATGACCCCACAGTTCCTGAAAAAATTCAGGCGCCTCCAGGTTTGGGCCATAAACATTCAGAAGTGTCAGTCTATGACCACGTAGGATGCCCGTCACTATCACATATCTACCCCCAGGGTCGCTAATGACTTGATGTACTGTGAAATTCAACCCCCTGCGAACTAGCGTAATCACCCTTCTGGAGTACGATGAGTAGGAGGCCATATATGAGGATTCGGACCAGCGGCCACCTATGTGTTTGTGTGTGTTGGGTGCGATGTGTGTCTCCTGTAGCACAGCAATATCAATTTCCCATCTATTCAAATAGGCAAACACCTGTCGTTTTTTTTTCGGCTGCCTGAAACCTCGAACATTCCACGTGAGGAAGTTAACATGTGCTCTTCCAGTGCCTCTAGTTACCCGGGCCATACAGTAAACCAATGGATTATCTGTTGCAACCAATCACAATCAGAAACAGTGCTAAACATTGTCATCTCAGATGAAGGCAGATGCTCCCGACCAGCCCACCGCCCCGAAGACCCCTCTAAAGAAACATGTAGTAGCTGCTTTGGTCTCATAACATGAACAATGTCCCAACTTCCCCTACCCCCTCCCACTCCAGCATCCCAAAACTGCAGAAGCCACGTCCCCTCTGTGAACATAACCAAATATCAAGAACAACTTATGCGGGGATTACCCTTGTGGAGGTCCGCCTGGGGCACAACTCTACACCCAGCTGAATGAGTGTGGACGACTCACATATCAGACAATGCACATACGTTTGCTTTGCCCACCCAACTCTGACTCGTCCGCAGTACATAAACGTCTTGATGTAATACATGAATGTCAACAGTGAAGTACCCAGATCGCAAAGCATTGTACTATGCATGGAACAATCATACAATTCAAGAATGTACTATTTACAGTCATGCACGATCCAGCCCACACCGGTCCACCGGTACCCACCCTCTTCACCCAATTTCCTGCCTTAGAGGCCGATGACGAGGTGACTTCGCGTTTTAGAACGTCATCAGGGGTACGATGTTGTAAGAATGACCCAAAAGAAGGGACGACCTCAGCATGTGTAGTGCATTATGAAACCCTCCATCGAACCTGCAGTGTGATAGATGTGCTATATAAACATGACATCCCCAGGCATGCAATGCGGTTCAAATGTCCGGATCGGCCAACAGTCAGAAATGTCTTATCTCCTGAAATCAAAGATATGTGGGGGCAATAAGGCAGTGTCAGACCATGGCACTCAGTGCGTGTCAGCAATAGACCATTCATGATCTAGTTTTAAGGCACAATGACTCCCAATCAGTCATCTCCGTTCACCAGACGTGATCCCTGACAACAACCCTGATGTAATATAACGCTGCCACCGCCCTGCTCTGTCCCGTGAGCAGTAGCTCAGGCAATAAGTGATGAAGCAAAGCTTCGCATATTTTGCGACTTGCCGAAATCATGAACCTCGTTTATGTGTAACAAGGTAATAATTTGTATGTCTTACTAATGTTTATTTTATGTTTAAACGAGGTTTCCCGAAGCTTGCAAACGTGTTTTACTAAAATGACTTAACGGAGTAAATTAAAAATGGCCGCTGCTTGTATTTAGTTACTGCGCATGCGTCAGCCACACTCACGTGTCCTGACGTGTCTGCAGAGTTGGAGGGAAATTTATGCGCATGTGTAATACATAGCTTTGCCCATAACGTGGTACTGCTCGTGCCACTGCTCTTGTACCTGTTTGTATGTAGCTAACATTTAGACTGCATAAGTATATTTCTTAGTAATAAATTGAAAGTACAAACCCTGTGATGTGTTATCATAATGTTATTTCTATGTATTAATTTGTTCTCGCTTACTTTTCATGTACCGCGGGGAATGGGGGTCTGACTGACCGAATACCATCTTGGAGGGCCTTTCTGCGCATGCTCCTATGTCTGGGGAACTGACAGCCTTGGCTGGTGGAACTTGGCCAGCTGGCAGGGATGGGCAAGATGCTCCTGAGAACTGACCTGAAAACCCAGCAAAATGGAGTCATGTGTTCCTATTCAGCAACATTGTACATTTTACCATTGTATTGCTCTGCAGTTTCTCATGGGAACCCCAATCTTGCGAGGCGGTACCCAGAAATGTAAATTAGGCATCCAAATAGTGTGTTGTGATTGGTGTGTTACCCAAATCCTACCTTAGGACCAATCCAAATTGAGGGATTCTGACACTTTGCAACATTGGGGGGTGGTACACCGTCCCAAAAGAGTATATCTACCCTGGGTTCACCTAGGGAAATTGTCCGACTTGTCTGGTTTAGCTGACCTGTCACTGACCCATCGTACTCAATAGGTGACTGAAGATACAGAGCGCTGCGGAGCACTCTGTCCGAAATTGACCATAGACTAAGGTTTTACTGAACCTTAAAGTACTGGCGAAGCACTTTGCTGGGAGTTCGCTGACCCAATCAGGGTCTTGATCGATAGCTGCAGAGAGGGTGGAGCGCAGGCGTTGCTTCCAAACTGCGGGTGCGGTCCTGTCCTGAGCGGTCCTGTCCTGAGCGGTCCTGTCCTGAGGGTTTGCTGTCCTGTCCTGAGGGTCCTATTCCTGATTCCTAATCCGAGGGTACCCTGTCCTGTCCTGGGTGTCCATTCTGCACCTGCTGTCCTTTGAGGGGTATCCTTCCTTGAGGGTTTCCTGTCCTTAACTGACCCTTGGCCAGGGTTTGGTTTCCACACCAGTCTAGGTAAATACTGCTCTAAATTCTTAAAAAACTTGCACCTTTCTATTTTTCTATCTTTTGCTTCAATAAAGAGACATCTTTGCACATGTTGATTTTTCCATGCTTTGCCGCAACTATTGAAACGTAAAGTCATTTGCATATTTTTCTTAATATGTTCCCATGTTACCCTACCTTTTAGAAATCATATTTTGCATTGCAGTTTGTCATCTTCTGATATGGTCTAGAACGGCCTTACTTAAACTGTCTAAAGAAATCTTGCCCTAAATGCATAGCGTTTCCTATTGCATCTCATATTAGCATTTCTATGATTACCCTGACATTATTTCTCTATAGTTATGTACTTTTCATTATCTTGGTTATTGATTGTCTCATTCTTGTAAATCTAATGCTAGAAAATAACGAACTTTAGATAAAGATTTTAAAACTTCCAGTTGTCCGTGGTCATTTACAAACAGTATTGAATGTCATTTGAAATTGTATATTTGCTGCCTTTCCTTTTACAGCTAGGCCCCTGATCCGTTGTGGTCATAGGTACCCGTGTCGGTGGATGGTAAGTCGGGTACACTGAGTAATAACAGTAGGGAACACACACAAATTGGTAGCAGCCCGTGAAGTCGCCTGGTCAATGTATATAGTGAATTGAAAGTATATGGGCCCGAAGCCGGAAACGGCGAAATCATTGGCCGGGTGACCTCGCGCGCTCTATCAGTTTTTCTGGTAGCGCAGAGGATGGTTAGGGACTAGCTAAAGGTTAGGTAGGACTAGTTAGGCTAGTTAAGTCGGTAGCTGCTAGTATATTAATGCTGCTATAAGAGCGGCTGTTCCGAGGGAACCGATCACTCTCTTGTGAATACGCTGCTTTGAAATTCATGAATTGTTTCATTATTGTTATTCTTGTTCTTATATTGTTATATGTATTAATCCATGCATTTGTAAACCGTATTGTCTTATGTTGTCCGAACTCCCCGGGGAATTGAAAGGGCAAGTGGTGAAAAGAATCCATTGTCCTGAGGTCGCAGGCTCGAGGAAAGTTAGGTGCAGGTTAGGATAACCGGGAAGCACTAACTAGGGTTTTTTCTGAATACATGTGTGAATAAATGTTAGTAACGAGGTTCATTGGCAAAATTCCCATAGTGGCGTAACCTAGTAAGGGTCACATCGGAAGAGTAGCAGGTTCCTCGGAGCTTGGGTGAAAGCAGAGGGGTCCGCTGGGAAACCTTAGACTCGGATATATCCCGGAGAAGTGGATGAGTTTAGGGGAATAACAGGTTCACCGATGCTGGAGTGAAGGGTAGGCGGAAGAGATCTACCCGCAGCGCGTGAAAAGTAAATGGAAGTAGTTTACTTGCAGTAAAACAAAGCTATCCTGTCTAGACACTTGAGCACTGTGGCGAATGTGTATTCGTTGTTAAATAACCAAGCACTGAGCACTTTAGAAATAAAGAAAGTTTCCGTTACCTTGTGAAGGGAGGGAGTCAGCCGCGAAGCATCTCTGACGTCACTCCGTGCCGCGCTGGGATTGGTAAAAACAGCGGGCGGGTAGCGGGGCTGGAATTGTAAAGGAGGGGTGAAGCGCCGAGGAGTGAGAACGGTCTCACGAAGGAGCCGCGCACCCATTGGTCGAAATTATTTGAACGCGTGCACCCATTGGTTGCATAGAATTGCAAGACGCGTTCTGATTGGAGGTAACTTTGTAAACAGAATTAAGCGTAGAAATCGTATGTGGCACTCGTATTGTCCAGAGACTAGACCCGATCCGAGAAACCAAGGGTTTGAAAGGGATCAGTGGAAAGCCAATAGATACGATATCATGTACGGAACAAAGAGAAAGATGTCCCTTGTAAGTAGGGTAAAGAATTATTTCAAAACGGACAAACCGATTAAATCTAGAGAGGGCGTTATTGTCCCGCCACCGAATACTCCCGCCTCGTTCATGATGTTTGACCGAGGGTACAATACCTGTGTGTGGTTGGAGAATTGGGTGAAGTACACGAAAGATGACGGAATATTGGCCTTTCCGTTAGACTGTACTTTCAATGGTAGGATTTTATTTAATTTGAGGACCCGAATGAATGAATTGCATCCCAGACCGAGACTAACGCAGTATGAGGCATTAGAGGAATGGGAAATTGAGGCTTTCGAAAGAGAGAAACCCCGAATGGACAAAGGTCTGACCAAGTGGTACCCCAGGCTGAAACAAGAGACCAGGGATAAAAGGATGAAACAGTGGAGACAGAGTATGATTGTTGAGGGTCTGTTTCCCATGATGCAGCAGGTAACCCTTCGGCGGGAGAGAAAAAGACAGAAAAGAGTAAGCATTGGGGAGCCCCTGGGGAGTCAGACGATGAATTTTTAGATGACATTTTTACGAGAAGTCCGCCCCCTTATAATGAGGGAGCCCGACCTTCCAGTGCAGGAGAAATTGCCCAACGTCCATCTATTAAGGAGGAGGACAGATCCCTAAGTAGGGGGGGAGGTGGCCAGGTACTGCCCTATTTTGAGAATCCCGGACCCGCGGAGGTAAGAGATATATACCCTAGAATGCCCGTGAGCCCAGAAGAAAAATATTCCCGTGAAAAGCTCTTTTTTCCCAGACCTCTTTATTGAAACGAAGAAAAGCCATTAAGTTCAGGAGTGCCCTTTTTGCAGCCTCCATATGGGGAAGTGCGCAGGTCATTTGGTACAGGAACTTTGTTCCCGAAACCAAATTATGGTGGGGGACCGAGTGAAACGCATCCTACTGCCCCGAGTTTTACCCCTCACCTGACCCCACAGATAATACCTGACCGAACATTAGGGAGAGCACTAGATGAAAGGGAGCAAGAGGCCATAGCTAGACAGAGAACGGAAATAATTCAGAAAATCTCCCAGTTAAATACCAGTCCTGAAGCTTTGACTATTCCGGTAACAATCGGACCAGTGGTTCCGTTGTATGGGAATAATCAAGGAAGTCTAAACCCTCCAGTTATGAACCCAATAATGGCCCCGCCGAGGCAGGAGCCCCTACTGATAGACGATCAGTCCAGTGAGTGTGAGTCTGAAGTTGTGTTCTTGGACCTGCCAAACAAACAGAACGGAAAGGGAGTGCAGAAGAGGCAAAATCCTTTTAATGCGAAAGAAATTAAATTAGAATCGACGTCAGGTACTAGGAGTGTCTCTCTGGTAACTCCGGAGGAAATTGAAAACTGGAGTCGTGAATTAGAAAAACAGACTCCGCAAACGAAACCTTTAGACCTCTACAAACTGAGAGTAGAAATAGAGGAATTAATGGCAGGAAATGTGGGATTAGACAGATTAAACACCTATTCTGAAGAAGAATTGCTGTTTATGTGTAAAAGCCTTACCAGAAGTACAAGAGTGCTCCATGAGAAACTGACCGGCACCGCAGCTAGTATGGGGGTAGATATTTCAAGATCCAAGCCCTTGCAGAAACCTTACCGAGCAGAATTCTCAGACAAGGATATAGAGAACTTGAATGTGTCAGGGAAAAAGTTGCAGATTAAAGAGTTGCTCGTAATCTTGCAAAAATGGGGAGACGTAGACAGGTGGAAGACAAGGTGGGCACGAAAGAAAGATGAGGCCCGATCCAGACAAGCCACCCCTGAGTTCCCGTTGAGAGAAGTAGAGAAGCCCGAAACGTTATGCCCCATGCGTGAAGTACCAGGTGGGAGGTATGTGCACGTTCCGTGGTCCAGGCAGGATATTGTGTCCTTTACTAACGATTTCCCGAAACTGCGCGAGAAGCCGGTTGAATGGTACCGGCAAGTGGAAAGGTTCGTAAAGGTGCAAAAGTGCCTGTGGAAAGACCTGGATGGGTTTTTCGACATTGTGGTCCCGGTCGATCTATGGACCGAGTGCAAAATAGCCATAGGCTGGCCTAGTGAGGAGTACCCGAGGGACTCTAACACAGGGGAACCGTCTATTGAAGTGATGAAAAAATATGAACAAGTGATTCAGCATTTGAAAAATAAGGTGCCCGCAAAGGAAACAGATTGGACCAGAATAGATAGAACAACGCAGGAAAGAGACGAGACAGTGCACTCCTATTATGAAAGGCTGTTGCAGGTGTTTAAAACATACAGTGGTATAGATAACATCGAGATGAAGGATATGACGCATTTCATTTACAGGTTTGTAAACGGTTTAAGGCCCGAAATTTGTCAGTGGATAAAAGATAACAAAATCTGTTGGCACTCCAAAAAGGTAGACGAGGTCCTGCGGTACGCAAAGTACTGCGAGGACGAGATGGCAGAAAAGAAAAAGGCTCTCAAGGAAAAGGTCATGTGGGCTCAGGTGAAGCTCGCAGAACAGCAGGAAAAGCAGTTGAGTAACATGGTCAAAAATGCTAAGAACAAAGGTCCTGGGGGAGGGGGAGGAGGCAAGCCCCGGCCCAAAATGAGCAGGGAAGAGGCTATGAAGAAATTTCCCTGCCATCAGTGCGGCGAAATTGGACACTGGCGTAACGAGTGTCCTTATTTGCCAGACGATAACCCCAAAACTCCTGATTTAACTCCACAGACGCAGAAAGAAAGACCAAGAAAGACTCAACCACAGGTAAAAACGGTGCAGGTGCCCCGAGCTCCTAGGCAAGTACATAAGGGAAAAGGCACAGAGGGTGATGAGATAGAAGTTTGGGAAAGCGGTGAGAACAGAAATGCAGCAACTTCGCAGTATTTGCTGAACGATACCTTCCTTTGTGATGACCAGTACTGACGGGGCCTGAGAGGGGAGGACGAGGAGTGCGTACTTGGCGCCTCCTTGCCGGTAGACCAGTCCGGACCATACATTGAAGGAAAGGTTGACGGAAATGATGTCACCTTTCTGTTGGACACTGGCGCTACCCGTTCTACTGTGAGAACAGTGGACGTTCCAAACCTACCCCTCTCGGGAGAAGCAATCCAAGTAGTGGGTGTATCTAATCAACTGATTAGTACTCCCGTTACCAAGCCCATGGAGATCTCAATTGGAAACTTTAAGGAAATGCATAGATTTGTCGTTTGTGACACCAGTCCAGTAAACTTACTGGGACGTGATTTGCTGTGCAAAATGAACTGTACCATCTTTTGCACACCAAAGGGTGTTGAAATTCAGACCCCAGATGAAGACGGCATTTATAAATTAATGCTAATCAGACCGGACTCAGAAATTAAACGAATGACTGTGCAGGATTTGCCCAAAGAACTCCAAGAAGCAGTGAAGCCAGAGGTATGGGACTTTACTGGGAAAGATGTAGGGCTAATGAAGAACGTGGACCCCATACAGATAGCAATAAAGGACAATGCAGTATACCCCAATACTAAACCCTACAGAATGAATGCAGAAGTGAGAGCTGGTGTTACACTGGAAATACAGAAATTACTAGAAGGAAACATCATACAGGAGGTAATGAGTAGCCCATGTAACTCACCGATTATGGGCATCAAGAAGCCCAGTGGCAAGTACAGGGTAGTGCAGGATCTGCGAAAAGTCAACAAAATAGTGGTCCCCTGCTGCCCTATTGTCCCGAACCCAGCAGTAATTCTGTATCAGATTCCCTGGGATGCTGAGTGGTTCACTGTGATAGACTTGTGTCATGCATTCTTTTCCATTCCCTTGCATCCAGATAGCAAATTTCTTTTCTCATTTGCCTTCAATGGTCACGTGTATGTCTGGAACCGGGTCCCTCAAGGGTACACAGAGAGCCCCTCTATCTTTAATCAGATCTTGAAAAAATGTTTGGAAACTTTGGTCTTACCTGGGAACTCTGTCCTAGTGCAATACATAGACGACCTCTTGGTGGCGTCTAAAAGTCATAGGGATTGAGTGATTGACACCATTGCCCTACTGAATCACCTGAGTGATAAGGGACATAAAGTGGCCCCTGAAAAATTACAGTTCTGTACAAAATCAGTGAAATATCTGGGGCACCAGATAGAAAAAGGTGTCAGGAAAGTGACATCCGAGAGAGTGAGAATAATTCAAAAGATGCAGTTACCTCGTACTCAGAAAGAGATCAGAATGTTCCTGGGAGTGATAGGATACTGCAGGCAGTGGATTCTGGGATTTGCAGTCCTGGCTAGGCCCTTGATAAAAATGACCAAGAGAGGAACGCCAGATATTGTAGAATGGGATGATGAAAGCTTAACAGCCTTCACCAAACTGCGAGATTGTCTGTGTACAGCCCCTGCATTGGGGATGCCAGATTATTCCAAGGAATTTGCCCTGTTCTGTGATACTCGTGATAATTGCGCGTTGTCAGTCCTGACCCAAAATCATGGCACAACAAGAAGGCCTGTGGCATATTTCTCTGCCACCCTGGATCCAGTGGCTGCTGGATTACCAGGTTGTCTGAAAGCGGTAGCTGCTACCTGCGCAAGTTTAGAGCAGAGTGAGTCCATTGTAATGGGACATCCTGTAACTGTGTATGTTCCACATGGAGTGGTAATTTTGTTGACCAGAACCAAAACTCAGTATCTCACCCCTAGTCGGCTGACTAAATACGAGAGGATTCTTGTGGGTGCTGCAAATGTAAACATTGTTAGGTGCAGTATTCTGAACCCAGCCACTTTGCTCCCCGACCCAATGGACATGGAAGGGGGGGTGGATGATGAGCATGATTGCATTGATTTAACAGAATTCAACACCAAGCCACGTCCAGACATTAAAGAAACACCATTGCCTGAGCATGACAAGGAATTATTTGTGGATGGTTCATGCCTAAGACATGAACAAGGAGGCCTGAGTGCTGCCTATGCGGTAGTCTCCTTAGACAAAATTGAAGAAGCAGGTTACCTGTATCACATAAAGTCTGCACAAGTAGCCGAATTAATTGCTATGATAAAAGCTTGCCAAATTGGGAAAAACATACGCATAACAGTGTATACTGACAGTCAGTACTGTTATGGGGTTGTGCATGACTTTGGCCAGTTGTGGCTACAAAGGGAGTTCCTGACTTCATCAGGTACCCCTATACGAAATGGAAAAGTGGTTCAAGACCTTTTAGAGGCAATCCAGTTACCCAAGGAACTGGCAGTGGTAAAATGCGTTGCTCATCAAAAGGGCATTGACAGTGTATCACTGGGAAATGATTTTGCTGATCGAGTGGCCCAATGGTGCGCCAGAGATCGGTATATCATAAATCCAAAACGAGGGGGGCCAGGAACCAGCTGCCAACTTCAGGTGTTTGAAGAAGTGCCTACATGGGATGAAGTGAAAGAGTGGCAGCAGGCGGCACCTTGGCAAGAAAGAGAGAAGTGGAAGGAAGATGGGTGTCGACCAAGGCGTGTGGATGGTGTCATCTTGGGCCCAACTGGTATGCCTGTGTTACCTAGACACTTACTTAGCACAATGGCAAGGTTGATACATGAAGGGTCACACATTGGTAGGGACGCCATGATTTTAGTGTTCCAACAGACTTGGTACAGTAAAAAGTTTAGGAAAGTAGCAGAATCCCTCTGCCAGAGGTGCCTGTCATGTCAAAAGATGAACCCCGGCAAGAAAACTGTGGTGGAACTGGGAAAAATTGGGAGGTCCGGGGGTCCCTTTGTGAGAATACAGGTTGATTTCATCACCATGCCCCGTTGTGAAGGGAAACGATATGTCCTTGTCATGGTCTGTTTATTTTCCAAGTGGGTGGAAGCTTTCCCTACTCCCCAAAATGACGCAAAAACAGTAGCTAAGTGTTTATTAAAAGAACTGATACCTAGGTTCGGGGTTCCAGTCACTATTGAATCAGATCAAGGCTCACATTTTCATAATGAAGTGATCGACGAACTCTGTAAGGCCTTTGGAATCTCACAAAAGCTTCACTGTGCCTACCGTCCAGAGGCTTCTGGAATAGTGGAACAAATAAATGGAACTATCAAAAACAGACTAGCAAAACTGTGTGATGCATCTGGCATGACCTGGGTGAAGGCCCTGCCCCTGGTCCTGATGGGGCTCAGAAGTGTTCCTGACCGCAAGACAGGCCTAAGTCCCCATGAAATAATTATGGGAAGAGTGATGAGACAAGCATGGGTGCCAGGAAGCAAATTGTTGAGTATTACTGATGATTTAGTACTTGAATACTGCAGGAGATTGGGTGACCAAGTGCGTTCTATCTCTCGCCAGATCGGAGAAGACGCCATCCTCAATCCAACGACTCCTCTCCACAAGCTGGTCCCGGGGGACTGGGTAAAGATAAAGAAGCATACTCGGAAGAGCTGCCTGGAGCCAAGGTGGGGAGAGAAACGTCAGGTGATCCTGGTAACTACCACAGCAGTCAAGTGTGCAGGGGTTCCGCGTTGGATACACGCCAGTCACACCCAGAAGGTATTACCCGACAAGGAGCCTGAAGAAGAAGGGCGTCCAGCAGAGGACTCTGCAGGAGCCAGACCAGAAGTAGCTGACAACGTACAGCCCAGTACCAGTCAAGCTGTAGCATCAGCAGACGTTGGCCCAAGAATAGTTGACAACGAACTACCAAGAGCCCAGCCTGCTGAAGGGGTCCAAGAAGCTGAGCCAGAAGTAGCTGAAGACGAGCTGCCGAGCATATGGCCAGAGGAGTGGATTCCATTAATTGATCTCACTGAAGACCCCATTCGAACAAGTGAGAGACTTTGGGAAGGTAGAGAGTGGACTAGAGAGGTAAAGAAAGGCACAGGCGAAGAACCTCAGGATCTTGAGATTCACATCAAAACTGAGGAAGGAGAAGGTCAGACAGGGACAGAACAAGTGATTGATACTCCTCCACTGACTCCTGATATCGAAAAGGGACAGACTAGACATAGCGTAATAGTTCGAGCAGAAGAAAATCAAGAGATCGAAGTGCTTGAACAGGATCAGACAGAATTAGGGGAACGTGTTCAGGAAACAGAAACAGAGACATTTGAAAGACAAACACAAAACTGTCCTGAACAAGGCCAGATTAGTAACCAGGCAGAAGAAATAGATACTAGTCCTGGAATTAGTCAGATAGAAGAAGAAGAAACTGAAACAGAATTGCCAACAGTCAATGAGAACAAAAGGGCAAGAGAAGGAAACGAAGTCCAAGTACCCACAAAAAGACTTAAGAAAAGAAAGCATCTTGAGCCTAAATTCGTAAAGAAATTGAGACTAAGGATAAAAACGGTAGAAGAAAAACGTGCAGAAGAAAGGAGAAGTGCTCGCATAGCTGAACAACAAGAAGGTACTTCCAAAAGAAGGAGTGATCGAATAAAAAGACAAAACAAGAAGTACAAGTCTCCTGAATGGACTCTCGTTTTGGAAGAACTTGAAGATCTTGATATAACTGACGTAAGCGACGGAGAGCCCGTCCCTGAGTACTCTGACGAAGAAGAAGAAGAGCCACCGTGAATTTGCACAAAGTAAGCTACTCGTGTAAAGTCACAAAGAGGGGTCGAGAAACTTCTTTTGAGCCAAAATGTCTGATTCAAACGTGAATGGTAGACCTAGTTGCAGCCGTTGCAAAACATGCTGCAAGGTATGCGTATGTAGTATAGTTGTCCTGATATTAGTTTGGATAGGATTAACAATTTTCATACCTTTTGCTGTGAGCAAAGACACTAATATTGTCCCTACTGAAATTGTAAATACTGACGGTGAGGAGCTGAAAACACAGAGAGTAGCCAGACATGAAAGAGCACTGAGACAAACAAAACAAGACTTAGAAGCATCAGATGAGGGAGGACTACATTATCATGGAGCTAAGAACAAGACACATTTAAATGTTTTCGCAAACTTGTTAATACACTATGTAGAGACTATGGAAATTGAAGATTGCTATGTCTGCATGAAGCTACCTACCTCTGTAGCTGAAGGCGTGACATACCATCACTTGCCGCTGACATATGGAATCTCCTGTAGCATTTTAGCTAGTTTATTTTACAAAAGAGGACCGTTACAGTACTACTACTCTAACAATGACGTGATCTTTTCTGAACTTCCTATACGTGGGAACTTGAATCCTGTACATACTAAAAGTGACGTGACTCGCTATATGGGCGAATACTTTCTGACTATAGGTAATATCGACATAGGTGACGCACACAGAGATAACTTGACTTGTTCTTTGCGTGAGCAGGAAAAGATGTTCCTGAACATGGCAGAGAAAAGGAGAATTAAAATTCAAAAGAAAGCAAATGACGAAAGTCAGAAAAGACCAAGGTGGGCAGAGAACATGGAAGGCACCTCAACTGGTGGGGCGGGTCCTGCTCTGTTGCTGGATTTTGAAAAGAAAGGCAAGCTATGTCTTCACCGCGAGAAGACTAGCTATTATAATAACATTTTCATTGGTTCCAGTGAATGCGAACATAATTACAAGGTAATTGGAGGTTGGGGTTTCAAAAATGGGTCAGAGCCTGTGTTTCCTGGAATTTATTATATTTGTGGGGACAAGGCTTATTTCAAATTGCCGGATCACTGGTATGGAAGTTGCTATTTTGGCATTGTCTTCCCGAAAATATACCACGTGAATGGAGTTGCTGGAAGCAATGAAAATACTAATGGCTTAGTGCGTAGTAAAAGAGAAAGTGTAGGTGAAATTATGGGTAGTATTTTCAGTGCACTGATACCTGGAGTGGGAGTGGTTCTGAACACTCACAGAATTTGCAAATTGTCTACTATAGTGGATGTGTTGTCTACTGACACAGCTCATGGATTTCTGCTGGTCAATACCGAAATGGTTGCGATCAGATGGATGGTTTTGCAGAATCGACTTGCTCTTGATACCTTATTAGCGAAAGAGGGCGGAGTCTGCCGGATGTTGAAGGCGCAACATTGTTGCACTTATATTCCGGACAAAAGTGTACAGCTCAAAAGATACGTGAAAAACATTACTAATTTGGCAAAGGAACTCAAACCACTCGAGGTTGATAGTGCCTGGAAGAGACTGGTAGATGGTCTCTCAAATGTAGGTCATTGGCTTGCTAGCGTAGGTAAAAGCTTATTGTTTAAGGTACTGATGCCAATTGGAATTATAGGTCTTATCCTATTCTTCATATTTGTCTGTTGCAAGTGTCGTAAACACACCAGAAAGCATCAAGTGAATGCAAGAGGAGTGAAACGAAGTGTGGATGAGCTACAATTAGAAGAGATGAATAATCAGATCTATAAAAAGGTGAAGAATTCTCACCCTACCAAAACTGAAAGAGAGAAGCTGGAGAGATTGCTGGAAGAGATAGAGTTGTATAAAGTGTGAAAGAAAGTTGGCATCTGGTTCCATTTATTTTGTGATGATAGTAAATATCATCAAAGAGGGGATTGATGAAGCAAAGCTTCGCATATTTTGCGACTTGCCGAAATCATGAACCTCGTTTATGTGTAACAAGGTAATAATTTGTATGTCTTACTAATGTTTATTTTATGTTTAAACGAGGTTTCCCGAAGCTTGCAAACGTGTTTTACTAAAATGACTTAACGGAGTAAATTAAAAATGGCCGCTGCTTGTATTTAGTTACTGCGCATGCGTCAGCCACACTCACGTGTCCTGACGTGTCTGCAGAGTTGGAGGGAAATTTATGCGCATGCGTAATACATAGCTTTGCCCATAACGTGGTACTGCTCGTGCCACTGCTCTTGTACCTGTTTGTATGTAGCTAACATTTAGACTGCATAAGTATATTTCTTAGTAATAAATTGAAAGTACAAACCCTGTGATGTGTTATCATAATGTTATTTCTATGTATTAATTTGTTCTCGCTTACTTTTCATGTACCGCGGGGAATGGGGGTCTGACTGAACCGAATACCATCTTGGAGGGCCTTTCTGCGCATGCTCCTATGTCTGGGGAACTGACAGCCTTGGCTGGTGGAACTTGGCCAGCTGGCAGGGATGGGCAAGATGCTCCTGAGAACTGACCTGAAAACCCAGCAAAATGGAGTCATGTGTTCCTATTCAGCAACATTGTACATTTTACCATTGTATTGCTCTGCAGTTTCTCATGGGAACCCCAATCTTGCGAGGCGGTACCCAGAAATGTAAATTAGGCATCCAAATAGTGTGTTGTGATTGGTGTGTTACCCAAATCCTACCTTAGGACCAATCCAAATTGAGGGATTCTGACACTTTGCAACATTGGGGGGTGGTACACCGTCCCAAAAGAGTATATCTACCCTGGGTTCACCTAGGGAAATTGTCCGACTTGTCTGGTTTAGCTGACCTGTCACTGACCCATCGTACTCAATAGGTGACTGAAGATACAGAGCGCTGCGGAGCACTCTGTCCGAAATTGACCATAGACTAAGGTTTTACTGAACCTTAAAGTGCTGGCGAAGCACTTTGCTGGGAGTTCGCTGACCCAATCGGGGTCTTGATCGATAGCTGCAGAGAGGGTGGAGCGCAGGCGTTGCTTCCAAACTGCGGGTGCGGTCCTGTCCTGAGCGGTCCTGTCCTGAGCGGTCCTGTCCTGAGGGTTTGCTGTCCTGTCCTGAGGGTCCTATTCCTGATTCCTAATCCGAGGGTATCCTGTCCTGTCCTGGGTGTCCATTCTGCACCTGCTGTCCTTTGAGGGGTATCCTTCCTTGAGGGTTTCCTGTCCTTAACTGACCCTTGGCCAGGGTTTGGTTTCCACACCAGTCTAGGTAAATACTGCTCTAAATTCTTAAAAAACTTGCACCTTTCTATTTTTCTATCTTTTGCTTCAATAAAGAGACATCTTTGCACATGTTGATTTTTCCATGCTTTGCCACAACTATTGAAACGTAAAGTCATTTGCATATTTTTCTTAATATGTTCCCATGTTACCCTACCTTTTAGAAATCATATTTTGCATTGCAGTTTGTCATCTTCTGATATGGTCTAGAACGGCCTTACTTAAACTGTCTAAAGAAATCTTGCCCTAAATGCATAGCGTTTCCTATTGCATCTCATATTAGCATTTCTATGATTACCCTGACATTATTTCTCTATAGTTATGTACTTTTCATTATCTTGGTTATTGATTGTCTCATTCTTGTAAATCTAATGCTAGATAACGAACTTTAGATAAAGATTTTAAAACTTCCAGTTGTCCGTGGTCATTTACAAACAGTATTGAATGTCATTTGAAATTGTATATTTGCTGCCTTTCCTTTTACAGCTAGGCCCCTGATCCGTTGTGGTCATAGGTACCCGTGTCGGTGGATGGTAAGTCGGGTACACTGAGTAATAACAGTAGGGAACACACACAAATTGGTAGCAGCCCGTGAAGTCGCCTGGTCAATGTATATAGTGAATTGAAAGTATATGGGCCCGAAGCCGGAAACGGCGAAATCATTGGCCGGGTGACCTCGCGCGCTCTATCACAGACCCTTAACCTCTTACCACAGACCCTGAAGACAGCCACTCCATACGCCGATCATCTTCAGTCCGGATCCCGTTGCTGTTCCTCTCGGGCCTTCTCCTTAGACTGCTGCATTGCCTTCTTAACAAATTCCTGTGCGGCCTTTGGCGTGGACAAGATCACTGGTTTACCTTCCCAAGATACTCGCAGTCTGGCCGGGTATAACATTGAGTAGTTGATGTTGAGGTCTCTAAGTTTAGATTTTGCAGACGCGAATTCTTTCCTCGCCTGTTGCACTGCTACGGTATGATCCGGATAAAATTCGAGTGTGTGCCCTTGGTAGGTAATCGTGCCCTTCTCACGAGCCAGTCGCAGTATAGTGTCTCTATCTCGGTAATTCAGAATCCTGGCCACTATCGGACGCGGTGTAGCTCCCGGTGGTGGACGTGGGGCTAGGGACCTGTGCGCCCGCTCCACGATGAAGACCGGAGACAGCGCTCCCTCGCCGAATATATCCTTGCACAGCTGTTCCACGTAGATCTCCATGCGGCCTTTGTTGGTAGATTCCGGCAGTCCCGCGATGCGTACATTGTTGCACCTAGAACGCGCTTCCAACTCCTCCTCCTTCGCCTTGATTACCTCCAGTACGCGCTCCATACCGGAGCACCTAGAGGAAGTTGCGCAGGACTCGTCCTCCACCGTTGATATTCTGTTCTCAGCCGTGTCCAGGCGTTCACCATGTTTGTCTAGTTTCGCAGACATGCCATCCATTCTGCATGTTAAGTTGTCCAACTTGCCATTAATGTCTTGTAGGTTCGCCTGTATAGCCAGCAGTATTTTCTCCATGTTAGAGTTAGCCACCAGTTCAGCCGGCGTGTCCCCATCAGCCATCTGCTCCGTGGGCTTAGGCGTTTTCCTGCTTTCAAATGAAATCTTTTGCTGCTGTTTATCAGGCTTTCCCATCTTCTCCCGGGGGAGGCGCGGCGCCTGTGTGGCCTGCAACGACGATCTGGTCACTCTGTTGGATGTCGCCGTTTTGCCTGAGTGGTAGTTCGTGACCTTCTAGGGCACCGTCGGTTCAGAACCCCCGCGCCGTGTGTCTCCGTGTCTACCTCATGCGTGATGTAGGCAAGTGGTGAATATGGCGTGGACCTTGGCGCAGCAGGTCACAATGCAGAGGCAGATCGCAGCACCGCGACAGCTCCGTGCGTTGTTATACGTGACTGTGACCCCAGTTGAACATGTGGTGAGCACTAGCACTACCGCGCACCAAGGGGCACTGCATGGGCTTCCGGGTGCCGGGGTATATTTTGTTGATTCCCGCTCTGCGCAGGGCTGTGTGTTGCAGTCCCCTGACCCAGGTGTCCACAGCAAATCCCGGCCTATGCAGTCCGATCGTATGTGCAATGGTTACTGCGCCCTGCCAGCCGTGTTAGGAGCCGCTGGTACCCGGATGATCCCCAGTGCAGACACCCGGTTACCTTCTGCACCCACCGCGTTGCCAATATATCCTGGGAGATCAATGACTTGCTCCGGCTCACCCACGATGTGGCACCACCAGCAAACAACGCCGCAGTTCTAGTTCCCCAGTTTCATGTTAGTGGCACATGTGGGACAGATCGCGCGAAAGGCCGGGACCGCCCGCTCCAGCACCCACGGATCCACGGTAGTAATACCTCGGTGCACGCTGGCTGTGTCTGTCGCATTTGAAGCCCGTCTCCTGCCGCAGGCGGCGTCCCGACATCTCCGGTCACAATAATAGCAGCGGTATCGGTGGTATAGTATCCCCGAGCTGCGCTGCCAATTTTCCCAACGCTGCCTGAATCCGCAAAAGCCTCAGCGCGCCGCCATCTTGTGCCGCCTTAGTCCTCACCAACGGCGACCATGCGACACGGGGGCAAGATCTCCAGCCGCGCCAATGCAGTCCAGAACAGGCGCAGTCTTCCGACCGCCGGCCCGCCGCCAGGTGTTCCGTGTCATGCAGGCACCGGGCGTCTCACCTTCCTCTCAGGCTCCCCTCCGCGGTCGCTCCGGAGCCGGCCGCCATCTTGACCATAGCGTCCGTCCGGCGAGCGCCGATGTTCCCCCGAGAGCTCTGTTGTACCTGCACCACATGTGCCGCCAATCTCTCAGATCGTGCACAGCATTCTCCCATATACGCTGGTGGGGTCTGCGGACGGTCCTGTCGGTCTTAGGCAGTAAAATCACGCATTCTCGTGGTCATCCGGCGGAGCTGTGATACTATCCAGCCATTCCGCTGTGTGCCCCCTAGCGCCTCCGGGGGAGGGGTTGTTACTGTTGGGATGGGGGGTGGGGAGCTTAGGGTGCTGAGCTGGAACGTTAACGGTCTTGGGGACAAGATTAAGCGGGGTGTTGTGCTACAGTACTTGAAGCGTTATGCCCCTGATGTGATTTTGCTCCAGGAGACACCCTTGGTTGGGAATGCATGCCATGCGCTGAATAGGCGTGGCTATCGTATGATGGCGCACTCTGGATTTACGACGGGCTCCAGAGGTGTGGGGGTTTTGGTTCGATCTTCCCTCCCCCTGGAGGTTGATAATGTTGTGCTAGATGATCGTGGTCGCTATGCAGCTGTTACTGGTCGGTGGGAGGGGAGGACGATTTCCATTCTGTCTGTTTATGTTCCCCCGGGCCTACAGTCCGCCACGTTTGACGACCTGGGTGTTGTGATCCTGGGACTTCCCGCCGGTATGCTAGTGGTGGGTGGTGATTTCAATTCCGTCGTCAGTGGAGGGGAGGATCGTAGACCCCCAGAGTCCTGCCGGCAGCACAACAATGGCTTGGTAGGTTCCTAGACACATTCGGTCTCCTGGATTGTTGGAGGCAGTTACACCCAGGTCAGCTTCAATACTCCTTCCACTCGGGCGCTCATGGTACCCTCTCGAGGTTAGACTATGTTTTAGCACCAGCTGCCCAGATAGTGTATTTGTGGGAGGTCCGACATTTGGCTAGGGGGATTTCCGATCATTCCCCTCTCTGGTTAGTGCTTGATATACAGTTGGCGATCTGAGGGTCGAGTGGCACCTATCAATCCCTGGCACCTTCGCAACCCCAAGATCCAATCTGAGGTGATGAAAAGTATAGAACTTTACTTCGCTGAGAATGAGGGCTCGGTGTCCTCCCCGGTTACATTGTGGGAGGCCTATAAACCAGTCATCCGTGGGCAGGTTCTGTCCCTCATTGCCAGCGAACTAAGGCGTAAGAATGCTGCGGTGGTGGATTTGGAGAATGAGATTGTTGATTTGGAGGGGCGACTGGAATTGGGGTCCTCTCCTGAAGTGTTACATACTCTTGCCCTGAAACGATCAGATTACAAGGCGCTGGTCACAGACGCAGCTAAAGCGTTGCATCGCGAGCAGCAGGGACGTCTTTATGACGTGGGGGATAAGGCGGGGAAGCTGATTGCATGGCTTGATCGTAGGGAGCGTTTGAATCGTGTTGTGCCTGTGGTCGAACGTCTGGACGGGCAGCGTGTTGTTGATCCTATTGCTATTGTTCAGGAGTTCGCTTTACACTTTCAGCATGTCTATACTCCGATCTCTGATGCACCGGAGGAAGATTCACATCTTCTACTCCGTGATATCACCCTTCCCACCCTGTCGGAGTCGGATCAGGAACTCCTGGAGGTGGATTTTACCACCGATGAAGTGGCGCTCGCTATTCGTTCCCTCCGGTCGGGCAAGGCCTCGGGCCCTAATGGTATACCGGTGGAGCTTTATAAACTGTGTCCTGATAAAATGGCGCCGTATCTTCGTCAAATGTTTTTGACCTCGCGAGATCTTGGTCTTCTTCCCCGAGACCAGAGATTGGCGTCCATTGTGGCTGTCTATAAAGATGGCAAGCCTCGTGACCGTTGTTCATCGTATCGGCCGATTTCGCTCCTGAATGTTGAGCCTAAGATTCTTGCTAAACTTCTTGCGAATCGGCTGATTGCGGTGATCGCGGACTTGATCCATCCGGATCAATCCGGATTTATACCTCACCGCAACACTGCGCTCAATTTGCGTCACCTTCATGGCGCCTTGGCTAGGGCGGGGTCTCTCCGGGAGCCGGCCATTTTGGTTTCCCTTGACGCCTCGATGGCCTTCGATACGATCGAATGGCCATATTTGTGGGCTGCTCTTGCCAAATTCGGTTTTGGCCCTAAATTTATTGGGTGGATCAGACTTCTCTACGAGCAGCCATTGGCGCAGGTGGTTGTCAACGGCAGAGCCTCTGACCCCTTTGTCCTCGGGCGGGGAACGAGACAGGGTTGTCCCCTGTCGCCGCTCCTCTTCGCACTTGCTCTTGAGCCCCTGGCTGCATGGTTGCGATGGGAACCATCGCTTAAGGGTATTCGGTGGTCGCCCGACTTTGAGGACCGAATTTCGCTTTATGCGGACGATATCCTACTTTATCTTACCTCTCCCCGTAAGTCGTTGGGCGTTCTGTTTGATGTGTTGAGTTCTTTTGGCAGGAATTCGGGCCTGGTTATTAATTGGGCTAAATCCTGTATCTATCCGATTGCAGGGGATGAACTTTTTCTTCCCCTCCACTGTCCGATCCCTGTTTCCAGGGATGGCTTTAAATACCTGGGGATCTATATCTCCCTCGATCCCAAGGCCCGATATGAGCGAAATTTGTTACCTCCGCTTTCCCGTCTCCGGTCTGATGTTGCAGCGTGGTGTGGTTTGCCGCTGTCCCCCTTGGGGAGGGCGGCCCTGTTTAAAATGATGTCTCTCCCCCGCTTTTTGTATGCCATTCAAAATACTCTTGACCTGGTACCTGCTGGCTATTTTCGAGAAATCGAGGGCTTACAGAGGCGGTTGGTTTGTGGCGGGCGGCCGCGTATTGCACTGGCTAAGTTATCCTTGCCGTGGTACGATGGAGGAATCGCTTTGCCCAACATCAGGCGCTATTACTGGGCTTCCCAATTGAGTGCAGTGAACCATGCCAGGTATGGCCCTGTCCCAAACCCGGCATTTGAGATGGATAGGATGATACTTCCTGGGGGAGACTTCAATCGGGCGCTATACTCTAAAACAGCCCGTAAGCATCTGACCGGTCCCACGGCGGTGGCTGTGCGGGTCTGGATGAGTGCTACATCCGCCATGGGTTGGACTGACAAACTGACAAAGTCGACCCCACTGTACGCTGCGGAGGCACTGGGCGGCCTGTGGTCCTCCCAGGGCTTCGATAAGTGGGACCTTATTGGTATTAGTAAGGTGGGCGACCTTTGGGCCGCAGGCAAGGTCAAGACCTTTGAGACATTGCAACGGGAATATCACTTGAGTAACAAGGAATATTTTCGATACCTTCAGATCAGTCACGCACTTAACTCGGTCTTCCCGGCTGGGGTTGCTATCCCGGAGTCTTCTCCTCTTGAGGATAGGGTGCTTGATGGGCATGTTCCGGACAGCACCATATCTCTCATTTATAAGAAACTCATCAATGATCGCTCTGATCTCCTTCTCCAGTTACGAGCCGCCTGGACCGGGGATGGGATAGAACTGGATGATGAGGACTGGCAGGCGGCTATATCCTCACCCCGGGAAGTTGCTATCCCGGCCCGCCTTCGCTTAGTGCAACTGAAAATTTTGCATAGAGTCTACGTTACGGGTCCGCGATTGATACACATGGGTTTTTCGGAGGATGGCTTGTGCAGGCGTGGGTGTGGTATGTTGGCTACTTTTTTGCATATACTTTGGGAGTGTCCTGTGGTGGCGATATTTTGGCGCCAAGTATATGAGGTCATGCATGAGGTGACTGGAGTGGAGTTGTTGCCTGAAGCCAGGCGCTGTTTGTTGAATGTGTGGGAGCCGACTGACTGCACCGTAGCTCAAACTCAATGGGTTACGTTGGGTAATATGATTGCTAAGCGTGACATTGCCCAGTTGTGGGGTTCCCCAAGGGCCCCGACGATTTTGAAATGGTCAGACAACATGGACTGGTCCATGTTTAGAGAGAAGGTGGTGTATGTCTCTCGCGGTAGACCCAAGAAATGGGGCAGGATTTGGGACCAGTGGAATACCTACCGGGGGGAGATCTGCACCCCCCCCTTTACTGCTCCCTCGGATCCACTTCTTCTCCCTTGATCATGCGTTCCTTCTACTTATTTCTTTGTTGATTATCGTGTAGCTGCGCCCCGATCTCCTCCCCTAAATATCCCCCTGACATCATCATCTCCAGTATAATATGTCTCTTTTTACTTGCCTCCTATTGCCCGTTGGAATTGCCCATTGCTGTACCTTGTGTTGCCTCGATTTCTTTGTGTTTTGTTGTTGTTTTTTTAATATCATAAAATATGAGACCTTTCACTTCTTCGTCCTTCCACCTGCCTTGCATGATCACGTAACGTTGCCGCCTGACCTTCGGGTTGTGGGCTAAATGGCTGTGTATATCGATGTTGATCTTTTTAGTGCCTGATTGGCCAACATTGGTGGCTGTACTTTTGTAATTGTTCTTTATCTTATAAAAAAAAAAAAAAAAATGGATGCTGCTGCCACAGACACGTGTCTGACCTCCTGTTGCTGTATGAAACTCCGGCAGTGGAGGCCTGGACAATAGGTTTCCTGTCCAAGGAGGTGCTGGCACCTCCCCAGACAGGCTTTTATATATTGGGGCAGGGAGGGCTGCATTTAGTAAATGCTTTCCAGACACTGCCTGGGGCACACAAGGTGCTTCATGCATTTCCCAGTTCAAACCGGTTGCTGGGGCACTCTGCCCCAGCTGTGGCATGAAACTGGACAAAGGGAAGGGGTGTAACCATCCCCTTCCCAGGTCCACCCATAGGAGGGACCTTAAGGGTAGTCCAGCCCCTAAATTTAGTATAGGAACCCAGTCGCTAGAACTTTAGATTACCCTGGACAAAACTTTGAAACATAAATCCTGGACCTTTGACATTCCATTTTGACTGGAAGATGAAAGACATCTCCCTTGTGGTTAAGGAGTGACCACCCTGTTCAAGCAGGCACCAATAGGAACTTTGCCAGTCTGCATTTTCGAGGCTCCCGCCAGATCCTGAAGAATCTGCGACACAGGACATAGACTTCCAGACATCTCTGACCCCGACCTTCCCTCACAGCAAAGCTGAGACCCGTGGCAGACACAGGAGATGTGGGACCGGAACTCCTGGACATCCTGCATTTTGCAAGCTGCACTCACTTCACGAGGTAACTCGAAGTCGTGCATTGGGGTGCTTGAAGCCCCAGACCCAAGTATCATTTGCACTGAAGCTCAGAGGCCCCCACTCCAAAAGTGACCAGTGGGCCCCACTTTTGCATTTTAGCTTGATGCATCATTGTGGTTCCTAGTTCATTGGCTAGTGAGCCCCCTGAAGACTTTCTTTTGAATCTAACTTACTTTCCAGGTTGCTCTAGGCTTGCTCCAACTTCCCTACAAAGGAGAAGTTCCTCAGACCTTGCTGGTCTGCACCGAAGCCAATCTTGACTTCCTGCATGGGCTGCATTTGCCAAGGTTTGTTGGGTCCAGTCCAGACACCGACACCGCAGTCATGTAGATCCTTTGTGGCCCAGCTCGAATCCAGCTCCTGGTTGTTATCGACGCCTCCTGGTCCTCGTGGCTGAAGAGACAATCTTCACCTGAAATCACCCGACATCTGGTGGCATCTTCCTATCGCCGCCCTGGTTACTGGCAAGTGACCCAGACTCTCTCCCTTCTGCTTTCAGGTTCTACAGATCTTCGATCCACCCTTGGATCCACCCGGACACTTTTCCTCTGGTCGCCTGTAGGACTTCTTTGCAGCTCTCCATTGAAAACGACAATGAAACCTGACACGAAAAGACACCTATGCACCCTGCTTCCCTGGGTGAGGTAACACGAGTACCCCGGTGCTCCCGTGGGTCTTGACTCTCAAAGTGTCCTAGTTTAAAAGGGTTCCATCGTAGTCCATCCGGAAGTGTCCTTAAATTGTAAATTTGTAACTTTTTTGTTTCCCATAGAAAGTCAATGGTAATCCGCGGCTGTGTTTAGACACTGTATGCGTTTCCCGTGGGCCTCCTACTTCCTAACCTCTGGTTGTTTAGAGAAGCCCCAGCGATTTCACAGGCCCCAGGCCTGCTTTCTAATTCTCTTATGGTTCTTATACCACTATTTTAGTATATGGTTTGTGAGGCCCCTGGGGCATAACGTATACTGTGCAACTTATCGTATAGTAATTGAGTAACTTGTATTGTACTTTTACCTCATAAAGAGTGCAGAGGGGTTGTGTTTAGAATAAATACATATATATTTGATATATACCTTGTGTGGTGTCCTTTCATTTGGTACTCAAGGGATTATAATTGGTAAAACAACTTGCTTAATACGCTCTCTGAAGTCTTAGCCTGATGACTGCTGATCCATGCTACCACTAGGATAGCTTTCTATAAGGTTGACTTTACAACCACCATCAATAAGGGTCGATTAGAGTGGTGCAAGGTGCCCACTATAACTAGTGGACATCATATGCCAGGCTAACTTCTCACAGAGAAGTTGCCATGTTTTGGGGTAACAGACGCCCCCCACTGTAACGGACTGGTTATATAGCATGACCCACTGTAACACCAACTCTGATCTGTATGCCCAGCTGCAGCCTCCTGCTTATCGCTCTCTAGGTATTTGGCAGCCATTCAAGTTGTGCCTATTAGACCAAATGTTAGTGAGTTCACAAACTGACCCAGATCCCACTACAACGCAGTAATGTTGTATTTGTTGTTTTTTTATATATCCTATTACAGTATGAAGTGTAATGTTGTGTAATATTGTGTGTAATATTGTGTGATGGCGAAATGTGTATAATTGTGGATCTCCGGATGATATTATTGTCTATGTTGGGAAAAATCTCTAAATAAAAGTTAAAAAACAGAAAAAAATCGGGCGGCTAAATTGGCATTTTGCAGGATTCCAGTAAATTTTTGATTTGAGAAGAGCGTGCCAATGTCTACATTTGGTCTTGCTGTGGTAATCAAATGTTACATGTCTCTGGGTAACCCTCAGCACTCCCTTTGGGTTGGACATCTTTTAGGGGGAAGCCTATAGCTGTGGATTTTTTTTTTCTGTAGCTCAAAAATTAGGAATTCAAATAGAATGACAGTTTTCAAAGTGATGGAAAAAAAATTCAGAAGCCTCCTTCAGCCAACTGCTATTATTAAAAAACTTCAAAATGTGATTGACAGGGGTAGCGCATCATGATTAATTATTCACAATTTTAATTGACACCGATATACAAAAGGGATAGTCCTTTAAAGCCCAATAAGCAAATTTTTATAATGTTTTCATGGCAAAAGGATTTACACCAAACAAAAAAAAGCATGCTTTCTGAGTAAAGTTCTAGAGCCAGATGTACGACCATTGAAATTGTGATCACAATTTGCGACGATTTATGTTTCCCCTCATGGTCCTGCAATTTTAGGGTGGTTACACCAATATGAACTTAATATAAGAGTGGATCCAAGGGCAGATCCACCAGTCATGTGTGTCAATGTTGATCATGAGTATAAGGTACCAGAAAATGTAGAAAACATTTTGTACAAACACGGAAAGGTATTTAGTACGAAATTGGGAGAGGCTATTGGGTATCAACATGTCATCAAAACAAGAAAATGTGTTATACATGTTAAACATGTAGCACGGAAGATACCTTTGTCTGCCAGAGATGAAGTGATGAAAATTATTAAACAATAATAATAATAATAATCCACATTTGTAAAGCGCACAATCACCCGTAAGGGTCTCTAGGTGCTGGGGGCCGTCGGGAAGATTAAGCAAGCTATTGCCCAGAGTCACATGGTGCTGGGCTAATCTGCCGCCGGTGCCGGGGATCGAACCGTGATCCCCAGATTCCGGAGTCAGTTGCCCTAGCCGCGGCGCCACACCTCTTCCTCAATTATTAGATGGTGATATAATTGAACCTGTAGAGGCTACACAGTGGTTGAGCCCCGTTGTGATCACACAGAAACCGGATAAATCTTTGCTCTTCTGTGTGGACATGAGGAGTTTGAATAAAGCGGTAATTATGGATAATTTTCCGCTTCCAAATATTAATGAGATTGTTTTGAGTTTGGGGGGTGGAAAAGTATTCTCAAAACTGGATCTACGAAGCGCATATCATCAGATCAAGCTTCACCCAGACTCGAAGCAGTATACCTCATTCATCACTCCGGAGGGCACGTATCAGTTTAAGAGGCTTCCTTTTGGATTATGCTCTGCAGCAAGTGCTTTTCAAAGAATTATCACTGATGTACTCAAAGACATTGAACGAGTAGTTTTTTTTCAGGACGACATCTTAATTTATGGCCTAGACCCTACTGATCACAATGTGATTTTAGATAAAGTTTTAACGTGTCTCTCCAATGCAGGATTAACACTGCGAAAAGGAAAATGTGTGTTTGCTGAAAAAGAGGTGGACTATTTGGGATACCATGTGTGTGGGACTATTATCCAACCTAAACAAGATTTAGTTAGTGCAATATGTAATGTATCAGAGCCAGATGACAAAGACAAACTGTGGTCATTCATGGGCATGGTGGAATACTATGCGAAATTTGTGAGAAATTTCGCAGAGAAAGTTGAACCTTTGAGGAACATCTTAAGAAAGGGAAAAGGGTTTGTTTGGGGAACCGAACAAAGGAATGCTTTTAAGTTGATCAAGCAAAATATTTTAAATGCAAACATTCTTTCTAGTTTTGTACAGTCATTACCCACCATTCTCACCGTGGATGCAAGTTCCGTGGGTATTGGGGCAGTCTTGACACAGAGGAGTATGAGACAACAAAACACGGTTGCCTTTGCATCTCGTTCCTTGGCTGAGAGTGAGAGAAATTACTCGGTCATCGAGCGAGAGGCATTGGCAGCTGCATGGGCCACGAGATATTTTAGGGTATATTTGTGGGGAATCTCATTTACTCTGAGGAGTGACCATAAACCCTTGTTGAAGGTGCTAGCTACAGGAGGTATTAAAAATTGTTCAGGAAGATTAGCAAGACTAGCGGTCATTGTACAAGAGTTTATGTGTAATGTTGAGTATGTCCCAGGGTGGTGCAACAACGTTGCGGACTGTCTGTCAAGATTGCCTGACACTAAGGCTGAATCTACAGAATTGGTAACTGAGAACGTTGTTGCATACCTAGATGATTTGACACGTGATTTACCCAGCTCCATATCTAAGGAGGAGTGGATTGAGGCCATGAAAAAAGACTAGATTATGGGCAGTCTAATCAAGATGTGCAAGGAGGGTGTGTCTAGACAGAGTATGGTACCACCTAGCCTTAGGTCCTACGTCCAATTACAGGATGAAATTTCAATGCAAGGAGATTTTATTTTGGTGAGAGGTGAAAAGTATATACCACCTGAGTCTCTTAGACCTCATATAATTGCATTGGCTCATGAAGGTCATTTGGGCCAAACTCTTACTGCCAAACAAATTAAGGAGAACTTTTGGTGGCCGGGAATAGATTCCCAGGTCAAATCTTGGGTGGAGCAATGTCAGCCTTGCAAGGAGTCGGAAAAAAGGTTACAAGTAGGAGCAAGTAGTCACTCATCTTGGAAAATAGTATCCGAGGAAGGCGTGTGGAGGAAAATCTGCATTGACTTCATAGGTCCATTTCATGAGTTGCAGGACAGCGAAAAGTTTGCAATGGTATGAGTAGATTCAACTTCGAGGTGGGTAGAGGTTGCTTTCATGAGGAGCATCACTACACAGTCTACTATTAAAGTACTTAATGAAATTTTCAGACGAGAGGGGATTCCATCTATGATTCTGTCAGATAATGGAACACAGCTTACGTCTAGGGAGATGGAAGATTATTTTGCTCATGTGGGTTTGAAACATCTCCGGACTTCGTTGTACAACCCACAGGGTAATGGACTTTGTGAGAGGGTGAATAGATTAGTGAAAGGGACAATGCAACTTGCTTTGGCCTCGAATCGATCAGTCCAGAAGGAAATTAAAGAAATGCTTTGGGCATATCGAACCACGATACATCAAGGCATGACCAAGTCGCCTTTTGAGTATATGAGAGGCAGATCAGCAGGTACTAAATTAATTCCCACATGGTTACAGAAGAAAATGGTAGGGGTGGATCATGGTGCAGGCACATGTAGCAGAACACACATATCTGAAGGTGATTTGGTTAAAGTAAAACCTGGTGGTAACCATAGGATGTTTAACAAATTCAGAGGACCTTTTCAAGTGAAATCTATTAATGGTAACTATGTCAAGCTCTTAACATGTGGCTGCAGTGACCCCAAATTTGCCTGTTTGTCTTTTTTCTGATATAGTGCAACTCTGCGGAGGTTCCAAGTTTGACCATTTTGTAATGATGGTCAAACTTGGAACCTCCTCAGAGTTGCACTATATCAGAAAAAAGACAAACAGGCAAATTTGGGGTCACTGCAGCCACATGTTAAGAGAGTTCTTGATAAAAAGGAATGTAGACCAGTTCGTAAAAGAATTCCACCCGCATATTTAAAGAATTTTGTTGAATAATTAGGAAAGGAGTGGATAGTGTTTATAATGACAATTGTATGGATTATGCTTTTATTCTACTATTGTGTATGGACTGTATTAATGTTTATGTTTTCATTGTTCATTCCATTCATTCAACTATTGTTTATCGAATGTATTAATACACCTTTCATCTCTATGTTTATTCATGTTATTTTTATTGTCAAAGGAAAGGAGATGTGTTATGTTTATCCTTTTACTTTATTGTTGTTAAGTCACAGCGCGAGTCACAGGCTCGTGATCATTTGTCCTGTGTCACGGGCTGGGCATTCCAGCTATTAGCCGTTAGAGGCAGTTTGATTCCCGGCACTGCTGGTCGGGTTTTCTGTACCTCTTTGCTTGAGAATTAAACCCCAAGCTTAAGAAGCTTAAGAAGTCATATTGTCTCCGCCTCTTGTTTACAACAATCTCCTATTCCTGCACGGTTCTTTCTGTGCAAGAACGGACTGCAGCAGTCTCATGGTGGTGCATGTCTAAGGCACACCTATTTGTCATAGATGGGGGCCGGCTGCAAGACCACCAAACTTGTATTCAGACCCATAGTTTTTCTTATCTGTGAAGGAAAGCTTATATAATAAGTGCTAAATTGTCATAGTTTTTTACACTGTACTGAACCAGGAAGCAATAGAGGGAGCAGGGGGCTTCTAGGCCAGGACAATCAATTGTTTGGTGGTACCGGTATTATGACGATTAAGTACCAATTGGTGTGATGGATGGACACTGACTCAAGATAGTCAGGCAGTAGTCCACCAGGATGGGGAATCGCAGCGTGTTTTTAATATGGCTCAAGACTTCTTTCCAGAAGAGATTGAGTTGTGTGCACTCCCACCAAATGTGTTTAAATGTAGCATCTTACGCCCCCATCTGTAGCAAATAGAATGAGCTGTGGGCACGTCAAATTCAGGCAAATTGTGGTGTAGTACCACTTTAACATTAACTTATAGGCTGATTCCTGGTGTAAGATGCTACCATGCGTCTTAGGGATTTCCCGCCATAAAAGCTCCCATTGTTTCTGCTTAATATCAGTGTCTCCTTCTTTTTCCCACTCTGTCTGAGATGGTTGCTGCAGCAACAAGCAGGATTGCTGGAGGACACTGTAGACCCTATGAACTAACCCCTTAGAGCCCTCAAAGTGGCGGACGAGGCTTTCAACCGTGGTGAAAGAGTGTGCCGCTCCCTCCATTTTAGGGGAATGAAGTGCCCAGTTGATTTAATTTGTGGGCCTCGGAATAGGTCCCGCAGCATCCTACAATCAGCACTCTCCCATGTGGAGAGTGTACCAAGGAGTAGCCCTTGTATGAATTCTGGGTTGCGTGCAATAGGGATATTTGGAGAGGGAAATGAAGTAAGGGCGTAAGGGACAGCGTATCTGTCCCAGATTTCCAGTACTGATCTGGTAGGGGTAGTGAGGTAGGCACTACGAATCTGATGAGATTTGGACAGCCAAACCAGGTCCCAGAGAGGCCTGCATACCCCTGAGTGATCCATATGGAGCTAATGTTTTTCGCTCTCTCTAACCACCCATTCGGACATTAAATTCAGAAGTGCTGCTCAGTAGTAATCAAGAAAGTTGGGTCAGGCTAGGGCTCTCCTGTTTGTGAGCAGCATAAGTATGTTATGTTGAAAAGGCGTGGCTTTTTCCCATTTCATATCAAAGCATGGAACTCCTTATGAAGACTGCGGATATCCTCCACTGGAACAGGGCCAGGAGGGCTGGAAACAGGTAGAGTAGGCAGGGTAGAATGTTCATTTTGGCCACGTTAATCCTGGCCAACCGCGAGAAATGCGGAAGTTTCAATCTGCGCAGGTCTTCTAGATCAGCCTTACGGTAATAGTGCCAGTTAGCACGGGTTCAGGTCTGCTTTGAGTTTGTGATGGTAAGCCCCCAGTAGGGACTCTGTGGTTTATTAAAAAGAGGTTAAGTCCTGCAAGGCTGGGAGGATCTGTGGAGGTAAATCAAGGTTTAAGGCCTACGATTTAGACATATTTATTTTATAACCTGAGGCAACTTCAAACTCTTACAGTTTCTGCACAATGACAGCGAGGGTCGTCATAAGGTTAGTCAGAGACAGTTAAAGATCATCTGCATAAATCAGAACTTTATGATCCTGACCTCCAAAAGGAATGCCTGTGATGTCCTGAGTCTGGCAAAGGTAAATTGCCTGGGGTTTCACCACCAGGGCAAAGAGAAGAGGGGATAAGGGGTAGCCCTTATGAGTACCTCGCTGTATTGGGATAGAGGTAGTAAAATGGCCATTCATTCTGAAAGTAGCAGTCAGGGCGGCATATAAAGCCATAATTTTCCTGATCATTACAGGACCCAATCTAATTATTACAAGCACAGAGAGCAAGAAGTCTCAACTGACCCAGTTAAATGCCTTTTCTGCGTCCAAGGACAGGAGAAAGGCAGGGGTATTATGCATATGGGCCTTTTCTATTAGATGGGCAAGGTGCCTGGTGTTATCAGTGTCATGTAGGTGTTGAATGAAGCCCAACTTGTCAAACAGACCCGGCAAGTGGGATTCTAAGTGATTTGCCAGTATTTTGGTATATATCTTAGATTAGGTGTTCAAAAGGGCTATATGCCTGTAAGAGGAGCTTTGAGAAGAATATTTGCCAGGCTTAAGAATAACTGATATTTCAGCCACTGACATTGTAGGCATAAGACTAGGGGTGTGGGTGAAGCTGTTGAATAGCATGAGCAGTTGGTCTTTCAAGAACGGATAAAAAATCTTGAAAGGTGCCTCCAAGTCTTGAGTAAGCTGGGAATGCAATGTCATCCATGGACACTCTAGTAGATAAGCCTGAACAGCCCCTGGATCTTCCCTCCCTCTGGCATAAAGGCCGCAAAACAGTAGCAAAAAGCCTCTTGTTTTTTCAGTCTCTCTAATTTCGTAACCTGAGCGCACTGTGTGAAGTTTAGTAATGTGAGAACTGGCATATTGATGTCGAAGCTGATGGGCCAGCAGGGTACCGGCCTTGTCTTCCTCAACATAATACCGCTGTTTGAGAGTTAAAAGCAAATGCTCTGCCTTATTGACCCTATTTGTTTGTAGCTGTTTTCATAACAGCACTAGTTGGTGTTTAGTGCCCTGTGAGAGTGTCTGTTTATCTATACCTTCAGACATATGAGGGAATGTGTGACTAAAACACAGTTGATGCAAGAGTATGAGTGATGTATATGTGAATAAAGAGATTAATCCTGCGTGTCAGGGTTCAGATAATTCCAAGAGCATCCACTAAGCTGAATCTGTGATTTCCTTCTTTAGTTGAGCTAACATAGCTCCCACACCTCCCAGCACTATCTCACCCTAGGCCACAATAAGTTGAGCCTTAAGAATCCTGCTGAGAAAAGAGTCTTGGGATTGATTTGGGGCATGCAAGTTAACGAAAGGCAAGGTAGTGTGTCCCTTTTCTATTATCACAAGCAAATAGTGCCCTCCCGGGTCTCCAACTACTCGCATCAGAGTAGTCACAAAACCCCATCTGAACTGGATGCCCACTACTGATATTTTAGTATCAGTATATGCCCAATATTGGGAGGAGTATTTGAGGCTGGACATGCAGTGACAATCCTCTCTGAGTAAGTGGGTCTCTTGCAGAAAGATTATGCCAGGGTCTTATTTGAAGGAGATAGCGTCATACATGTTTATGCTTATCGAGGGATCTAATCCTCTTCATGTTCAGGGAAAGGTGCTTCATTCCATTCGGTGTCCCCATGAATTAGTCAGTAAGGAGAAAAAGAGGGAAGATGCATCAAAAACAAGGTGGTAGTTATCCCACAATAAGCAGCATCCCGAACCAATGGGAGTAAACCCCTCCATGTAGAGTTCCCTCCCCCAGGGATCCTACAGGTACAGTGCAGAGAGTGGATTAAGGGAACCAAGGAAACATAAAAAGGCAAAATGGGCCCAACATGGTAAGGCTCTCCATCCTCGGACTGAGCATAGAATCCTGAAGGTCCGCAGAGTTGTTACCTCGGGAGGAGAAATGCCCAGCATGCGGGGAGTCTAGGCAGGAGGTCAAGAGCAATTGAACCATACTATCGGTCTGACAAGAATGATTCAACTGTATAGTTCAAAATACAACAGTAATGAGAGGCGCGCGACCGGCGATCCAAGATGGCCGCGCCTGGGTGCATTTTCGCCCTTTAAAACGGCCTTTTGAGTGAGTTCTCTGCCATTTATTACTCCTCTCGAATCACGGCCGCCATTTTGTTCCCAAGCAGCGTTTTTTGTTTTTTTGTTTTTTTCTATCTTCTCTCCTCCTCATTGCTGTTTTTGATGCCAGACTCTTGCTGCATGTCGTTTTTTAAAACAAAACATTGCTATTGATTTCTATTCGGACCTCATGGTGTTGGAACTTTATATGCTGAATAATTTTCTGCTATGACGCTGGCTGCCTATCCCAAGTACACATCCTGACTGGAAATTTGCTTCTATATTTCCTCAAGTTTGGATCTCTAAAACAATAGCAGCTGCTTCTACTTTCACCTATCCTTTGCCATAACTGCTGGCCCCTTGGTAATTTTTCATCAGTGTCAATTTTGACTGTTGTTGCTAATATTTGGCTCCTGTTGTATATTTCTTACCATTACTTTGGGCTTCTTTGCTCAAAATGGAATCCTCTCACAATACTAAAGCGCATAGTAATGCTTCTAGCTCACGTAAAGACCCTGCAACTGGCAAGCATCTTAAAAAGGACCCTCCATCTCCATCAAAATCTCTGCTCCCTGTTACATTAGAAGACATAATGGAGGAACTACGTCTTATTCGCCCTTTTATGACAGACACAGCCACGACTCTACAGAGGTTAGATGATAAATGGTCTAGTCTAGATATGAGGCTAGCAGATGTGGAGCAAAGGGTCAGTGATGCTCAGGATGTTGCTGCCAAGGTTGCCAGTCTGACCAAGGAGGTTGATCAACTCAAGAAAACTTCAGAAGATTTGGAAAATCGTAACCAACGCAATGTTCCCCGAATTTATGGTATTCCGGAAGACTCTGAAGGATCAGACATCATCCAATTTTTGAAATCTCAAGTCCTTCATAATACTGGTATTCCTAAGCACCTAGATGTTAATATTCAAAGAGCTCACCGTCTAGGTCCAAAGAACTCTTCTTCCACTTCAAAGCCCAGAGGGATCATTGCATATTTTCTTTTATATTCAGACCTCATGACAATCCTTCAGAATGCTAAACAACATAAGCAACTACTATGGTCTGGACATAAGGTGTTTTTCACTCAGGATGTTTCCAAAGCAACTGCTGCTCGACGGAAAGAATTCCTGGATTTGAGACCTACGCTTCGCTCAATGATTGCCCGATATGGTCTCATACACCCATGTTTCTTCAAAGTAACCTATAAGGAACGCACTTTCAGATTTGACGATCCAGCTGATCTTCGCAAATTCATCCACACCTATAAAGATGAACTCACGGAACTCAGCAAACCTTAGTTCTTCTGTAGTTTTATTTGTTGTTTGTTTTCTGTTAATATGTTGTTCTTTTTACTTCTTCTTATGTGGTAACATATTTTTACTATCTTTTCATGTTATAGGTTCCCTTTGTGAAATTGTAATGCGTAATTCCCTTCTTCGTGCTATACTACTCTTTGTACTGTCCAACCCAGCCCGCTGCCATTCATTCCTAATCATTGGTAAGTCTCCTTCACATGTTCTTCTTGGTTGCAACTAGTCATTGGTTTTTCTGCTTTTTACTATTTTTGTTTCTTTTCCCTCAACAAGACTACTGTGGCTTTTTGTTATGTTTGTCTCCTGCTCGTGCGGTAGTCTGGTCTTCGCCGCCCACCTCTCACTCCACTGTTTTTCACTTGCATGTCTTTTGTGACTGAAGCCATCTGGCTTTTTGTCATTTTTTTTTTTTGCTTTCATTTTTTGAGGGACTTCTTCCCTCTCCTTTTTTTCTTTCTATGTCTATCCCTTTCCTCTTTTTCTTCCTTCTCTTTTCTTTCTTCTCTTTATTCCTGGACTTTCTCTTCGCCCTCTTTATTACTTCCTCCTCTTCCCTTCTGGTAGCTCCTCTACTATCCAATTACCTTTTGCTTCTTATGGTGCATATACAGATAGATTTTTTCACCACTTGCACCTCTTCCGTTCCTGTACGCTTCTTAATCATTCTTTCCTGCTTTCTTACTCCTTATCTATTTTCCTTCTTATGTTCTCCTAATCCTTTTCTTAGTCTCTCCCTATCTTTTTAAATGAATGGTCTTAGAATAATTTCTTGGAACGTAAAAGGACTTCGAAATCCGATCAAAAAACAACGTGTCCTTTCTCATTTAGCGAGATTGAAATGTCAAGTTGCTTTATTGCAAGAAATGCATTTATCTTTACAGGATTTGTCTTCATTGAGTTAACAATGGCTGGGACCAGCTTTCTGCACCCCAGCTGTTACTGACAAAAACTGTGTTATTATCTTATTTCATAAATCATTGACTGTTCAGTTGCTGAATGAGTCACAAGATACTGAAGGTAGATGGTTGTATTTGGATTGTACTGTTAACAATGTTAAGCTTTCCGTTGTAATGGTTATGGCCCTAATGGTGTTGACCCCACCTTTTGGAATGATTTTTCTTCGCTTCTCTCCTCACATGATACTGAAGATTTAATTTTGGGGGGTGATTGCAATCAGCTAATGGATCCCTTTTTGGATAGGAAATCACAAACCAAGTACATTCCTAACAAAATGCAAAAATCCTTTCATAAGGCAATTTCCTCCAGGGGCCTCATTGATTCATGGAGAATATCCCACCCTGACTCTCTTGAGTTCTCCTTTTTTTCTCCAGTTCATACCTCGCACTCACGCATTGACTACATTTTTCTCACCCAACATGCTTTTCAGTTCATGACTAACTCAGAAATAGGTTCCATTCTCATTTCCGACCACGCCCCGTTATTTTGGACATGGATTATCCTTCTCCTACTCCCACTTCCAGGCACTGGCGCTTTAATAATTCTCTCCTTCTAGACTCTCTATTTGTTGAGCACTTTACGTTGTTCATGGAAGAATTTTTTCATACTAACCTTCACTTCACCTCTGAATTTCATTTTATCTGGGATGCCTTTAAAGCTGCCGCTAGAGGCTGTATTATTGACTTTGTATCTCGTGAAAAGAAAAAAAGCCATGGCTCACTCCACTCAAATTATTAAACAAATTAAACATCTGGAACATCTCTATTCCACTACTAATTCCCCTAATACATTGTCTTCTCTTATTAAAGCTAAGATGCAGTATAACAAACACTGCTGGGACTCTGCCTCCAATAATCTTCTTAAATGCAACGCTAAAATGTACGGTGGGCGTAATAAGGCAGGTAAATCACTTGCAAACTATCTCAAAATTAAAAAACAAAAAACTAAAATTGTATCCATTACCGACTCACACAGTATTCTGCAGTCCTCTGATACCAAAATCCTTGATTGCTTTGTCCACTATTATTCCACTCTCTACACCGCAGAATCCAACCCCTCTTCAGCACAAATTGGTTCTTTCTTTCAATCCATCCTTAAATCCTCTGATAATCTCGTAGATCTCTCCTCCCTAGATACTCCTATTTCAGAGAAAGAAATACTTAACGCCATTACTCTTTTACCCAAAGACAAAACGCCCGGCCCTAATGGCTTCACAATACGTTTTTATCTTCATTTTAAAAATGTTTTAATACCACATCTACTTTCTTTGATTAACTCTTTTCTTGTCAAGGGAGAATCACAAGGTTCTTTTTCTCAAACCATGCTCTGTCTCATTCCCAAAAAAGACAAAGATCCCTCCCTCTGTAAAAATTATTGGCCAATATCCCTTATTAATACCGACTGTAAAGTATATGCAAACATTTTAGCCTTACGAATTAACCAAATTATTCCGGATCTCATAAACATATATCAGTTTGGATTTGTTAAAGGTAGATCCATTACGGATAATTAGAGAACTCTCTTTAATATTATACACCTTGCCTCTAAAATGGATTCCCCTATTGCAGCTATTACATTGGATACCGAGAAGGCTTTCGTTTGGGTTAATTGGGATTTTATGTTTGGAGCATTAAGATGGCATGGTTTCAGTCCTCCTATTATTCGTTACATTCAATTGCTTTATTCCGCTCCTTCTACTTCTATCTGGGTAAATGGTTCGCAATCTGATTATTTTTCCCTCCGTAGGGGTACTAGGCAGGCGTGTCCCCTTTCGCCTCTTCTTTTCGTTCTTGCTTTAGAACCGTTTTTAGAAAAAATACGTCGTTCTTCTTCTTACACTGGTTTTATTTATAAAAACGTTGAGATCAAATACACAGCTTATGCAGACGACATTTTGCTTTATATTTCTAATCCGCTCACTTCTTTACCGTCTCTCTTTTCTTTGTTACAGGATTATTCTTCAGTCTCAGGTTATAAATTGAACATAGATAAATTCGAAGTTTTACCACTCAATAGATTTTGTCTTTCTCATCTCTTTCAGGGATCTGGTTTTGAATGGAACCCTAATAGTATTAAATGTCTCAGTATTCTATATGCTAATACCATCAGAGAAACCATTAAAATTAACCACAAAGACGAGCTTAAAAAAGTTTCTTCCCTTACTCTTGTCTTTATTTCTCAGTGGATGAGCTTCAATCATTTGAAGCTCAACCCTGACAAGACAGGGCTCGTCCTCACTGGTGGTCCCTCCAACCCTTGGTCCCCAGCTTTTTGGCCCCTTTCCTTTGGTCCCCCACCCTCCCCTGTTCCCTCTGTTTGGACCTTGGGCATCAAGATCAGTAATGATCTTTCGATGCACGCGCACATCAGTTCTGTTGTATCCTCCTGCTTCCTTTCCCTCCGCCTCATTCGCAAAATTTCCCGTTTTTTTTCTGTTGACGCCCTTAAAGTTATCATCACTGCCCTCATTACATCCCGCCTGGATTATGGTAATGGCCTCTATGTAGGCATTCCTGCCTACGAGACTCGTCGTCTCCAGGCCATCCAGAACCAGGCGGCCCGTCTTGTCCTCCGCCTTCCTAAATTTTCCCATATCACTCCTGCCCTTAAAACCCTCCACTGGCTCCCCGTTCAGTTCAGGTCCCAGTTCAAACTTGCCTGTCTGGCCTTTCGGGCGCAGGCCCGCTCCGCTCCTTTCTTTATCAATTCTCTGATCTCCTCTCACGCCCCCACCCGCTCCCTCCGTTCTTCCTCCCTTTCTCTCCTTCACGTCCCCCGTTTCCGTAAGTCCCGCACAGGGGGTACCCGGTTTTCCGTGCATGCCCCGCAGATTTGGAACTCTCTTCCTATCTCTATTCGTTCTATCCCTATTTTCTCTCACTTCCGGAAAGCCCTTAAAACTCTCTTCTTTCGTCAGGCGTTCCCGGTCTAAATTTTCCCCCGCACTTGTCGGCAGACACTGATGTGTTCCTCAGCGCCAGGAAGCCGCTTGGCCACAGTGCGCTTTATAAGTTTCTTTTTCATTTCATTTCATTTCATTTCATTTCATTTCATAAATGATTGGTCTCCTCTCTTTTTATCTTGGTGGGGGAGACTTGCAACTATTAAAATGATGTTACTTTCTATTAATAATTTCTACCTTTCTATGCTTCCTCTTTCTCTCCCCCATTATTTTTTTAAATCCATTAATAGTTTACTAACTAAATTCTTATGGAATAATCGTAAAGCTCGGCTGTCTCTTTCTCGCCTTCAACAACCCAAAAACGTATGTGTAGTGAGCTTCCCCAACATCTCTCGTTTTCACTCCGCCTTTACTCTTAAGCAAATATGGTCTTTTTTGGATGATACTGTCTCTTCCCCATAACCGCATGGAGTCCTTTAGAACTCGAACAACTTGCCCCTTTTTCATTCCTTACTGCTACTCGTTTTACTCACTCTCTGACACAATTCCTTGCACCCACTCTTAAATACTCTAAAGCACTTGCTCTATCTTTGTTTCGCTCTTTTCTCTCACAAGCTGATCTTCACTCTCTTACTCCCATCTGGTATAATAAATCCCTTAAAATTAACAAAAGAGCGCTTTTTTGGAAAGAATGGATTGACAAAGGCATTACAACTTATACTCAACTACTTAATGATAACGCCATGACAACTTTCTCTCACATTTGTGACACCTTCCACCTCTCCAACACACATTCTTCTCAATATCCTCTGCTCAAACATCTTCTAACTGACTTTATTTCACAACAAATTTTGTTGCCCACCTCTCCACCAACTCTCCTTCATCCACCAGATTTTTCACTCCCTCTCAAAGCTGCTGCGATTTACCAAATACTTTCCCAACCTGACATTACTAGGACTAAATCTAAACTTGAGTTACTTTGGGAACAAGACCTAGCTCAAGAATTTTCCTTGCAGTTACGGGATAATATCTGGTCTAAAATACACACAGTTTCCCGATCAGCTAGTACTAAACGGACTTGTTACTTTTTTTACAACAGACTTTTTTTTACTGCTTTTGACTTATATACATTTAAGTTACTTGATTCTAAAAAATGTTGGTCTTGCTCTCATGAAAATGGTGACTTTTTACACATGTTTTCTATTGTCCATTAGTCAAATCCCTTTGGTCGCGCATTTGGTTACAATTGAACAAAATCTTAGCTACTGATTTTCCTTTTGAAGTCGTACATATTTTCTTGGGTGGCTCTTCACCTATTTGGAATGTTCACTGTAATGTTCGCAAGTTTATAGATCTTTTTATAGCAATTTCCTTTCAGGTTATAACCACCAACTGGAAGGATACTTTCAAGATATCTTATAATGCCTGGTGGAATTTATTATGTCATCATCATAGACTTGACCGTGCCTTTGACACCACGACTTCTTTATTGATTAAGAGAGACTTAGGGGCACATTAGGATGGCACCCTAGCGGAAATCGGGACCGCCCGCCTAAAGGGCGGGGGTCCCGACATTGCCATTAGGATGCCCCTGCCACAGTGGTGGGCGCATTCCTCAATTTAACATTGTGGCGGGCGGTGCTCACTGCATCGCCCGCCACAATGTTAAAAAACAAAAGCACGCCTTTGCACAATCGAAGAGGCAGGCACCGCACGGTGCCTGCCTCTTCGAGTATGCAAAGGCAGGGGGGTACCACAGGTACCCCCCCCATGTGCCACCCCCCTTTGGCCTTCACTCTGGGGGCCCACAGGGGCCCCCCAGAGTGAACACTGCATGCTTTTCCGTGACAGCATTGCCGCCACGGAAAGCCATTGAGAAAAGCCCATAGTAATATGGCGGGCGGTGGAAAACAGGCGGCCGGTGTTTTTCACCACCGCCTTCCCCTCTGCCATCCTAATATGGTGGGGGGATTTGGGCTAGCGATGTCGGGCGGTTTGCCTCCGCCAGGCCGGCGGTGGCCACCGCCAGCCTGGCGGAGGCAAACCGCCCGACATCGTAATGGACCCCTTAGTATGGATGCCGTTAACCGACTTTCTTTCCAGAGGTGTCACATGATGTTTCTTTTTTTTTCTCTCAATTTCCTCTTTTATATTATATTTTGCTGTTTTAGTTTACATTTATAAGTTTCTTTTGCACCTGCAGTTGTGGTCTATATAGATAGAATTGTTTACATTTGCATTACCTTTTAATATATGAGCTTATTTCATAGGCTGTTTCCTTTCCCTCTCCTTCTTTCTTCTTCATTCTTTCTTCTATTTCTTTTCTCCTCTCTCTCTCTCCCCCCTCTATTTTCTCTCTTACAACAAAATCTCCTTTAAAAGCTTTTTACCTTAGTAAAGCTCATTTACCCCCTTCGGTGTTGTTTTTTCAGGTGTTCTACTTTAACAAATTGTAATTCTTTTTGCTGCCTTTTTCTTATGTACTGATGTTTTACATTGTATACTTTCTTTAATAAAGCTATTTAAACTTAAAAAAAAATACCACAGCAATCAGTACATGGAAGTCCAGCTCCCAGGCCATGGGCCCTGCTGAGGAAAGGAAAGGTAAGGTAAACTAACAGCAAGATACAGTGCTCTAATTAGAAAATGTTGGTCAGAGCAAGGCCACTGAGGTGGCAGTCCAGGGTCCAGGCTAGTTTGTTTGGAGGATTTTTGTTTCATGTTCTGTAGGTTGGAGTTAATGTCATCTTTCTCCTCACGTAGGGCTGTTCCCTTAGCCTGACGATCCCGACCTCTCCTGCCACGTGTTCCAAGAAGGGCACCATTGATCTATATCCAACATGGATGTAAGTTGGGAGCCCAATCCTGAGATTCCACTGGAAAACCCCGTAGTCGTTTAGCCACAGTAAATGAAGGGATATGACACTGTTTGCCATTCACCAGGAAAAGCAGCCCAAAGGGATGAGTCCACTGGTATTTGATGGTCATCTCCCAGAGTTTTTCTGTTACCGGCTTGAAGTCTCTCCATTTTGTAAGCGTTCCTGGTGAGAGGTGTTGAATGTTCTGCGGAACATGACCCCTGAAGACCAAATCCGCTTTGCTTTGCTCCGCTCTCAGGATTGCCTCTTTGTCTTGAAAGAAATGTACTCCTGCTTAAATGTTCGAGATGGCATCAGGTTTGCCCGCCATGGCAAAGACAGGATTTCCACGGTCCAGAATCAGTGGTTGGTCCCGCTCATCCCCATGAATAGCATGGAGTAGGTATCTCATAAAGGCCATAATATCATCCCCCTCTGTGCCCCGAGATGTGAATATTATTTCTGCAGCTGAACATTTCCAAGTCTTCTTGCTTCTTGAAGCTCAATCTGTTGGTCCTCTAGGGTGATGATATGATGCATTAGCATTTCTTGGTCTTTTGTGTGAGATCACCAACACATATGCCCACCTCTACTAAATCCCTGGGAAGGTCTTGTATGCAGGTTTTGAAGTCCACCTTTAATTAGCCAATTTGCTGGTTAATATTGTTGAGGAACTGGGTGATGTGCTCTTGAGTGATCAGTGGGGGTGTAGAAGACTCAGAAGTTTGTGGGGGGTCCCCTTTGTTGGACATGTTAAGCTATGAAGATTTGGACCACAAGGATGCCACTAAGCTGTCTCTGTTAGGTTTCCCATGTGGCATAGTACTGTAAGGCCAGGAAATAGATGAGTACCACCTGAAGGCTCAAGAAACCAGTGCTGAGCAAATGTCTACTGCCGAGGCAGGTCCAGGAGAATTAGAGGAGACTCAAAAATAGGTGTGTCCATCCCACATTGGAGCAGGGAGGAGCGCGGCTGCACCTGGAGGAAGAGGCTGAATGCACCAAGCCACAAGCAGGAAAACAGGACCCACTGGAGCATAGGCTGCGGGGAGTAGGAGTCACACCACAATCAGGGAAGCATGGGAGGTTGTCCAAGATCTGGGGCCCTCACTGGATGTACTTTTAGAGCACAGCAGGCCTCACAGCATGGAGGTAGTGCAGGAGGGCAAACCCTTCGAGGTGAGTAGTAGTCCCAAATCAAGCACGCCCCTCACACTCCAGGCAAAAGAGACGCTGCTATATTAAACCATCTCCTCCTCATATATATTGGCTGTTTGCCTCCCAATCACTCCACTAGGTTGCAGGAGGATAGCAGGCCTCCCACGTCCGACCTAGGAGCTTTGTTGCCTCCGAAAAGTGCAGTTCGCTTCCAAGGGGCTACAGGGGAGCAGAGGAATGAGGAGGCACGCTATGGCAAGATGATACAGGGGCCCCAACTCCTTGCAACATGGCATACAGTAACTCACGTTTGGGAAGTCCCACTTCAGGCTCGCAGGCCAGGCAATGCAGACAGTCACAGCACATGGACCCAGGGCCTGTATTTTAGGAGGGCAGACCTGGCGGGCAATATTAGGCTCAGGAGTATGAGGCTCAATAAAGGGCACTGGGGTAGCAGTTAGAAGCAGTGTCCAGGGGTGTGATGCAATGTACGCCGTTGGAGTGTTCTCAGCCAGATAGCAAGATGATGGCATAGGGGGCTGCGATTCTGTCAGAAGATCATGGCTGGGGCCACCTCAACAGTCATCTTGCTCCCCTGCCCATGTGGCCCACAGAAGGCACCAATCTTCACCCAGAACCAGGACAGTCTCCACTTTCATTGCAAAGAGGGGCTCAGTGCCAGCATAGTTCTTTGTACAACATGGAGGGTGCTCCCAGGTGCACAAGAGAAGCTGATTGTTACTGTCCCACAGCGAAAGCCATGCCCCCGGGTGCCAGTGAGTGAGTACCATCGCCAGGGTTATCAGGGGGATCGATGTAGGCAGGGTAGAGCAAAATCGCAGCTGTAATGTAATCAGATGACTGTGATACGGCCTGCTGTAGTCCGGAACAAGGATGACATGTATCCTAGTCCATGCTCTTCCAGGCCAAGCTCCAATGCCACACTTCTAAGGAAGGGGTCATTTCAGAGGGTGGCAAATTGAACCCTGTAAGTTAGTAGTGCCCCTCTCTTGCCAGCCCATAAAACTGCAATAAATATGGTAGTTCAACACCCCTCCTCAGTCCCCTGCCTGGAAACATCAAGAGAAGGACTGCCCTGCTTAACCCTTGGTCTGCACCAAGAGAGGACTGCACTCTGAAGGATTACACCTGATGCACACTGTAGGATCCACAAAAGAAGACTTTGCCTTGCTTCAAAGGCATAAGGAGTGGACTCCCTGAAATCAAAAGGTAGAAAAGAGCTTCAAGAAGTTACTTGCATGAACTCTACCAAGACAAGCCCAGCTGACCAGCTTCACTTGGGCTTTAAAGGATTTGACGAGATGCATTGTGGGAATTGTAGTACCAAACCCCTAAGAGGCACGTCAGAGCTTCTGGTCTCTTGGCTGGTGTTGTGGACCCTCACAGACCAAAAGGAGATTTTCTGGAAGAAGATACAGATGTTTGGAAACATTTGGCCAACTTTTGTCAAAAAGGTCCATAAGTTGACAGACCCAAATGGTAAGTGTCAAGCTGGCAATGTCGAAATCCAGGTTTGCCCCACTGAAGGCTACAGAGCTCTAGGCTGTCAAAAAACAAGACAAAGACCTTCAAGAGTCACTGAGGCATTGTGCTGAAGCGGGCCGCCGTAAGCAAAATGCAACCCGGCTTCCTGAGGCGGATGGCTCAATGTTAAGGGAAACATTTGAAGGTAAAATCTTGAGTGGGCTCTACCGCTCATGGTATTCAACACGCACTCCATTGCGGTTGACCGGAAACTTTGACTTTGTTCCGGTCAAGCACAACCAGATAGCTGCGGTTGGGGCTTTAAACTTGTTGGTGCTGGAAAGTAGATTTTTACATTTAATCTTTAAAAAATCATATCTTCTGTTCCCTAGATTGGATTTTTGTCATGTTGGTATCATTATAAAGATAAAAATATTCTCTATATTTAAAAATTGCTGGGTTTTTATTGTGTGTTATTTCTTACTTATTTACTGTTTTAGTGATATTTAATGCTTTACACTTCTGTCTCTTTAGTTAAGCCTGACTGCTCATGACCCAAATGACAAAAGGTTGAGCAAGGATTCATTTATTGAGACTAAATTGTTGTGTTATTGTTAGCTGTAGGTACCTACCTGCTCCTACTAATTACCACCTTCCAACATTTGATGCACAGTTGTGGTATTCAGTGTTTGTGTTTAATACTACAATACAGCATTTAAGTGAAGATCTTTAAACATCCTCTAAATTGACCTAGAGCAAAAATTGTTTTTAATTTTTTTAATGTCATTTTTTTTCTAAATTGCTGATTACATTTTTTCAGATTTTATCCGTGACCAAAAACATGTTGATAACATGGAGCTTCATCTGGCTACCCTACCCACACTGACTGTAGTACAACTTAGAGGGATGTGCAGGGCTAGGGAGTTGCCAGTTTCTACTGCTGCTAGAAAGTCAGAGCTGATAAAGTCCCTTTCAGCCTGGACATAGGCCCAGTTAGAAGAAACAGAGGAAGCACCAGAGATAGAAGGGGAGGGAAAGGATGACCCCACCAACCTCCAGGAGGAGGATGATGTTGAATACCTGTCCATTACTGAAATACCCAGGGCCCGGCCTACAACTAGTGGGAGGGGAGGATTCACCAAAGAGAAAGCAGAATTGTTCTTGAGATTTAGGGAGCTTGAGACCCAGTTAGCCGACATAGCTTTGGAGGAGAAGAAGTTGGCTCTGGCCGAAAAGAAGTGGGCAAGGGAGGAAAAGAACAGAGATGGTGGCAGAGAAGAAGAGTTTGAAATGTCAAGGGGTGGTGCATTTGACCAAGGCTGCCCAAGGGAATTGTCCCTAAGTACCAGGAGGGTGATGATATTGATGAATGGATGAAAGCATGTTAGAGGGCACTTAGAATGAGGAGGGTAAGCTCCTAATACTGGGGTCCACTCCTGTGGGACTTGATCTCAGTAGCTGGCAAGGATAGGTTCCTGACCCTAGAGGTGGAGGAATCAGAGTCTTACACCCACATGAAACAGTGTCTGATCAGAAAGTTTGTTCTCACTTCATAGCAGTGCAGGATGAAGTTTAGGAACACCCAGAAAGCTAGCACCCAATCTTGGGTTTGTTGACTGTTGACATCTGGATAAAGGCACTAAAGGGCTGGATACAGAGGAGCCAGGTAAGTACCTATGATGGGTCCTACAATTTGTGCATCAAGGAGAACCTATTGAGTATCTGTCCTTCCAATAAGTTACACCAGTATCTGGTTGACTCGAGGCTGTCTAGTCCCGGGGAACAGGGGGAGATAGCCGATGAGTGGTTTTTACCCGGTTTCCAAAAAGAACCAGGGGTTGATCACAAGCAAGTAGGAAGAAAGGAGGGCATGTCTCCCTACCAGGCGAAAACCCTGGATAAGCAAGATAAAAAAGCAGAAGAGTCCTCTAAAGATCCACAAATACCTGCACAAGACGGAGGGTCCCTGAGACACTCCACTTTCAATGGTATTAGGGGAAGAACTTTTTTCCTGCAAAGGCAGGGAGTTTCTTTGACTCTACAAAGGGTATTAGGGGCAGAACTTTTTTCCTGCAAAGGCAAAGAGTTTATTTGACCCTACAAAGGCAGGAAAATGTTATGACTGTTTTCAGACAGGACGCAAGAGAGGATATGTTGTCTGCAAGAAGAAGCCCACCTCTGTTGAGTTTTCCCAGGGGATTGCTAGTGTAGGTGTGGGGGTAGAGGTTGGCCCAGAGAAAGGGAAGGGATATGCAGAGGTAACCTTTGTTTCTGTGGGTGGCAGTGAAGTTGCAACCCAGGCAGATCTACCTCTAAGAATGGAGAAAGGCAAGCAGAGGCCTAAAATCAACAGTGCTGAGGTTGAGACTCTAAGAGATACAGGAGCCATTGTGGCAATTGTCACAGACAGACTGGTTTTTCCAGAGCAGATCCTACGTGGTGTATTCCACCAAGTAGCATATGCAGACAGTAGAGTCAAGCTCTATCCCATGGTGAGCTTGGAATGGAAAGGTGTGACAGGCTCTAAGAAGGCAGTTGTATTTTCTGCCTTCCCAGTAGAATGTCTACTGGGAAATGATCTTGAAACTTCTGAATGGTCAGGGGTGGAAAGGTACTTCCATGTACAGGTGTTGAATCTCCCTCAATGGGTATGTGTTGTGACTAAGTCACAAATTGCACAGCAGGGAAGTATCGGACACTTGGACCCTGAAACAATGGGCCAATCCTCCAAGACATGAGAAAGTGCACAGGGTCTAGTGAGCCAGCTCAAAGAGCCCTAGAGGTACAGGAGGAATGTAACCCTGCAGGGGAGGATCTGACCTCTGAGGTAGGGATTCCAGCCCTGCAAGGTCTTTCCAACTTGGCAGAATTGGAAGGAGCTGGTGGACCCTCCAGACAGTAGATTGTTCCCACTCTTGTGGGCTGAGGCAGGCTGCCTCCAAACAAGAACAGGGTGATGTCAGTGAATTCCACAGGGTCTACTGGGAAAATGGAGTGTTCTACACTAAAGCCTGGGACCCCAAACCAGGGACAACCAGGAGAGTGGTGGTACCAGAGGTATAGAGAAGTCCTTCTAACTTTTACCCATGACATCCCCTTGACAGGGCATTTGACTCAGACCAAGACCTGGAATAGGCTGGTCAACCATTTCTATATGCCCAACGTGTCTGCCAAAGTAAAGGAGTTCAGTAGATTGTATGTCACCCGTCATGCCATTGGCAAGACAGGGCAAGCCAAATGCTCTCCTAATGCCATTGTCAGTGTTTGGGACTCCCTTTGAGAGGGTGAAGTTCAACATTGTTGGGCCCCTAGACCCATCAACTGCCTCAGGGAACAGATATATCTTGGCGATAGTGTATCGTGCCACCGGATATCTAGCGACAATGCCCCTCAACACAGTTACTGCTCCCACAGTGGCTATGGCCCAATATTGGTGTGTTCACCAGAGTGTATTTCCTAAATGAGATGGTCTCAGATAGAGGCACAAACTTTATGTCTGCCTATCTGAAGGAAACGTGGGATTAATGTGGTGTTACCTACAAGTTCATCAGCCTATAACATCCCCAGACCAATGGTCTGGTGGAAAGATTCAATAAGACCCTGAAGGGCATGATCATGTGTTTGTGTGACTCAGGAGGAGATGGTATATCCTCCTCCCATGCCTGCTGTTTGCATACAGGAAGGTGCCACATAAAGGGGTTGGTGCTAGCCCGTGTGAGACTCCTACAGGATCCTACATGTTAACAGATTGAAACCTCACCAAGACAGGACAGACATGACCATGCTGATGGTCACAGATAAAGGAGGAAAGGAAGAGAGTGAGGCACTGCCAGACCTCCTCTTCACCGATGTGCAAGATGGGTCAGTGAAGGGAATTGTACTCTCTCCCACGTTAACAGACCAGCAAAAAAATATTGCAGAAAAGTGTTAAAGGAGTTTGCTAGGCTATTCTCTCCTGTCAACAACAAGTTGTCTAGATTGTCTGATCAGGTCAGAGCTAGCATCAAGGCTGAAGTAGGTAAGATGCTGGAGTTGGGGGTAATTGAGCCCTCTGATAGTCCATTGACCAGTCCAGTAGTACTGGCACCTAAACCTAATATCCAAGGGAGAAATAATGAATTAAGATTTTGTGTGGACTACATAGGAAATAATGCAGTACCAAGAGTGATGCTCACCCTATACCTAGAGCTGATGAACTCATTGATAGGTCGGGCTGCAAAGTACATGAGTGCATTTGACTTGACCTCAAGTTGCTGGCAGATTGCCTTACATCAAGAAGCAAAGGAGAGACCAGCATTTCCCTCTCCACAGTGCCACTTTTAATGCAAAGTATTGTCTTTTGGTTTAAAGAATACACCTGCCACCGTCCAAAGGTTGGTGAACAGAGTCCTGTCTGGGTTGGAACTTTCAGTGCAGCTTATCTTGATAAAGCTGTATTCATTTCAACTTTAGCGGAGCACCTGGCCCACCTCACGAAAGCATCTGCAATAGGCTGGCCGGACTATCAAGACAAGCAAATGCCAGATAGGGTAGAGCTCATTGTTGTACTTAGTGAGGTCTGTGCTTGGAACTTCATAATATCTACCATCCCGTAAGATGGTGAGGCAAGCTTCTCTGTATTGCTCTTTTCCTTGCAGTACTGTGGCTCCCCCTTTGTCTGCAGATTTAATTTTCAGATGATTCCTCTTGCTGAGGGAATCTAAGGCTTCTCTCTCTTGTCTAGTAGGATTCTAAATGGTATTTCTTCTGGGATTTAACTCTTCTACTTTTTTGATAACAGTCTCATTGAAAGCCAACACCTTAGGAAGTATGGTGGATGGAGGTGGAATAAATCCTGATTTCTTTCTCAGGTTCTTATCTCGAACATCTGTGTCAGTGGTTGGAGTGTCCTAGAAGAAGACATTTACTCGGATTTCCCCCAAATATTCCACTAGTACCCACTACATTTTTAATGTATCCATATGTGCTGTGGGAGCAAAACCCAATCCTTTATTGAGTACTCATAATTCATCTGTGGATAAAGTTTCCCTGGTAATGCTGACCACTGTATCTATAGGCCGCTTGAGTCTGTATTTTGGTTGTCCCATGTACAACTGCATGGATTCATGCCTTCAGGTTCCTCGTTCTTCCATCGTATCTTCCTACTTCACACAAGTATTTTATACAGTATGGTCTTCCTAGTTGCAGGAGAACTACAATTCCCATGATGCACCTAAAAAAATGCCATAGACAAGTATCTGGGGGAGCCGATACTCCACACCAAATGACAGGGCCCTTAGGAAGTGCACTGGCTGGAGCTCACATACACTAAGCATGTTTGGGCCCTCACACTAGAGTATCCCAACAAGGGTATTGGAAAAGGTGTTGTCTGCACCTACCACCAGCAACAAGATGCGCAGCACTTGCGTCTCATTGGCCGTGCCCCCATGTGGGCTCCTGCAATTATGTGGGTGGTATCTGTTCACATCAGCAGGAAGCGCTGATCTCTGCTGCCATTTGCTGCAGAATCCTAACATGTTTCAGCTGTTATGAACAACTTCAGCTACCGTGTGCTGGATGCGCTGCTTTTGTTTTCTATTGGCTAAAGCATCTGGTAATTAAAAACAGCTGGCCACCCCCCTGGGGCATATATCCGCCTCCCTCAGAATATCACAGCCACCAGCAAGGGAGAGCAATATCCCAGGTAGGTTTGCAGAGGGCAGGGATCCTCTAAGAAGTAAGTAGCCCTTTTGACCTGTTTTACTTCTGTGGCATTTGGGGTCTGCTTTGCTGGAGAATAGTTAAAAAACATTATTTATTAAGCTTTAATTTGTTTAAGACTGACTCCACAGCATTTGTTTGTCTTTTGTCCTACAATGGGAAAATTAGAGTATGACTAAAGGGCCTACCCTTTCCACCCAGATGGGTATAATCTACCTAATACTGAAGTTGTTAAAAGTCACAGCATGTCACTCATTGTGTTTCATTATAATCGGGGTTGCAATTCACGGCCATCTTTCATGCATTTAGGTTCTTGAATAAACACTTGGTTATTGAAACCACTTGTAAGTGGTATATTTAGTGTGTGATACTGATACAGATTGGTCAGTTTCCAGACACCTAACCACAGCATCAATGTGTGGCTTCTGTTGATAATGGCAAGCATTGCAGGTGCTGTGTGAGATACTATGTAGGCCTGGGCAGAGTTTGTAGAGTCTTGCTATGCGGATCTCTCCACTCTGAGGAGTGGTAAAAAAACTCTGCAACGCTACACGGAGTTCCGCGGGTGGGTGGAGTTTCCCGGCATACCCGCTTGTGCTTCATTTTCCATCAAACACATTGCAGAATACATCCTTGCATTTCGAATTGTGTGTGAATGGCACCATGCAGGTCGCATGGGCATGGACATCTTCTTTTCTTACTTTGTTTATGGTCTTTGCATGTTTTTAATCCCTCTTTAATCTTTGCAATTCTCTGCCCTCTTAATTAATCTATCCCTAATTTGTATTTATTGTATTAGTTTATGTTTTTGTAATTGTGTATTTTATGTTTTGTTTCATGTTTTTTCAGAACTTTTGTATGTTTTTTTCCCTTTGCTTAATTACTTCTTCTTTCTTTCCCAACTTCCTTTTCCAATTTCAATCTTTACCCCACCCGGTGCCCCGGCAGAGCAGGGTGACCATGGGAGTGGCTGCTGCTCCAGGCCCCCCAAACAGCCAGCAGCAGCGGCCTATCTTGCGGGCGGTCCCACCATCCAGGCATGCAGCCCCAGGGTATCTTCAGCTAGTAGGAGGTGGAAGTGCTATTCTTTTTTGTGTGCTTCCAGCTCCCCTTTATGCCTGCCAAAGGGCCCGGTAATGGGTACCCCCTTCAGGAGCATCAGCCACGCTGATGGAGGGTACGCCAGTGCATGCAGTGCACCAGCCAGGTACAACACACCCTCCAGCAGCTGACGCACATATGGGCGGATATTGTTAAACGGGAGCAGGACCGGCTTGACCTGCTCATAGTTGAGATCCCAGCGCTCTGTGAATATTATTAATTATTTGTTGTGTTTAAGTTATCTAATGCTAACATTTATTCCTAAATAACCTGTTGCTTATTTTCAGATATACATTACGTTTAGTTTACGTTAATAATATTATTATATGATCCAGTTTCAGCGAGGCTGGTGCTCAGCGCTACCTAATTGTATTCATCATCAACGCTCACTCTGGCTGATTAATTAAGAAGCCATTGAAGACTCTTCGGTCCTCCTATCACCATATTGATTCAGCAAGTTAGATTTCTATGTGACTTTTCTTAAGTATCTCGTACAGTTTCAAGGTATTTCTCAGTGAAGTGTGGCATGCATCTATGCATTGCAAAAAAGGGAGACTGAGTTGGTCCATCAAGAGGGTTAATTAATTAGGATAGAATCAAAGATCATTTATTGCAATGCATTAATTTCAGATGTAGTATTTGTTAAAGAAATTTAGAATAGAGATTGTAGGATTGGTATGGCCAACTCAATGATAGTTGGACTTGAAACTAGTACTATAGGTAATCTGTTTAAGATAAGTGCAATGTGAATGTGTTTGCCTGTCATAATAATTTTTGGGAGATTAACTGAACCAATAATCTATTTTTTTAAAAAATATTTTCCTCTCTTACATAAGTACCCATGGGCAAGAAGAGGGGCATTGTGTAGGGGGTCCAGGAGTAGCTGGTCAGGAGGAGGTGGCGGCAGGAAGTCCTATTATTTAATATTATAATTTCCCTAATGTGGTGTTTATGATTGTTGTGTGTTTAGGGTAGAATTTAGGGGTATTTGAATGTTGGTGCTGAGTTCCAGTATACAGGAGTTTCTTGGAGCCTGGTGTTGCTTGTGATACTCTTACCTGCTGGATTTCTTTCACCTTACTACAAGGAGTGGATACAAGCCCACTAGTGCAAAGCACAATGGATTAGCTCTTTTTTCTATGCTCACTATGCTACTTTTAAAACCTACCTTGTTTTTTTTTTACAATGTCTCTTTTTTTCCACCTCCACGATCCTGTTTTAGTTTCATTCCTGTTTTCCTGCATTTTTTGTTTCCTCTCTTGATGTTTTTTATTTTAGTAGCTGACTTTGTCCTATCTCTACTGGTCTCTATTTCATTTATCTTCTGCTTTGTTGATCATTTTTCTCTCTCCCCTATATATCTTGTGGTACTGTACGAGTAAGAACGCATGTTTGACACTTTGCTGTCTACCGTGAAGATTGCAGGCCCAAGTAAGCTAGTACTATAAATCATATTCATCATGTATGTTTGTTAAGAAGGCTTTCTTTTTCTTGCTCATGCTCTAATAGTTTACAAGAGAGTGGCCATGGTCACGGACTCATCCCCCAATGTTGTGCTGTGTAATTCATTTATACAGTATGCCAGCAGTTCCCATGACAGTGCAGCTTGGATGGAAAGTCTGAGGTCCCATTGTTTGCCAACCTATACCATATGTCTTTCATTGACATTATTCCACCCCTAATTGTACTTCAATGACTCAGAATCATCATCATCATAATGGGGCATAGGTCTGCCCTCTACTACATACATGTTTTGGTTGGCTTCCTTACCTGGCTTTTCTAACATTGTCAACCAACAAAAGAAAATTCCCAGAGTGATAATTGTGTTAGAAGATACTGCAATGCTAACCACAATGTAGTGATGTATGTCTTGTGATTGGATTTTTTTGACTCACAAAATTAAGGGGAGGTGAACCTGCCTTCTAAAAAATATATAATGTTTTATTCTAGCCGCACAGACCACCAGTGATGCTGCCTCAAGTGCCATTGCAGAAGGAGAGTCAGTTGGAGCGGGAGAAGCGGGGAAAGAAACAGGCACTGGTAAGTCACATTGTTTGCTTATTAACAATTACTATCATATTCACTAGCTAAAAGGGTTTGTTGACTTGTGACCATAAACCCCCTCCACACACTTTTACAGCCACAGCAGTGGTTGAGCTATGGCGTCTTCTATTCGCAACACCAGCAAAAGCTCACATAATGAGCTCTAAAAATGATGGGTTGAGGTATATGGGAAAGAACAGAAGGTTAAAAGAAAGAATGGTTAATATGGTATATGAGGGAAAGGGTAGGTGGGTGAAAGGATGCATGGGTGGGTAAAAGGATGGATGGGTGAAAGGATGGTTGTAAGAAAGGGTGAATATTGAAAAGATAGATAACTGATTAGAAATATTGGTGATAGACTGGATGAGAGAGAAGCTTAAATTATGGTGGCTATGGGTGAATTAGAATGAAAGGATGAATTAATATTTGGACTGCTTGCATTAATATGCAAAGCGGTACAAAAGGGGGTGGTGATGGATGGAGCATCTGAACCAATCAAACACTCACACCCAGTCAACAGATTTGGGTTTAATCCATCACCGTTCTTTAGCCCACTCTGCCACCCCAGATCAGATTTGGCCATATGCAAATCAGTCTGACCCTGTACCTCATGGGAACAGTCCAGCCGGAACTGCCAAGCCATACCTTCCCTGGACCGGAAAAAAGCTTCCTAGGACCGGTTTCTGGCATTCCAGCCGTCTTCAGCCAGGCTTGCTTGAATCCAGTGGCAAAGTGAGCAAGGGACTCACGTCTGAGCATACCCTGCCAACTTATGGCGAACAAAGCGGTACAAAAGGGGGTGGTGATGGACGGAGCATCTGAACCAATAACACACTCACACCCAGCCAACAGATCTGGGTTTAATCCATCACCGTTCTTTAGCCCACTCGGCCACTCCAGTTCAGACGTGGCCATATGCAAATCAGTCTGACCCTGTGCCTCATGGGAACAGTCCAGCTCAAACTGCCAAGCCATGCCTTCCCTGGACCGGAAAAAAGCTTCCTAGGACCGGTTTCTGGCATTTCAGCTGTCTTCAGCCAGGCTTGCTTGAATCCAGTGGCAAAGTGAGCACGGGACTCACGTCTGAGCATTCCCTGCCAACTTATGGCAAATAAAGCGGTACAAAAGGGGGTGGTGATGGACGGAGCATCTGAACCAATCAAACACTCACACCCACTCAATAGATCTGGGTTTAATCCATCACCGTTCTTTATCCCACTCTGCCACCCCAGTTCAGACATGGCCATATGCAAATCAGTCTGACCCTGTGCGTCATGGGAACAGTCCAGCCCGAACTGCCAAGCCATGCCTTCCCTGGACCGGAAAAAAGCTTCCTAGAACCGGTTTCTGGCATTTCAGCCGTCTTTAGCCAGGCTTGCTTGAATCCAGTGGCAAAGTGAGCAAGGGACTCACGTCTGAGCATACCCTGCCAACTTATGGCGAACAAAGCAGTACAAAAGGGGGTGGTGATGGACGGAGCATCTGAACCAATCAAACACTCACACCCAGTCAACAGATCTCGGTTTAATCCATCACCGTTCCTTAGCCCACTCTGCCACCCCAGTTCAGACATGGCCATATGCAAATCAGTCTGAACCTGTGCCTTATGGGAACAGTCCAGCCCGAACTGCCAAGCCATGCCTTCCCTGGACCAGAAAAAAGCTTCCTAGGACCGGTTTCTGGCATGTCAGCCGTCTTCAGCCAGGCTTGCTTGAATCCAGTGGCAAAGTGAGCAAGGGACTCACGTCTGAGCATACCCTGCCAACTTATGGCGAACAAAGTGGTACAAAAGGGGGTGGTGATGCCTCCATGTAGATGCAATGGAAAAAGCACAGGAACCTGAAATAGCCACCATCTGCCATGGCCTTGGTTGTGTTACTGCCATTTTCTGTGGCAGCAAATCCAATTCTGAGACCTCAGGGCTGCAGCCATTCAGACATCTTGCTGTCAAATTCATCCAAGTAGTTTACAGCTATATTTTACTTCTCCATTCCCAACATGGCCACTATTGCATGCCGCCAAACGCTCTTAAAACTTTCTTCAGGGCTAAGACCTGTGGATATCTTTTGCTTTAGCCCCCACTAAAGAAATCCTATGGGCAGTGATGCACATGTAATCAGTCACCTGACAACTGGTCCACACATCTGTCGTCAGGTGAATAATGTGTACAATACTTTCCTGCAAAGCTTGTCCAACCAATTTCGCACATCGTGATGCAGAGCTTGAACAGCAACTCTGGTAAAATAGGTCTGACTTGGAACATTGAATTCCCACTCCTTCTACAAACAAAGAAGGGAGGAGGTCCAGCGATAATATTTTTGTCAGCTTCCCATTGTACAAACGTGCAGTTGGGTGGTTGCACTCATAAGGTCCCTCCTGCCTAAACATACCTGTAGTACCTGTAATAGTAGCCTGGATTTCCTTCCTTTCTGAGGCCACTGAGGTGGGCAACGTTTGAGAAGTAGGTATCGGTAGGCTCAATGTACGTCGTGGTGGGGAAGTCACTGTATGCCGTGGTGTCTCCATCTTACTCGGAGTCTTCTATATTCTCCCCTACCATTACACTACATAACGGTTATTGGGACTGACCTTTTACCTAGTTAGGATACTGCTTACAGGACCTAGGGTGTTTTCTCTGAAAACTGGCCTCATCCATTATGCATGAGAATTCTTGGAAACTCAGCAGGACTACCATATCCTGTATAATAACTATGTACAATGTTCATTCCCAACGTCATCGTAAGTCCAACAATGGCACAGCAAGGTAGAACCCCTGGGGATACCTTCGGGTATATAAACATCACATCTTGCTGAGATAGTCAGAGGAGATCACAACTTCCATTCCAACTGACTGACGCGAGATGCTGAGGTTCCTGCATGTAGACACTCGTGCTCACAGTGGTCTGAATATCCCTTGCGGGGTGTCCAACTCGAGACCAAGACTGGGTACCCACAGTCTCTCACTTCAGGTGAAGGGGTTGACTTTATCCTAGAGGGATTCTTGGCTTAACACCTACATATATGCTAGGTACACTTAGGTGCATCTAGTTAGGGTAGCAGCGTAGGAGTACGCATTTTATTGTTATGTATTTTATATACTTGCCTGTATTTATGATTATAACAAGATGGTAGAAATATACCATCCTTTTACGTTCTTAATGCTTTGCATCATTTTTATCTGTTACTGTCTAATGATTATTTCAGCACTCCTATTTTACACTCGATAACGACTGTTCAATAAATACTTATTGAAAAATGTCCTAACCGTTTATTCTGTGTAACTCTCTAAGACTAAGTGAGCATGAGTGACTAAGCCAAAAGTAGTACAATGTTCCCATGGTCCTGAGGGGTCAGGGTTGTTATGTTTGATAGTTGCCAAGAACTATTCTCTCCTTGGTAAGAGAAGTTTCTAGTGTCACTGTGAGCTAGCTGGTATAACAGGCCAACATATCCGGTGTATGTGTCTGGAAACAGTCTGGAGACCAAGCCCGCGGTGTATGTTGTCCGAACACGCAGATCCTGTGTAGTTTTTATAGGAACTACACAACATGGCGCCACTAATGTTGGTTGGGTACTTATTTAACAGTCAAATCTGAGTGCATCAGTCGTGCTATTCTCGGAAACCCCAACTCGCATTTCCCCAGATGGCTGGAGTGAGAGAGAACAAAATCTGCCATAGCTGAGTAGGCAAAAATCCTATATATTGGCTGTTGGTTTAATCAATCTTGAAGGACACATTGTTGCTATTGTGCATACCACCTTATCTCAGTTCCCTTGAAAGGCTCTTCTTACTAAAACAATGACTGTACAGGAAGATCCTTTGTTTACATTAAACCTTTCTGGAGGAGAAGAAGATGCAGATGCAATGCATATTGCGGAAAATGTTAGAAATGCCATCACTCTAAAACTAGTAGCATACGGTGTTACAGCTAGGGTCGGGTCAGTAATATTCATGATTGAAGCACACAAATCATTTAGAACAGAGGTATTCTACTCATGTGTTACATTCCCACAGGCAAATGCACTAACAAAGACATTTCTTTACTACATAGAAGATGAAATACCGAACTAATACAGGGTTAAAGGCACCCTACTACATACAAGAAATAGAATACGACTTGGTCTGCTCGGAAGAGACAGAGCAACATGGCCAGTATTAGCGGCCTACACACCACATCCTGACATTAATACAATGCCAGGAGGAGACCTACTCGCACAGCATAAAGAATGTATACAACTTTACAGAAATGTGACACAGTTTGTGATGAGAACACTCACACTTCAGCCAACACTGGCTACACATCCAGGACCAGTCCAAACTTCTACAACTAAAATTACACCACAAACATCGCATGCAGTAATGGATAAAATGCCCGCTAAACATGAACAAATACCATTCTGGATAGCTAAAAAATTAACACAGCAGGAGGCAGTATTTCCACACACTGGTCCACAAGAAAAGCATAGAGTGCTAACAATTTGCTTGCCGATGGGGATAGCTCACCGAATAGAGGATTTTACCTTATGGGGTACAGTTTTCGGTGCAATATATACCAGAACTCATGGTATCCCTTCATTAGCCGTAATACCGGATGTATTAAGACAAATACAGAACAAGTATGGAGCAGAACCTGCTCTGAACTTAGGGAAGAAGTTACTAAACAACATTGCCCCGGTATCAGCTGTAATATTAGCAAACATTAAAGAGGAAGCAGCATCAGTGGCAATATGCCTACGCCTGAGAGATTTCTCTCCATTACATCAGGAGACAGAATTACCTAAAATATTGAAATTGCTTATGCAGAATTAGATAGAGATAGTTTGGGAGCTAGACCAGTAAAATCTCAACTAATGGGAGGTCCAGATAAAGAAAAGGCAAAGCAAAATGCACATAGTGCCGCATTAATGAATAACATTGTGCGGAAAAAATACAAAACAACACTAGACACCTCAAATGGATTTTTCTGCCAAAATGTAGCACCTGAGAGCAGATACTTGACAGCATTCTTCGGGCTGGGGTCCCAGGGGCAATTTTGTCGACTCCCCAAGGGTATAAGAACAGCCCGGGTTGATTTACCCCAGGGTAACTGAGTTACTTCAGAATATGGATGAGGAGGCATTGTCCTATGTAGATGATATTTATCTGACGGACAATGGCTTGGAGGAACACTTGACCAGGGTGACCACCATAAATTTGCGATTGACCTCTGAGGGCTACAAATTTAACTTTAACACATCAAAACCAGCCCACCTCAATGTTCTTTTTTTGGGATATGAGCTTTCAAGTGAAGGAAAGAGCTTGGCAGCCATTGTTTTTAATAAAAATGTGTGCTGTTCCAACCTCCAAAATCATTGAATAATGTACAATCCATTCTGGGATTCCTGAATTTCCGCAGAACATATATTTTGGATTACGCAGAAACACACAGATATCCTTCGTTCTCTACAAGCAGACATGATAGCATCTATACATTTACAGACATGCATAAATGTTCGCAACCTGGTGATCCATATAGTTGTGGGTCAATCTGGGTACACCTACTTAACATACAATGAAGTTGAAACAGTACCAATAACATGCAAATCACACTTGTACACAAGCGCTGACATGCAATTTGAATCTACAGAAAAAATTCTAACAGTCGTACAGACTGCTATAGTGAGAGAAAGAGCACTGTCTCAGGGGAAACAAATTATTGATGTGAGTCTGGTACTGGCCTTAGAGTCTGCGACAAAGGCAAGCATTTCAAATGCTAAAGTCTTACATCCGAGGTGGACACAGTGGGCTAATTCTCTCACTGCATCAGATGTGGAGTACAGATATGATCCAAGTCGAAAAACACAAGCATTCCAGAAATATGAACAAGAATGTCTTCTCCCAAATGAAATTATGCCACTGGATCAGTATGAATACACAATATACACTGATGGATTTGCTCAACCGGCCATCGGAAGTAAACAACAAAACAGCGCCGCGTGTGCGATTGTTAAAGGTCGAATGAAGAATGGCAAGTTCCATCCAAGCTGTACAAAGATTCAGTCCTTAGGAGACTGCACAGCTCAGTTAGCTGAACTAAAAGTTATTTTACTGGAACTGTACTTGAACTGAAATAAGGATCGAGAATTCCCCACACTGATTGTGTGGGATTCCTTTTACTGTGTCAAGTCATACAATGAATATCTTCACTATTGGGGACAAAATGAATTCAAAGACACAAAAGTTGGCATAATTAATCAAAGAATGCAATGGGAACAGGTAGCTGAGTTGAAAAACAAACTACCAAGAGCTCACGTGATACACACGCTGAGTCATCAACGTGATGGTGTTCATGTTGAAGGAAATTCGTTGGCTGATGAAGCCGCGAAGGGGTCAGTACAAAGTGCGTAGCTGCAATCACTCATTCAAAAATGAAAATAAATGGACAGATGATGGTAGCTGTATTGGCTTCACGCAAAAACAACAAAGCACTTCTGAAAGGTTTTCCACTCAAATACTCCTACATGTTAGATGCAAACAGTGTTGCATTTGCTTAGATTCCTGGGGTGGGGGATAGAGTAATTCCAAACATGGATCACAAATTATTCTTAATTTTAGCTGCACATGAGGGTCTTGGCTCTGCACACGCAGGAGTTATGGCAACAGTTTCTTTACTGAAACAAAGCTATTGGTGGTCAGGGTTAACAAAAGATTTGTCTCCATTGATCTGATTAAACCACACTATGTGGCCGGTACTGAATATTAGGCCTTGTTGGCTCCTGGGTAGCCAACGCCCTCCTCTCGCTACCATACAGGGAGTCCAGACGGAAAAGCTCATCACGATTGAAGAGTCTCCCATTAGGAATGATGGACTATGCAACAGTGACATGGAACTCGTTCCTCTTGATACAGAAAATAAAAATAAAAATGAAACAGAAATTTCAATTGGACCTAACACTGATGTCTACATAAACATGCCTCAACAAGAGCCATCTATAAGTTCATCAAAACCTGCTGAACTACCAAAAATAGATCGAACTGCATCTGGCTATTTCATCAACTTCAATACGTTTTCTTTGGATCCAAGTGAACCTGAAACAACGCCCGCCCCAATAACTCATAAATAACAAATCAAAGACTTCTAAATTTTTCTTTTACCCCTGCGCTGCTAGGCTTACCAACAGGAAACGGCTCAAAAAGCAATGTGGACACACCACATTTTCACAATGAAAAATGAGTGTTTTTTTGCAAAGTGCCTAGCTGTAGTATTTGAACCCTAGCTCTGACGGCACCTAAGGAAACCTAGAAAACCTATACGTTTTTGAAAACTAGACACCCATGGGAATCCAGGATGGGGTGACTTGACTGGTTTTCACCTGGTTCTTTTACCCTGATTCCCTAGCAAACCTAAACATTTGTCCCAAAAAAGCATTTTCCTCACATTTCAGTGGTTTAAATTTCTGAAATCTGCACGGTCCCACAAAATTCCATCCATCCCACGTTTCCCAAAGTCTTCAGAGAAAAATGGTACCTCAGTTGTGTGGGTAGGCCTAGTGCCCGCAGTAGATAACTGCAAAAAACTCAACGAGGACACATCACATTTTCACAGTGAAAAATGACCCTTTTTTTGCAAAGTGCCTAGCTGTAGTTTTGGAACCATAGCTCTGCCAGCACTTAGGGAAACCCATCAAACCTATACATATTTTTAAAGTAGAAACCAAGGGGGATTCAGGATGTGGTGACTTGACTGGCTCTTACCAGGTTCTGTTACCCAGAATCCCTTGTAAACTTAATAAATTGACCAACAAAATACATTTTTTTCACATTTCTGTGGTGGAAAGTTCTGGAATCTGCATGGATCCACACATTTTTACCCATCCCGCATTTCCCGAAGTCTTTCGAGAAAAACGGTACCTCACTTGTGTGTGTAGGCCTAGTGCCCACAATAGGAAACAGCGCAAAACTCAACGTGGACACACCACATTTTCACAGTGAAAAATTACCCTTTTTTTGCAAAGTGCCTAGCTGTAGTTTATGAACCCTCCCTCTGCCAGCACCTAGGGAAACATAGCAAACCTATACATTTTTGAAAAGTAGACACCCAGGGGAATTCAGGATGGTGTGACTTGACTGGCTCTCACCAGGTTCTGTTACCCAGAATCCCTAGCAAACTTAAAAAATTGACAAAAAAACCCCACATTTTCTTCACATTTCTGTGGTGGAAAGTTCGGGAATCTGCGTGGATCCACAACATTTCACCCACCCCGCTTTCCCCTAAGTATTTTAAAAAAAAGTTACCTCACTGGTGTGGGTAGGCCTAGTGCCCACTATAGGAAACGGCGCAAAACTCAACGTGGACACAAAACATGTTCACAGTGAAAAATGACCCTTTTTATGCAAAGTACCCATCTGTAGTTTTTTAACCATAGCTCTGGCGGCACCTAGGGAAGCCTAGCAGACCCATACATTTTTAAAAATTAGACACCAAGGGGAATATAGGATGGGGTGACTTGACTGGCTCTCAATATGTTCTGTTACCCACAATCCCTTGCAAACCTAAACAATTGACAAAAAAAACACATTTTCTTCACATTTCTGTGGTGGAAAGTTCTGGAATCTGTGAGGATCCACAGAATTCCACCCACCCCACGTTTCCCAAAGTCTTCCAAGAAAAATAGTACCTCACTTGTGTGGGTAGGCCTAGTGCCCGTCATAGTAAACAGCGCAAAACGCAACATGGACACACCACATTTTCAAAGTGACAAATGACCCTTTTTTTCAAAGTGGCAAGCTGTAGTTTTTGAACCATAGCTCTGCCGGCACCTAGAGGAACCTAGCAAAATTATAACATTTTTAAAAGTAGAGACTCAGGGCAATCCAGGATGGGGTGACTTGACTGGCTATCACCAGGTTCTGTTACCCAGAATCCCTTGCAAACTTAAAAAATTGACAAAAATAAACATTTCCTTCATATTTCTGTAGTGGAAAGTTCTGGAATCTGCAAGGAGCCACAACATTTCACACCCTGCATTCCCCTAAGTCTCCCAAGAAAAATTATACCTCACGTGTGTGGGTAGGCCTAGTGCCCATGATAGGAAATGGTGCAAAATGCAACATGGACACACCACATTTTCACAGAGAAAAATTACCCTTTTTTTGCAAAGTGCCTAGCTGTAGTTTTTGAACCATAGCTCTGCAGGCACCTAGGGAAACCTTGCAACAAATGCATTTTTCAAAATGAGATACCCAGGGAAATCCAAGATGGGGTGACTTGCCTGGCTCTCACCAGGTTCTGTTATCCAGAATCCCTTGCAAACCTAAAAAATTGACAAAAAAACACATTTTCTTTACATTTCTGTGGTGGAATGTTTTGTAATCTGCTTGGATCCTCAAAATTCCACTCACCCTGCGTTTCCCAAAGTCTTCAGAGAAAAAAAGTACTTCACTTGTGTGGGTAGGGCTAGTGCCCATGATAGGAAACGGTACAAAAGGCAACGTGGACACGCCAAATTTTCACAGTGACAAATGACCCACTTTTTGCAATGTGCCTAACAGTAGCTTTTGAACCATAGCTCTGCCGGCACCTAGGTAAACCTAGCATACCTATACATTTTTGAAAAGCAGACACCAAGGGGAATCCAGGATGGGGTGACTTGAATGGCTCTCACCAGGTTCTGTTACCCAGAATCACTTGCAAACCTAAAAAATGTACAACAAAACCACACTGTGGTGGAAAGTTCTGGGATCTGCATGAATCCACAAAATTCTACGCAACCCCGCGTTCCCCAAAGTCGTACAAAAAAAATGGTATCTCACTTGTGTGAGTGGGCCAAGTACCTGTGGCAGGGAAGGGCCCAAAACCTATTAAGGTAACATCAAAATCAAACCTGGTTTTGCAAGGGAGGTCCCATGAGTTTTTGGCCCAGGGCTCGGCAGCCATCTAGGGAAACCTACCAAACCCACACAAGTAAAATGATACCTCATTAGTGTGGATGTCCAATGCAGAATTGACTAAAAACATATTTTAAAAAAAATATATTGCTTAGAATTCTCTGTGCTTTATCCTTACTCCCTATGTTTTGGGCTCTTCCAAGTCATAGGTCCTTGCCACAACCACACAAGTGAGGTATCATTTTTCTTGGGGGACTCAGAGGAACGCTGTGGGGTAGGACATTTGTGCTGGCACTGTCGTTCCACACACAAATATGTGGAAAATATGTTTTTTTCAGCTACATTTTAGGTTTGCAGGGCATTCTGGGTAGGAAAACGTTGGGGAATCCGCGCAAGCTATACCTCATTGGACTCTCCCGGGTGTCTAGTTTTCAGAAACGTTTGGGTTTGGTACTTTCCCAAAATGGCCCGAGCCAAGGGCCAAAACCCCAGGTGCCCCCCCCAAAACCAGTTAGTTTTGTTATATATAATTTTGAAGTCTCCACAGTACGATGTGGGACATTTTCTGTTGCAGCCACTATGCCTACTCACACAAGTGAGGTACCATTTTTATCAAGAGACCTGTGGAAATGATGGGTGGGAGGAAATGTGTGGATCCACACAGATTCTAGAAATTTCCCACCCAGAAATTTGAGAAAAAAGTGATTTTTTCATCGAAATTTGAGGTTTGCAGGGGATTCGGGGTTGGAGAATGTTAGAGGACCCACACAAGCCATACCTCGCTGAACTTCCCAGGGTGTCTATTTCCAGAAATGCGTGAGTTTGGTAGGTTTCCCTGGATAGCCGCTGAGCCCGGGCCAAAAACTCATGGCACCCCCCTTGCAAAACCAGGTTGGTTTGTGATAGGTAATTTTAATGTCGCCTCAATAGGTTTTGGGCCCTTGCCTGCTGTGGGTCCTTCTCCCACCCATGCAAGTGAGGTGCCATTTTTATTAACCCTGGGCGGAGAACTACGCTCCGTTCGCGGAGTTTGCGAATTTTCGGCAACTTCGCACTTCGCTGCGAGCGCGAAGCTGTCGACTACTTCGCAATCGATAGCGCAGTAGTTTTTCTTCCTCGCGCGCTCAATAGCATTCTTGCGTTTACGGTAATGACTTACCGTGGTTCTGCGTTCGCTTTCTCGCTTTTCTCTCCCGGTCGCATTCGCTACGATGTTTGGAATCCGGTGCACAATCCCATGCGACTTTGAGAACGCGATTACGTCATTCGGACGCGCGAACATGTCATTGGGACGTGCGATCCTCCTTGCAGTGCCATGTTGGTAAGATCGCGTTTCCGAACACGCAGAAACTGCAATCTGGCACAGAATATCTCCCGAGCATGTTAAAATCTTCTCAAAAATGTTCATTTAACCCCTCAGATTGTGATTAGGCTGTATTTTTTTGGGCTAGGAGTCCTCTTTTTGTTTCTACTCTTTTTTTCAAGCGAAAGGAAGTGCCCCTGAGTCTCCAACTTCCTGTTCCTGTCCACCAGGCTCCTCCCAGTGCTTTGTCCATGTGGTGTTCACTTTCATTTGGAATTGGAGCTGGAAGGATCACTCTTTGTGTATGTCTGCTGCATCATAGCATTTGGATTTATTGAGGAATTTTGGATTTGAACTTTTCTTTTACAAGTAAGTTTGAGAATTGAGAATTGGTGTACTGTAAATGTTTTTTTGGTTTGGGTTTTAACTACAGTTTTCTGTGCTTCTCAATCTTTCTTAAAAATTATTATTGAGGGAGGCCTGTACTTTCGTGAGGGGCCAAGTTGTATGTGTTTGAAATTACATCCAGTAGGCCTAGAGGTACCCAAGGGTCCACCCATGTTTCCCTGGTGCCTGTAGTCAAGTCAAGTCAAGTCATAAAATTTGTATAGCGCACTACATACCCAGAGGGTTTCAAGGCGCTTAGGAAGGGGAGGAGGATTATTTGTCAAATATCCACGTTTTAAGCTGCTTTCTGAACGCTAGGTGGTTCTGGGTGAGGCGCAGGTAAGCGGGGAGTGAGTTCCATGTTTTAGCGGCCAGGTATGAAAAGGATCTGCCTCCCATGGTGGTCTTGTTGATGCGAGGTACAGTGGCGAGGGCTTGGCTGGAAGACCGTAGTTGGCGGGGGGGTGTAGAAGGACAGTCGAGAGTTGAGGCAATCTGGCCTGATGTCGTAGAGTGATTTGTGTGCGTGGGTAAGCAGTCGGAAAGTGATCCTCTTATTGACGGGTAGCCAGTGGAGGTCTTTAAGGTGACCAGAAATGTGTTCGTTGCGTGGGATGTCTAATATGAGCCTGGCTGATGCGTTTTGGATTCGTTGGAGTTTCTTCTGGAGTTTTGCGGTAGTGCCCGCGTAGAGGGTGTTTCCGTAGTCCAGTCTGCTCGTGACCAGAGCATGGGTGACTGTTTTCCTTGTTTCGGAGGGGATCCAGCGAAATGTTTTTCTGAGCATGCGAAGAATGTTGAAGCAGGAAGAGGATACGGCGCTGACTTGTCTGTTCATCGAAAGTGAGGAATCCAGGATGACGCCCAGGTTCCGTGCGTGGTCTGTCGGGATGGGTGCTTTTCCGAGGGCTTCCGGCCACCAGGAGTCGTCCCATGCAGAGGGGGAAGTACCTAAGATGAGGACTTCTGTTTTGTCTGAGTTCAGTTTCAGACGGCTTAGCTTCATCCATTCGGCAACTTCTTTCATTCCTTCGTGTAGGTTATTTTTGGCGGTGCTGGGGTCATTGGTGAGAGAAAGGATTAGTTGAGTGTCGTCCGCGTAGGAGATGATGTTGAGGTTGTGTTGGCGTGCGATGGCCGCGAGGGGGCTCATGTATACGTTGAAGAGGGTGGGACTGAGTGAGGATCCTTGAGGTACGCCGCAGATGACTTCAGAGGCCTCGGACTTGAATGGAGGAAGGCGGACTCTCTGGGTTCTTCCGGTGAGGAACGAGGTGATCCATTCAAGTGCTTTTCCTTGGATTCCGATGTTATTGAGGCGTTGTAGAAGGGTGCTATGGCAGACTGTGTCGAATGCTGCAGAGAGGTCGAGGAGGATGAGGGCGACTGTGTCTCCATTGTCCAGTAGAGTTCGAATGTCGTCTGTTGCTGCGATGAGGGCGGTCTCAGTGCTATGTTTTGCTCGGAAGCCAGATTGTGAGGGGTCGAGGGATTTGTTGGCTTCAAGGAAAGCGGCGAGCTGGTTGTTGACGGCTTTCTCGATGACTTTGGCCGGGAATGGAAGAAGCGAGATGGGGCGGTAATTTTTGAGTTCGGTGGGGTCCGCTGTTGGTTTTTTCAGAAGGGCGGTGAGTTCAGCGTGTTTCCAGTCTTCTGGGAAGGTGGCGGAGTTGAAGGAGCAGTTGATGACGTCTCGGAGGTGCGGTGCGATGACGGAGTCTGCTTTGTTGAAGATGTGGTGAGGGCATGGGTCTGTGGGGGATCCTGAGTGGATGGAATTCATCAGGCGGGTGGTGTCCTCAGTGGAGATTGGGTTCCAAGCGTTAAGGGTGTTCACGGGGGGAAGATGGTCAGCAGATGGTAGGGTGGGCTGGTTTCCGGGTTGGTTGTCAAAGCTGTTGTGGATGTCTGCAATCTTGTTGTGGAAAAAAGAGGCTAGGGAGTCGCAGAGGGTTTGAGAGGGTGTGATGTCGTTGGAGTTGGCTGAGGGATTGGAAAATTCCTTGACGATGTTGAAAAGTTCCTTGCTGTTGTGGGCGTTGTTGTCAAGTCGATCCTTGAATGCTGTTTTCTTGGCTTTTCGGATCAGTTGGTGGTGAGAGCGGGTGGCGCTTTTGAAGGCGTCCTTGGTGCTGGTGGTTGGGTCTTTTTTCCAGGCCTTTTCAAGGGATCGGCAGAGTTTCTTGGACTTCTTGAGATCATCGTTGAACCATGAGGCTTTCTTGCTGCCAGGTTTGCTTTGACGTTTTTTCAGTGGAGCTAAGGTGTCGGCGGTGTTGGATAACCATAGGGTGAGGTTGGCGGCGGCTTCGTTGGCGTTGGAAGAGGGGGCTGGGGAGTTTCGAAGGAGCGATGCGGCGATTTGGTCCGTGGTGATTTTGTTCCAGTTTCTTTGCAGGGTAGGTTGGGAGTGGTTGATGGGTTTCGGCTTGTTGTAGATGAAGTGAACGCAGCTGTGGTCGGTCCAGAGGAGATCCGTGGTGTGGCTGAAGGAGACATGGTTGCTGGATGTGAAGATGGGGTCGAGTGTGTGACCTGCGATGTGGGTGGGGGAAGTGACTAGTTGTTTAAGTCCGAGGTTGGCGAGGTTGTCCAAGAGGGTGGTGGTGTTGCGGTCGTTGGTCTTTTCAAGGTGAAAGTTGAGGTCTCCCAGAAGGATGTAGTCTTTGGAGGGGAGCGCGTGTGGGGTGATGAAGTCCGTGATGTCTTCACTGAATTTTGCGCGGGGTCCTGGTGGTCTGTAGAGGAGAGTGCCTCTGAGTGTTGTTTTGGGATCGATGTGGATCTGGAAGTGAAGGTGTTCGGAGTTAGCGAGATTGACGTCAGAGCTGGTTGAGATGCGGATAGATTTCTTATGGACGATAGCGATTCCTCCTCCTGTGTGGCTGGTACGGTCTTTGCGGGTGATCTTATAGTCTTCAGGAATGGCAATTGTGATGTCTGGTGCGGAGGAAGCATTCATCCATGTTTCCGTGAGGAAGGCGATGTCCGGAGAAATGGTGTCTAGTAGATTCCATAGGTCAATGGCATGCCTGTGGATCGATCTGGTGTTGAGAAGGATGCATTGTAGTTGGTTGGGGTCGGGAATCTGAGGTGTGGTCGTAGCAGAGATGTTGTCGGTGCCGCTGAATTTGCAGGAGTAGCAGGAGAAAGGGCCATGGGTGTGTCCAGGAGCGGCTTGGACGCAGTTGGGGGCGCGACCGGGGTTGAGGGCTAGGAGGGTGGCGGCATCGTAGGTAATGCGGGAGGGCAGGGCAGCGCGTGGGGCAGGGGGTCTGGCGCTGGGCGCGGTCCAGGCGCGGACGGGCGTAGACGGGCTTACCTTTGGCGCACCTTCGGCGCGGATTGGGCGCGGACGCTGCGCGTAGACGCTGCGCGCGGAAACTCCTATCATATATGGATGGTGGAGGGGGAGGGGCGAGGGCGTCTCAGCTGGGAGGCGGGGCGGGCACACGAGGACAACAACACACAAAATGGAGGGGTCAGCACGGCAGGAGCGCCTGGGGGAAAACTTGAATGCAGCAGTGAGCAAACGCTAGCAATAATGAAAAGCTGATAAGCAGAGCGCTATACCCAAGCAGACAGCAGTCAACAAAAATGAGGTCAGTTTCGGTGAAAAATGCGCTGCAAACGATAACACAGACGGCAACAGAGTAGCGCTGGCAGATTAAAATATGTTAATGAGTGAGAAGACAGATCGGCAAATAAAGCGCACAGCAGTTAAATACAAGCAGTTTTCCAAGCCGTTTTCAAAGCGCTGCAAAACGATACCAGGGCCAGAGGGGAGCGACCACTCAGCACAGAAGCGGAGAGCGAGTCACGGCGCTACCAGGTATGGGAGCGCTGTTTCTACTTTGTGGGAGGGCGTCTCAGCTGGGAGGCGGGGCGGGCACACGAGGACAACAACACACAAAATGGAGGGGTCAGCACGGCAGGAGCGCCTGGGGGAAAACTTGAATGCAGCAGTGAGCAAACGCTAGCAATAATGAAAAGCTGATAAGCAGAGCGCTATACCCAAGCAGACAGCAGTCAACAAAAATGAGGTCAGTTTCGGTGAAAAATGCGCTGCAAACGATAACACAGACGGCAACAGAGTAGCGCTGGCAGATTAAAATATGTTAATGAGTGAGAAGACAGATCGGCAAATAAAGCGCACAGCAGTTAAATACAAGCAGTTTTCCTAGCCGTTTTCAAAGCGCTGCAAAACGATACCAGGGCCAGAGGGGAGCGACCACTCAGCACAGAAGCGGAGAGCGAGTCACGGCGCTACCAGGTATGGGAGCGCTGTTTCTACTTTGTGGGAGGGCGTCTCAGCTGGGAGGCGGGGCGGGCACACGAGGACAACAACACACAAAATGGAGGGGTCAGCACGGCAGGAGCGCCTGGGGGAAAACTTGAATGCAGCAGTGAGCAAACGCTAGCAATAATGAAAAGCTGATAAGCAGAGCGCTATACCCAAGCAGACAGCAGTCAACAAAAATGAGGTCAGTTTCGGTGAAAAATGCGCTGCAAACGATAACACAGACGGCAACAGAGTAGCGCTGGCAGATTAAAATATGTTAATGAGTGAGAAGACAGATCGGCAAATAAAGCGCACAGCAGTTAAATACAAGCAGTTTTCCAAGCCGTTTTCAAAGCGCTGCAAAACGATACCAGGGCCAGAGGGGAGCGACCACTCAGCACAGAAGCGGATGGCATTGGATTTAATTGCATACTCTGTTGTAGTGGAATTAAAAAATGTTTTAGTAAAATTAGGTAACCCTAGTAGTTCAAGTAGTTAGTGTAGGCCTGCTTGAGTTTATGAACTTTCTGTGGGATGCTTGGCCAGGTTGTGGTGGCCATTTTATGTTTGCAGCCGCTGTGTTATTGCCATAGGCCTCCAAGCTTGTGGCCTACTCTGCCAGTAGGCCCAAGGGTACTACTAGAGTCCCATCATGGGTGCATGAAAGTTGTTCAACTGATTTTGAGGTTTAGTTTAGTTTAGTTTAGGGCATTTGTAAAGCGCCTGGTGACGCCAGAAGGCGTGTCCCCGCGCTATGATAAGTGAGCAGTTGCTGTCCCCCCCTCCCTCAGGAGCTACCTGCTAAAAAGGTGAGTTTTCAGTTTTTTTCTGAACAGGATTTCTGATGGTTCGAGACGCAGTTCTGGAGGCAAGACATTCCAGCATCTGGGAGCAAGATGTCTAAAAGATCTCCCTCCCATTCGTGCCTTCCTAACTCTGGGTACCACTAGTAGTCCCGTCTGAGAGGACCGTAAATTGCGGGTAGGTTCATAGTGGGACACCAGACTCTGGAGTGGCACAGGGGCTTTGCCGCTCAGAATGCGATGGCACGTTGAAAGGGCCTTAAACTCAACTCTCTTCTCCATCGGGAGCCAATGGAGGGCTTGGAGGGCGGGTTTAGAAGGTGACCTCCTAGGGAGTCTAAGCACGAGCCGTGCTGCAGCATTTTGAAGCACCTGGAGGCGACCCATGACCTTGCCTGAGGCCCCCAGATATGAGGTGTTTAAGTTGTAAGTGTAACATCATAGGTCATGGATGGCTTTGGATTGATTAGCAAAAGGTGTTTTTGGTGCTGAATTGCAGGTTTTGGGTGTGTGTTGAATAATATGGCTTTTTCTGCGCACTAGGTAATCCTAGAATTCAGCTCGCGTAGTTTTGGTAACTTTGCACAGTGCTACAACGCGACCGTACAGTTTTTGTCTTCTTCCGCTACCAATGTGCGTGCTCGGGAATGCGATAACAACGTTTTGTACAGTTCGCGCTGTTGAACACGCCGAATTTGCATTCTCGCGAACAATATCTCCTGAGTTGGCTAAAACCTTCCCGAAAATGTAGATGCTGTTCATTTTGCTAAAGAAACTCCTCAGGTTGTCATTTGCTTGTAGTTTTTGGAGCATGGACCACTTACTGTTTCTGTCCTCTTTGTACTTTGTTGTTTGAGGGTGGCCTGACCATGTGGGCGGCTTGGCGGCCATTTTGTGAAGCCAAGCAATGTCCTTTTGCCATAGGAATGTATTGTCTGTCTTCTCTTTCTTCATGTTTTTGGGGGTGGCCAGGCCATGTGGGGGCGGCCATTTTGTGTGACCTTCCATCGTGCTTTAGTTTTTTTGCAGCAGGCCTACAAACTTGTGATTTTTTCTGCCAGTAGGCCTAGAGTCCCAGAGGTAGTCAGCGGGGATGCTTTATGTAGCGGTTTCCATTTTGTCTGTTGAATTTAACATCATTTAGGGCATGGGTGGCAATGCATTGAATTTTCAAATGTGGTGTTTGGGATGTAGTTAACTGCTTGGGTGTAAACTGTAAATGCCTTTGTTGTTTGTGTTGTTGTGTAACATTCAAACCTTTTAGCCATGGGGATTTTCTTTTTTGCATTAAGCTGTGATGTGTAACAGGCATCCTCCTTTTTCTGGCCATATAGGGAGGGATATAGGCCTGCTTGAGTTTATTGTTTTCTGGCCTTTACCCATGTACCTGTGATGAGAGTGCCCATGTGGAGCTGTGGTGGTAGTAGTAGTGTGCTGTTTTGTTTTTGACAAATTGGCCTGTGTCTTGCCATTGTTCCTGTTGGCTTACTACTGTTCACATCCCCATTGCTATCTGCTGCAGGTCACTGATGCTGCATCCATCCAAAATGATGCACAAATTAAGGATAAACAAGTTCCACTTCCACTACATTTGCATTTTAGTTCTTTGCTATTCTTACTCTTACTGAGTGTACTAATACTTCTAGTAGTAATTAAAATTAAAGCTAACAAAAATCCACATTTGACTGATGTTGTTCTGCCTTCTTTGCTTTTAGGTGCACAAAAGACTGAAGAGGAGGTGTCTGTCATCATTCATCGCCTGTTCTACTGCCAGACGGACGTCCTTCTGTACTATGTCATGTGTGGTGTGCCTAACCTGACCAGACATCATTCTCAACATCTTGTGCAACTGAGTGCTGCTGCTGACATCTGAATAAGATGGGCCCAAAGAAAGCAGGTACCAGGTCCTCCAAGACCAAGAAAGTTGCTGAGAAGAAGGAAGAACAGAAGAAAGAAATGACACTTAAGTCTGGTGTTGACCCGAAAACCTTTTTTGGGAAAAAAAAGTACGCCTGCAGCAGCAGTGACCGGGGTCCAAGCTGGGGCCAGCACCTCTGCATCAGTGGGCCCAAGCCACCAACCCAAGCCCAAGCAGATGAGTGGGGAAGAGGTAGCCAGTCTAATGGTGGAAAGCAGCGATACTGAGCCTGACCTGAACTTATCGCTATCTCAAAGTAGTACACATTCCAAGCAAGAGGGAACACAGCAGAAAAGTGGTGAACAACAACCACCGCCCGCAATAGTAGATGTTCAACCCCAGCAACCGCCCGCAATAGTAGTTGTTCAACAACCACCGCCCGCAATAGTAGATGTTCAACGAAAACAACAACCACAACCACCGCCTGCAATAGTTGCTGTTCAAGAACCACCACCGGCAATAGTAGTTATTGTTCCTCCCGAAGTCGGGGCAGTTCAGTAAATTGAGCCTGATGCAGAGCAAGAAGAGGGAGCACTTCATGCAGGAGATCTATTGTTTTCCAAATCCCCACAAAGGAAAAGCAGGGTTAGTCCATCGAGTTCTTCTCCAAGCATTCCTTCTGATGATCTTGATCTCAATTGGGAGCCACAACAATCTGAGCATGAGAGGCAGAGACATCCCAAGAAGACCAGGCTAGGGAAAAGGAAGGTTCCAGGAAGCCTACCACTTATGGAGTGCGATGTTGAACAGCCGGATAATGATGGTGATGACGAGTCAGACCCAGCCATCACAAGCATTACTCCTGGCCCTGAGGACATGGAGACCAACATTTTAACCCTAGCGAGAATGGCTGCGACTAGGGATGTAGCATGCATACCACCAACACAGGCCACACCAAAACTACCTCCAGCTTCCATTTTTACATTTGCACAGAGCCGGCAGCGTCCTACATCCAGCACAAGTCCCACCTCAGCAGAAGTAGGTAGTGGTACTACTGCGCAGCCACATAGTGAAATTCAACACACAACCTCCAGTTCATCTGGCATTGGAAGTGGCACCTCTAGCAGGAGACAAAAGTTAAGCTCCCCAGTGTGGGACTTCTTTACAGTTAGCGCAAATGAGGAGGACATTGCTTTATGCTCCATTTGTCATTCCTCTGTTAGTCGTGGTAAGCTTGGTACAAACTATGGTACCGGAGGCCAAATGACCGATATGATAAAACACCACGCAATCAAGTGGGAGGACCACCTACGTCTCATAAAAGCAGGAACCATTAATGTTGGTGGGGAAGCAGTAGAAGGTCCACGGGTCGAACAGGAAGAAGAGGGAGACATTCTATCTGGTAGTGGTACACTAAGTACCCCTGTCCGACTCCCCAGCACTGCAGTGGTAGATCCCACATCCTCCGCATCAGCAACATCTCAGTGGCACCAGAGTAAGAGTAACCCGGAGACACCAAGGAGTATGGGTGCAAAGTCTGCGACGCGAAGTACTGCATCGGGCATAACTGAAAGAAATACCAAGCAGCGTACCATTGTTAGCATGTTTAGGCAGGAGGGAAAGTACTAGCGCAACCACCCAATAGCACGTTTGTACAATGCTAAGCTTGCCAAAATGTTAGCTCTGGACCTTCTCCCTTTTTCTTTTGTTGAAGGGGTGGGTTTCCTGGAATTTGTGACAACCCTCTGCCCAAAATGGAATGTTCCCAGCCGCTACTATTTTGCCAGAGTTGCTGTTCCAGCACTACACCACGACGTGCTGGAATTGCTTGGAAAAGCCTTGCAGCAGAGTGCTGTGCATAGTATCCACCTGACAACAGACATGTGGACCAGTTGCCAAGCAACTGATTACATGTGCATCACTGCACACTGGATCTCTTTTTCAGGTGTTAGAGACAAGCTATCTACAGGCATTGACACTACTGAGATTTTTAATGATACTCGCAGACATGCTACTATAGCCATGTTTGCTATGGAGAAATCGCATACTGCTGCAAACATTTTGGATGAGTTCAACAGCAAGGTCTTTGAATGGCTGCGACCAAGAGGCCTCAACATTGGTTTTGTTGCCACCGACAATGGCAGAAATGTAGTTAAGGCCATGGAAGATGGTGGCTATTTTAGGGTCCTGTGTTTGGCACACTGCATTAACATTGTGGTTCAAGACTTTCTGAAAAATGAAAGCAAAGTCAGCAGCTTACTGACCATTTGCAGAAGAATCTGCACGCATTTCAATCATTCTTTTAAAGCCCGGAAGCAGCTACGGGTCATTCAACGTGAGTATAATATGCCAGTCAAAGCACTCATCCAGGAGGTACCAACACGTTGGAATTCTACTTATTACATGCTTGATCGGCTGTTTGAGCAGTACATACCACTTAATGCTTATGTCATGACAAGAAGATCTGGGGATCCAACTGGTGCTATTAAAGCCATGACAGTTGAGATGTCGCAATGGGACCTCATTAAATGCCTGACAGAGATGCTACTTCCTTTTGAGGTCTTCACACATGCAGTCAGCAGGGAGGACTGTACTATGAGCCAAGCTATCCCATTGTTGTACATGCTGGAGCAAGAGCTGAAGGAGGTGTCTGAAACATACGAATGTGTTAAAGGAAAACTTGAAGCATGTAATTTGGCGAAGTCCTTAGCCGGCCGCTTACCTGAGAATACAAGGATTCAAAATAAGATTGTGTTGCATAAACATTACATTACTGCCACAATTTTGGATCCACGGTACAAATTATTTGTGAACAGTAATGCAGTAATTCCTTTTTCAGAAGGGGATGTTTTCAAGTACAAAACTGTAATAGCCGAGGAAGCCACAGATTTAGAAAACGAACGGCTCTCAATTAGAGGCCTGCCAGTGCCATCCCAGGACAGTGCAAGTGCTACTGAGCATCCTACAGAGTCAAGTTCTTCTTCACAGCATGCGAGTAGTGCGTTTGCTTCCCTGCAGTCACCAACACAAACAATAAAAACAACAACACCAACAGGATCTGATTCATCAGACACAAGCAAAAAATAGCTGCTTGGTTTCTACAGAAAGGGATGGGTAAGTCCGTTGCTGTCGCAAAGCAAAAAGAGGACGAGCAAACCCGAGCACCAATGACCATTGAGCGGTTGGTCCAGGCCTATCTGGATGACACAACAGAGGTGTTCATGGAGCAAAGCCCATTGGTGTATTGGTATAGGACAAGAAGCCAATGGCCACTGCTCAGCAGGCTGGCGATAAAGTATCTAGCTTGCCCTGTTGCAAGTGTCTCTTCTGAGCGTGTTTTCAGTGCTGCTGGTGCCATTGTGACTGTGAGAAGGACCAGTCTCTCGCCCAAAAGCGTGGAGAGGTTAACCATGATCAAAATGAATCAACACTTGATACCACCAGACTACAAAGTACGTGAATCAGAGCTGGAAGAGGAGAGCGAGTCGGAAGAAATAATTAGTGGGTTACAGGACCTACTTCTGTCGGAAGAACCACCAGGGTTTGAGGACGAGCTCCTCTTCCCTGACAACTAGGCTTTGAAATTGTTACATTCTCCCTTCCTTTATTTCGACCTTTCTTATTTGTGTGTATCTGTCTTTCTGACTCAAACTTCAAAACCAACACCATCTTCCTTTCTCTTTTAATTACCTATTGGAGTTGCACATCTGAGCATTTACTGTGCACTCCACTCATCAGAGTCCTGCTCCATCTTGCTGACTCACCCTAAATACATTTCCATCTTGCCAATGTACATTGGATGGAGATGGACTATAGTGCAATAATGTAGCCTCTAACAGTCCCTCCATAACAAGTGAAACGTACGTGACTATAGCCATCTTCTGTTTTGTTTCCAATCTGAAATGCATCACTGTCTTTGTAAGGCTACAGCTCTGTCTGCAGGCATACACAACTCTTCAATGTCAGAACTTGAGTAGGGCTCCACAATGAAAGTAAACTCGTCATCACTTTCAGAAGACTCTGCTGCATCTGTGATCTGACAGCCACAAAGAAGAGAAAGACAGGTATATGAAATGAATGATGCCATACATTGCATTGGCTGCTTGCTGACTCAGAGCAAATGTGCATGAAGTAGAAATATACTAGTAGTTTAATATAATAACAAAGTACTTGTGTCTCAAGTGATGGTCAATGTTTCCATGTTGTTTAATAATATGTATCCAATTGTACTCCTAATACTGCAGGTGCAGTCTGACTCTGTACTTAATCGTAGTCACTCACAGATTGAGTTGCTTTTGGTGGTCTGTTGGAGAACACATACACGTGCCACACCGGATGATGAATGATGATGACCACCATACCATCTTTGCAGTTTGCACGCTGTCAGTCAGTTTGATCAGAGATGATTGATGGAATATGTTTAGGAAGTGGAATACATGGTAAACGCACAACCAATCAACAAGAACCACAGCAGACATAGGCTACATGTGTGTGCAGTGGTGGAATAGAATAGTGGTATGATTGACTGCCATTGGCGCATTGATTTAATCACTTGTTTTGAAAAATGCTAGGTTGACGTATATGCCTTTTGTCTGAAACTGTGAAAAATGTAGGTAAATGGAGTTTGGGCCACAGACTCACGGCCCGGTGTTGTGGTGTGGCCATGTAACTGTTCTGTGCTGGCTCCTATCTTGTTGTTCTTTTCGATGACTGCTGTGCAACTAGAAGAGTAGAGTTAATCAATGTATCCAAGCAGCCTCAGTCTGAAAATCTTCTCGCTCACGAGTCTTGTCTTTTTTGCACTACACCGTAATTTATTTTTATATTTTCATTCAGTTAACTTATTTTGTAATACCCCATTTCTTCTTTCATCAACACTTACAGGCCGGCCTTTCACCCAGCGCTATTATACGTGGAGCAACAACTCACACTTACCTTACCAATCCATCCTCCTCATCATCATCCAGCCAGAGGCGTCCAAGAATGATATAATCAGTCACAGTGTCCATGGAAGGGAGGACGAAGATGAATGACGAGATACAACTACACAATTGGCCCTGGATAACATAATACATTAACTTTAGTATCATTTTCGTAATTTTCTTTGATTCCTTTTTCCTCTTCATTTATTTTACGCTTGTGTTTGGAAATTGATTGTTCACTTAAACTATCTCTTAATTTTCTTTGCTAGCTTTCAGCTCGCTACATCAGGTATTACAGTTTCTCTGAGGGCATACAGCCTAGGCAAAAGTCATATTCATATCATGTATAAGAAATACTTCCTTTGAATTGTGTAGTAGTAGTTAAGTAAGTACCACTTATTATTAACCATCAAGTTAATAATAAACCTTCATCATGCATCCATTTCGTTTTTCTTACTTGACTTTACATTTATTGGGTAGTAGTGGATCATCAATCATCGTTTTCATTGTTTTGCTTTTGTTGTCTCCATGCGTACTGTTTTTCTTTGTCAAACCTTTCCCCAAACCCCCGTTCCCATCCATTCATCAAACCCTAACCCTCTTCCCCCGGGCTGTGTGGTTTTATATTGAGGTGTGATGTTACTACATTAAATCTATGCCAACAATTGATCACACGCTTGCTGAGGCAGATGTGGTGAAAGCAACACTAATGAAATCAAATGTCAACGAGGCAGGGCGAGGATCCTCTTCTACTTGCCCACCCAAGCTCACTGTATTTACTAGTGTACAAGGCAATTACTTTCCCAAAGTGACCCAACAAATACATCTAAATAATTGGTGGCATTGTTTGAATTTAATTTGACAGCATTTAGGTTTACGAATTGGATTGTGTTTTACTAACTCCTTCAACACAACTACATTTATCTTCTTGTACTTGGCAGTCCCCGACAACATTGATTTCTTTGAGTTTAGCACTAGCAGTAGCAATATTGTTTGTATTTTTTTGGGTCAATCTTATGTACTGTATTTTTCAACTTCTCCCACATTCTGTCTCAGGCAAATGACTGTCTCTTTGTTTTTGTTTTCCAATGTTAGTGCCAGTGTCTACTAGTCTACTACTACCATCACACAACCACGGCATATTCTCCATTGTCTTGGGAAACCATGCAGCCCTGCTTGCGGTGCCAAACTTAATCATCATCAATCACAGGTAAGAAGAGAAGTTTGCTAGGAGGAGAGACTGGTAGTACAAATAGGACAAATATAACTCAGTGAGGGGTACCGCATCTATCTGTTGGCATGATGTTGTTACATGTGGTCAATTAATACATTATTTCAATCAAACTCTGGCCGCTGCCCTGCATGTAGAGTAAACCTTGTGACGTACAACAGTAACCCCACCACAAAACAACATCATATGTGTACGTTGAAAATAAATAACATTTATTGATGTACATAAAAAAATATCCTCCTAATCCTCTCCTATCCCACCCCTATCCCCACCCTAACCCCAACCAATGTCCAAGTCCAAAGAATGTCCCACAAAAATAACCCCAACACCAATTCCCACCCACCAACAAAAGTATTAAAAAAGGGGCAAATCAACAGGGTCCATCACAATCGGCGGGCTTTAAGGTGTTTGTCCACCAATATCTTCACACGCTCCTCTAATTGATCCTCCAACTTTGACACCCGGAGGAGAATCTTTTGCCGAAATGCACGGCACCTACATTTGCAATTACATCCATGATGTGGGGGGCGGCAGATGTTAAATGCCGGCGGTGAGCGGCTTCTTGACCACGGCGCCGTACTCCTGCAGGTGGGGCCTGGCTGGGGCCTGGGGCATTGGTAGAGGCAGCAGCTGCTGCCTCTTCCTCCTCCTCCTCGGCCTCAGCCACCAGCCGGCGGTACTCCTCCACAATGGCCTGCAGTTTCCTTTGCCGGGCCCTGGCTGCCAACTCCTTCCTTGATGGTTTTTGTTGGGAAGGAGTATAAGTATCTATAAAAAAAAGAAACAGATTTGTAACTGAAACTCTTCCAAATTAATTCAACACATAGTGGCATAGTAGCACTACCAAGCACAGTACATACAAATGGTGGCAACCTTTAGTATCTATCTAATCTATCCTCCTGCTTCCCCTGCCTGTAACTTTTGTTGAAGTTTGTTCAGGCATTATACTGGCCCTAGTACTATGGGTGGACTTGAGTACACAGAAGAACACCAGTATTTTTTGTATCTCCTTTTATATTTTCAAAGTAAGACTCTGCTTCCAGTGACAGTCTCCACCTATGATGAATACAATACATTTAGGGGGAAAACAACCAATAAAAATAAATGTCTATCATTCTTTATTATCGCCTTAGCTGGTTTCACTTTCACCAACAACCACCCATGCGTCCACTCCTTCGTTGCCTTGGGTTTCATTGACACAAACTCCGCTCATGATTCTTGCTATCCACTATATCCATGCACCCATATTGTTTTGCCCAACCAGGCATGCATCTTCTCTTTCACCTTCCAGTTCTACCCATCCTTCAACAACCCATGCATCGGATTCATTTCAGCCAAGTGCACAAACCTTCCAAAGTATCCTTCTATGGTAGTCTTATTACATCTTTTGTCCTTCCTCCTTCCACCCTAGTTCACGTCTTTCCCTTTTTGTTGAACACATCCATCAAGGTCATCTGATCTGACTTTTAGTCTTCTCCATAACTTTCACAGCTGAGTTGGAGTCTGAAAGATGAGGCCTTGTTTACTCAACTCACGCTGGTAATGCTGCAAAGGGTGTCTTCTTCAACCATTGTATATTGTCCAGTACAATTTAAAATTCATACTTTCTTAATAAGTCTCATAGCACAGTGAGGGAAATGTTCCCCTTCCACCTAGTAATGCAAATAAGTAATGAATATAACTTACCACCGCACACCGCTGAAGTTTCCTCCCCCACTGGTGCTACTGCAGGTGCCGCAGCCACTGTCCCCTCCTGGATGGCATTAGTAGTATCGCCGCTGGCCCCGTCGGCACTGGTCGTTGGTAGTGATTGTGCACCTATAAAAGCAAGTACACCTTTTTAGATGCCTGCAAACCTCCCCCTATTTTACTAGTTGTACTTCACCAGGAAGGAAGATTGAAAAAACAGTTACATACAACATAAAGCGTTGTAAGTGTAACTAGTCCAAATTGCGTACTACTGTACAGCAGTCATTAGACATAGTTTAGTTTTACTTTATTAGATGGTCCCTAGGGTCATCTAATCTCTACTCCTTCTCTAGTCTTTGGAAAGTTAGCCTGAGCCATGTAACCATTTTAAAATGATCCGGGTCTACTGTTTTGCCCATGTTGTTACCTCGCAGCTTGTTGCACAGTAAGAAAGACACCTTTGAGGCCACATGAGTGTTGCATACAACTAATGAGGTTAACTTACTTACTTACAGTATTGTTAATCCCTTTTGCTTATCCATAATGTTACACTTTTTTTGGCATGACTGCTAAAAACTGGCATAGTTGTATTCACTGTCTAACGTGCAACATTTTTCTCATAGGCAGATGAGAAGATTGCCTTCTACGAACCAGAGATTAGCAGAGCTTTCGAAAGATGCATGTGTAACCAGTATACGTTCAACGGTGAGGGGTCTCCCACAATTCCCACAGTTCTCTATCGTGCACTAGTTGTACAAAAATGTATAGTATTTAATCTTCTTTATTTTGCATGGTGGAGCTGGATGTTTTTCATGGAACAACTTACAAGTTACAACAATACAAAGCTTGTTATAAAAAAAATAAAGTTTTTGAACTTGCACATAGACTCTGTGGTATATTTTGAGTGGGGTGTTGTGGACTTAAACGAGTGAGTGAGCGAAAGGGTGTTCTTCTGTTCTGGGTTGTGTAATAAAATCATTGGGTATATCTTACTATCTTCGTGTGGGGGTCGGGAGTGGGACAAATGACTATGACTGAGACACTTAGGTAGGTAGACTGTCGTTGAATTGTGGGTTCTTCTGACTGAGTTCTGTGACTAGGGTGTAAGTAAGGTCCGAACTCCCTATCACCAACATCCTATTTTCTTGTGCATAGTTCTGTATGTGCCTGTGCAGAGAATAACCGCAACAGTTGTAGTAGTATAATAACCTAACAAAAATTAGTAGGCAAACATCTGGTTGCGCATTTTTTGGTGTGGGAATTGACCAAGACTAGAGATTACAGAGGACAACGCAAAAGACAGGAGTGGACCCAGTGGCTACAGCTATTCTATCACAGATTTATCTTAACTAAAGAGTGGCCAACAGGGCAAGCTTAGCTAAAGACAGTCTAATAGTAGTAGTAGCACAGAGAGTCATCGGGCAGAGGCAGTGTGAAGGAATTTAAAGTCAGGGATGGCATTAGATACCCAAAATTTGGAAAACAAATTGAAGACCAAAGAAGGTTTAGCTAACATTTAATTAGGAAGGAGGCTTAATAGGTTTGAAACAATAAGGTGCGTTAAAAAGTTAGGGAAATATAATTGATAATAATATAAGCACTGAAGGACTTACTGGGGCCAGCAGTAGAATCCTCGGTAGAGGAGCACTCCTCTGGTGGTTGTCCCGCCGACTCGGACCCCGTCTTCATGCCCCTGGGTGGTGCTGATCATGTAAGAAATAATAAAGAAAGAGAAACATTGAGTGCTGTGAAACAAATACATCATTCAAAAATCCTCTCAAACATTTTAGGAAACAACAATTGCAATAAAATTTACTTTGAAGTCTAAATGACTACTGGCTTGCAGGATTTACAGACCGTCTACTTATAGAACACTAATCAAATGTTTCATAAACATTCTGATTGCAGAATATACTAACAAAGCCAGTACCTCCTGACCTACACCACCTATTCGAGAATCCAGCCGGGCCAATTGTTCAGTAAGTCGGCATTTCCATTTTATTTTTGCCCGCAAACATGCATAGATGAGATGGAGGAGTAGGACACATGCATAAATTTGTGCATACACAAAATTGTTGGTTGCTTGCGTCATATGAAGTGCTACTGACTGACGTGACAATGCTATTGCTGCTAAGCCTACCACTCAGTAAACAAACTGCAAACCGGTTCTATGGAGGGGTGGGATAAATAAGAACTAACTAAGCATTCAGTGACAGAGGAGGCGCCGCGTCATGCAGACCATTAAGAAAATATGAACTAATACTATCCATCCACCACTATTTCACTAAAGGACAATGTAAGGACTAGACTCTAGCAATAGCATTAACTAACTTCAGTTCTCTAAAGTAAACTCTAACATCAATAATCACCAGCCCAAGCTAGCACACAGTTACACACCACTAAGAGAAGTGGTGAGCGAGCAGCACCTGTGTCATACGGTAACAGAAGATTTTGAGATGGAATTGATCTGCAATGTAACTAAGCGCACAAGTAATCGTGTTACTTATTCGTCCAAGAATTATACACAATACTTATGCTACTATATATACATATATTAATATTACTAGCTACTCACCAAGCCCCACGACCTCGACACCTAGCAGGTCAAACAGGTCCTGCTCCCTGTCCAGAATGTCTGCCCACCGGTGGGCCAGCTGCTGGTGGGTGCACCGGATATCCGTGCGGCGGAAGACTGCCCGGCGCACCGACGCCCACCAGCGGTGATGCTCCTCTGGGAGGTATTCAGAGCCTGGCCTGCCGCCTGCTACCAAGGTCAAGGGGAGGTGGCGCTGGATAAAAAAAACAAGGGCGGCCACCTCCGCCTCCCCGAAAAGATTCCGGGCCTTCACCCCTGAAGGTCGCATTCTGCCGCAAGGCAGCCGGCTCTTGGGCGCAGGCGCCTTGCCCTTCGAGCCGGTTCTGCTGCTCCCCTTTGCCATGGTTCTGGGGTGGAGGTGGAGTGGAGGTGGAGGTGGAAAAGAAAAGTTAGAACAAAAGGAAAAAAAGTTAAAAAGTAGAAAAGTTTAAAAAAAGGTGGAAAAGTAGAAATAAGAGATAGATGATAAGTAAAAGAGAGAGATAGATGATAAGTAAAAAAGTAAGAAAAACTGTGAAAATAGGTAAAGATTGCACTGATATAAGGTGGATAGAAAACTAGGCCCAGAACCATAGCATAGAGTGTGAAAAACAAGATGGCCGCGCCCATCGCGACCACGTGGGTAAGTTCGCGCGCGATTTCACGCGAACATGCACTTTGTCAGCGTGAACAAGTAGTTGTGTTCCCGAACAAGACGTGCACCGCGCAAACACGTTATATGCGACCCGGAAGAGGAAATAGGGGACGCGAGCGGGCGGGACAATTGAAAAAACAAGATGGCCGCGCCGATAGCCCACCACATGGGTAAGGTCGCACGCTACAATCCCCCGAACATGCAGACAGTGCCCCGAACACACACAACGCACTCCCGAGTGAGAAAAACGGCTCGCGAACGGGACCAGCAAGCTACTACGCACGCTGCCGAAGCTTGCGTAGTGCGAGAACGTCTTCACGTAGCTTCGCGTAGCGCGACTATGCGTACTACACCCAGGGTTAATTTTTATCAAGAAATCTGGGGGAGCACTGAGTGAGTGGAAATTTGTGGATCCATGCAGATTCCAGAACTTTCCTACACAGAAATTTGAGAAAAAAAGTGGGTTTTTTAGCCACATTTGAGGTTTGCAGGAGATTCTGGGTAGAATAATTTTGGAGGACCCACACAAGCCATACATCGCTGGACTCTCCTGGGGGTCTAGTTTTCAGAAATTAGTGGGTTTAGTAGGTTTCCCTAGATGGCCGCCGAGCCCCGGCCAAAAACTCATGGGACCCCCTTGCAAAACCAGGTTGGTTTGTGGTAGATAATTTTGATGTTGCCTCAATAGGTTGTGGGCCCTTGCCTGTCGTGTGTCGTTGACCCACCCACGCGAGAGAGGTACCATTATTATCAGGAGACCTGTGGGAATGCTGGGTGGGAGGGAGTTTGTGGATCCGCACAGATTCCAGAACTTTCCAACACAAACATTTGAGAATAAAAGTGATTTTTGCAGCAAAATCTGAGGTTTGCAGGGGATTCTGGGTAGGAGAATTTTTTATGGGACCCACACAAGCCATACTTTGCTGGACTCTCACACACTGTTTGGATTTGGCATGAGGGCGAGTGATGGTTCAGTATATAACATTTTGTTAACAAGAGATTTCACAAAAAAGAAATGCACTCTCAATAATTGAAAGGACTAAAAACTGAACCAGTGACTCCAGCTTTTGAGCTGTCAAGCCACATCAAGGCACCAACTGCTTTACAGGCCTTTCACACACCTTTCATACATGATACACACAAAACCATTCACACCACCAGGCATGAAACCAACACATTACAATATTCACAAAAAGGGACATGGTACACCCTGCTTGACAAAAACAGAAAATACAAATATTTCTGCACAATAACCTATTCCTCAAGCACACTTTAATATTGGTTGGATTATGCATGAGGGTGAGTGATGGTTAAGTATATACAGTTGTATTAACCAGAGATTTCACAAAAATGAAATGCACTAATAATAATTGAAAGGACGAGAAACTGAGCCATTGACTAACAGCTTGTGAGCTGTAAAGCCACGGCCAGGGACCAACCTCTATATAGGCCATTCATACACCTTTCATACGTGTGACACATACAAAACCTATCACACCGCCAGCCATGGGCCCATCACATTACAACACTCACACCAGCAGACAGCGCCATTCAAGGGACCATCACTTTCACACGCCCACATTCCTAACACAGCAACCATACCAGCTCACGGATTGCGTGGAGAGGCTTTTGGCTAACAGTGTGTGTAGTGTCCAGCAGCAAGTCACTACTCACACACTGCCAGCCAAGCACCAGTCCACGCACACCACCAGCAGCCAAGCACCAGTACATGCACACCGCCAGCCAAGCACCAGTCCAGGGCACACAGCCAACCAAGCGCCAGTCCGTGCATACCATCAGCCAAGTGCCAGCCCACACACACCACCGCTAGTCAAGCGGCAGTCCACGCACACCAACAGCCAAATGCCAGCCTACACACACCGCCATCACATTTAGGATTTTTTTATGCAAAAAGAAAACACAAACAAATTGCAGATAGATACAAGTCTACTTACACAAAATCTGACACTAAATACATTGCACACATGCCAACCTTGAAACTGAGCAAAAAATATAAAAACAATTGAGACTAGGCAGTTCACTTTACAACTCATGGATGCTCCTAATTCTTTTGCGTGTGGTACATTCTAAAACAAGCAGGCACACACAGCCCCGGGTTAGAATGACACTCGGGGCAGTACATACGAGCCTCCTTCCACGTACCTCTTCGCCAACAGACTCTACATCTCCTACTGGCAAAGTCTTTTGAGGGTGTAAGAGGAATGTGATCAGGAAAGTGGTGATCTTTCAATCTAGCCACATCCTCCACCACTCCAACTCTAGGAACACTTGGCTGTTCCACTAGAACAAAGCTGCCTATTACAGACTCCTGAAACTTAGCAAAAGTCATCTTTGACTCAGGACAAGAATCCTTGAATACAACAAAAGCATTAAAGGTTGTCAAGTGGAAAAGATGGATAGCCAAATTCTTATACCAAAAGTAAGCCTTACAAAGAGCAGTGTAAGGTTCCAACCTCTGATCCACTCTATCAACACCACCCATGTGCCTATTATAGTCTAAAATACACTCAGGTTTGCGTGCTTCAGCAAACTGACCCCAAACAGTTAAAGGTGAAGGTCTTTCATCATGGATAGCAGTCAGCATGTAGACATCTCTTCTGTCTGAAAACTTCACAGCTAGAAGTTAATCACTACGCAACGCACTGCACTGTCCCCTCACAAGCTTTTAGAAAACAAGTTATTTTGGGAAACCTTTACGGTTAGACCTGATTGTGCCACAAGCAACAGTGTCCACTTTGGCCAATTCCCTGAACAACCACACACCAGTGTAGAAGCTATCTACATATAAATGGTGTCCTTTGTAAAAAAGTCCTCTACCAAGTTCCAACACAATTTTCTCAGTCATTCCTAAAGTGGACAGACAACCAGGGGGGTTATTCCCGGATTCCTTACCGGTGTACACCCTGAAATTAGAGACATATCCAGGCCTACTGTCACACAGCATATACAGCTTAATTCCATAGCGTGCCCTCTTACTAGGTATGTATTGCTTAAAAACCAAGCGGCCCTTGAACAAGACCATAGACTCATCCACTGCTATTTCTTTCCCTGGAGCATAGATCTCAGAAAATCGATCAACAAAGTGATCAATGACAGGCTGAATCTTAAAAAGACAGTGACAATCAGGGTGATCTCATGCCAACGCTAAACCATTATCGACAAAATGCAGCATCCGAAGCAGAAGCAAATACCTATCACGACTCATGACGGCCAGAAATATAGCCATTGCCATCAAGGGACTAGTAGACCAATATGAAGACATTGATGGCTTCCTTAGCAAGCTCATCAGAAAAGTTAAACTCATGAACTTCTTCATCTCTTCCAGATTCGTGGGAGTCCACCGGGTAGCTCTAGTGTGGGGCCTAAGGATGGCACTCAAAAACTGTTCGACATACAAATTAGTCTGCTCAACAATCTCTGCCAAAAACACATCATCCATGTATCCATAGACAACTGAAAAAAATGTATTGGCAAAAAAAATTCTATATTCACTCTACACCCTGGAACACCAGTAAAGTCTGGCAATGCCTGCTGTAACATGCCTGGGGTAAACCAGAGGTCATCACTTCCAACAGGAAGCCTTGCAGCCCCAGGCTGCAGCCCAGATGCCTCTTGCTGCACTATTGGCACATCATTGTCCTCCTCTAAAACAGACACTCCATCCACACTAAGAGTAGCTTCATTCACACTGAGAGTAGCTTCTTCATCAGATGATTCCATGTGGAGAGAAAATTCACTGAATGAATCTTTCCCTCCTTCCTTTGCCTCAGATGCAGAGTCAGTCTCTGAACCATGGTCAGAGGAAGACCCAAAAAGCATACCAACAACCTGCTAAGCAATAATCATGCGGATAGCCATTATCCTTACTAAGAAAGGAGACTGCACAAACAAGTCAATAACAACCAACACTGTGCAAACTAAGTAAGTAAAAAATGAGTACCTTTATCACAAAGATCTATATACTCAAAAACTATACGATTCATTTGCAAGAGACAGCTACACTCACCAGCACCTACTATGCAAAGAGACAGCAAAAATGAACAATATCCCACTAGAAAGAAAAAAACAAAACCAATCACTCACAAGACAACAAAATACACATCGAGCACAAATGCAAAACGTTTTTGACACTCAAAAAACAGAAGCCAAACATATTGCTATTATTACACCATTTGCAGAAAACACATTCATGCAGAGATATGAAACCCATTTACATTGTACAAAAAAAGTCTCTTACCAAATACATGCAACTACACAAACAGCAGAACCACCAGTAACGAAACTGAAACCTGGAACAGTCTAAAGAGCAATAGCCTTGAACTAAAACAAAAAGGGAGAAATATAGCATTACAATTGAAATTCACAAGAAATAAAACAAATACCATTATAACACTCTATGTCACTACCCAAATATTCAATCTGTCGGATGGGCCTTCAAATAGGATGAGAAGAATGGGGGGTGATCTTGACCAAGGGATTGGATGAGGTTGTCTTTCAGGCCGATCTGTTCACCAGGTGGGGCAAAAAACAGCAGACAGAAATGTGCCCCCCCTTGCTAAAGAAATAAATCCCTGGTGCCTAGTAGGGTTTTCTGCCTCCCCCTCCCGCCTAGGGCAGAAAGACCAAAAAAGGGGCAGATCTGTGCCCAGGAGGTCGCTTTCATTATACACAAAACAAAATCCCTGGTGCCAAGTAGATTTTCTGCCCCCGTGCAAAAGGCCAAAAACCAGGCCGATTGGCTCCAGGGGGGCAGAATACACACATTAAAAAAAGTCTACCCCCTGGAAGCGATCCTTGCCCAATGGTTCGCTTCCATTTTAATTTAAAATAACTCCCTGGTGTCTAGTGGGGTTTTCTGCCCCCCCCCCCCCCCCGGGGGCAGAAAGGTGAAATAAATGGGCCAGGCAGAATATACATTAAAAAACATATGTCCCCTGTAAGCAATTTCTTTATTTTTAAATCATTGGTTCTAGTGGGCTCTTCTGCCCCCCTGGGGCCAAACAAATGCAGCAATCTGTCCCCAGGGGGGTCAGAAAAGTCTTCAAAATTATTTAGGCCCATAAGGAAGCAACCCTTGTCCAAGGTGTCACTTCCATTTTAATTTTTTTAACCTCCCTAGGCTCTAGTGGGCTTTTCTGCACCCCCTGGTGACTTTGCAAAAATTATCCCCCATAGGAAGCAACCCTTGCTCAAGGGGTTGCTTCCTTTAAAGAAAAAAGACATCCCTGGTGTCTAGTGGGGGCATTCCTGCTGCACGATCGCGACAATGTGCACTATCGTGCAGCATGAATGCCCTGCATTGGGACATCAGGGATAGGAAACACTCCTTCCTCTCCCCGATGCCTCAATGCGAACAGATCTGGCCCCCCCGCACCACCGGAGCACAAAGACCTACCTCCTCCTCACCTGGACGCCTGGAAACAAATGATTTCCAGGCGTCCAGCGCTTCCTGAAGATGGCGCGCGTTGTGCGCGCTGACATCACAGGATCGCTGAGGGGGGACGGGGGTGGCAGCTATGATTACTCCGGTATTCAGGCTACTTTCAAATGGGAGTTACTTGATGCTGTATGATCAATGTTGCTGTGGCATGCTTCCGGGCATCACATATCTAGTAACCGTGAGCTCCAGGATTACTTGCTGTTTGCAAGTATTGCTTCCACTGACACATACAGTCAGAGAGGTGCCACTTTGGCCTTCACTAAATGTTTCTCATATACCGTTTGATACTCTAAGCAGATTGAAAGGGATGCTTTTACAGAAAACCGTGCCCTTAATCTCCACCCGGGAGACTTTTGATCTCAAGATCGCAAGGTCCTCGGTCGAGATACAGGCACTCATACATATGAACTGCCCCTTCCATTTCGCAGAAATGGTAAATTGTATCTTTAAAATTTCTGATATGACGGGAATAGTACACCTATTTAAGACCATAGGTTTGGGACTTTTAAGAACCTTTCAGACGGTCCTATACCAAACTTTATGAACTCCTTACTCAGGCGCATTTTTGAGGACTTCCACTGACCCTGTTCCTAATAGTAGGTATCCTGATTGTGAGTTTTCTCCTACGCAATGGACGTCCCAGTCACCAAGGAGATGGAAAAAGCACTCCAAGAGAGCAAATACCATGATTGCATGGTACAACATCTGGGCATACCTCGCCTGTGAGAACTGAGTGCATCTTGGTTCCTGTCAATTACACCAGTCTGGATGGACTGAATCTTACCTGTTCTCCGATGCCTGTTCTACAGAGAGGAATTCATGTCGGATCTCTGCCTGACACTACCACCAATTGTGCAATCAGACGTTGATGCATTGCTGGACCCGATAACTGCCCATGTGCTGCAGTGTCCCCAGGGTATTCCTAGGTTGATGGTGGCATTCTTAGAGCATCTACTGGGAACTCTCTGCTCCTGTTGGAAAGGATACCGACTCCTCCACTGACACCCAGGCCTTGGATGGTACACAGGCTGTCTCCGCATTGGCTGTAGGCAGTACAGAAGATCATCTGTGCTCGATTGACGTAATCTGTGAGTTGTTGCAGGGATCGTCATCTGCGAAAGCTTCTTAGATTCTCAGGATTGTACTCGGCGCAACCGTGCTGTTGAAGAGATTGGACAAGGAACATTACGGGCAGGTTGCATGCGTTCGGGAACGACCTGGGTATACCATTATCATGTGAGGTTGTTACTTGGCATTTTCTCTACAACGTTGCAAGCATATTTGCTGACTCTCATCTTTGAACTACTGTCTTTCTTGCAATCTACGCCTCCATAAGCTGCAGAGAGGGCATTGAACTTGGAATTCTCTGCCCTTATCGTGGGCCGACTAATTTTTATAAATTGATGTCCTTCCTGCATATTCGTTGAAAATTTAGGAACCCGGGTAAATACACCAATGCTCCGAGTACACCCTGAGAATCTAAGAAGCTTCATCACACCATAATTGTGATCCAACGTGGTCTTATTAGCCTTGAAAAAGTTGTTTCAAGATGAAACACGTGTCAGCTGTTCTTGTGTTCTCTCTACGTGTCAACATTGGTGAAGATCTGCGAATAAAATTCTTGTTGCTTACATCAGTGAAGTTGTGCTACTGTTGCTTAACGAACTGCTGACTCACTTGAGTCATCTGTGTAACTCTATCGTGCTGTGCTCTGTCAACCAATTTATTGTCTTGCTTATATGGAGGTTTCCTACATAATATAGAGTAGCATTGTGGATGGCACAAAAATTGGCATTGAGCACATTATCTATCATATAACTTTGTGGCAAACACATACAGAGGTGCTTGCTGCTGTGTACCACTGTCATCAGATGTTATTTCAAAAAAATCTGTTTGTATATGTTGCTCAAATTAACCATCCCTTCAAATTGGGGTCTGAAGTATTGTACTGCATGATGTCATCTATTGTATCCCTCCACGTGATGTTAAATTGATGTGTGAAGGAGTGGGAATTCGGGGTGTGTTCAAATCCTTGTTCTTGGCTGGTCCAAGACAGGAAGTCTGTTGCACAGTGTCATTCAGAAACATTATCTGCTGCGGAATGAGACCCACTCTAAATAGTACTTTTGTTCTCTGAGCTTGCCATTCCTTAGAACCCTAGACTGATTTTGTATCTATAGTGTCCTTCCATAAGTCAAAACCCTGTTCAGACAGTTGGGAAATGAAGGATGCAGAATATATCTTTTTGGTCTTAGTCAGCATATTTTTCTGTACAGGTGTAGGTGCAAACTTTTAGTAATATGAGGTCGGGTTAGAAGTGGTAAACCATGAAAAATAAGAACATTTCAGTGCAAACGTTTTTGAACTACCTTTTGGTGGTGCCGGGCAAAGTTCCCATCGGTGGTAAGGAAAAACGTTTTGTGGGATACTGGTTTTGTGTAAAAAGTGATGACTATAATGATGGTAACAGTACATAGTGTCAAAATCAGATGTGTCCTCTAACATTTCATTGCTTGAAAATGCAGCGGATTGCTCTAAATCATATTATTTACAGTTTTAACATCCCAATCATCAGCAAATGTACTGGAGGTAATGATGTAATAAAGAGAAAGTTTAAATAAATGTCGTATTTTCAAAAGTTCAGTGTGACCAAATACATCATAATCAACCTTGTCCCAAACTATACCATCAGGAAGTGGAACAGCTCTAATATTCACAGAAAAAAGATCTCTTTGTTCACTATGAGATGGTGTACGTGGTTTCAGGGCCAAGTTCACATTTGATACTGCAGAGCGTTCTGGGAGATATTTTCCATTCATGAGTAAGCAAAAGACAGTCACTAGGCCAATCCAGAACAGAAAATACAATATTCCAGTCATTATCCAGAGTTGGAGCCAAGGTAAGCCTTTTTCAGAAAAGTGTAGAAATGACAATTTTTTTTTAGGGAAACTGGGGCTGGGGCTGGCGTTGTCTCAGGTTTATGAGGATCAAGAGAGAAGGTATCAGAATCGATGAAATAGTCATATGTAGTTTGATCTATTTTGGCAGCTCTGCAGATTTTGTAGAACTGGCAGACGTATTTTGAAGTTCTGTTTCAAGAGGAGCGAGTTCCATTTCCTTTTTGGCGATTCCATTGTTTTGTATTAGTGACTCTCCAAATGTTAGGAGTCTTTCTGTCCGAACTCCTGCATGGTAGCAAGAGGAGAACATCAGCTACCCAGGAGCCCGCGAGGTCTACTATTCAGTATCAGCCACATAGTGTGGTTTGATCAGATTAATGGAGACAAATCTCCTTTCTTTTTTACATGCAAGTGGCGGAAAAAGTACTGTTCTTATTCCTTCAACTGCTAGGACAGGTACAGACTATCTGTATGATGGCATAAATTCTTTCTTGTCCTCGTTCTTTTCTCTGACCAGATCCCCTTTTTTTGGGATCCAGACAGGTCTTGCCATGACTGATTTGACTTCCCCAGTGGCAGTGCGTTTTCCTTGCACGTTGCTTAGTAGTGCCCAGCATTCAATCACATCCTGTACAACAGCCAAACTTTTATTGATGTCCAATGGTTTTTCATACGCCCCTGTACTTTCATAATCGAGATCAGGAAACCACATTCTCTTCCCAAATAGGACATCATAAGGAGTGACACCTCCTCTTCACCTAATATTAAGGGCTCGTTGGACCCCATATAAGTGATTGACCCTACTACCACCCGAACCTAGTACTCTTGCTGTTAAAGATTGCTTTAAGTCTCGGTTTTTCTTCTATACAACCAAATTTCCTTTGGAATGGTATGGAGAGGAGTACCACAATGCTACATCCAAACTTCCCATGGCTTCCTTTTAAACCCTAGAGCTAAACTTGGGGCCATGGTTAGAATGTAATGCGCCAACTGCATATGTCACTATAAAGACTTGCCCATCTTTTATAACCATTTGAGCGTCAGCAGAGTGCTGAGGCCATACCCATAAGAATCTAGAGCATGAATGCACTGCCAACAAGATATACTTGTACGACCCATCCAATTATAGGGGGCTGCAGTGGTGCAAATAGACACAAGTGAATTGTCTGTCTGATATTAATAGTGGTGTCTGTGCTGGACATGCCACGGTTGAACCCTTCATCTGCTGACAGATGTCACATTTTAAGAAAAACTTCTTTGTCTGTTTAGTGAAACCTGGCCACTGATAGTGCTGTTTCAGTAATGAACTATGTGCATTCTTAACTGCAAATGTTTTTGTGCATTTGTTTAGATGTCTGTAGTCTAAAACTAGATGGTATGAACTATTGGGTTTCATTGCGGGAAACAAAGGATTATTCATTGGAGAGGTGAAACTTTCAATTACACCTTGGTATTCAAGCTGATCTAAGATCTCCCTGACCTGATTTTTGCTTCCTGTTTTATTGGGTACTGTCTCTGAGGAGTTGGAGTACTTTTTACTGCGATCGTATCACAAGGTGACTCAGCATCCCACCCAACATGGTTGTGATGTAATGCTGGAGCAAGGGCTACTGCTCACTCCTGCACATATGTGTGTTTTAAGTATTTTGGAACGAGGTCAGAAAAGCCCAGCAAAATTACTGTTTTTACCTTTGGGCAATCTATAACAATTTCACACTGCCGATATTTTTCAGCTAAAAGGATGCCATAGCCAAAAGTCAGGTTCTCTCAAAAGAGACCTTTAATTTTTCTTGGTTTGTCCCCCTCCATTTGGAGTGTTATCGCATGTAACCGATGTGGGACACTTACCCTTATATCAGGTGTTTCCACCGTGATATGCTCATTCCACTCCGCTGTCACTAGAAAATCCATCAGGTTCTGGCAAGCTATTGTCACTTCAGCTGCGCTGTCCAGCATCGTCACAGCCCATTCACTGTTCAGAAGTTGAGTCCTCAGAATTCTGGGCATGTCTAACTTTAAGACCTTCTACTTCCTTCTTTTTAAATTGAGGTTTTGATTTTGGCTTCTATTCTTTTTTGAAAGTATAATTTGAAGTTAATGGCATTTCTCTGGACTTTGTACGCTCGTCTTGTTGTGTTCTGACCTTACTTCCTTCTCGGAGTTTCTTGGTGAACCCTGAAAGGAATGAGAGGAACGTGTATCAATATCCTGATATCTGTCAGGCTTTCTAATGTTATCACGATTCCTAAGGTTGTACCTCCTTTCGGAGGGCTCCTGTTGAGGAGCCCCACCCCTGAATTGTGATCTGTACTCTCTGTTTTTTTTTGTTTTTTATTGTTATCCGATTCTTTTTGGAAGAATTAGGTGCTTATTCGGCGTTATCCTTTTCAGGACCACCCATGATTTGGGGTTTTGTTGCTCCTGCTCCCAAACTACCTCTACCTAATTCAGCATAGGTGTCTTCAATAGTTTTAGGTAATTCACATTTCTGTTGTAAAGTAGTGAAATCCTTCAGGTGTGGGCATATTGTCACTGCTGCTGTATCCCCTTTAACGTTAGCTAATATTGTAGATAATACCTGGGCAAAATTACCTTATAATTCCATCACTAAGTTTAGGGCAGGTTCAGCTCCATACACTCTCTGTATTTGTCTTAATACATCTGGTATTAGTGCAAATGTAGGGATACCATAGGTTCTGCTATGTATGGCAGCGAAAACTATACCCCAAGTGGTACAATCCTTCATTTGGGGATCCATCCCCTTTGGCAAGCAGATTGTTAGCATTCTGTGTTTTTCTTGAGGGCTTTTGTGTGGAAATACTGCCTCTAACTGTGTTATTTTTGAGCTATCCAGAATGGCATTGGCTCACGTTTAATGGCCATTTTACCCATAACTGTGTGTACGTTTGCAGTGTAATGTTTGTTGAAGATCCATGAATTTGTTCTGTTTCTGTAGCAATTGTCAAGTGAAGTGTGATTTTTCTCATCACGAACTGTATCTGCCTGCTGTAAAGTTTTAATATTTCCTTATGAATTGGACATAAGTCTCCTACCGGCATTAAGTTAATGTCTGGATGTGGTGTGTAAGTAGCTAGGACTGGCCAAGTTGCTCCATCTCTTCCGCGCAAACCTAGTTCTACTTTCTCTTTTGTGTGGGGGGGGGTACCTTTAAACCAGTTTATGTACTCCTGGTAGGTGAGCGGAACTTCAATGTCCTCATATGGATGGTATTCATCTAGTGTTTCATCTTCAGTGTAAGAATGAAATGTCTTTGATTGTGCATCTACTGGTGGGAATTTAACCCATCAGTAGAATGCCTCAGTTCTATATGATTTGTGTGCCTCAATCATGAATGTGACTAGCTGGGACACCATAGTCTGCTAGTTTTAAAGTAAGGGCAGTTATGACATTTTCTGAAATGTTAATATACCCTTCATGTTTTACCTCCTTAGCTCCAGCATGTTGTGCTGGCGCTATGGCATCTTCGTCAGTCATTATTTTGAAGAAGGAAAAAGTTTCAGGGAGGCTGAAATAAGATTTTATGCACAATAGGAACTGGTTGTCCTACAAGCTTGATACACCTACAGCTAATAAATAAGATATGCCTGCTCAGCTGTGGTTGATAGTTACCTTCCCCCTACATACATATCTGGGGAAATGTGAGTAGGAATCTCTGAGAATAGCACAACTGAAGTACTCAGATTTGACAATTAAATAAATACCAAACCAACGTTGGTTGTGCAATGTCGTGTAGTTCCTATAAACCTGTGTAGGACTGTGGGCTTGGAGTTCAGACTGATTCTGGACACCCCTACAGGGTATGCTAGCCTGTATACAAGCTAGCTCACAGTGCCACTAGAAACCCCTCTTACCCAGGAGAGAATAGTTCTTGGCAACTATCGAACATGACAACACTGATCCCTCAGGACAACAGTGACATACTTTTCGCTCAGTCACTTGTGCTCACTCTGTCTCAGAGAGATACACAGAATAAATGGAGGGGATATTTTTCAATAAACATTTATTGAACCAGTGTTATTCTAGTGTAAATAGGTGTGCTGAAACAACCATTACACAGAAACAGATATAAATCATTAGAAGCACTAACAGAATAAAAGGATGGTATATTTCTACCATTGTGCTAAAACAATGAATACAGACAAGTAAAAAAAATACATGACAGTAGTAAATGTGTACTTCTACGATGCAACCCTAACTAGATGTACCCAAGTGTACTTACTATGTATGTAGGTGTAAAGCCAATAATCACTCTGGGATAAAGTCAACCCCGTTACCTGAAGTAAGAGACTGTGGGACCCCGACTTGGTCTTGAGATGGATGCACCGCAAGGGATGTCAGACCACTGCGACCTGGAGTGTCTGCAGACAGGAACTTCAGGTTCTTGTGTCAGTGTGTCGGCATGGAAGTCCTTTTTTCTCCTCAGACTACCTCTGCAAGATATAGTGTTTATACACCCAAAGCGATACCCTCAGGGGTTCTACCTTGCTGTGCTAAGTTATCATGCAGGAGATGGTAGTCCTGCTGAGTTTTCAAGAATCCTCATGCATAGAGAGAGAGAACTCTGTTTATTTAGACCATAGTCTTTAAACTCCAAGATCTTATAAAATATAAAAACTGTACAAAACTGGTCAATAACAAGATGATTCACAATAGCATATAAAAACAGACAGTTACTTTCGGGGCAGCTCTGCTTAAATGCTTCTATAGTAAAACTGTAACTACCATCGCCCCTTACACCTCTGCAATTTTAATTTTTGAAAAATCGGTTAAAAAGTTAAAAACCTCCGAAACTTGATAAAACGGGAATTACAAATCTCCTAAGATTAAAAAGTTCTTTAGATACATCATTGTTCATTAACAGTAATAAATTAAAACCATTTAAACTAGACTTGCATCAGTCTTAGGCCTTTGTCTACTAAAAGAGAGGGTCTACTAAAGAGAGGGTTTGAAAATAAATGAATCACAGTTCTTGCTTGAGTTTTTCTCTAGCCAAACGGTTTACACCTCTCAAATAATTTCCCAGTGCAATTGCAATATCCAAATTTTCCATTTCTATGCCATATTTTATAAAAAGTGTCCGTAAGAACAGTTTTCTCACCTCTAGGCACATAAGGCAACCTAACAGTATCTGCAAAATTTCACACTTGGTCCCCAGCCCGCACTTGCATAATCCATCGGGATATAGCATTTCTACCTTTAGTCTCCCCTCCATTAGCCATGGGTTGGTGCCAATTCGGATTTTCAAAATTTCACACCTAAATCCATATTTCGGCAGAGTTTCTAGATATGGGTACCACGCATCCTTTTCCCACGCTTTTATCATGCATTGGACCGATTTTTTCTTTCTAAGCTATTCTATGTCCTGCTTTCTTGATTGCTCCATTCCTTGGGCTCTGAGTAAACTCTTGGTAAAGGCTAAGTCTAAGGGATTCTGATTAGCTCTCACCTTTAGATTCCCAGTTATCTCCTTTATTTTCCTTCTCGCTTCCATTGCCCATTTTAGGCTGCTATGCCGGATTTCCTCGCTACAACAATGTGAAACCTTCTGGACGACCCCTTGGGATTGACATTTCCAGAATCTTGCCACGGCCATTTGGGCCTGGGTATTCCATGCTATTGTTCCTGTCTCTAATCTAATTGCCTGTTTCATAGCTGACTTAGGTAGGGACAGTAGCATTTTTAGGGCCTTACTTTCTCCCAATCCCACCCTCCTTTGCCACTGAAATGGAGAACTTCTACCCCATACAATACCTAGGGGGGGATCATAGCTTCATAAGCCTTTAACATTGGTTTGTGTGACATGTCCCCATAGTCTTTATTATATTTTTTTAGACCACAGATGGAGGACGATGCTTTTGCATTTTGAGCTTCCAATTGTATACACCATTTTAAGGAGCTTTCAAACCATAGGCCTAGGTATTTATATTCCTTTACAGTTTCCAATTTTGTTTGACCTAGGTATCAGCTAAAACTTTTGGACCTTTTACCAAAGTACAGAATCTTCGTTTTGTCCATATTTACCATTAAGAGTTTGGCCTTGCAATAGTCAGTAAAAACATTTAATTTTCCCTGTAGCCCTAGCTCCGTTTGATCAATTATCACTAGGTCGTCCGCATATAGCAGGCTTGCTACCTTTCTACCGCTCATTCTGGGACTAGCACTTCTTTCAACCTCCAGTGCTGCAGGTAGGTCTGCTAAAAAAAATCAAAAAGAGCAGAGGGGCGAGGACGCAGCCCTGTCTTAGCCCATTTCCTATGGCTATTTTCCTTGTCAGTGCCCCTTGAGTGTCTTTAATTACTTGGGCCCAGTTTCCTATGTGCAATTATTTTAGGATTGCTAGTAGGCCTACTGGGATATCATATTGAGACAGGCACTTCCATAGCCTCATGCGGTCCACCAAATCAAAGGCCGCCCGGAAGTCGACGAAACGGTAGAGCATTTTCCCCGTTTGTTCTATCGACTTCTGGGCAAGTGCCCAAAGGGCATAGCAATGGTCCACTGTAGAGTGCCCTTCTTTAAACCCCCCCTGTTCTACTGGGACAATTGAATCCACTTCTACCCATTTTTTTAGTTTGCCTAGCACTATTTTTGCAAATATCTTCTCCCCAATATCTAACAGATTGATTAATCTGTTGTTTTGTGGGGTATGCACATCACCTTTCTTATGTATGGGCCTTATTATTGCCCCTTTCCAGTTGTTGGGGAACCTCCCAGTGTCTAAAATAACTCGAAACATTTTGGCAAAACATTCAGCCCACCAATCTGTCTGGGTTTTAATTATCAGAGCCTGGAGGTTATCTGGGCCTGCTGCTCTTGTTAAATTCAGGCTCTTTATCGTGTTTTTGACTTCAGAATACGAAAAGTCAAGTTTTATATCTGCTACCAGACCGCTCCAGTCTGTGTGCTGATTCCCTTCCCGGTTACTCCCCGGGCTGTGCAAGTCCTGCAAATATTCCTCCCAGGCTGCCTCTTCCACTACGCAGTTCATTTTGGCTGTTTGGCGGTCCGCAGCCGAATTAACTAGTTTCCAGAACTGGCGTAGGTTCCTTGCCTCAATTGCCTCAAGTAACTTTAGCCTACAGCCTTCTTTATATTCTCTTTTTGTCCTCCTAATTAACATATTATATTCTCTTTTTAGAGACACAAGGGCATTTCCACTACCCTGCCCTTAAAAATTTACGGCACGCCATTCTCCTCACTTCTCTTTTCTTTTCCAGACATTCCCTTGTGAACCATCGTCCTTGTTTCTCCGCCTTTTTTTGGTGGTTCACTTTAACATTTTTTTTACCGTTTCTCAGTCCCTCACTGAGTGTTTGCACTACCTCCTCGATTTTTCCCACGTACCAATCTAAATCCTGGCCACTTTCTGTGTCCAGATCTAAGTTCTGTTGTAACTTTACTAGCCTGGCCACATATTCTTCCGTTAGCGTAGTTGTACGTCGCCTGGGGTATTCCATCCGTTGTTCCTTGACTTGGGTACGGGGTTCTAAATGTGCATCAGGGACCTCCAAAACTAAAATGTTTTGGTCGCTTCCTTCTTTATTTAGAATCCTAAACCCTGTAATTAGTTGGAAGCTCCAGGGGGATGTGAAAACATACTCGATTGGGCAGTTTTGGGTACCTAGGTTAAATGTTTTTTCTGCTGGGCAATCTAAGGAGGATCTTCCATTTAGGCAGAAAAGGTTTTTGGTTCCCAAAAAGTTTCCCAACTGTGTGTCCTTAGCACTTGTTATACACTCTGGGAAAGTCGCTTGTGTTATCTCATAGGCCTCTAATATTTCTTGAAACCAGCAGTCTACATTCTTGGGGTGTAATTCATGATTAAAATCGCCCATTAACATAATCAAATCCATCCCATACTTTTCACAGATTAAATCCATGTCTTCTTTAAAATACCCCATTTCAGCTGCATATTCCTCTGTGGTGTCCCATTGAATATATACATTTATAAGCAATATCATGTTCGTTTTTACAAATCCAGATAACATTATTCTACAAGTAAGCAACCATTTACATTTTACAGTTATTTCTGTCACTTTCTTCACTATTTTTGTTGACACCAGGGTCATTAATCCCCCAGCTGGACGGCCAAATCTATGTTTCTTTGCTAACCGGTTTAGCTGGGAGAAGCCGTCTCTAGCTGGGAGAATCCTCATGCATAATGGACGAGACCAGTTTTCAGGTAAAGCCCTACGTCCTGTAAGCAGTATAGTAACTAGGTAAAAGGTCAGTCCCAAGAAAGTAGTGCAATGGTAGGGGACAATATAGGTGAAAGGTTAGGTGACTACCTGAACCCATATTGGGGTACATATATGAAAGAAAGCAAAGATAACCAAGATGGTATAATGGTTCCTTCGATTGGAATAGAATTTAGTATGGTCATACACCTCCTTCGGGAGTTAAGTGGTAAGTCATTAGGTGACTGATAGTGTGCAGTGCAAAAAAGAATGAACGTGAAAGAAAAAGAAAATAGGGAAAATGTGCAATTAAAATTGGATTGGGGAGTACAGAACAACTTTATTCGGATGATACTCGCCCTACCAAATGTTAAAAATTTGCCAAGGCAGGTTAAGTTGTTCTGTACTCCCCAATCCAATTTTAATTGCACATTTTCCCTATTTTCTTTTTCTTTCACGTTCAATCTTTTTTGCACTGCACACTATCAGTCACCTAATGACTTACCACTTAACTCCCGAAGGAGGTGTATGACCATACTAAATTCTATTCCAATCGAAGGAACCATTATACCATCTTGGTTATCTTTGCTTATGAGAATAGTATATGTATACATCAATGGTCTACCTAAGGAATCCCAGATGATGAAGGGCGGTTCCGAGTGGTGACTGATGGGTACCTTGGACCATCTGTCAGGGCGTCCCGGTGTACCGTTATAGGTAGTCAGTCAGTAGGTTGATATGTTTCATGGTGACTTGCACGCTTGACTCACTATTTCACTAGACCCTCTGGAACCCTTGTGTTGTATAGAACCATGTACAACAAAGAGAACACATTCAGTCCTATGGACACAGACTCCATAAAAATGGCCTCCGGCCACAAGTCATGGAGAAGAAATACAAATCAATGGCGGCCTACAGCAAACACCCACACACTGGACAGACAAAGGAGGCATGGTAACACTGAAGAAAACACTACCATTAATTAAAAAAAAATTAACTGAGCTATACAAATTTTACAGCAACACACGTCCTCCCAAGACATCAAATATTACCACACATAGACACTTTTTGCACACAAATACATTTGAAATACCACCTACAAAAACCATATTTGTGATTCAATCCAACGCCACCCCAGCCCCAAATGATATTGCAGCACTTGCCTGGGCCTATTTGATGGCCACCCAGCAAAATAAATACATTTTTCAAATTCACAAACATGTAGAAAATATACTGAACTGTGCAATATTGTTCCTTTACCATAGAAGAAAAATTCAATGCAGAAATATAACTGGGACCTTACTGAAATTATGCAGGCCACACACCACAATAACTTTCAAAAATCTAATGAAAGTCCAAATAAATACTGGTGCATGCCCTCTGTCAAACAATCAACACACTTCTACAAGAGTTTTTAAACTTACATGTGAAATCTCACAAACAAAGTCCTTAAATCCAGTGCTATATATGCAGCAGACAAAGTGAGTTATCCTTCCAGCTCCAAATCCAAATGAAAAGTGACCAGGAGTTGGAAGCAGCCACAGGAAAAGGAAGTTGGAGTCTCTGGGGCTCTTCATTCATGTTGGAAAAAGCAGAAAAAAATACTTATTGCATTAGATAAGTTATTCAAAGCTCTCCCTGGAGCATGATTGATCCCACCCTGACCTTTAAGAGTCAGGTTGAACACAACGATGAACCATGTCACTACTAAAGTGGGTGAGGGTTACATATAAAAAATGTTTTGTTCCCTTTTTCCGCCACTAAGTGTGATGGTGTCTAGGGGTAGCTTATGTTGTCCCTCCTTATGAGCACTGCCACTTCAAGGAGAGAGATGCTTCACAGGTTGTTGTTTATTGACCTGTGTTCCTGCTAGCTCACAGTGCAGGATCTGCACCTCTAACCTTAAAGGATAGCAGATGTATGTGCAACCTCAGAACATGACAAACCTGATCCTCCGAGGAAATCATGGTAACAGATCTTGAACCTTTTCCTTAGTTTACTCCTGCATACCCAAAGAAAAACAAAAGAAATTCTCAGCAAGGCATTTCAATATATTTTGAAGCATTGTGATGCTTGTATAAAATATGTGCACTGGGATAATCAATAGAATGAAACAGCATCCTCAATAGATGAAGATACTAGCATGCTAAAGAGATTGGGACTTTACAAAGACATACGATGTACATCTAGGTTAGTGTAGTGCACTGCCCAAGACATAACAAAGAGTTGGCACGGGGCATGATCATGTTGAGAGATTGGAACGAGTAAGGGAGCTGCCTCTTGTGGGTGCTGAGCAGCAGTTAAGAATGAATATGATCCTGAGTTTGGGCTGGTTATTGAGTTTCACATTGTTATTATGAGAGATGCTACTTCTCCTAATTGTATTTTTCTGACTGGCAGAGTAACGAATTCTGTATGTCTATTGCTAGATATTGCCAAGCCTCACGTAAGATGATTGTTTTCATAAAATGACAATGAAGTTTGTTTTAAAAAAAATAAGTAGAATGAATCAGAGGTGCATAATTAGCATTGTGAGAATTGTGACAAAGATGAACAATTTCACCATGGTGCTATAACAGTAAATAAATGCTGGCATATAAGTAACATAACATAATGCGTATTTGTAAAGCCCACGTTCACCAAAGGGTACCTTGGCGCTGAATAACAGATGTTTATTGTTACCCAACTCAATGGTACTCATTTTTATGACCTTGGAAGGATGAAATGCTGAGTTGAACTGCCGGGATTAGAACCTGTGGCCATGAGGTCAAACACAATCCACTAAGCCACCAGACCCAGCTCTGACAGTGTACTCCTATCTAGCACTTCCTAACCTAGTCTGCTTAGGGTGAGTGATATGCCAAGTCCCTGTCAGGTGGTCTTGATCCCCATTAACTTTGGATAAGTGTCATCAGGGTGGTAGCTGGTTATCCTTCTGCGCAGAGGTAAACAGTGATCAGCTGGGCTGGAGATACCTCCCAGTGTCAGCAAAATGCTCCTCTCCCTTACACAAGGAAGCAATGCTGTATGTTTAATAACAACAACCACGCTGCAATGCTGAATCCCCAGTCAGGCCATTACTGTTAATCCCATTGTGATAGCTTTGTCGACTACTGAACAATAATATGCAACAACATTTGCGCAAATGACCTTTGTCCCTTGTACAGAATGTTCAAGGTGTCATAACAGTGTGCCTTTGGAGTGAAAATGTAAGCAATGCAGTTTCAGATAATATTATACTGCACAGACACGTAAGCAAATGTATGTCAAATATTGTGTAAAGAAGAAGGCAACTTATGAAACATGAGCATATAAAATATGGTATTTCTAACTGGGTCTATACTAACCACATGACACCCTGTCCTTGGACGTAAGATGATAAAAGCTATCGAAGCTATGCTAAAACATAGGGCAACATATCTATAAAAACCTAAAAGCATTACGAGCGTCATGCTACTTTAAACCAAGAACATAGTAAAAGCCAAAGTGTTAAAAATATTAAAATGAAGCAATGGAATCATTCAAAACAAATGTATAATATAAAAACAAATAGCCAAATTCAAGGGTTCCCACTACTTGGAACAGTCAGGTTTTGATAGGTAGATGGAACATTGCTGTTCCCAGGGACTGCAGGCGAGGCTCCCAGAGGAACCCATCAGAACAGATCCAAAGAGCAAATGTGTTTCAGTTCATGCCCCTCAGCAGCTGCCAGTGGAGGAAAAGCCAGTGTGGAATCCGCAAAAGCTGAACCAAGATCCAGATTACCAGGAGCTGAAGCAATCCAGTGGCACCTAGTAAAATGTGTCCAGAAGGGTAAACAACCTTTACAACGAAACGTTTTACAACGCACTACCATTACAACGCGGTCATTACAACGCAAACTATTACAACGCATTGCGCTGGGGGGCGCTCTAGGATAGGGAATAGGCTAATTTACTCTCCAATAACCTTCCCTAGTGTCCACGGGGACTGGAGTTGGAATAGTAAATTAAACTATTCACTATCCAACACCCAAAAGCACTATGCGTTGTAATGGATTGCGATGTAAAAACCACGTTGTAAAGGCAGGCGTTGTAATAGCCTGCGTTGTAACGCCATACATCCGTTCAGAAGCAACGTCAAGCATGAAGGGCCTTTGTATGAGAGAGGAGTTAGGTGGCCCTCCACCATTTCCATGTCCAAAGGTTGAACCTATGCATTCCTAGGCATATTTTCAGGGCACACTCGAAAGTGCATATCAGACAGGAGTATACAGGCTGCACACAGTGCAGCCATACAGGCTGAAAGAACAAGAACCAATCCCCATTGAGTTCATGAAGCAAGGGTGTGCCAAAACACTGTATCATGCAATCATGAGACAGGAGCACATGTGGTAATGCCAGTTCCATCTGGCCTCTTGATGAAACATCCATTGCAGAGTAGAAAAAATAAAAACAGTGTCCCAATATTCAGTAACAGGGCCAGCAGAAGACCACTAAAAATGCTTCCAAGCACAGAGTGTAAAAATGATTGAATAACTATGAAGACTTTTGGAAAGGACCTAACCAACACAGAGCTCCAACAGTACTAGACATGTTAAAAATGCAGTGTGAAATTACTGTGGAGTAGCGACTGTATCTCAGACGTAGACCTTGCGACATGAAGATCAAAGTCCCTTTGCAGATGTTGAGGCCACATCTTTTTGGAACAATAAGGCTTTCAGTTTGCTCAAAGCATCAAAGTGCACATTCAAAGTCTTTATCGAAGGCCAAAGTGTTGCCTCCCTAATTGTGAGGTCAGGTCGAAACTGTACTTGTGTACAGTGGTCCCCAACTGCAGAAACCATTACCAGATAGGCAATGTCCGGTTTCATGCTTCAGAAGCTGTGATCGTTTAACATCAAATAACTCCATTTCAAGAGCAATCTGAAAGCGGGACAGATCACAGCAGCTGGAGAACCCTTCAGAGAGCAGGACAAATTATTTGCCATGGAAACATTGCATGCACCATGAAGCGAAACTTCCTAACATACTAAAGAATACAATAAAGGGGTCTTGCAGTCAGTTCCACTAAGAAAAACGTTAGTCTGGCCATTCCTATAGCAGTATCTAAAAGGTAATATCCATGACTCATGCACATAGCCTTCTCCTAGCACTTTGTATCTGGATACTTGATGGTGTTGTGAACAGTATTGGAAGTGAAATGTTTGAATTGGAAGAGAAATAAGCCCATAGATTATCCAATCCATGGAAGGTGTTTCTGCAATAGTAAATGGTAGTTTCTCTAACTCCTGTGTAACATAGTGTGCATTGCATCCTTTCTTGTCATCAATCAATAAATCAGCATATTTATAGAGTGTGCTACTCACCCGCTAGGGTCTCAAGGTGCTGGGCGGAGGGGGGGTTGATGCTACTGCTCGAAGAGCCAGATCTTGAGTTGCTTCCTGAAGGAGAGGTGGTCCTGAGTCAGCCGTAGGTGGGTCGGGAGGGAGTTCCATGTCTTGGTCCCCAGGTAGGAGAAGGATCTTCCTCCGGTGGTGGTTCTGCTAATCCGTGGGACGGTGGCGAGGGCGAGGCTGGCGGATCGGAGCTGGCGAGTGGGTGTGTAGAACGTGAGGCGGTTGTTGAAGTATTTGGGGCCCATGTCATGGAGCGCCTTGTGTGCGTGGGTGAGGAGCCTGAACATGATTGTCTTGCTGACGGGGAGCCAGTGCAGGTCTCTCAGGTGGGCAGAGATGTGGCTGTGGCGGAGGATGTCCAGGATGAGTCGTGCAGAGGTGTTCTGTATGCGCTGGAGACTTTTCTGTAGTTTGGCTGTGGTTCCAGAGTAGAGGGCGTTCCCGTAGTCCAGTCAACTGGTGACGAGGGCCTGGGTGACCATCTTTCTGGTGTTGGTGGGGATCCACCGGAAGATCTTTCGGAGCATGCGCAGGGTGTTGAAACACAATGACGAGATGGCGTTGACTTGCTTGGTCATCGTGAGGGAGGAGTCCAGGATGAAGCCCAGGTTGCGTGCGTAGTTCTTGGGCTTGGGGGCGGTGCCCAGTGCCGGGGGCCACCAGGAGTCGTCCCAGGCGGAGGGGGATGGTCCGAGGATGAGGACTTCCGTCTTGTCTGAGTTCAACTTCAGACGGCTGAGCTTCATCCATTCCGCGATGTCTTTCATTCCTTCCTGGAGGTTGGCTCTGGCGGTGGCGGGGTCATTGGTGAGGGAGAGGATCAGCTGGGTGTCGTCAGTGTAGGAGATTATGTTAAGGTTGTGTTGGTGTGCTATGGCTGCGAGGGGGCGCATGCAGATGTTGAAGAGGGTGGGGCTAAGCGAGGAGCCTTGAGGAACACTGCAGATGATCTTAGTGGCCGCTGAGCGGAAGGGGGTGAGGCGGACTCTCTGAGTTCTGTCGGAGAGGAAGGAGGAGATCCATTCCATTCATGGAGGTTTGCTGTTGTGTTACATTATAAGGTCACAACAAGCTAGTGGCATTAAGATGTTGCCATGGTGTGCGACCTGTATGAAGTGTCCAGCTGATAGATATGATTAATCTAAGATGTGAATGCCCATGTTGTAAAGACAACATGTCATTCTGTGTGATATCTATTGCAGACGACATAATGTTACCCAGAGAGTACATCCTTGTGGACAAGTAGTCATTTCATTATCGACTGCTGCTTGAGCCTTTTCTAAATGTGCCCTGTCAATTTTGTCTCTCAGCAGCTTCCTGCTGTGACACCTTCCACACTTCATTGTATATTGCATACAAGAAGCACCTTTCTTGTGGTTTTCTGTGACCTAATAAAGAGTCTTGTAGACCCATGTCATAAGAGAGAAGTGACAAGTGTTCTTTCACCTGAGACAATGCTGAGGTTTTTGGCCTATTTAGGACTAACTTCCCAACACTGTAAGTTGTTACCATCCCCTAATGTTGTGTCTGAATGTAACGTAGGTTAGGCCTACTGATCTTAAACCCTGGAAATATGTATAATATCTGTTAGTATCTAACAGCCACACTATCTATGCCTACTGATGTGTCCCTGAAGAATTGTATGAACCTTTGCGAAGCATGTTGTCTAATATTTCCTCTGCGTAATTTGTGAACCATTACCTGTTCACAAAATGCAAAAATGTGGGAATCTTTGGTGAATTTAAATCTTTTATCGTAGCCAGGCCAACATTTGATGTTTGATGCACAGTTTTGTTTGGGAAATTCAGTTGATGTTGTATCTGGCATGCTCTAAATAAAGTCTTCTTTTCCTGAACCTTTCAACCTTTAGTTCTACAAATAGATTTTGAATCAGCAGTGTTTCTCCAAAAGTCAAACTCTTGTGTGGACAACTGGGAAAGAAAAGATGCAGAATGTATCAGCTTTGTATCAGTAAACATATTTTTCTTTGATGATGATGGTGTGAGCTTATAATAATAAGACCATGGGTATGCTGTATTTTGACCAGAAAATGCGTAAACATCTATTCAAATGTTTTTGAACTATCCCATGGTGGTCAAGGGCAGTCTTCCCATTGTGTGTCATTAAATACTGCATGTGGTGACCATAATGTTGGAAACAAAACAGTTCATTATAATTAGTCATGCCTTCATACATATCGTCAGTGTTAAAAACTGTGGAATACTCTATATCTTCTAGCATTTCATGCACTATCAATGCCTCAATCATCGGAGAAAGCACTAGGGGTGATAATGTAACTCATGTCAATCATGAAATGCAAAATAATGACATTTTCAAAAAATTCAGCTGGGACAAATATATCATAGGATTCCCTATCTCAAACAATTCCAGCAAGAATCAGAACTGCAGAAATGTTCACCAGGGAAAGGTCTTGTTGAACTTTATGTGATGAAGAATGTTGTGTTAAAACCAAGTTCTTCAGTGCCACATCAGAGCCTTCTGGTAGATAATGTCCATACAGAATCAGTAAAAAGACCGCTCCAAAACCAATTCAAAGGACAAGGAAAAGTCAAGAAATTTTAATTCACAGGTATACCCATGGAGTAACAAAGTATTTCTTCTTCAGCTAAAAGTAGAAGGCATGCAATCTGTCTCATAGGAGTGTAAGTGTAGGTGGGAGTGGAGGAGGGTCAAAGGAATCAGAAGAAAAGTCATAAAAATCGGAATGGTGGCTTGAGGCTGTTCGATCTATTCTTGGCAGTTCTGGAGACTGTGAAGAACTAGGAGTTGACTTGGATTGTGGTATGTTGATGCATACACCATTCATGTTTGGTTTTAGAATGAAAAAATATTTTTTCTGTGGCAAAACGGCTAATGTGGTGTACCATGTGATCTGGTATGAACTGCCGCAAAGACTGGAACCCATGTGGCACATTCTTCTTGTCGGGGAATCCATCACCATGGCAAGCAAATTGTAAGAATTTTGTGCTTCTCCTGGGGGTCCCACATGAGGAACACTGCTTTAAGGGGATTAGCTTTTGTGCTATCCAGAATGGGATTTCCTCCCGTCTGGTGGGAACTTTACCCATGATTGCATTGATCGTTTGCGGGCTTTTTTCTGGTTTAGCCAATTGTGGCTGTGCAGCTTGAGCAGTCCTTGCGGGATTTACTGTCATTGTTCACATTACCAGATTTTAATATAATCTGTGCAACTGTGGTGCTGTCATGTTAGCTATGTTTGGATGTGGTGTGTAACCGGCTAAGACTGACCACGTTGCTCCCTTATTACTAAGGTGACCTAATCTGACTTCTTCTATAGAGTGTGGTAGGGTACCTTCAAACCAATCTTGATGTTCTTGTTAAGTAAATGGTATTTTTAATGCTTGGTATGCTGTATAGTTGTTTAGAACATTACTTGCAGTGTAAGTGTGAAACAGCCTTGATTGGAATTATACTGCTGGGAATGTAACCCATGAATAGAATACCTCTGTCTTAATGCTTCGCAGGCCTCTACCACAGAGATAACTTTCCTACCTGTGAGTGTAAGATCAAGTTGTAGAAGCTTCTGAGTAGCAGCACATCTGCTGCTTTCAGGTATGTTTAGTGCTGCTGGATAAGCCATTAGAATATGTCAAATTCAGAGTGGGCACCGCGAAGGGGTAATCCTTTGAATGGTTCAAGCTTGAATAACCTACAGCAATGCATTGGATTTACCTACTCAGCTGAGGAACATTTTCCCTAACACCAAGGACGCCTCCTTTTATTAGGTGAGTAGGAGTCTTTCAGTATATAAAAGAAAACTACTCAGGCGATCCATTAATTATTAAGAACCCAAGCTATAGCACTGGCTGCGCCATGTCGTACGACTTGTACCTCACTGGTAAAACTGTACATTTGCTAAGAAACATAAACATCAGGATTGTATCAGGCTGATTCCGTGCATACCCTCAGGATACGTGGACCATGCGGTCCTGCTAGCTCATAGTGCACCATCTGCACCCTAACCTTACAGGGTAGCAAACATATATGCAACCTCAGAACATGACAACCCTGATCCCTCAAGGAAGTCATGGTAACAGATCTAGAACCCTTGTATTTGGTAACTCAGCATACCCAAAGAAATACACAAGAAATACTCAGCAAGGTATTTCCCTATTTATAAAAGCTTTGTGGTTCTTGTATAAAATACGGGCACTGCGATAATCAGTAGAATGAAACAGAGTAGCATAATTAGCATTGTGAGAATAGGGAAAAAGATGAACAATTCCAACATGGTCTTATAACAGTTAATATATGCTGTCACATAAGTACTGTATTATAGTGTGCTCCTACCTTGCGCTTCGTAAACTCGTTTGCCTAGGGTGGATGATCTGCCAAATTCATGTCAGGTGGTCTAACTCCCCATTACCTGTGAATAGGTGTCATAAGGGTGCCTGTATTGATTGTGAGCTTGACATCTCTCATTACAGGGGTAAACTGGAATCAGCTGGACTTGAATTCCATCCTGCAGCAACCTCACAGTGTCAGCAAAATACTCCTCTCCCTTAAACAAGGAAGCAATGCTGTATATATAATGACTATACCCATGCTGAAATGCCGAAGCCCCAGTCAAGCCACTATGCTTTATCTTATTCTGATAGCTTTGTCGTCTACAGGACAACAATATGCAACATTTGCGCAAATTAACATTATCCCTTGTACAGAATGTTCAAGGTGTTGTGATAGTGTGCCTACAAAAACACAAGCCATGCAGTTTCAGAGAATATTATCCAGTGCAGACACATAAGCAAAGGTATGTCAAAAGTCACAGTATAAAAAGAAGACAAATTAAGGCAAATAAGCATGTAAAAACATGGTGTTTCTAACCTGTACCATCATAAGCATGTGACAGCTCCTAAATCCCAGACACAGGGCAGGGCCTTTCTTGGCCTGACTGTGCATTGCAGATGATTTGTTCAGAATTATGAGACCACTGTGGCTCCCCTGACAGAGATTACCTTAAAGTAATAGCCCAAAAAGGTTGTTTGTACTTCAGATTATCAGAAGGCCTTTGACACTGGGAAGTAGGCTATGTGTTCAGCACTAGTGTTAATGGCCCATGACTACACAAAGGATTTTGTGTTTCAGGCAGTTGCTTTAGGACAAGGGATTGAGGCAGTGTTGGCACAAGTAAATGAAGAGGGCCAGGGTCCACCATTTGCCATCGTCATTAGCAGACTAATACTCCATTGAGCGTAAAGATGGAGCGCCATTGAGAGAGAAGCCTTTGCTGTGGTTTGGTCCCAGAAGAAGCTGCAACCATCCCTGTTTGTACTCACTTCCATGTTTAAAGTGACCACTGACCTCTCAGATGACTCATGCAGATGAGGGCGGTGCCTCTAAAACTGTTAAGGTGCTTTATTTCCCTGCAAGGGATGTACTTCACAGTGGAACACAGACCCAGGACTGCCCTTGCATATGCAGATGGACTTTGCAGGTTTTTCCACTTAGCTGATAGGGGCTGCCTGAGGGGGCTGTGTGAGAAAGTCATCCCTTTTGCCCCGATCACCCCCATTCCTTGATTGATACTGGTGGTTACTGACTCTTACCTGGTTAGCAGAGCCCAGGGCCAGTGCTCAGTTTAAAAGGCATATCATAATTGGGTGTAATTACAATTAGTTCTGACAATCAACCTGTAAGTCCCTGGTATATGGTAGGGCATGTGGGTTTACAGACCCCAGTGGATTTAATGCACTTAGGTGTGCACTGCTGTAGTGTTTAAAATAAAACTATGTCCAAATTTGACTTTGGAATTAAAAATACTCCCAAAACCTTAAAATAATGTATTTTTACATATACATCACCCATCGGGTCTGCCCTAGGTGCACCAAGGGTAGGGTGCATTGTGATAATAAGCAGGGGAAATTATAAAATATGTTGTATATGCCCTAGTGTGAGAAAAAGTGACAATTTTGTTCCCCCCACTGTAGATTGCTAGCTCTATAGGCTAACATGTGAAGGCTTTATTAAACATTAATTAAGCCTAACGTTTGACAGGAGTGAGCTAGAAATATATTTTAATGTATGAAGCTAACTGCTAGCCTAAATCCAGCAACTTACAAGGGTTGGGTTTATGATAACTATTTCAGGAAAGAAGTTAGAGAACTGCTTTCCACAAGTTACCTACAAATAGTCCTGTAGCAGACTTCTCTGATTTGCCAGCCTTTGACAGGCTGTTGATGAGGTGTGGAGTAGCCTGGGCTGAAACAACGAGATCACCTGGTGGAAGAAGGTATGCAGCTGCAGATGCCAGGACAGAGAGGGGGATGGTTAGCCAAACTGATCCTGAAAGGGAAAAACACACATAGGACAGGAACCATGGCGACCCTCACTTCCTGCACCAACAGCCACTTTGGAGCCCCTGTAATCTAATTAGGAGAGAGCTGGAAGGGGAGTGTAGGGACCAGATGTAGGAACACTAATACCGGTCGGTAATGGCCAAAATTACCAAATTTCAGCCGTTACCTACCGGTATTAGGCATTTGGGATGTAGGTGGCTACTTTTCAGATTCCCTAATTTACCGAATCTGTATTTAAGAATTCGGTAAATTACCGAATTCTTAAATACCGATTCAGTAAATTACCGAATCTGAAATTTAGGAAGCACTCAAGTGAGTGCTTTTCACCTGTAAGGATTCGTTATTTACCACCAACTACAAGTTGGTGGTAAATAACGAAAACTGTTAAAATAGCAATTTTGTGCTTTTTTAACAGTGCCATGTGGCAGACATACATGCCATTAGGGCATTTATGTGTGCCACATGTGCACCCATGCACTATTCAGGGGTACAACAGGGTGTCAATGTGCCACCCTGCCACCCTTGTAGGTCTTCCCACCTTACGGATTCATTATTTACCGAATCGGTATTCCCCCTTCATTCCTATTGGCCTGGAGGCCCATAGGAATGAAGGGGGAATACCGATTTGGTAAATACCGATTCGGTATTTACCGAATTTTACAGATTCGGTAAAAATTACTGAATTATTACCTACATACCATATACCCATTCAAAAAAATCCGGATCGGTAAAATTCGGTATTTTAGAATCGGTAAATGTTATTTACATACATCTGGCCCTAAGTATGTCACTATGAAGGTCAAAACACCCCTCTAATTGAGGGTAGTTTTGTTCCGGATTTGTTTCTTTTCAATGTATATTTATTTCTATTAAGTTTCTACTAGATTTGTAGGTTAAGGCAGCTTCAATGTTATTGTTTATTCATGTGGGTTGCAAGATGTGCAGTTATAATTATTTAACAGACCTGTACTGCACTTTGCACCACCTATAGTCCTGGAGAGCTTTGCATTAGAACTCAAAGATTCTTGGAACTTTAACAGCCCTTCAGAGATCAGTAGTTTAGGAAAGTAGTGGGTTAGGTCCGAGAGTTCAACTGGGAGTTCTAATTCTTATTATAGACCGAAACAGTGGGCAAAAGAGAAAGCTTTGTCCAAGGTCAACAGGTGATGATTTCCAGAAACCAGAATTCACTGCACTGAATCCTATGTTTAATCTACTCATAATCTCGGGGGATACAAAAGTAGGTTTGTTGTTGGTTCAAGTGCTTCCAGAAGTCTTAGCCACTGGTAATTGATTGGGGCTATTTTCCACCCTGAGTACTGTGTTTACTACGTCATTGGATCAAAGCCGCCCCACACTGGTGAAGACCAACAAGGATGGAACTGGGATGTTGTTCCCTGTTCTCCCTTTGGTAGAGGACAGGGCCTGGTGGTTCATATTGAGCTGTCATTTGTTGTAGCAATATGTCTCATGTCATGTGCATGTGGCTGCTCCCCATTCACAGTGGCACAGTGGTAAAAAGCCAAAGGCCATGGAGCATCTTGGCGCTGAATAACAGTTGCTTATTGTATGAGTTCTTAACTAGTTAAATTATTTTGCCCTCCATTATGCTGCCAGTTTGGGCTTGTTTTGGTTCTAATGTGCCTTTATACCCCACTGAGCCTGAGTTTGGCATTGGGAAGTATACACTATTTGGTTGTATGTAATTTTTGTGTTTTGGGGTCAATTCAAACCATCAAGGGTAAGAAAATCAAAACAAGCCCAGTTATAATTGAAGCCTCAAATTGAGATGCTTAGAAAATACCTGACCACAAGGTGAAATTATGGCTGTGCTTCCTTTGTTTGTATGCTATGAAAGTATATCTGATGCTGCTAAGGGACACTGTCTTTTGCTCTGTATTGATGTGCCCCAGTTATGTGAGAGTTGTGGATGCAAGCTGTATGTAATGGCTCAAATGATATGGCCAATTAGATGAACTTTACATTGGGCACTCTCCTCGTTCTGAGGGCACTATTTCCAGATTTATCTATTTTATGATAGCCTTTCTTAACCTTGGTGTTAGACCTGTCAGCCTTAGTGTGGTCTTCCCCGAAATATGTTGTCTGCTTCCTTCCTCTTTATGCTGTATTTTTTTGTTTGCCTTAGGACTCTGAACACTTTACCGCCGATGACCAGTGCTAAGTGCCTGTCCTTCTCCACTTACCATGGTGTTATTGGTGTATATATGATTGCCATATTTAGTTTACATGTAAGTCCCTTGTAAAGGGTATACCATATACGCAGGGCCTGTAACCTAAATTCTAAATGGCCCTACAGGACTGATTGTGCCACCCACACAAATATTCTTTCACACATGTCCCATGCCTGTCATTGCAAGGCCTGTGTGTGCAGTTTACTGCTACTTTGGCTTGGTATTTAAAACTACTGACCAAGTGTTAAACTCCCCTTTTATTTCACCTAAGACACCCCTAAGGTAGGCTTTATGTAGCTCAAAGTGGAGGGTGATGTATAAGTAAAAGATAGGACATGTACTTTGAGGTTTTACATTTCCTAGTAATGGCAAACAACGAAATCTGTTTTTTACTACTGGGACGCCCACTCCTCTCATAGGCTAATATTGTGAATTCCTTAAATCACTTTTAAGCTATATGTCCCAATTAGAAATGAGTAGCTGCATCATGTTTGATATCTGTGGAATGGCAACGATAAGTCATCTTTACTAGTAATGATAGGATTTAACATTACTGTTTTAGAAATTACACTTTAGAAAATGGATACATTGTTCTGCTCTTACTGCTCTGGGTGCCTTGCAGCTTGTCTCCCACATAAGTCCGGGGTGGGTGACAGTTACACTTTGTGCATTCCCTCCAGACAAGACAGCCACAACCACAGGAAGGGTGGGTGTCCTGTATCCCACACAAAGGGTTGATTACCCCCTACTGATAGTCAGGAGCCAGGACTGGGAGGAAAGGAGAAGATGTGCACTTCAAGGGGCTGTTTTAAAGTCACCCCCACTTCAAAGGCTCAACTGGGTATAATTTCTGTGGTTCTGACCCTATTGAGACGGTATACTACTTGACCTGTGGAGAACTTTGTCAGGAGTAACGACTGCTGCGCAACATGGATTGCCATGCTGCTTGACTGCTGCTCTGTAAGAACTGCTTTTCTGCTTTGCTGTGCTGCCCTTCTGCCTGCTGATCTCTGCCCTGTACGGACAAGGACTGGACGCATCCCATTTTAACCAAGAGTAATACCAAGAGCTTGCTGGCTTGCCCCCTGTTCTGAAGTCGCAGGGTCATCAAAGACCTACTGCAGCTCTGAAACAGCACCTGGACTCTAGCATCTGGGAAGTGGTGCCAATCCAGTTTTGGGCCCTTGAAAGTGAAAATTCGACACAATGATAGCTTTGCGCCAATCTGATCCGGCCCATTGCCCTTTGCTGCCGACACCAGAGCTAATAGACGCTAACACTTTGATGGACTGCACTGCTTAACGACGATGGACAGTGTAGCTTAACGATGCCTACATCGTAACGCGATTCGTCAATGAAGCCTTCATCATCTGTGCAGATTTAAACCTGCGCTTCCCCCATTCTAGATACCTTTTCCGCGGGAACTGCAGGCGTCCTGTAACTGGCCTCCCCTCCATTGTAGCCACCCTGAACTTTGGATTTACCACGGTCCAGCGTGACCTCAAGTAACCCCTAAGCGATATTTGCTTCTAAATACATCATTTTGATTTGATCTTTAAAAGTTCATAACTCCGTCTTTACTTATTGAATGTTTGTAGTTTTGGTCTTGATGTACTCATAAAAAAATTAACTCTAATTTTCTCATAAAGCAAGGAGGCATGCTTGCACAGAAATGAGTATACCCAATTAGTTCCAAAGAGCAAACATCTGTGGGGTGTTTCAAGGAGAGAAGGTAGCCACCAATCTTTTGTTACAGGAGATGCCCCTCCTTACATCAGACTGCACAGGCCTGGGCACCAAAAATTCAAAGAAAGTCCATTTTCAGGGAGATCGTCAGTACTCAATGTTCCTTTCTTCCATTCATCAAAGGTCTTGGCAGATTTAACTGGTAAACAAGCAGCCAAGTAGCCAATATGTGTTTTGTCTTGTGGTTACAGACACCAGTGACTTCCTTAGGGCTATAAGCAAACAGAACAAACCATCCCAAATCAACTCATTACACGTTAAACATAGGCACCCATTACCAAATCCTCTGTGTTAATGTAATGTTGTGTCAAACAATCTGAATACATTGTATGTTGTAACACATGACAAAGTTTAATAGTTTAATAGTGTACCCTTACGCCAAAGCAAATCTCATGCATAATAACGTAAGAAATGGAAAAGCAGTAATGCATGACAAAAAACCCCAAATCAGCAGATAACCACCTTGTGTCCTATATCCAGCAGATAAATTAGGAAAAATATATCCGTACTGGCCAAAGTGTATCATGGGGTATCAAGATTAGTAAACACCACGAGGTACCTGTGCAAAGCCCTTGACTTTCATAGTGCTACTGCATACTACATTCCCTATTAAGTCTTACCTAAGACTCCCTAAATGTATTAACTATGCTTTGCAGTCTTTAAACCAGCTACTTCAATCTCTCATTACCTTTATGTTTCTCTTCCACCACGTACAGTACTTTCCTGCCTTTTGGGTAGTCTTGCACTAGAGAAATACTACATATATACATACATACATACATACATACTACCATGCTATTATCCAGCATTGCCCTGCCAGTTACCCACCACTGCATGCCACTCCTACAATGGGTGACAACACATCCAATTTGCATAATGGAGAGATGCAAAGTCAAAAGTGGACTAATGAGTTTATGCAAATATAGCTATGCCTATACCCAAGTCTATAAAAGGGCAAGTGCCTCTGAACCACGTGTGATGACCACTACATCAGTGTACATAAGTCATAATTTGCTACTGTATTGTTAATTAAAGATAGGATGTTGTGAATCCAAGTGTATGGGACTTTAAATGTTTTCAGCTGCTGTCAGTAAACTGACTGAGTTAGCAGTCCATACATGAACCTATGTAAAACAAATAGAATTACACGCTATACAGGAGAAAAAGACAAAAAAGCTGTCATAGAAATGGACTGTGTATATTTCAAGAATTATAGAAAACATGCCTGTGTTTGTTTTTCATGGGTTAAAAGAGGAAGGATGGCACTAATCGGGTTAAATCTATGAGGGCTAGCTCTTATTCCTAGCTTCTGAAAGGCAACCTATACGATCCAAGTGTCTCTGGATAATTACAAAACATGACTCATTATTGATAAGGGTACTTTTAGATCCATGTGTCACCGAAAATATTATGGATCTTGAAAGTACTTTGGCATGGACACCATAGAGGTTTTAAAAACATATACTTGATGGTGTAATCTAACTCAAGGTCCTAATTCTATGTCATGTTATGTTATATTGATTTATATAGCTCACTAATTACCGAAGAGGGTATTCAAGCACTTGGGCAGGTGTGTGGGCCCCAAAGAGCTTATATGAAGAGCCAGGCCTTCAGCTTCTTGCAGAACTCAAGAAGTGAGGAGGTTGCTTTGATGTGTAGGGGATGGTTGTTCCATGTCTTGCGTGCAATGTAGGAGAATGAGAAAAACTCCAATTTTGCTTCTGTGGATGCAGGGAATGTGTGTGATTGACTGTGAGGCAGAGCGTAGGTGTCTGGTGGGTTGGTGAAAATGTATGCAGCTGTTCAGGTATCCTGGCCTGTGTTTTGTAGAGCTTTGCATGTGTGTGCGAAAAGATGGAATTGGCTGCACTTGTAAATCCGGACCCAGTGAAAAAAAATTTTAAGTCCTCATATCACCTCCGATAAGTTCTAACAGAGATTCTAGCACCCATCATGCTCAGTATGGGGCTCAACCTGAAACATGTTCGCTGGGCTGTGTCAACTGGTCTTGACCTCCCCTCACTACTGACTTGAGAGAGTGTAATCATTGGACGTGATGCTACCCATCCTATCTTCAACTGGTCCCAGAAGGTGTGGCGACCCATTTACTTCTACCAGGAGGGAAATGGTAAGATCAGACTACCAAAGTTTGGGAAGAGACTGAGACAACATAGATCTGTTCCACTCTTGTCTCACGTCTTGCACTTTCAATGCCAGGCCCTATTTGCTTTTCTAACAGCCTTCCTAATTTCAATTGCATCTGTTGAAAGGGATGCAAGGTATGATAAGATTATCATTCGCTCTTTCATCCAGTAGATGTGTGCCCATCCAAGGGCTCCCTTTTTATTATTAACGTGAAGTGAGGAGATATTTCTTCAGTTAATACTCTTGATTAGAAAGTATGTATTAATTGTCTGGTATGTTGTGTATTTCCCTATGCTTTAAGAAGACTAACACCGTTTTAACAATCTATAATTCTGTCTTGAACTCATTTTATCATACATTCTAAATTGACAATATTTGCCTTTAATGTTCACTTTTGATATAGTTAGTAAATTGAAAACCTGCATCACCTACCTCAGATTAAAGAAAAAAAAGAAAAAAATATATATGCTTCATTTTGTTTTTAACATTTTATAAAATTAACCTTTTATAGATATACACTACATTAATGTAGTATGATGTTTGTAAAAGTAAGTCAAATTAAAATTAAACCTTAGCCATATTCCTCATTCCAAATATGTATATTGCATATACATGTACATTCACAGAAGAAAATCTTTGTTAAGGATCAGTTAAGATTTACTTCAACTCTTGGATGACCTTATTAAACAAAGTTCATGTGCTGTATCATCTATCTTCACACCTAAGAAGCATATAAAAGCCCCAACTAGGACATCCACGTAATGTTAGCACATACTCACCATATAATCCTTCTCCTCTTGACCTCACACATGACATCTTCGATGATATAATATACTGCATAACCGCTGGCATCTGAGGTGACATCACACATCTTATTGACATTATTGATAACATCATTTACAATGCTCTGAAGATATGGGAGCTAATAAAACATGGGCTAAATACTACTGAGTAAATAGGGCATCGAAAAAGCCCTCCCTTATTCCACTGCTACAATCATGAGCAAGCCTCTGTTCAAGTTCCAATCAGAAAGGAAAAGTGATGTATGAACACATTTTGTCTCCTCATTGTTGATCTGGCTCACGGGAGTTTGTGAAAAATATGATCACTAACTCACTCTACATATACATGGGAGACAAACAGAAATATGTTGTTGCTTTGTTCAGTCGCATCTTGTAATGCTAAACAAACAGCAAACTGCTATCAGTTGTTTAAACTCCTCACTGAAAAAGGTATGCAAGTAATTCACTTACTGGATGGCTGGATGATCCACGTTCTCCTCTTTGCACAGTTGTGCTGCCTGCTTAGGAAACTTAATTATATGCACAATATTTACCAATTGCAAAAACTGAAGAGCTACTCTGCATTGTGCAAATTTGTAAAAGTAGTAATAAAATTGGTTTCTAAAAACCTCATAATAGTTACGTAAACAAAGTAAAATCTACACTAATTTGATCAGAGATACCATCACACGGATACACTCGAACTTCCAAAATGCGTTAGAGTGAAGCATAGAAGATGACAACTCGGGCGTGGCTTAGCACCCGGTGAGGACGGAGGCATTCATGTGAGAGCTCGGCGGACACTGGGGCGAGCCAGCAGGTAACGGACTCCCCTTTCTTCGGAGACACCCGCATATCCTTCCGAAAGGGACCAGGAATGCTCCGGGAACCGTTTGGACGCCCTAGGTGACCGTCTTCTGTATTTCCGATGCTTTTTCTTTTGCTTACGGCGTCATGACGGCCGCGGCCGCCATTTTGTCTATCTGAGGCGCGTTTATCGAGCGGTGCTCCTCCTCATCGGACAACGTTTGCTTGGGCATGTTTTCCTCATCCTTTAATAAGGTTGGCCAGATGTTCATTATTTGCTGCCTCCATTGACTGTACTGCCGCGACTGCTTTTCTAATGGAAGTTTCCTGTTCTGCTGTGTGTTACTTCGCTATTCCTCATCTCAGCGGCCATTTTGTACTTTGTATTCCTATAGGAGGGCTTTATAGCTTGACCAGTTGGACATATCCCTGCGTCGACATATGGCTATTTGCTGCTCTTTATCAATACTTTTATGACTTTCACCCTACATCCTCATGCCATAGCAAGGCTCACCCTTATCATTTCAGGGGGTTTTTCTCTGGATTTTTCTAACATTCCCCCCATGTGCTCCTGCAGACTTCCCTGTCCTTCCTCTTACTTGCTGTTCTTCCCATGGATGCAGCGTTCCAGGTGTTAGCCTTTTTCTCCGGACGGCATCATCATCTTATGGATAGGGGTGCAACAGGTCGTGCTCCTAAGACTCCACGACGCACCTTCATTAAAAACTCAAAAGTATTTTCTGCGCTGGCTCATTTGGAAGCCTCTCAGGCGTCTGTTGACCACATGTTGCAGTCCAGTGTGGAACATCTTGTACAATCCTCAGGGAAGGTCACAACGAAACGACTCAAAAAGGATCCTCCGTCACCGTCGGGCTCCTCCTCAGCTGTAGCCATGGAGTTGTTGTTGGAGGAGATACAGGCCCTTCGTCCTTTTATGGAAGAAACCAATACCAAGTTACAGGTTTTAACTGATAATTGGTCGCAGATGGATGCAAGAGTCACGACGGTGGAGCGCAGTGTTTCTTCTCTCCAGGAGTCATCCTCCAAGGTTATGCATATGCAGTCACAGATTTCCTCTCTCCAGAAGCAGGTTGAGGAGCTTGAAAACCGCAATCGGCGCAACAACCTACCCATTTACGGCCTGGCGGAGAATTGTGAGGGGAGTGACCCTATTGCATTCTTCAAATCCTTCCTTCCTAAGCTCCTTCATTTACCAGAAGGCACTGAGCTTAACATTCAGCGGGCCCATAGGCTTGGTCGCGTCTCTTCATCTGCTTCCACCTCTTCCAGGCCAAGAGGTGTCATCATGTATTTCTTGGAATATACTGACCTCCTTAAAGTCCTTTCAGAAGCCATGGCTTCTCCTCGCCTTACATGCTCAGGATCTACCTTGTTTTTCGCACAGGATTATGCTAAAGCTACAGCCAACCGTCATAAAGCTTTCTTGGATATGGGGCCAGAACTTCGTTCAATTGGCGCCAGATATGGCCTTTTCCATCCTTGCCTCTTCAGAGTTACTCATGACAACAAGACGACGACCTATGATGATCCTGTTCGCCTTCGGAGCTTTCTTAATTCTTGTCAAACGGCTGACATGGACTCTTCCAGCTCCTCCTCTGCTTTTCCTCCATGACCTTCCTAAGTTGCTATGGTTCTTTATTTAGCTCATTCAGTTCATGCTGATTTTGTCATGCTTGCCATACTAGTTTTACCCTTCTATAAATTCCCGTGTTTATTGTTCCCTTATATTTATATAACCTGCTCATTCATATATTACCCCTGTTTGGTACTATTTTTTTGCTGTTTCGTCTCCTGATGTTTTTCTTTCCTCATGTTTTTACAGAATCCACGTTCCGTTGCACGATGTTCTCCCCGGCTTGACGGTCCGCTCACACTGGATGTCTTGCCTTCTCCAGTTGCTCTACCCCCCCAGTTTCTCGTTTGTTCTCCTTCCTGATTATCCCCCCTTGGCTTCATCCCTCGTAAGTACGTTCTCCTTACTTCCTTCAATGTTTGCCTTCTCCTTCTTTTCCCTATTCCTGCTTTTTTCCCAATTTCAATTTTGTTCACAGGTGTCACCTTTTCCTTACTTTCATCAATCTTTCTGCTCTTTCCTTCTCTGTGTCTCCTTACTTGTCACTTGCATTTTTCTCTTTTGTCTACCTATTCGGATGAATCTTCTTATCGTTTCTTTGACCTATACTTTTTTTCTCTGCTCACATCCTTCTTATCCCTTTCTCCTTTTTTTTTTTTCTATGATCTTCTGTTCATTGGTTTACACTTGTTATGGACTTTGATCTTTTCTCTTTCAGATCACCTCTCTTTTATCTCTTTCATACTTTTGTTCTGTCTTTCGTTATCTGACTCACAATTCCTTTTTTCTATTCTTCTCTCTTTTGTCATTTTCAATTTCCTCCTTTCTCTAGATCGTTTTTCTTCCTCTTGCTTGTTTTCTCTTCTGGGCTCTTTTTTTGACGTTCCCTCTTTTGCTAATCTTAATCTATCTTTTATATTATATCATTGAAAATAGTTACATGGAATGTTAAGGGCATTAACTCTCCAATCAAAAGACAGAGAATTTTGTCTCACCTAGCTCGTTTAAATGTTGATGTTGCGTTTTTGCAAGAAACTCATTTGTCTGATATAGAATCTGCTAAACTCAAAAGAGGCTGGGTGGGGGAAGCTTATTATTCCCAAGGAGATGGTAAGAGAAATGGAGTGGCTATTTTATGTCGCAAAACCTTATCACACTCTTTGCTCGCTCAGGAGTCAGACGCTGAAGGTCGTTGGACGCATGTTAAATTGTCTCTTAAGGTCTTAAGGGTGTTCCAATTTCCTTTCTTAATGTCTACGCCCCCACCAGTGGTGATCCTGCTTTCTGGCATACGCTCTCCCATCATATCACCAGATTTGTGAATGATAACTTCATCCTGGTGGGGGATTGTAATCAGCCCCTTGATCCCTTTCTTGATAGAAATTCTAAAGCCTACTATGTCCCAAACAAGTCCCATAAACTTTTTTCCCAAGCCATTTCCCAACATAAACTCATTGATGCCTGGCGTTTATGTAATCCGTAGGCACGAGAAATTACTTTTTATTCTCCATGCCATCACTCCCAATCCTGGATTTATTATAGTTTTGTTACTCATAACATTGCCCTGATTCTTACCCATGCCGAAATTGGCCCGATTTTACTCTCGGATCATGCCCCTACTTTAGTTCAAATTGACATCATTCCTAAACCCGTTGGACCCAAGAGATGGCACTTCAATAATACCCTTCTCTTGGATCCCAAGTTTGCTGCCTCCTTTACTGAATTTTCGGATGAGTATTTTTTGCTTAATGATACTCCTTCTCTCCCAAAGCATACCATTTGGGATGCTTTCAATGCTGCGGCGAGAGATTTTATAATTGGATATGTGGCAAAGAAACAGAAAACTGCTCGCAAATTTACTGCTGCTCTTCTCCACGATATTAAGAAATTGGAGCACTCTTATTTTACCTCTCACTTGCAAGACAGTTTAACAGCCCTGGTTAATGCCAAAATGAAATTTAACAAAAAGTCTACAGAAGATGCTTCCTTATATTTATTGAAATCAAGTGCAAAGTTTTATGGAGGTAAAAATAAGGCTGGGAAAGTTTTAGCAAACTATCTGAAAGTAAAACATAACAAATTGAATATTGAATCTATTTATGACACACACTCTGTTCTTAAACATAAAGATGCGGATATTCTCACTGAATTCTATGTTTTTTATAACAACCTGTATTCTTCCGAATTCAACCCTCTTCTCAGTCTCTAGACCATTTTTTCTCCAATATACACAAACCTGCTCACTTCCCTCTTGACCTTTCTCACTTAGAGCTCAATATCTCTCAACTAGAATTACTCACAGCACTCCAAAATCTCAAAAAAGATAAAGCCCCTGGACCGGATGGTTTTACCGTTGAATTTTTCCTTCATTTTTCGAAGCTTCTCATCCCAAAACTACACTCCCTCATTGATACATTTCTCGCTTTAGGTGCCACCTCAGGTTCTTTTTCTGATGCACACATTTGTTTGATACCTAAGGAAGGGAAAGATGCTCAAAGTTGCAAAAATTATAGACCAATTTCTTTGGTCACTATTGACTATAAAATATTTGCTAAATCTCTTGCAGCACGTCTTGACCTTCTCCTCCCAGACCTCCTGGGGGAAGAACAACCAGGTTTCGTCAAGGGTCTATTTATCACTGACAACACCAGGCTTTTATTTAATGTTTTATCCAAATCACATCATGCACCCCATTCCCTCGCAGCGATTGCCCTAGATGCTGAGAAAGCATTTGATAGGGTTGAATGGATTTATCTTTTCCATACCCTTAAGTGGTTCGGCTTTGGTTCCAAATTCATTTCTTTGATTTCCTTACTATATTCTAATCCCCGTGCAGCGGTTTGTGTTAATGGCCAAGTTTCCGATACAAAAGGGGATGATGGACGGAGCGTTTGAGCAAATCAAACACTCACCCCCAGTCAACTGATCTGGGTTTTATCCATCACCATTCTTTAGCTCACTCGGCCACCCCAGTTCAGACATGGCTATATGCAAATCAGTCTGACCCTGTGCCTCATGGGAACAGTACAGCCCGAACTGCCAAGCCATGTCTTCCCTGGACCAGAAACAAGCATCCTGGGACCGGTTTCGGATTCATAATCCTCATCAGCCAGGCTATCTTGAATCCAGTGGCCAAGTGAGCAAGGGACTCACGTCTGAGCATACCCTGCCACACTTAGGGTGAACAAAGCGATACAAAAGGGGATGATGGACGGAGCGTTTGAGCAAATCAAACACTCACCCCCAGTCAACTGATCTGGGTTTTATCCATCACCATTCTTTAGCTCACTCGGCCACCCAAGTTCAGACATGGCTATATGCAAATCAGTCTGACCCTGTGCCTCATGGGAACAGTACAGTCCGAACTGCCAAGCCATGTCTTCCCTGGACCGGAAACAAGCATCCTGGGACCGGTTTCGGATTCATAATCCTCATCAGCCAGGCTATCTTGAATCCAGTGGCCAAGTGAGCAAGGGACTCACGTCTGAGCATACCCTGCCACACTTAGGGCGAACAAAGCGATACAAAAGGGGATGATGGACGGAGCGTTTGAGCAAATCAAACACTCACCCCCAGTCAACTGATCTGGGTTTTATCCATCACCATTCTTTAGCTCACTCGGCCACCCCAGTTCAGACATGGCTATATGCAAATCAGTCTGACCCTGTGCCTCATGGGAACAGTACAGCCCGAACTGCCAAGCCATGTCATGCCAATATTTACTAAATCTCTTGCAGCACGTCTTGACCCTCTCCTCCCAGACCTCCTGGGGGAAGAACAATCAGGTTTCGTCAAGGGTCTATTTATCACTGACAACACCAGGCTTTTATTTAATGTTTTATCCAAATCTCATCATGCACCCCATTCCCTCGCAGCGATTGCCCTAGATGCTGAGAAAGCATTTGATAGGGTTGAATGGATTTATCTTTTCCATACCCTTAAGTGGTTCGGCTTTGGTTCCAAATTCATTTCTTTGATTTCCTTACTATATTCTAATCCCCGTGCAGCGGTTTGTGTTAATGGCCAAGTTTCCTCCTTTTTTAATTTGGGGAGAGGTGTTCGTCAAGGTTGTCCCCTATCTCCTTTTCTCTTTAATTTGGCCTTAGAACCCTTTTTTATCTAAACTCCGTCAAAATCCTGACATTCATGGATTTCAAATATCAGACTCCCAAGTTAAGCTGGCAGCTTATGCGAACGATGTCTTACTTTTCATCTCCAATCCCACTGAATCTATTCCTGCCTTTCTTGCTGAAGTGAGAGATTATTCCCGAATATCTGGTTACAAACTCAATAATGACAAGTGTGAGATCCTACCCTTGACGAAATTCACATTTAAGCCCGATTTTAGTGCCTCCAATTTTACCTGGAATTCCTCACATATTAAATATCTTGGTTTGCATGTTACCCCTTCTATCTCAGACACGGTTTCCCTTTGTTTGACTAAATGTACTCAAAAATTGTTGGACTTAACGTCCAGATGGCACCCTCTTTACTTATCTTGGTGGGGTCGTCTCGACACTATTAAAATGATGTTGTCTCCTATAGTCCTCTATACTATATCTAACATTCCAGTGTCCATTCCTTCTAAATTTTTCAAAAAGATTAACTCAATTTTATTGTCTTTTCTTTGGAATAACAAAAAATCTAGAATGTCCCTTAGTCGACTGATTTGCCCCAAATCAGAAGGCGGGGTCAATTTTCCAGATTTCCCAGTTTACCATAAAGCGTTTTTGTTACGACAAGCCTCCTTTTGGTTACAGGACCCCATCTCTCCCTGCCCTTTATGGGCTAAATTTGAATGCCTCCTTCTTTCTCCCTTTTCTTTTGCTGAGTATCTTTCTTTCTCACGTAAACCCTCTTCTACTCCTAACCCCATTCATAAATTTACCACTAAATTGCTCTTATCTTCCTCTCCCGCCTCTCCTTCGACTGTTGCTGATTTCCTGTCCTCTACTATTTGGCATAATACCTCCCTACTCATCCGTAACAAGCCCTTCTATTGGAAGGCATGGCGCCGAAGAGGGCTGATATGGATTTCCCAAATATTTTCACAATCTTCTTTCATATCCTTTACTACTCTTTGTTGCCTTTATGATCTACCTACTTCTTTCTCCCGTAATTATCTCTTGCTTAAGGAAGCTGTACTGACAACTTACACTCGCCTTTCTCAGACACACTCCTCTCCTGTCTCCCCCACCCCTACCTCGTTACTCCATTCCTTTTTACGCACCACTCCCAAAGTTTCCTCCATTTACAAGCATCTTCATACCAGTAACTCCATTAGACCCAAATCTAAAGTGGAGGAGTGTTGGGAACACGATTTCACCACATCCTGGTCAGTTTCTTTATGGGACAAGATATGGATTAAGATCCGCAAATCCTCGAGAGCGGTGACCTTGACACAGACCTTGTTCTTCATTTACAATAGGCTTCTTTTTACCCCCTTTGACCTTCACAAGGGCTTTCCAGACACTCCCCACATATGCTGGTCTTGCTCTTCCCCACAAGAAAATCTGTTTCATATGCTGTTCCTCTGTAAATCTGTCCATGACTTTTGGTTGCAAGTATGGGCTCAAATCAATGTAATTTTTCACACTTGTATTCCTTTTTCTTACACTAAATTTTTTCTAGGAAGTCTTTCCCCTTGCTGGGATGATGTTGAATTCAACCTTCAGATTATTGATTTATTGTTAGCTGTTGCATTTCAACAGATTACAGCCAATTGGAAGAACTTTTCTAATATCTCCTTTAAAGCGTGGTGGTATAACGTCTGCCACAACCACAGACTAGACACTGCTTTTGTTTTTCCAGCTCACATGGCCGCAAAACGCATGGACTTATGGCTTCCTGTCACGCTTTATCTTGATGTTTGTGCTAAACGCTTGTTTCACCCGTTGCCCTCGCAGCAAGAAGTCTTCAAACCCCCTTAAAATGCTCCTTACATTCCTTCTTTTCTTTGTTTTACCATTTTTATGCTCCTTCGTTGTACATTCATATTTGTATAAATAATGTTTTCTCCTTTCTTTAGCTCTATTGCCCAGATTTTCTTTTTATTATAGTTTATAACTATATTGTTCTCATTGCCTACCAATGTTTTCAGGATTTTATACTCTTTTTGTATTTTGTATTGACACCTTGTTTTCCTTTTTGTATTAAATAAAAATGTTCTTGAACTTAAAGAAGATGACAACTCGTTCCAGCTCTAAACCGCAGGAACAGAGCACTTTCCCAGCTGCCACATGCAAAAGTCAGGTACCTTTACGCCATTTCAAGACTTTAAAGTTACAAATAACTTCACTGTTGGTTTGGTCAGATCAACATAACCTCAAAAGTTGCCTTAATCCAGAAATATGCACTTAATATGCAGCGTCCTCCTTACTTACAGATGATCGGTTTTCAAAGGGAAAGCCGTCCCAGCCCATCTGAGTTCTGCTTAACATAAAGCGAACCAATATATTGTTATTCCTCTGTCGCAAAAAAACCAGCCCATAATTATAGCCCTATTTAGGGCAGTCTAGGAGTTATTAAAGATGAAAAGCAACTAAAATAAGGGGGCTATATTTACATGATTTTCTATGTATGCTAAACTAAGTTCTTGCGGCAAATAAATTACAATATGGAATGGGAGAGAGAGAGGTGGCATCTACATAAACGGGGTTCTTCCACCTGCAAAGCTGGAAAAGTGGACATATCCCTATGTACTCTCTCAATAAGTCACAGTGGGTATACACATTGGGCCTGATAATGATGCGGTTCGGACCTCAACTGATGGCTTGTTGGTTGCGGTCCGAACCACAGCTACTGCTGTGGTCTGACCGATGCATTACATGCGTGAGGTCAGAGGCAGCAGTCGGAGGGACCGACTGACACACTCCGACTGGCTCATGGAACCGTCAGTTAGTCAGAAAGGCCATATAATCTGCTAAGGATGGCGTTTCCGCCATTGGGATAATGATGTTGGTTTACGACAGCCTTTCCGTGTGGGCTTTTCCAAAATGGAAATGCTGTTGGAAAGCAACACTGGGGGCCTATAGCAGGGCCCCCATCCCCTCTGATCCTGGCATCTGTGCTTGCATCCCTGCACCTTATGGCAGGCACTGTGAGGTGCTCCAACACAGTGCAGGGGTGTTCACAAACTCTCATTTCTTAAGCGCTTTCCGCCAACTGCACAAGTTCCCATTAAGAATTGGGAGTTTGTGATCCCACCACGTGTGGTCCCTTCAAAATAATGCGGTCAGAACAGCTGACCTGAGGTCCGTCGGTTTCCAATCTGCAGCGATGTCGGACTGACATCGTAGTCAGGTCCCTTTTGTTGTCATAAATTTCCAAAATAGGTATGATTGACTTGTTTCCCAAGGATCGAGGAAGATTTAAATGGCACATGTGGGTTAGCAACATTTTAAACAATGAACAGGGATATAAGGAGCCAAAGATGTAGAGGAAGCAAAAAATATCCCCAAATATAGGAAGTTAGGTACATTTACAAGGTTCTTGTTGTATATATTGAGGGTGCATAATTTAGTACATTTAGGGCCACATGCATTAGTACAGTTTTTTTTTTTTAACTATTTAATAAATCCAGATCAGACATAAATCGTGAGAAGGCTTTAACTAAGCACCGCAGAGAAATTGGAGGTATGGGCTAACAAAGGAGCATCGTCCACGTACAGGAGTGTGAACAAAATCAACAGGAGGTACATCTTTGCAAGGAACTGTGAAATAGTGATTGAGTTTATTGATATGCAAAATAAACAGAAGGGGTTCAAGGACTCAGCCTTGACGCGACACCCTGTTAAAGTTGAAATGCGTCAGAAAGCTCCCAGTTGAGTCCAAATCTGACCCTCGGGGATATGTCTTGGTGTAAAACAGATAGAAAATAGTGTTGCTAGTTAAACTGCTGTGCCATTACGAGTTTGTATCTGTACTGTTCACAATCTCTTTTTTGTAGCATAGAAATATGAGTTATACCATAATGAGATGGTATAAATGCCACAAATGTGCAATATTCTCGGATATGGTGCTGTTGCTTTGTCACTGTCTTTTTAGTTTCATGCACTTTTATATGTCACTGATAGATTGTTAGAAAGGTAGTCCTTGTTAGGCAAAATTCCAAAAAGTTCGTAATTACGCCAAATCATGTAATTAAGCACTATTTGCGTTAAAAATTTACAGCAAAATTCACTGCAATTTGCTGCAATTTGCTGGAAATATTAAGACAAATACACAGGAGCAAGAAACCTGAACGGTTGTTCGTGGTGTTTCCTCTTGCTAAACATTGTTGTGTAGGTGTATTTCATGATAAAATATAGCTCCAAATGTTGGATATGTATTTTGCATAATTACGGGCAATTTCATGTAATAGTGTGTAATTACACAAAGCAAATTAAGCAAAGGTAGGACCATTACTTGTGCATTTGATGTAGGAATCAGTGATTGGTGCAGAGGTGGTGGTAGCTTCGGTCAACCTACAGAAGTGTTCCCCCTCTAATTTACATCTCCCCTGAGCCTAAGAGGAGTTGATCCCACCAAGGGCCCCTGTACAGTATCGTGCAAGTGGCCTTTTGAAGGGTCAGTGCAGCCCAGTACCTCAAATTACTCTTTACCCTTCATCATCCTGCTACTTAGCTATGTTCCAAACGCCCCAAAGAGATACGATGGGAACCCTTCTTGATGCCCTGAGCTCTGTTGATTTGCTGTATGACCCTTTGGGCATCTCCGATCCATTGTATTTGCCCCTTCAATGTTGACTTAGGCAATAGCTGTCGTTGTAGTGATCCTCATGTAATGTTGGCCACTGACAGGGCACACAGATTTAACACAGATGAAACATCTGTGACTATAAGGCGTTTGTCATCTAGTTCAAAAGAGAGGTCAAATGGACATGTGCACCTGTATCTGATGCCATTATCTTGAAGTTTCTTGGTGAATGTTCTTAATCCCAGGACCTTTAGGCCTCCCAGGTTCTGGCTTCTCATGAACTTTTTCAAGTTCCTCCAACTTGTCAAGTGCCCCCTTTAGCCCCTTTAGTTACACACCCAGGGTGTCTCCTCTGGTTGCAATGGTGACCTGGCCTGGTTACTGTCAGTCCATCCTGATTTCTGTGTCAAGAACTCTCTGGCCCACTGAGTCAGCATCCAAGTGGAAGTGCCTAGGTCGAAGCGCAAATATGAAAGGCCGTTGTCGAAGTCCTGTCTAAGTTCCTTGTGAAGATCACCCTTGAAGGTGCATAGACTCAACAGAAGGTCTGATCTAGTCAGAGACATGGTAGTCTTAGTTTGGAGAGATGGGGCACGCTCTGAATTGTTAGAGGTTGATAGCTTGGCATGGACTTTTCAAGGTAGGTTAGGAGGCATTAGTGTCCACTGGTATCTTTATAAATAAGGTGTATAGTAGTTGGTTAGTGTAAATTAGAATTTAAAGAGCCTCTTTATCATTGGGTATGACTTCACAATAGTGATCTTGTTCAGCAGTAGTTGGGCCTTCAAAAAGAGAGAAATCTGCCAAAATCTGGATTCAGTTTGAAGAGGTGGGAAACGCCTGTCTCTAGCTCTCTCCTCGTAGGTATTAGAGGATACTCCGATTCTGGCAAATACTAAGCAGTGTATCTTTGAGCAAGGCGCTAAATAGTAGATCTGTTAATGAAGTCTGTTTTGACTTCAGTGAAGTCAAAAGATTATCTGATGCTGACACCCTAGCAAACACCAATGGGGCTGAAGGAGGCAAGAATATACACTGGTGATTAGACTGAGGACATATTTACCAGAATCGAACAGCAGATGGAAAATTCACCTCCTTTTGCAGCAGATGTGAGTTTGATGAAGCAGTAGAGGAATGCTGATTCTCATCGGGAATTCCTGTGTCTCTTTCTTTCCTTGTTTGAAGAAGAAAAATATTGTTTCCACTTGTGTTTTCGATAGTTATAGTCTCAAGATCGGTTCCAGGCATGTCTTGGATTGGACTATTTTGGTATTCTCCTTTAGTGAGCAGAGTGTCAGTTTCGCCTTCCTCTGCCTCTGTTGAATGACTTTGAGCTATATAACTGCAATATTATATATGTTATGTTTTGGTATTTGTTTAGCAACCAACTCATCCTGTAGGGTATCCTAGTGCCAAAGTAGCTGTTTCGATCGAGCTAGGCTCAGGCCGGCAAACAGCCAGGCCTTAAGTTTCTTGTGGAATTCAAGAACTGAAGGGATGGCTCTGATGTGAAGAACAGGTTGTTTCAGGCTTCAGAACTGAGCTACTATAAGGCACTATTGCCAGATCTGGTACCGCCCATGCTGGGGGTGTTGTGCTAGTAAGAGTCTATCTGAGAGGAGCTGTCTTGTTGCTTTGTAGATGTTTAAGTGGTTGTTGTTGACAAATGTGGGGCTAATGTTATGTAAGGCTGTGTTTGTGTGTGTGTGTTCAGAGTAGAAGAATGCTCGTTTGTGGATTGGGAGCCAGTTGAGCGCTTTGAGGTGTGGTGTGATTTGAGTGCTGCGTGAGAGGCTGATGGCTAGCCTGGCCACTGAGTTCTGCTTTGTCTGGGGTCTTCTCATCAGTTGAGCGTTGATTCTAGCGTAAAATGTGTTGAGTTGTCCAGCTTGTTGCTGAGGTGACCTTTCTACGAGTTTTGGCTGGGAGCCATTTGAAGATCTTCATGAGCATTTTGACTGGGTGGAAGCAGGAGAAGGAAACTACAGTCACTTGGCTGGTCATGGTAAGTTGGTTATCAATTATTATTCTGAAGTTCTATGCATGGGCTGCCAGGAGGAGTGTGGGTCTGAGTTCGACAGGCCACTAAGTGGAGTTCCAGAACAAGGTGTCTTTGCCAAAAATTACTATTTCCGTCTTGCCTGTGTTGAGCTCGATGCAGTTGGTTTTCATCCATCTGGAGATTACAGTCATGCAGGTGGATACATTGGTCCAGGTGTTGGCGTCTTGAAAGAGAGGGAGCATATGAGTTGGCTGTCTTCCACACTGGACATGATGTTGACTCCATGGACACAGATGATACTGGCCAGTGGGATGTCATGTAGGTTTTGAACCGAGTGGGACTGAGTCAGGATCCTTCCTGAACTCCGCAGATGAGGTTGATGGCATTTTAGGTGAAGGACGCAGCTGACTGACTGGCACCTGATGGGAAGGACCAAATCCAAGGAAGGGACCTTGAATGCTGCCTTCATGCAGTAGTTGTATAATGATTGGGTGGGAGATGGTGTTGAAAGCTGTTAAAAGATCTATTAGGATGAGGGCTGCAGTGTTTCCCCTGTCCATTATCATCCAGATGTAATTTCTGGTGCAGGAGAGGGTGGCCTCTGTGCTATGGTTTGGCCTAAATCTAGATTGAGAAGCGTCAAGGAAGTGGTTGTCAGTGAGGTGGGCAGTGATGGAGCGAGCTTCAGAAATATATTTTGTTTTGACTCGCAAAGTTAAACTTCCATAATAAAATAATCATATTAATCAGCATGAAGTGAAATGTATTAACCAACCTAGATTAAAATGCATACATGACATGAGGGACTAATACATGTGCTCTTTGTTTCAAATATATGTTTGTAAGAATAATAAACTAACCTTGCCTATTGTCTTCGTCAGTATTAATTGCGGCTGTTTTATTAATGGCATGTGCTTATTTGTGTGTGCTTATGTTTTGTCTTTTCGTCTTTATGTAGCCCAAGAATCATGTTTGTTACTAAAATGCTTTGGCTAGGTAACATTTATTAACGGGTTAATAATTACCAAAGGATGGTGGGTAACAGAATGAACATTAATTCTTTCATTAATTGATGTCTTGTGTTTGTTTATACATTAGTTTTCGGTTGGGCCTAAGAAAATGGCTGGCAGTGCTACAGGATATGAAACTTGACCAGAGTGAAGCTTTCACTCCTGCGCAGATGAAAGAGCTTTTTGCTGAACAAACAACGTTTAATGCAGAAGTAATTTTGGTCGGGTTGAATGTGTTCTTGGTGTCATTTCCAAGGACAGGATGTGGCAGGGCCTGCCAAGATTAGGATGTAAAGTTTTGTGCTCGGACGAATGTATCTTTCTTGAGGAAGCAAAAAGGATGGAGAAACTAAGAACAATAAGGGCTATGATGAGGCCCCGGACTTGGTCAGGAGAATATGACCTAAAGGTGGACTGACATGGCTCAGCCAATTAGAAGATCGGATTTTCAGAAACAATGTTTGATAAAGATACTTTAGCTAGTCAGAAAAAGGTATAAAAACTGTCCCCTTTGCCAGGAAGGCGCTTCTCGCTTTCCGATTCCTGAAGGGGATTACGTGCTGAAGGACTTCTTGGAGCACGTAAGGATAATAGGTTAAATGACTTTTCCTTTTAGGTAGAGTGAGTTTTAGACAGGGAAATTAGGGCTTAAGTGATGGAAACTGATTATTCTGAAAACGGATTTTTCTTTTTAATCATGCTAATTGATTTTGCTTGAAAATGTCAGTTTAATTTGCTGTTTCTCAAATAAAAACTGCACTTTCTTTAAATAAATAGTTAATAAATAAGATTTTATTGAAACGACAAGCTGGTCTTGTTTATTCATGGTCTTGTTACCATCAGCAGATCCATTTGCCTAAGTGACTTAATTGAATGATAAGAAATGCAAATAACCATGGTAGAATCATTATACTGCAGTTGTATATAAATGTGTATATATTTGTGAATAGATTTTATTAATTAGGTCACATGATTCGGTTGCCCAAAAATATGTTCTGTTAGTTTATGGGCCTTGTGAGGAGTTTATTGAATTATGGTGAATATTATGGAGTTGGGTAAGTGTTGCTGAGACATATTTTCTATAGGGGCGCTGGATCAATTTTCTGATAGCAGAGTTCGGTTGCTATGGTAACTGACATGTTACATGGTAATTACATAGGATCCATGACTAAAACATGTTAAGTTTGTCAAAGTTGTTATATGTTGTCGAAAGGTTTTTTCCAGCAGTGTGAAAATTCCTAGTTGTGCCGGCATATGAGTAGTGTGACAAGTAAAGTTGCACGGTACATTTGTTCTGTTTCAAAATAGTGGTATTGTCATATATCACTAGTGTTGTGGACGTACAGCACAAGTTTAGGGATTTCAGGTGTGCAAGGTAGAATATATAGTGAGGATTGTCTATGAAATCGTAGCTTTCGAGTATAGAGACTTGGAGCCTGTTTTAAAACTCACTGTGAAAAGAGTAGTAGAATTTATCCAAACTTGAGTGAAGGGTAAGGTAACGTCGTTTATTTTACTGGCAAATGTGGATTTCTATGGTTGGTTAAAGTCCTACCAGGGTTTCATGTATGTATGGTTAGGGATACTTTCCGTTTGAAAGTGCGTAAATGATTTTGTAATTCCGTTCGAGTCAAACTTTGAATTGTTATTTTATATACATTCAGAGAGAAACGAGTTCGTTATTACATGCTAGAAGGGTAGAGTAAAAGCTTACTTTATCAACGATTGAATGTTCTGTGAGAATAGCGTCGTCTATTCCACGCAAAGGAATACTTGAATGACTGTAAAAGCTATCACTTTATTTAGCAAAACAGACCAATGGTTTGTTTTTCTGTTGTTATTAATTGAAATTCATTGAAAAGGTTTTCTTAAAATGGCGCTGTGAAAATATTTTGTAAAGGAGGGGTGAGCTCTAGGAGCGAGAGACGGGAAGCTGCAGCGGCAGTATATGTCACAGGGTCCGCGCTGTGATTGGCTAACATACGTCACAGCAAACGCACTGATTGGTTCACGTGACTAAGTCAAGCTGTAAGCTGATTGGCTTATCCTGAAAGCAGCAATCCTATTGGTTGAGCAAGGTGGTGACGTAGCTTAACCTAATTGGCTTGTTAGTGAGTTTCGCGCACGGATTGGCTGGTTTTGTGGAACAACTAGGACACATTTACGATCATTTAGAATTAAGCGGATTTGATTAAAAGCATGAGTTATTACTACAAGTAAGAGGAAAAGAAGCTTACATGGCTTCAGAAATTGAAAAATATATTTACACCTGATAAGAAAATTGAAACGCGAGGTGGAAAGTTACTTCATAAGTACAAAACTATATGGAAGGTGAATATGGTTATCATACTTGCCTTTGGTTTGATAATTGGATAGAATATACCAAAAATGATGGTGTATTAGCATGGCCAGAGGATGGATCATTTAATATGAGGGTTTTGAAAAATTTAAGAGAAAAAATTATGGCTCTTGTGCTGAAGCCTAGACCTACTCAATTTGAAGCTTTGGTTGAATGGGAGGATGAGATGTTTGAACTTGCACAAGAAAATAGTGGTATAACAAGAGGTCCAAAGTTAGATATTAATAGAGAAACTCATGAAGATAGAATGCTTCGATGGAGACAAGCAGATATGTGTGATGGTGTGTACCCAGTAAGAGTGATGGTTACAGAGATACCAGGTCAAAAGAACACCCACAAGAAAAATAATATTGAAGATAGTGAATTAGAAGATCCAGTTTTAGAAGAAATTTATATTACAAATCAGAAACAGATTCCTTTTAAACCAGCTTGTACATGGTCTACCCCGATGGTTTCTCCAGAAAGTACTCCAAGTGCACCACCACTTAATGAAGAATCACCCAGATTATACCCGAATAATACAGAAACTCCCGAAAGAGTAGAAACGAGAACTAATTTTAGTGTATATGGTGAAAATAGAAATTTCCCTGAAACCCCAGTTTTAAGAAATGAAACTTGTAGAAATGTAATGAGATTAGAAAGAAGTAAGGAAATACCAGATACTTCAGAATACTTCCGATCGAAAGAAGAATTAGTACAGCAGTTAACTAAAAGTATGGAAGTAGTAACGGTTCCAATAACGATTGGTCCAGTTCACCCAGTTTTTGGTCAAAGAGAAATTGGACATTCAGCTTTAACTATTCCATTAAATGCAGAAATTCAGAAAGTAGCTGAAAAATGTTATTCAGATTTAACTGAAATGCACCGAGAAAAAACAATGATGCCTGATTAAACTTTTAATCAAAGTCCAACATGTAAAACTCCTGCTGGTGCAGAATCTGATACTGAAACCCCAGAAAAGAGTGTTGATAAAACAGATTCAATGACCCAAAAACTTGATGTTGCAAGATTAACCCCTTCCGTGCGGCTGCGATTCCCCCCATGTGCGGCCGCGGAACGAACAGGGCAGGGCCGTGACGAACCCCAGCCGTCATCCGCACACGAGCACCGTGGAGCGTGACGGCTGGGGTTCGTCACCAGCATGGAAGGGGTTAAAAGCAGATTTGGAAGAATTATTTATTGGCACAATTGGACCTGACAATTTGAAGCATTATCAAGATGATGAATTATTATTTATTTGTAAAAGTGTACAATGGAAAACGAAAAATAAATATGAACAGTTAGAAGAATTAGCTACTGAATTAGAAATTCATTTGAGCAAACAAAAAAGTTTGGGAAAACACTACAGATTAGAATTTACTGAAAAAGACATTGAAAACTTCAATACAATGGGAAGAATTTTGCATATAAAAGATTTGATTTTGTATATAAAAAGATTAGGAAATTTAAGTAAATGGAGAGTGAAATGGACAAAGAAAAGAGAGGAAGAAAGGAGAGAAAGAGGCATAGTAGCAAATCAGTATCCAATGAGGGAAATAGCAAGTGGTGGATATGTGCATGTTCCCTGGTCAAGGCAAGACATCTTATTGTTCACAAATGATTTTCCTCGACTGAGAGAAAAACCAGTGGAATGGTATCGACAGGTGGATAGATTCATAAAAGTCTCAAAAGTTTTGTGGATTGATCTTGATGGATTCTTTGACATTGTTGTCCCGTCAGATCTTTGGACAGAATGTAAAGTTTCTGTAAGTTGGCCAAAAGTAGAACCTGCTTGAGATGCAATAACAGGTTCTCCATCATCAGAAGTTATGGGTCTGTATGATAAAGTAATTTATTGGTTGAAAAACAAGATTCCCCCGAAAGAAGTTGATTGGGTTAAAATAGATTGAACAAATCAGGAGCCAAAAGAATCAGTACATTCATTTTATGAAAGATTACTGCTAGTATTTAAACAATACAGTGGCTTTGAAAAATTAAGTGAAAAAGACATGAGTCACTTCATATACAGATTTGTTTATGGCTTGAGACCTGAAATTGGTGAGATGATTAGAAACGGGATTGTTGGTTGGCAATCGCTTTCAGTTGATGATATTCTGAGGAAAGCAAAATACTGCAGTGATGAGATAGACGCGAAGCAAAAGAAGCTTAATGAAACGACAATGTGGGCACAGGTGAAGGTAGCTGAACAGCAAATTGCAAATTTGGAAAAGAAAAATGTCAATGTTAATCAAAATCAGAATCAAGGCAAATTTAAGGGTAATTATAACAAGCCAAAGTTTAATGTTAATATTGAAGAGTTGAAACAAAAGCTCCCTTGTTTTAATTGCGGCGAAATTGGACACTGGAAGCGTGAATGTAAAAATCCCCCCAGAAATTTAAAAAATGCATCATTAAATCCACAGATGCAGAATGATGTAAATCTGCAGCAACAGCTACAGCGACTGTTAAATGAATTAAATCTGCAGCAACAGCTACAGCGACAGTTAGTGAATCAGCAGAGTCAGATTCCACAACCGCCACTTCCAAACTGTGTGAATGGTCAGAGGTACAATACAGAAACGGGATTCTGTGGAGGAGATCAGGTAAATAGACGAGTGAATGTGCCAAATGTTTCTCAACAATTTTTGATGACAGAAAACGGAGGAAGTGATTCTGAGGATTACTTATGACGGTGCCTGAGAGAGGGGGAAGAGAGTGTGCTTGGACCACAATCGAGGTTGACCAGTCTGGTCCATTTGTAAATGGTAAAGTGAATGATGTAGAAATCACTTTTCTTGTGGACACTGGTGCTACCCGTTCTACTGTTAGATCAGTGGAAATAGAAAACGTGCCTCTCTTTGGTGATAGCATCCAAGTAGTTGGTGTAGCTAATCAACAAATTAAAACAGATTTGACAGAGCCTGTTAAGGTCGAAATTGGCAAATTTAAAGACAAACATAGATTTGTAGTTTGTAACAGCAGTCCTGTAAACTTGCTAGGAAGAGATATCCTTTGTAAGATGAACTGTAAAATATATTGTTTACCGGAAGGTATTGAGCTTCAAACCCTAGAAGAAGATGGGCTGTACAAATTAACAATGTTAATGGTTGAAGCAGAGGAAAGTAAATTATTTCCTGCATTCGATAAAGATAATCTACCTGAAGAACTGAAAAAGACAGTCAAAGCTGAAATTTGGGATTTGTCAGGAAATGAGATGGGTTCAATGAAAAATGTAGACCCAGTTAAAATTACAGTGGAACAGGGAATACATTTTCCAAACATTCCTCAGTATAAAATGAGAGCAGAAACTATTGAAGGTGTCATACCTGTAATTGACAAATTCATAAAACAAGGTGTTCTAAAAGAAATTGAAAGCAGTCCTTGTAATTCACCGATTATGGGAATTAAAAAGCGAAACGGAACTTACACGATAGTTCAAGACCTGAGAAAGGTTAATCAGATAGTTGTTCCATGTTGCCCAGTTGTTCCAAACCCAGCGGTGATTCTTTATCAGATTCCGCATGATGCAGAATGGTATACAGTCATAGACCTTTGTAACGCATTCTTTACTGTTCCATTGCATCCAGATAGCCAGCAAATTTTTGCGTTCAGGTTCCAGGATCGCATCCTAGCATGGTGTTGTATCCCTCAAGGGTAAACAGAGAGTCCATCTATTTTTAATCAGTTGCTAAAGAAATCATTGGAGAATTTAGATTTTCCTGGAAAATCGACATTAGTTCAATACATAGATGACCTTCTTGTTGCAGCTAAAACACGAGATAACTGTATTACAGATACTATTACTCTTTTGAATCACCTGGCAGATGAGGGACATAAAGTGTCTCCTGCAAAATTACAGTTTTGCAAACAAGAAGTAAAATATCTTGGTCACAGAATTGCAAAAGGAATCAGACAAGTGACAATTGAGAGAATAAAAATGATTCAGGGAATGCAACCTCCAAAAACACAGAGACAGGTCAGAATGTTTTTAGGGATGGTTGGCTATTGTCACCAATGGATTAGTGGATTTTCAGTAATTGCAAAACCATTGCAGAGGTTAACAAAAGCAGATATAAAAGATCCAATTATTCTTACAGAAATTGAGTTGGAAGCTTTTGAGAAGCTAAAAAGGAGTTTATGTGAAGCTCCAGCTCTGAGTATGCCAGACTATGAAAAGGAGTTTGAGCTGTATTGCAGTGAAAGAGAAGGATGTGCATTGTCAGTTTTAATTCAGAGACATGGGAAACTGAGAAAGCCAATAGCATACTTCTCAGCAGTGCTTGATCCTGTTGCAAAAGCATTACCAGGCTGTTTAAAAGCAGTAGCTGCAACTAGTGTGAGCCTTGAGCAAAGTGAAGGAATTATAATGGGATTTCCTGTAAAAGTTTATGTACCTCATTCTGTTGAAATTCTTCTTACCAGAAGTAAAACTCAGCATTTGACAAGTAACAGGCTTACCAAATACGAAAAGGTTATTCTGGGATCAGATAACGTCTCGATAGCAAGGTGTGTGAATTTAAATCCTTCCACATTGTTGCCTGATGGTACTGTAACAGAAATTAGAAATGAAAATGACATTGATCACGAGTGTTTGGATGTTTTGGAATATTGCACCAAGCGAAGGCAGGACATTAAAGATGTTCCTTTGCCTGAGTCAGATTTTGTTTACTTTGTTGATGGTTCTTGTCTAAGAGTGTGGAGTGGTGTGGCTCACTGGTTAGAGGCGGCAGACAGAGGTTGGCCCGGGACCAGGGTTCGATTCCCGACGCGGCAGGGTCTTGGGCCAAGGTCAGCGGACTCGATAATTCTCGCCTCGGTGCCTACTCTAACCATGGGTCCCACTCAGCAACTCTGGGCAATAGCTTGCTTAATCTCCACTAACGGCCCCATCAGCGCCGGGGATGCTTGTCTTCACCTTGGAGATGCCCAGGAGGGACCATCTCACAGGGAAAGCCAGGATGAGTTCCCCAGCGGTATACAGCGCCGGGATGCCCCTTTGCTGGGGCAGCTGTGCGCTTTACAAGTATATAACATTTAATGGATGAGGGTTTTCTGAGAGCAGCATATTCTGTCTGCACAGTTGCAAGTGTGATTGAAGCATCATGTCTTGAAGGAATTCGTTCAGCTCAAGTAGCAGAATTGATTGCTTTGATTTGTGCATGTGAAAAAGCGAAAGAGTTCAAAATCACCATAGTGACTGACCGTCAATATGGATACGGAGTTGTCCATGACTATGGTCAGCTCTGGTCTCAAAGAGGTTATTTAACTTCTGCGGGAACACCTATCAGAAATGCAAAATTGATCAAGAGATTGATTGATGGCATTCAGTTACCTGAGAAAATTGCTGTCGTGAAATGTGCAGTTCATAAAAAAGGCGAAGATTATATCACTAAAGGAAATGCCTATGCAGATGAAATCACAAAATATTGTGCGAAAAACAATTTTTCAATCAATCGGGAAAGAGATAATGAACATGTTTTGAATTCACTCATGCTAACATCTGTAGTTGAAACATGGCAAGGAGTAAAGGATTTACAAGATGAGGCAAGCGATGAGGAAAAAGACACATGGTTAAAAGCAGGTTGCAGACAGCGAGAAGAAGATGAGATTTGGGTTTACAAAGATGATAGACCAGTTTTGCCAAATAGCATGATTGCTGACATGGCTAGAATGTACCATGGTCAAGGACATATAGGAAGAGATTCTATGATAAGACTATTCAGACAAACTTGGTATAATCCCAAATTCAGAATAATTGCAGAATCTTTTTGTCAGAGGTGTTTAATTTGTCAGCAAATGAACCCAAACAGAAAAACAGTTGTGAGTATGGGAACCATAGGACGGGAGGGTGGTCCTTTCACAGGGTTGCAGATAGATTTCATTGACATGCCACCTCACAACAAGCTACGATATGTCCTTGTGATAATCTGTTTTCAAGGTGGGTTGAAGCGTTCCCAACACATCACAATGATTCAGTTACTGTGGCAAAATTACTTTTAAGGGAGATCATACCAAGGTACGGTTTTCCGGTGACTGTGGAAACTGATCGTGGAACACATTTTGAAAACAGACTATTACAAATGATTTGTGAAGCATTGAACATAAAACAAAAGCTCCATTTTGCTACAGACCAGAGGCATCAGGTGTTGTTGAGCAAGTGAATGGAACGATCAAAAATAGAATAGGTAAAATGTGTCTAGCTACAGGAATGAAGTGGACTGACGCACTTCCACTAGTTTTGATGTCTCTAAGAAGTACTCCTGATAAAAAAGACTGGTTTAAGCCCACACGATATTGTCATGGGCAGAGTCATGAGACAAGCATTTATTCCAGTAGGGAAATTGATGATCATAAATGATGGCGTCATTCTAGAATATTGCAGAAACCTTTCTTACGTCGTGACTTCTGTGTTCCATCAGGTGGGAACCGAAGTGTAAACGAGAGAAAAGGAGCAAGCACATGATCTGTTACCAGGAGACTGGGTAAGAACAAAAGTTCACCAAAGAAGAAATTGTTTAGTACCCAGGTGGCAAAAAGAAAGACAGGTGATACTTGTCACAACAATGTAGTAAAGTGCAAGGGTTTGAAAAGGTGGATTCATGCAAGTCACACCATTCGAGTACCTCCACCTGAAAATCCTGACGAAGGTGACACTTTTACTGATTCAGATTCTGAAGAAGAACCTGAGAGAAATCCAGATCCTGAAGATCGACAGGAAAGTCGACATCTGGAGCGTTCAATTGCGAATGAGGCATTGAATGAAAAAGATTTAGAAGTTGTGATAATAGACTCTGGAAATGAAGAGAATCTATTAGAAAAAGAGGTGGAAAAAGAGTCTGATCAAGTTGTGATTCAAGATCAGGAGAGTATTGAAAAGCAGAATAGAAGCTCTGAAAGCAGGAACAGGAAATCTGAAACTGGGAAGTTGGAGGTAATTGAAGAAGAAGAAGACGAATTACCAAGTACCAGCTATAAGGATGATGATGTTCCTAACAGAGTGAAGCTGCCGAGTAAAGAAAGTCCTAAGTAAAAATTTGAAATCTCAGATGCAGAGTCTGAAGAAAGTGATGAGGATTCTGATATAAGAAAATTCAGAAAGAGAGCTTGGAGAGCAGAATGTAATGTAACCGAGCCAAAGAAGAAATTACCAAGAAAAGGTGATAATTGGCCAAGTGAAAAAGAAAGCTTAAAATACAAATTGGTGAACAGATCTAAAGATCAGGTGAATGAGGTGTCAAGTCAAAAAGGTGACTTTGAAAAGAAAGGTGAAGCAGGAAAGAAAATAGAAGTCATTAGTAGTAGGGCAAAAAGAGTTGTAAAATCAAACCAGAAGTACAAGTCCCCTGAGTGGACTTACAGAATCATCCCACCTGTGGTGGAGGTGAATAGCAGTAGTCAGGAGGAGTTAGATGACGCAAGTGAGAACGATTGAAGTGTTTTCTGTTAAAATATGAAGTTTTAAATTTGGCATAAGGCAGAAGAAATTGTGTTAGGTGACACAAGGTCGAAGAAATTGTGTTAGCTGGAAAAAACACATTGATGTAAGACACAAGGTCGAAGAAAAGCTGTTCGAAAGTGGGGCTTTTCTATAAAAAAAAAATCAAAAATAGGGGGTATTAGAAATTCTAGAAAATTTAGAAAATTCTAAATTTTTGATTTTTGTTTCCTTTTGTTATCAGAGTGAAAATGCCTTATACTTTTACTAATACCAACTCTAGATGTTCCATTTTTTTATTTATTTTTTTATTTTTATTTCCGGTATTTGTAAAGCGCAACACTCATCCCAAGGGATATCACGGCGCTATGAAAACGAGGAAGACTGCTGATGGCTATGCAGGGGGATTAATTTTTTGGGAAAAGGTGAGTTTTTAATTTTTGGCGGAAATGAAGGTAGTTTATGGTGTGTCTGAGATCTACAGGTAGCTCATTCCACCTTTTAGCTGCCAGATATGAAAAGGCGCGTCCGCCCGTTCTTGTTTTATGAATACGTTTGGGTTTGGCTAGAGCCGAGTGATTCGATCTTAGGTTCCTGTTGGGGACATAGAAGTCAATTTTCCCTTGAAGGATTGTGGGGCCAGTCTTATGGAGAGCTCTGTGCGCATGACAGAGTATTTTAAAAGTGGCCCTCTGGCGCATCGGTAGCCAGTGGAGTTTCCTAAGGCAGGCGGATGCTGAGTCTCGCTTGCCTTTATTACAGACCAGTTTGGCCGCCTGATTTTGTAGGACCTGTAGGCGGGAGAAGAGTTGATCATTCATCCCTTCGAAAAGTGCGTTGCCATAATCGAGGCGGCTGACCAAAAGGGCTTGAGTGACTGTGCGTCGGCAGTCCAATGGTATCCGGGGAAAGATTTTTGCCAGGAGTTTAAGTATTGCAAAGCCCTTGCCCCAGAGTAGTCGTATGTGGTCCTTCATGGACAGTGCGTCGTCCATGATGATGCCCAGATTTCTGGTATGCTGTTTTGGGGTAGGGGCTGATCCCAATGAGGGTGGCCACCATGTGGCATTCCATGTAAGTTTAGCTCCTCCAAACAGTAGTATTTCCGATTTGACGGCATTAAGTTTTAAGCAGTGATTGTGCATCCATAGGGCCATTTCGGTGAGACAACTATGTAGCTTTTTCTTCGTTATCTCCGACCCTTCCTCCATTGTCACCATCAGCTGCGTGTCGTCGGCATAGGAACATATGCCGATGCCCCACCTTCTTCCAATGTTAGCCAGTGATGAAACATAAACATTGAAGAGAGTGGGGCTCAACGAGGCACCTTGTGGGACCCCACAGCCGATGGGACAGGGTTTAGAGTGAAACGGGCCCATGTGCACTGCCTGGGTACGATTGCTAAGAAAAGATCTGATCCAGTTTAGTGCTGTGGATTGCACTCCTTTACTTAGAAGAGTGTTTAGTAGGCAATCGTGTGAAACGGTGTCAAACGCTGCTGACAGGTCAAGCAGTATCAGTGCCACCGATCCACCTTGGTCTGTGGTGCATCTGATACTGTCCGACACTGCCAGCAACGTTGCTTCAGTGCTATTATTTGCTCTGAAGCCGGTCTGGGAGGGGTCCAGAAGTGAGTTGCTCTCCAGATATCGAGATAGTTGTGTGTTGACCAATTTTTCCAAGGCTTTGGAGAGGTACGGGAGCTGGGAAATTGGTCTATAGTTCTCCGGGTTGGAGATGTCAGATCCAGCCTTCTTCAGGAGGGGGGTTACGGATGCGTGTTTCCAGGATTCCGGAAAAGACGCGGTAGTGAGTGATTTATTGAAAAGTTTAGTGATGAGAGGACAGAGTGTTGATGAAGTGTTGGAGAACACGAAGTGAGGGCAGGGGTCCGCGGGAGAGCCGGATTTAACTGTTTTTAGTACCGCTGATACCTCCTCTTCAGAAAATGGTTGGAAACTAGTTAGGCGCGGTGTATTGCCTGAGTCTGATTGGTCGTTGCATTTGTCTGTTGTGGGAGTATGCTTGTCAGTATTCTCAGGCAAGATAGGAGTGTTTTGAGGGATAAAGGTAGAGTAAATTTTATTGATTTTATCCACAAAGTAGGTGCTGATACGTTCACAAGCCTCAGTTGAGGGGGTGAGGGATTGTGAGGTGCTGGATGGGTCGCTGAACTCTTTCACTATTTGAAACAATTCTTTAACGGAATTGTGGTTCTCGTGGATTCGTTGAGTGAAGTACGCTTTTTTAGCGCCTCTAATGGCTAGGATATATTGTTTTCGTTTGGTGACATAGCTTGCTCTGGTTTCCAAGTTTTTTGTTTGTCTCCACCAATGTTCGTCTTTTTGACATTCCTTTTTAAGACTTTTAAGGAGGGGGGTATACCATTTCTCCGTGGTGGCAGTTTTTTTCCTTAATTCCCGCATAGGGGCTACTTTGTCTTGCGCTTGGCGAATTCCGGTATCTAGAAGAGTAACATTGTTACAGATAGATAAGTCTTCCATTAGTGTGACCTCTGTCTCAAGAAAGTGATTTTGAAAATTAGAGTAGTTGATTAGCCTCCAAGCTCTATTGGTGGTAAAAGGGGTAGATCTGGACTTTAAGGGTTTACCAGGAAGTTTAAATGAAAAAGATAACAAGGAAAGGTCGGACCAAGACAAGGGAAGGATTTCTTTTATGGTTGTTGATTCTATATTGGTGAAGAGAAGATCCAGGGTGTGTCCAGCTAAGTGCGTGGGGCCCTCGATCCACTGTTTGAATTGTAGGATTTCCATGTCATATTTCAACTGGGAGGGTCCGGGGGCGTCTGTTTTTTCGTAGTGGACATTGAAGTCTCCGACGACCATATAGTTTTTATATTTTAAGCAAAATGGTAGCAGTTGATTCAGTAGTTTAGCACCTACATTGGCTTGTTGCCCTGGAGGGTTATAAACAACTGCACCAGCTAAGATGGTGAGGCACTCGAGGAGAATTTTAAATGGTAGTATCTCATGTTCGGGATACATAGTTGTGGTTTCCGCGAGGCATGTCAGGTGATTCCTGAAGATCACGGCGACTCCGCCTCCTTTTTTCTTGCCTTGTCTGTTCTGAGTAATTATTTTATATTCTGGGGGAAGGGCATTAGCGAGATCTGGAGTACTAGTGTCCGATAGCCATGTTTCGGTGATAAAAACCAGGTCCGGGGTCCTGTAAGTCAGCATGTCCCATACATCCAGGGCATGTTTAGGTAGGGATCTAGCATTCAGGTATAGGCATTTCAGTGCCAGCTGATTTTTTATAGAGTTTGTATGGTGGTCGGTTGGGGATTGGGCCATACTCGACCAGCGGCAAGTGAGACAGGAGATAGGTCCATAAGATAGGCCGTGGCCGGTTTGAATACATAGGTGAGATCCAACATCCGTAGTAGCTTTGTTAAGGGCAAGTAGGTCGCTACGTGCATAACAGATAGGTGTAGGCATGGATGGTTTGGAGCCTATAGGGGGTATAGCCCCTAGTCCCGGTTGGTCGTGGACGGGCACAGACGGGCTTGCCTTAGGCGTGCCTTTGGCGCGCAAACGTCGCGCCCGCTGCGCTCGCCCGCTGCGCGACCGGAAATTGCACATACTTTATGTTGCTCTAGGGTTGTAGGATGAGGGGGCATGGCCTGAAAGGGGCGTGGCCTCCGCTCATGGCGGGAGGGCGCGAGGCGGAGTTTTCCGGTAAGTGAGATTAAAATACACAATTAAATCTGTGACAGTAAATCTTTAAAACACAAGTAATCTGTGACTCAAAGTTTTTAAAATGGAGATGTTGTGAAATGTCTTTAATTTGTGTGGTTCTAATAATCTTGCTCTGGTTAATTTTAGCTGTCATCTTCCCTTTTGGAGTTGACAAGGAAAGATACAAGGCAAACATGACGAGTAAGGCTTTAGTTAAACAAGATAAATATGATGCATCAGGTAAAACTAACAGAGTTATTGATCACAAACCAGAGATCCACCAAGATAGATCTGTTGGTGATTTTTCTAGTAATACTTTTTCAAGGCTTCTAGCAGAGTATGTAAAAGTAATGGAAGTCAAAGACTGTTATATCTGTGTAAAATTGCCTGCTTCTGTTTCAGATGGAGTGACATACAACATGCTTCCTCTTACTTATGGCATAACCGGCAGTGTGATAGCTAGTTTATTTTATCAGACTAGTCGTTTAGACTACTATTATTCGAATTATGATGAGATCTTTGCAAACTTGAAAATTGACAAAAGCTTGAATAAGCATAAACAAGCTAAACAGATGAGGGAATTCTTTATTGTTACTAATTAACTTACCTATGAGTACGCTTTTAAAAACAATTTAACTTGTAAGTTGAGAACTGAGGAAAAGTCTTTCTTGAATTTAGTTGAAGAAAGAAGAGCAATTTATAAGAGAAACGAAATGCTTAAGCAAACTAAATCAAAGTTTTGGCAAATAGAGGATGAAAAGCTTAATGGTAGATCTTTTGGAAATTTTGCTATTCAAATAGATAAACCTGTTAGGGAAAATGTTGTATTAGGAGAGATAATACTCTGTTTGACAATTACTTTGTGGGTTCCCGTCAATGTGAGGACACTTATCAGATCATGGGGGGTTGGGGATTCAAAGGTGGCAAGGATCCAATTTTTCCTGGAATTTATTTTGTGTGTGGAGACAAAGCTTACTACAACCTCCCAGATCCCTGGTATGGGACTTGTTTTGTAGGATTAGTTTTTCCAAAAATATTTAATGTTGCCAGAAATGCAGAAGGATCATTTGAAATCAGCAATCATCTGAATAGATTTAAAAGAGAACGTTTCTCAGAAATTTTGGGAGATATCTTCGAAGCAGTAATACCTTTAGTGGGTATAACCCTGAATGCAGTTAAAATCAGAAAATTGTCCACAATTGTTGACAGATTGTCAACTGATACAGCTAGTGGTTTCCAATTAGTGGATACTGAGCTTATTGCCATAAGGTCCATGGTAATGCAGAACCGTCTTGCCCTAGACATTCTCTTAGCTAAAGAGGGAGGAGTTTGTGGCATTTTGCATGTCCAACATTGCTGTACTTATATCCCTGATAAGAGCCAGAATATTGAGATGTACATTAAAAACATCACTGAGTTGCAAACTGAAATAGAACCTTTAGAAGTTGATGATTTTTCAGAACGTTTGAGCAAAAGATTTGCAGCAATCAAAACCTGGTTTCAAGAGATTGGTAATTCAATTCTAGGCAAAATACTGACACCTTAATTAGTTATAGTCTTTGTGATACTGTTGTTAAAGATCAGTTGCATGCTACACAAGAGAGAGAAATACTTGAGGGAAAATAAAATAATTTATAAGCTCAGAAAGGAACAGGAGAGAGAAATAGAACTGGAAGAGTTTCGTAGAACTCAATATGAGAGTTGCAGACAAACAGCTGAATCAAGACTGTAGAAATACTAACACAGTGAAAATCAAAACATGTTCTTCTAGGGATAAAAATGTTGCTAAATTTTTGGGTGTAGTTTGGGGATTTTGAAATCACCAGATGAGGGAGTTGATGGAGCGAGCTTCAGAAATATATTTTGTTTTGACTCGCAAAGTTAAACTTCCATAATAAAATAATCATATTAATCAGCATGAAGTGAAATGTATTAACCAACCTAGATTAAAATGCATACACGACATGAGGGACTAATACATGTGCTCTTTGTTTCAAATATATGTTTGTAAGAATAATAAACTAACCTTGCCTATTGTCTCTGTCAGTATTAATTGCGGCAGTTTTATTAATGGCATGTGCTTATATGTGTGTGCTTGTGTTTTGTCTTTTCGTCTTTATGTAGCACAAGAATCATGTTTGTTACTAAAATGCTTTGGCTAGGTAACATTTATTAACGGGTTAATAATTACCAAAGGAGGGTGGGTAACAGAATGAACATTAATTCTTTCATGAATTGATGTCTTGTGTTTGTTTATACATTAGTTTTCGGTTGGGCCTAAGAAAATGGCTGGAAGTGCTACAGGATATGAAACTTGACCAGAGTGAAGCTTTCACTCATGCGCAGACGAAAGAGCTTTTTGCCGAACAAACAACGTTTAATGCAGAAGTAATTTTGGTCGAGTTGAATGTGTTCTTGGTGTCTTTTCCAAGGACAGGATGTGGCAGGGCCTGCCAAGATTAGGAAGTAAAGTTTTGTGCTCGGACGAATGTATCTTTCTTGAGGAAGCAAAAAGGATGGAGAAACTAAGAACAATAAGGGCTATGATGAGGCCCCGGACTTGGTCAGGAGAATATGACCTAATGGTGGACTGACATGGCTCAGCCAATTAGAAGATCAGATTTTCAGAAAGAATGTTTGATAAAGATACTTTAGCTAGTCAGAAAAAGGTATAAAAACTGTCCCCTTTGCCAGGAGGGCGCTTCTCGCTTTCCGATTCCTGAAGGGCATGACGTGCTGAAGGACTTCTTGGAGCACGTAAGGATAATAGGGTTAAATGACTTTTCCTTTAAGGTAGAGCGAGTTTTAGACAGGGAAATTAGGGCTTAAGTGATGGAAACTGATTATTCTGAAAACGGATTATTCTTTTTAATTATGCTAATTGATTTTGCTTGAAAATGTCAGTCTAATTTGCTGTTTCTCAAATAAAAACTGCTAATTTTATGCTACTAAAGAGAAGCTTTAAAAATGCACTTTCTTTGAATAAATAGTTAATAAATAAGTTAATAAATAAGATTTTTTTCAAACGACAAGCTGGTCTTGTTTATTCATGGTCTTGTTACCATCAGCAGATCCATTTGCCTAAGTGACTTAATTAAATGATAAGAAATTCAAATAACCATGGAAGAATCATTATACTGCAGTTGTATATAAATGTGTATATATTTGTGAATAGATTATATTAATTAGGTCACATGATTCGGTTGCCCAAAAATATGTCCTGTTAGTTTATAGGCCTTGTGAGGAGTTTATTGAATTATGGTGAATATTATGGAGTTGGGTAAGTGTTGCTGAGACATATTTTCTATAGGGGCGCTGGCTCAGCAGCTAGGAATTTGTTTATTATTTTTTCCACAACTTTTACTGTGTAGAGTAGCAGGGATATAGTTTGCTAGTGTCTAAGGGTCTGCTGATGGTTTCTTGAGGAGGGAGAGTGTTGTTGTGTGTTTCCAGGTGTCCAGGTAGGTTGCTTTGATGAGTCAGGGTCGGGTGAGAGCTGCACTGTTTTGGTCCTTTGATGAAGATATGGTGAGGGCAGGGATCTGAAGATCCTCCGCAGTTTATGGCCTGCATGGTCGTTGTGGTTTCATAGGTGGTGATGGTGGACTAGGTGGTCAGGATGGTCCTCTGGGTGTTGGTAGAGATGGGCATGGGAAATGCAAGGGTGGAGGGTCCAGGTGGGATTTGAAGTTTTCGTAGGGGCTGGAGATCCAGTTGTTGAAGAATAGGGACAACTGTGTGCAGAGGTCTTGAGAATGTGTTATGCCAGTGAAGCTTGCTGCCTGAGAGAGGAAATCGTTCACTATGGCAAAGGTTGCCTTGTTGCTGCTTTCAATGTGGTCAGTGAGCATGGAACGATTGGTGGCTCTGATTTGCAGATAGTAGTGTTTGAGGGCTGAATTGTAGGGGCTCTTGTCGGTGTCCTTCTAACTATGTTTTCATCGCCATTCAAGTTGCTTGCACTGATGTTTGATGAGCCCGAGACCTTCCATGTATCAGCTTGCTTGTGGTCTGGTCCTTGTGGCTTTGTTGGCTTTGAGAGGAGCCAGGGTGTCAGTGAAGCTGTTGATCATGGCATTGCATTTGGAGATGGATTTGGGGATGTTGTTGTGTCGAGCCCAGTAGTATAGGAATTTAGAAGTCCGCAATGCTTCTGAGATTTTATTCCAGTCCTGGTGTGAAGATTTGGTGATGGTGTTTCTGCAGTGGTGTGGGATGGGTATGCTGAAGTTGATGAGGGTATAGTTGGACCAAGTGATCGATGTGTCTATTGGGATGTTGCTGATGCTTGTGAAGATGGGGGCCAGTAGATGTCTGGAGGCGTGTGTGGGGCCTTCATTTTCTGGGTGAGTCAGAGTTTGGACAGGTCCTCAAGATGGTTGGTAATGTTGGGGTCATTGAGGTCCTCCAGGTGTTAGTTCATGCCATGAAGAAGGATGAAGACCCTGGAGTTAAGGATCAGGATGGCAACAAAGTCTGTGATGGTGCTGCTGAAGTTGGTGTGTATTCTGTGAGGGCAGTAGATGATTGTGGCACTGACGGTGTAGTTAGTGGTGATGAGGAGATTGAAGGGTAAGCATTACATGTTGCAGGAAGTGCTTTCAAGGTGCTAGAGTGTTGGATGGATTCTTTGAAGATGATAGCGGTTCCACCTCCGGGTCTATGTGTCTTATCCTATCTTGAGAACTTGTATCTGAGTGATTGCTGTGGTGATGATGGAGCTGATGAGGGAGTCAGTCAGGTTTCTGTCAGGAAGACCTGGTCCAGTGCGCGGTCATGCAGCAAATCCCAAACTTTGGTGGGGTGTTTAGGGAAAGAGCTAGTGTTGATAGGCATGCAGGACAGGGAGGGGTATGGTTTAATGGAGGGTGACTGTGTGTTGTTGTATCTATTGCGTGTGTTGAGTGTGTGGGCTCTGTGGGGTAGTGAGGTGGATGCAGGAGAATCCATGTGAAATCACAGTTGGTGCAGGGGTTTGCAACTTGGGTGTTGGATGGTGAGGCACAGCAGCAGTGCTGGAAGATGTGACAAGGAATTAGGGCATGGAGTGTTGCGCTAGAGTAGTGAAAGGGTGGTGGGAGGAAGACCAGAGGTCTTGACCCTGAGTGTGGGCAGGACACAAACATGTGCAGACAGGCCTTTTTTGGTGCTCCAGTTGTGCACCCACTGCACAGCTCCCCTGCAGCATCCATTTAGTGAAGGCAGTTTTGGCAGGAATCTAGTGATATCACGTTCTGTGTAGTTGGATGATGGGATACCTGATGATGTTAGTTCCTGTGCATCTGGATGATGGGAACTCCATTGATGTCAATTCCTGCGCAGATGGGTGATGGTAAATGAGTCCTCTTGCTTGGCTTCCACTTTTAAAGACAGTTTTTGTAGGAAGCCAGTGACTTCCTGACACAATCACAGCACAACACAAGGAAACAATATTCATGACAATGTTTGTCTGGGTTTGTAATCAACATTTGTTTTCAGCATTGCACACAATACCTAAAGCCAAAAAGTTGTCTTAAAGTAAAACATTTTGAAATATTCCCTCGCATTGATGAAAAACTGGAAAAAAGCACTTGGCAGCTTTGGATTCCATGTCTAAAGAGGCAAAGAAAAAAGGAACTGAATTAACCGGCTGTCAGGATTTCTTATACGCTCTCTGCTTGTAGTCCAAAATGACTTCAGGATTCAGACATGAAAATGTATGGCACCATTCTGGATTAGGTAAGTTTTAAATGTGGTGGGAATCTCTCTGGATACAGTTGATGCCAAGGAAGGACTTCTTGTAAGGAAAGGGAGGGAGTTACCATTAGGCCTTGGTGTAATGTGAATTACACTGGAGTAATCAGCGTAATTTCAGTAATTCTATGTTACTCTTTAACACGGAATTACCGATAATAACACAATTACGCATGGTTTCATAACTAAGCAATTTGGGTGACAACAATCCAACTGCAAGAGCAAATTCAGCAACCATGCTCACTATTTGTGTTTTGCTGTATTCTATCCTATTTCTTAATGCAAAATGCATCCTTGTGTACATTTTGGATGCAAGGGTACTTTTTACCTTGAGATAATAGCGCTAGATGCTGGAGTAAGTAGGTGGAAAATTATATCCCAACAGCAGATTTCGGGCAATATTTTAGCGCAAATTGCCTTCTTGCACCCACTTTGGATGCAAATAGGAGCATTTTGCATTGAGAAAACAGCACTAACTGCTGGTTGGGGTAAGTTGGTGGAAAATCTTACCCCAATGGCACATTTAGCGAGCACAAGTGGCTTTTTCACTTGCTATCCATGTTCTGTTGCATTTAACACTATTTCAAGTAAGGGGGCCTTTTTTCGTTAAGAAATAGTGACAGTGTTAGAACTGAGATTTCTGGCAGGCTAAGGCTGATGCCAAAGCCAGGCAGAAACCACCATTCTAGTCAGGGCAAGGGAGTCACACGCCAAGATAATCCCTGCTCACCCCCTTGGTAGCTTGGCACGAGCAGACAGGCTTATCCCGGAGGCGATGTGTAAAGCATTTGCGCAACCACACAACAGCAACAACATCCTAGGCACACCACAAAAGGAACTCCACCCAAGGTTATATAAAAAATAACTTCAGTATTGTCAAAACACATCAGATAGAAATCACACATGTACATTGTGCCAACTGGAACGGGCAATATTCACAAGGGATTATGTACAGGACAGGGCCACATGGGCCACTGTCAGATTCAACACTTTTAGAAATAGCACTTTGTAGATCATAGAATAAGGGTTACACAAAAGAACCATTATAGGTCACAACCAGTAACTACTGGTAAAGGTAGGTACACACTACGCAATACTAATAACCATAGGCCTAGATCACGCATGGACACATAACCTCTCTAGTATAAACTCTACTAGGCAAAACACAACCACCTAAGAATAAAATACATTTAGGGGTATAAGCAAGAACACATTACACATGATGCATCACAACATTCAGCGGTGTAAGAACAAGGCACATGATGAATCAAAAACACATTCAGAGGTGCAGGGAAGGAAAAAAATTGCGCAAAACATCACCTTAGGCAATTACTAAAATAAACATAGCAAAATCACATTACGCATAAATCACATTAGGGCCTTGCGCCCTACCCAAATACCAGCCCCCTGGCCAACTGGCCATCCAACAAGGGGACTCAAAAGCCCTGTGTCCAGAATGTCAGGGCGCGCTGCCGCGCAGCGCCAGTCAGGGGTGCGCCACCGGCGCAAAACCTAAACGTTGCAGGTGCCCACTACTTGCTGGGCACCTGGGAACAGTCACAGGGCCTAAACGTTGCAGCTGGCACTAAGTGCTGCGCAGCTGTAGAAGGCCTGGCACCTCTGTGCCATCTCTGTCCCACACAGGGACTCTCTCTCTTGCACCTAAACGGTGCAGCTGCCCACTAATTGCTGGGCAGCCGGAGACTCAAAACTGCGACAGGGCCCTCACTGGCCCTAGAAATAAAACCGCACCATCTGTTGGAGCCACACAGGCTCTGCACCTACATACTGCGCACATTAGAGCTCTCTAGGCTCTGCAAGTAATGGTGGGGACCAGGGGAGCCACACAGGCTCTACAAATGAACATCCCCTTCTCCTGGGACTCCTGAAGTAATGGGCAAAGATGTTGCAGCTGCCTGCTACCAGGTGGGTCAGCTGGGTCGCAACAATGAAGGACTGGCATCACTGTGCCTTAGGGGAGCCCTACTCTGGGGCCCCTACAATGACCATGTCCCATCGCTGGAGCAGCCCCCGCCCCATCAGGTGGGGGCCGCTCGGGAACAGGGGTCCAACACTGTGCCTCACAAGGCACCCTGGTGTGCACCGGGAGTCCCTCCCCTGAGGACTCCTAACTTCAGCAAAGACTGCCTCCCGAACGGCCCCTACTCACCGGAGCTGCGGGGCAGATCTCTCCCTGTCTCCATCTTCTCTTGGCGCGGGAGGCGGCATCTGCTGGGCTTCCTTCAGCAACATTGGAGCCCCGCCTCACCTCCATTACTGTTGTCTGACTTCCTCGCCGGCCGCTACCGCCGATGCACGGGGCTCTCCCATGCTCACGGGAGCTCCGGGCCGACTTCCGCTTTCTGAGCGGGCCCCGCCCATGTCACCACAGAATCTGCCTGGCTTCCTGTCTCACAGGGCCGCCAATGGCAGCGCGGCCCTGGGCAGGGAGGCGGGCTGAGCGTCTCCTGGACGATTCCTGGGCTGGCGGCAGGGATTTCCCTGTGCACGAGGGATCAACTCCCTCGCAATTAAATAAAAAGCGGCACAAATGGCAGCGGGCTGCACACGGGGCACCACGAGGGGTAGGCACCCTTTCAATTCAATATAAAGCGGGGGGAGCGCCCGCTACAGCAATTTAGCGGGGCAATGCCGGGTGGGCACCGGCTGTGAAAGATAAAGCGCCCCCAGGCGCTAACAGAAAATAAAGAGCTCTTAAGCGCTAGGGACAGCACACAAGCACTTCCAGTCACTAGAAGTTACAAGTCAAGCACTCCAAGGGGCTAGAAGGAAGCACAAAGTCCAGTCAAAATAAAGCGCTCTCCCAGGCACTAAAGGGGGGGCAGAGTCCATCAAGCCCCCAAGGCAAAGACTCCCATAGCAAAGGGGTCCCAGCAACCAAAGTCTTTCAGGCATCCAGGGGCTGGGCAGGGCCCAGGGTGGCAAGCCTTCCCCTGGGCCCAAGCAGCAGCACCCCCCTGGCAGATTCAAGTCAGAAACAAGAACATTTTGTAAGGGGACACAGACCCTTTTTATCCCATAAAATCCTTTGTTTAGCAGGGTGCAGGCAGTGTGAGAACCAGCTACAACTGGTTATAGGGAACTCCTTTCAGTGTGAGGGGCAGAGGCGACAGCCTCCCAGCAGGAGGTGGAGCCAGCATTGTGGCAGGCAGGCACAGCCCTATTCACTCCCAGGTGCTATCTCCTCCCACCACTCTAGTTGCAGATGCAGTCATTCAACCAAGGGCTGACTCAGACAACCTCCTGGGGGCTCCCCAGCCCCTGTCACCCTCAAACCAGACAGTCAATCCACAAGCAGGCCCAGGCACACTCCTGGAGCCAGGCGCCAGCCAATCACGTGCCAGCAGACTCACTACAAACTCACACCCATGTCTAGAAGTGGCACTTCCACACTAGACACATTCATGCCACATACATCATTACGTAGCATTCAATCTCACGAGTTCGCACATACAAAACTCGACCCTGCACTCCCCACACATCAGGAACTACCATGGTCACACAGATTCCGCATGCATTCCTATGGGAGGGCAGGTCACTCACCACACATACACAGAGAGCTCACTCACTTTACACTGTACCACAGTGAAAAAGTGCGCAAAGGCCTAAAATCACCAGCACCAGGTCACAGAATCAGGCTAGGAAAAAGCAAAAAGTTTCGGGGTGAACCTGCCAGAAAGGGCCAGGTCCAACAGACAGATATTGAATTTCTCTTTTCGCCTAAATATGCTGAATCTTGCGGAATGTTCTGGTAATTCCATGTAATTACTGTACACTGAATTACGTAATTTATGCCCTTCCCTAGTTAGCATCATTTTGAAATACGGGTGTTTAAACCATTGCATTTTGTACAATGAAATAACTCAGATATACAGGGCCTGAGTCTGATGTCGGGCAGACACCGTCACAGTCCCGGGACTGATCGACCACTGGTCACCGGTCCCGACCAGCTAATTACAGTGTAACCTAACACTGTTTAGTTGCATAATCCAATTTCTCAATGGAAGCCAGGTTACGGCCGTAAACCGGCTGTAACACAAGCTCCCATTGAGAAATGGGAGGTGCTGTTCATCCCTGCATACCTCAAGGTACCTGCCACAAGGTGCAGGGATCAACAGGGAGAACCATAGTTGCCTCTTGGCCCCTAACTGCAAACTGCATGCACAAGAGGACCCTGATGGGGGCCCCCAAACAAAATTTCCAACATGATTTCCATTTCGGACAGGCCTGTAGGTAAACCATGTCGGAATTGTGCATTGTAATACCAAAGGCGGAACGGCCTGCCCTTTAGGATTACGAGCCGGCTCCGACTGGCCAACGGTCTCCTGAGCCAGTCGGATGCCAGCAGGAATAACGGCCAGTTTACTTTCTGACCACCAGCATCATAATGTGGGTCAGAAAGTAAACCAAGCGGCCGATAATGATTTGCAGCCCATAAGGCTCCGACTATCGGTCGGAGCCTTAACAGGCCCCATCGTAATCTGCCCCATAATATTTAATATACATGCAGGTGAACAAAGTACAATATGCTGTTTATTACCATTGTTGAGAGTAGGGAGGGGCTGTGATTCATGAAAGGTGAAGTTTCAACTGGCTCATGATGCCACTCCAATCCCGCAACAATGTTAAAAAAAAGCATGTTGCACTCAAAGTGCACAGTTTATGTCATGCCAGTCTTTCATGTGAATTAGTTAAGTACTTATATAGGCAATAGGAGCACAAAATCTCATTCCACAGACTGAAAGGATGAAACACTGAAGATCAATATTGTGATTGTTCAGAAGAATGTCCCATGTGCTTTATTGAAAACATGTACTACTACAATACAAAGGACATATCCCGTGTCTGACTCTGTATTGAATAGTACATTGGCCCCAAACAACATCCAATATATATAAAATATGGACTGCTGATGAGGAATATATTGAATGTCCTAAGATCTAGAGGGAGGTCTCAGGGCCAAATGCACGACGAAGTGGCCGAGCGTGTCGTTAGCCTCCTTGGCTTAACAACACACTCCGCCACTTTGGAAACACAAGGCGGCACCATATGAACAAAGATGTGGTGCAGCCTTGCATTTCCCCCCTGCAATGGCGCTAAGTTACATAACTTAGCGCCAACACAGGCACCCTTGCACAAGACTGCAAGAGTGTCTGTGTGCAGGGAAGGATTGTTTATGTGTGGGAAGATGTCCCTTCCTGCACATAACCAATCCTAAAATGCCATTTTGTAACTTTCATGTGTGCTGCTTCATGGAGCACACATGAAAGTTACAAAATGGCATTTGTAAAAAAGTTTGTTTATGTTCAGGAAGGGACACCTTCCTGTACATAAACAAATCATGGCATTTTGCTTTTTCCATGTGTGCTACACAAGGCAGCACACATGGAAAAGGTAAAAACGGGGAGAAATAATGCATTTCTCCTTGTATCGCCACCTTAAGACCAGGGTTTGTACATAAGGCAAGGCCCCTATCACCAAAGGAACGTCACAAAAAGTGATGTTCCCCTGGCGATAGGGGCTTGTACATAGGCCCCCTCAGTGTTTAAATAGCTCACAGCTAAAGGTTGAAGCAGTCGCGGGCCGTGGAGGGAGGAACGGTGGGGCAGAGAGGCGGGGAGGGGGAGGGGCAGGGTGGAGAGGGCTAAAAACCGGCACATGGATAATTACAGGTAAGTAAACAATTTAAATAATAAAACGAATTTCGTAGCGCGCACTGCATTGCAAAATGCGATGCAGTGCGCGCTACGAAATTCGTTTTATTATTTAAATTGTTTACTTACCTGTAATTATCCATGTGCCGGTTTTTAGCCCTCTCCACCCTGCCCCTCCCCCTCCCCGCCTCCCTGCCCCACCGTTACTCCCTCCACGGCCCGCGGCTGGGTTGAAGGCATTGTGAGCACTGTGAGTTTCCAAGGGGTTCCTAGATGCACACTATGTCCTTGAAAAGTGCAATCCAACTTTCATACCTGAAACCTCACAATGTGCATTTCCCATCACTACTGTTTACGTTGTGTGTAGTAGAGAATAGTAAATATCCATTTCATAAAATTCTAAGAGTGTTGGATAGGGGACTTCATTTTTTGCTGTGTTGTGTAGTTTATAATATTGTACTTTAATGTTGTTCAGTTGTGTTGTGCTTCTATTTTGGTGTTCTGTTGTGTGTTTCGATTATGTAATTGTGAGATTGAGTTGTGTTGGATAACAAGGTATGTCACATAACGTTGAGCTCTTGTGTTATTGAGTGGCATTGTGCTATACTGTGGTTATGTTAGATATGATGCTCCTTGGTTCTGATTAAGTGTTTGACACCATCACCATTGAATTACAAAGATATTGGCTATGCACCAAGAGACATAATGCAAAACTATTGTAGAACTTCCTCTTGTGCCCACATTCTCCTTCTCTTCCCCTCCACTGAGCTTTCACTCCTCCCCTTTACTGCTGTAGCAGTACTTTCTCTCTAAGCTTTACCCTTACTTCACTGACATCTCCCTCTTTCTCCACATCACACCCTCTCTGTCCTTAGAATGAATCATATCCTCAGCCTCATCATTTTTTTCTTGTTCTTCTTACACAAACAAATGAGAAAGAGGCTTGCACACAGGAGAGCAGGGACTTAGGCTAACATTTTGCTTTCTATGACTTTATACCATCAGTAATGTGTATGTCTACTGTGTCAAAATAAAAACAACATAAGACCACATACAATGCCCATCAGACCATGCTACACCAATCCTAATCACAGTGCAACTCATTGTTCCATACATTATAACACCACACCACGCTATACTAACTTTGGGACATAATGCTGAACAAACTCCTAGACTCACAAGGCCACAAAATGTAACTACTACACATCATTCAACTGTCCATCATCACAGGGAATGTTATGCAATCATAATAAAACACAAAACGCCACACAATCAAACATACCACAGCTTCACTCTCACCCAAACAACATAGCTAATTGACATGCGCATATGTGAACTTGATAGGCCTCTGACAAGGAGATCCTTGAAAACCACTCTATTGTTTCCCAAATGTTGCAATTATACTAACCACTGTAACCATCATCTATGAACAAATTTCAATTTCATACCAAGTACACTTTCTCGCTTCTCCAAGGAAAAAAGCACTTGTATAGCAATTACATACTGTTTATCACAAAAGAAATATCTCAATAACGCTCCTATTTTTCACCAAATTGCATTCTTGGAATTACATTTTAAGTGCACTCTTCACTAAACAAATGGTGCAATATGGGTTGAAATACTTTTTGAAGAGAACATAGGCCCTTGGCATTGGTGATATGTGAGCAACTCTCTTCCCCAAATACCACAATTAAACTACCTGCAGTACCTCATTACCTCAATAAATCACACTCATACCCATTGTACTACTGTCCATTTGTGAGAATCTATCAAACCTTGCTCAGGGCCACAGGACCGGCAATACTACTGGGCCCCAGCTGTGCTGGTTAAAGTAATTTGCCCCTAGTGTCTTCAAACTCATCCTAATATGCTGATGCATACAAGCCAAATGCACCCGTTCTGCACCTGATTTTCAGCGTAGTGAGGGTGAGCAACCAAAGGCTTGTCAAATAAGTAGTGTGGGGAACAAGAGCACAGAACTTAAGTGTCAACAAACAGACACAATAAACTTTCGACCAGTGGTGTTTATCTTTTAGTTTAAAGAAATATTTTAATCTAAGAGCAATATAAAATACTACACAACTAAATTTGGGGTGTCAGTTACAGGTTGCAATCTTAACTGAGATCTTCAGAAAGGTGCTACATCTCTTTCAGTAGCTCCTCCCTCCTTCTTAATGTTTACAGCCCTAGTGTATAGCATGGGTAGAAACATTAATTAGGCGTAGGTGCAGTTCACCCAAAAGCATCCCATTGGTTAGATGTGCAATATAGTACAGAAATATTTCACCAGAAGAAATTCAGCTGGCAAATGTCCTAAATGCATGCACAGTGATTCGTTTGATCTTTCAGTCTCTCACCCCACTCTCAGTAATGTCCAGCTTTTACCTGCTTTTCTCTAGGTGCAGCTCCGGTGGTGCAGGTGATCATGTTCATTGTTCATGCTCTGTCGGAGGTGGCTCTTGCACTGTGGGGGCCATGTTTGCATCCTTACAAGGAAATTGGTGGTTGGATGCAAAGAGTGAGCAAGGCTGAGTTGGCAGTCTTCATCTTAGGCCATTGCAGCCTCCCAGGATGTGTGTAGGTTGGTCTTTGGACAGAGCAGATGCAGCCAAAGACCTGGTCATGAGTGGGTGGACGGGGTATCCAATTCTGAAATCAGCCATACCAGTCTCTCAAGCACACACCGGGATGTCGAACAGCATGATGATACTCAGCACTTCAAAATCTTGGAGCAGTCACATCAGGACCAGCTCTGGAAGATCCCAAGAGCACTTCACAACACAGGTCTGGCTTAGCGTTACTTCATTTAGGTAGTCTGCTTCCTCTAGTTGCTCAGCATGCCAGGAACATACTGGGCTTCTCCTTCTGGACAGTCTCTCCTTCTCCACAGCCAGGCCCTCTTCCCCTCTCTCAAGCAGGAAGGCTTCTAGGCTCTAGACAGACCTTGAACTCCTCCAACAGAAACTGCAGTCTTTAGTTGATGCTCCCTCAACACTGGGAGACCAAGTGCAATGAAGACACCAACACTGCTCACAAATCAGTTCTTGGCCTTCCTTGATCAAGAAGAACTTGGAATCTAACTTGTTGGGCTGGTTTGTTTCCCATGTTTAAACTCATTTTTCAGAGAGGGAGTGTTGCTCAAATGTCTAAAGTTTCAGAGCCAGTTTGAGTTGTTTTTATCTCAAATGTCATTTGCTGGCTGCTTCTCAGACACAGCCTTTAAGCAAGATGATGGCTCACCCAGCAGGAAGTAACGATGCTGGCTTCAAGGAAGGATAGCAAAATCAAGGGTACAATAAAGCTTGAGAACTCTGCACCTGGCTGACATCAGCCTTCCTGAAACAGTAGGCATGGACAGTCAAACGTATAGACCCCTGGTAGACAACTTTCCCACCTTGAACAAAAGAAACTGCTGTCCTACCCCTAAACCTACCATCTAGCAAATGGCAGTGCTTTAGATATACTAATCATCAGCCCTTTGATATCTGGGTGGCCGGCATGGATCATGGGCAGAGGGTAGGTGGAGGGGTCGCGGGGGGTCGTGCGGGGATCGCCATAGCAGAGGAGCCGCCACTGCTTTGATAATTAAGAACTCATTGAATGTCTAACGGTAGTGTGTTGGTTTCCTCCCTCAAGCAACAGGAAAACAGTTAGTACATTCCACAGAGCCCAAATAACCTATATGTGCTACACATCCACCGCAATTGCAGACCCAGACAGAAAATCAGCACATAGTATGAGTTCACGATGAAGCAGAACTTTACATGAGAGAGGTCATAAAACCATCCTTATTCCTGGCATTGCAAAAAATGGTCTGGTCATGCTAAAGTTTAAGAACAACTTAGTACTCCATCACCACTTTACGTGACTTACCCAGGGCATGGACAGTAGTCTCATACCCACACTAGTTGGCAGGCCAGAGAAAAAGTTAGGATGCCAGGTGAACATGCATTCACTGCAAGTGTTTGGCATGCAGGAGACATTCTCGATCCACAAGTAACACAAAATAAACCAATTACCTCTCGGCAGTAAACAAATTAACACATAATCAAGCAACCACAACGTTCACAGAGTGCGTTACCTGTCTTTTTTTAGCATTTTTAAACGAGCCCTGGTGACAAGAACGTTGCTCTTCTTTGCAAAGAAATGCAAATTAATGTGCACAAAAATTTCTATTCTATCACACAGCTTTTACAACCAAAACTCACTGGCTTTGCTATAAGCGCTTTAAATATGTTCATTAATGCATTAGTGAAGGTATCCCCCTTCGTATGTGGCGTGAAAAGTTCTGTAGTCCATGCACTTACTTGTCACAGCGTCGGTTAGGCGGAGCCTGCGTGAAGCTGAGCGTGGGGAGGACCATTTGTGCGTGCACTGGTGCCAGTGCCCCAAACACCACATCCCCTTCTTTGGAGTAAGCCTGCAGGGGTTCGCTGGAGAGTTTACAACGTGTCATGACAGTCATCGGGAGAGCAATATGCATCCGCAAGATCCACGCTGACAGAGTTAGGGTCATTCTTCACGCTCAGAGTCTTGTGAAGCTTCCTCATAAGCAGAGTCAGATTTCCAAGAAACAGCACTGTAAAGGGAAAAAATAAATATGCTGGAAACTATGTGAATACATGCTGCTATAGGGAGTCAGGGGGTGCATAGTCCCCCCTTTTCCCACCAGAGGTAAAACCCTCAGGGGGTGCACTGACTGTGAGTCATCGTTTGTGGTGCCTGCTGAGTGTTTCTATAGCTTTGCACCCCCTTAAGTTAGCACTGGTGCTAGCTGTAGTACAGAAAGGGTTAACAAGCGTTTACGGCTCCTTCTGTAATACCACAAGGCGGGTGTGCAGAAAAAAAGGCGTATGTGCCTGTCGCGCTCCTGAAGTTTCTCTTTAATACATTCCAGAGGGCATTTTTGTGATATAAAGACTCCAGACTATGGTCACGTACATTGCCAAAAGCAACGATCAAAGTACGGGCATCTGTAGTTAACTGTGTTCAAATTGTGGATATTCTAGGGCCGAGAATTACTATCCCCCATTGAAAGGAGCATTGCATAAAAAATGTCAGAGCTGTATAGCATGAAGGACCGAAAACTGTGCAGCAGTAGATTTACAGAGAATTTGGCATCTGTGGTAATGGCGCCAAAAAGGCTGCTTTGCTCCATGCAGCGTCTTGCACATAGGTGCTGAAATGCCAAAATCCACCAGTGTTGTTTGGAGTAGAATTTGCACTACCGGTGCAACACCCAGTGCAATAGTCTATGCGAAAACAACAGCAGAAATGAAATGCATACTGTGAAAGATGCGCGCCCAGTCACGCAATCTGTGAAAAGCCACGTTTACCCTCTGTTCAGAATGAATATAATTGTATTTTTTTAAATTGGCTTTTAAGTTGTAACTAAGAATATTGGGCCTCATTTATGAAAAGTGACGCATCGCTGCGTGAAAACAGCGATGCGTCACTTTTCACTGCGTCCTCCTTGCGACACCAATGATGCGTCATATTTACAGCATGACGGATCATGTCGCAAGGAGTTACAGATACGTCAGTATTTCTGACGTATCTGTAGGCGCAAAAGTGACGCATTGCTGCGAGTGTGTCACTAAAGTGACGCAACTCCAGCAATGCTTCCTTTCACATGGGGAAAGCCCCAAAGGGCTTGCGTCAGTCTTACGCCTGCTGTGAGGCAGGCGCAAGATTTTGACGCAAGAGCATCCTAAAAGTGATGCAGTGAAATCTCATAGATTTCACTGTGTCACTATTACGAGGATTTTTGCGGGTGAACGCCCCCTCTGCATACATTATACCTGACGCAGGTATAATGTAGCGGAGGGGTTTACAGAGTGACGCATCTGCTTAGATGTGTCACTTTGTAAATAGTGCGCATCAGGAGGCATGTTTTACGCCGCCGATGCGTCACAAAAAGTGACGCATCGGAAGCGCAAAACTCACGCAAGGCCTCATAAATGAGGCCCCGGAAGCGCAAAACTCACGCTGTTATTTGTTTGTTATTTATTGAATGGCTAAATTCACCGCTGATAGTTCTCTGGATAGATATACTTTTATACAGTCCATTTGTCAGTTAAGAAAAAGTTACATCTTTGCACTTTATGAAATGTCAACCCTACAGAATTTGCAAAAATTTGCCTGAGAGCTACGGCTTCCTACCAGAACCGCCAATATATTGCGCTTTGCAAAACAATCGTAAAATCAACTGTTTTGTAAAAAGGCCATTTTTCACCAAAATGCCTTCGAAATCTGGAGAATGAGACCCTCCTTGTATTGGCCCAGTGGCGTCCTCGCCCCGGAAGGATAATAGCCAACAGCAATTTTTCCTGAACATTGATTAATTAGAAATCAACAAATACATGAATGTGGCAGCCAAACAGGATAAAACACTTTAGTCCTTATACCCCCTACAATGCTGACACAATCGTACTGTGCACACGTGTAAACCATCTGAGACTCCCGGTTTGTATCTAAATACACACAAATTAGGCTATTAACTTTTCAGCAACAAATACAACAGTGTGTTAGATGTGGTCATATTAAGCAACTTTTCCTCGAAGGGACCATTGAAGGTTGCCATTATTAAAAGAAATCACTGGCCTAATTATTTTAATGTTAAACATGAAAAGAAAAAACTGTGCATTCTCGTCTCAGGCATAACCAAAGCAGGAAATATTGTCAGTGACCTGAAGGTCGATGCCAGGGTTCCTTTCCTTGCACTTGTGAAGAGGACCTTTGCTGCAGGAGTGAGGTCCGAGGTGCAAGGCTGAGGACTAATGTTAGTAAAAGGCCCATTAGGGGCAACGCGCTCTAATAAGCTTTTCAAAGGAAAACGGTTTTTCCAAATTGCTGAGATCATAAATCCCACACGTGCTCCCCAGCTTTCTCGTCCTCTCACTCTTTCTCTCTATTTCTCTTTCCCTCTCACTGATGCTTAGTGAAACTCATTCTTTTATGTGTTTCTCTTTTTCACTCTAGTTTTCTCTACCTCCCTCTTCTTTTCTTTCTCGCACTGTTTGTCTTCACTCTGATGCTCGGGGCTATTTCTCTCTGTCTCTCCCTCTCTCTCCCTCTCCTGCTGTTTCTCTACCTCTTTCACTGGAACTCTTTTTTGCATGTCTTCTTCGTTTCTGTCTATCTCACTCCCTATTGCGTTCTCTTATTTTCTCTAACTTTCTTTTTCCATCTCATGTTTCTTTGTCTCGCTTACTTTATTGTCTCATTGTTTCTTTGTTTCTCCCTTTCCTACTTTCTTTTCCCCTTTCTTTCGTTGACTCTTTCTTACTTTAATGTTTCGTTGTCTCCTTTTTTTCTTTAATTTTCGTTTGGCTCTCTCTTACTTTAGTGCTCTCTCTTTCTCACTCTCTCTTTCTCTATGCTGCTTTCATAGCTGCCAGGTTTCCCAGATCCGTGTGTGATGAGCTGCTCCTGTTCAGTTTTTGTCTGTGAATTCTAGCATTTCTAGTCCTGGTTTTATAATGGGATAAACAAGACTACAAGTCCAACAGTTCAAAGGAAAAACCCTGGACTGGAGCTGCTACCCACATATTGACCTGGGATACTTAGAAGGACTATAGCACTATACCTTTTGAATCAAAACTGAAACTACACAAGAACAGATATCTCGCCAGGAAGTGCATTAACCACCAGAGTTACCTTACTGTTATTATTATCATCTGAACATTTCTGGGCATTCAAGGATCTCTGCAGCTGGTGCCTTAATCCCATAACATATTTTAAAATTCCACCTCCTTTTCTCTTTCTGTCTTTCTACCACATTCAGGGGTATATTATCAAGGGGGTTTATCTCCGCTTTTTTGGCTTTAAAAGCCAAGAAAGCGGAGATAAAATTATCTCCCTATTACCAAGCTGTCGCTAACACCAGTTAGCGACAGCTAATAGGAGATAGTGACCATCTTGGGCCCCGCTTTGCATGTCAGTGATATTTATCACTAATGACATGCAAAGTGGGCGTGCCAAGATGTTAGCGACTGAAAACAATCGCTAACATCGCTATCTCCTATTACCAACTTTTGGAGATATTCGCGCTAAGCGCGAATATCTCCAAAAGCTAACACCTGCCCTGAGCAGTTCTTAGCCATGTTAACCAATGGGAGGTGGATAACATGGCTAAGAGCATTTGCTCGATAATGCATGAATATCGCTGACTTTTCAGCGATATTCATGCATTGCGGCCGTTTTTTATCGCATTTGCGATAAACCTTGCTAATAGCAAGGTTTATCTGCGATAAAAATCGCCGATTTGCGGCGATAAATTTTGTCTCTAAACAAGTTAGAGACAAAAATTATCTCTATGGGTTGGTAATATGCCCCTCAGTTTTAAATCGTATATCCACACAACACACATGCATACACAAACACATACACTCTCCCTCTCACCCTCACGCCCATCGATACATATATAGCGGGCAATTTCCTTTAATTAAATCTAGAGCCCACCGCCCATGGGGCACACGGCTGGCCCAGGGGCAATTTTATAAATACAATCTAGTGCCTGAAGCCCCTGGGGCCCACGGCGTGTCAGTGTGCATTATGTTGTATGGAATAGCAAAAAAAAATGCGCCAAAATTCCGCAAAACTTTCTAAATGTGTGCTGCAAAATTTCCATTTTGTGCCGCGAAATTCGGTAATTCATGCCGCAATACCGGGGGAGGCTGTGGGGGGTGTCTGTTTTACACGCATCTATTTCTGAGGAAGAATGTTTCTTTCAATATATTCTTTTCACAAGAAAATTCTGCCGCCATAAGTGAGTTTTGAAGGGGTGATTTCCTACAAAACCAATTTGTATAGTATATTTCCCCTAAGAAATAGTTTTTAAAAATGTTGCAACTTCGTTAAGTAACAGAGGGCAGTGAAGTGCTGTAGCATGCAGAGAAATCCTAGCAACTGCAAACACCCCTAGCTAGATCTGATACCCATAGAAGCTGTTGGTGCAGGTAGGCTTTACAGATGGATTTGGGCCTCATAAATACAGTTTGTATATGCACCAATAGTATATAGAGTTTAATTCAGAATTTTCAAGCATGAGCAGAATGTCAGAGAGTACCTACGGTCTTAAGAGCAGCCTTTCCATGTTGTTTTTTTATCAGTTGCTTGTGCCATTATTTGATAGTATTTTCCTGATAGCACTGCTGGGACGTGGGCACGTTTAGACACAGTGACTGAACTCATCCTGTGTGTTTTTATAAAAGAAATACAGATTCTCTAAAGGATAAAAAACAGTAGGTAGACCAACAAGGGAAAACTGGTAATTTTCAGGTTTTAAAATAAACTGCTACAATGATATGCTTCACCTTTCTGATTTTTTAAATAATTGGTACTGTGACTAATAACATGTGAGCTTAATTATTGCTAGGATGCTAAGCAGAGTAATGTAATCTGCAAGTATCTCTGGACTGCAAACCTTTAGAGAATGCACTGGAGTTATGCAAGCAATAACCTCTGCTAGTCGTATCCTGTCAGACTATTACAAGCATTAATGGGACCTAAAATTGTTAACTGTGACACTGAACACAAAATTGAGATGTCATATTTCATGATGTTCATGCTGAGAAACAGTAGTTAGTGTGGGTACGAATGCTGGCGAACCATAGACATGTGAGTTTTTTTGCAGAATATGCATACTTTTTTCAAAGTTATACCTGTTAAGATAAATATATTTTATCAATCAATCAAGATGGATTCATAAAGCACCCATGTAAAGACCCATGAGGGTCTCCAGGTGCTCTGTGGGGAAATGTGCTGCCACTAGGGGCTATCTGTTGAGTAGCCACGTTTTCAGATTCTTTCTGAACTCCTGAAGGGTTAGGGCTGTTAGGAGTTGAAGGGGGACAGGGGCGGCTCTAGGCTCATGGCGGCCCAGGGCAGGGAGCCTAGGTAGGAGGCCCCGGAAGAGGGGGTCAGGCGGGCCGGAGCACAGAGGCCAGTGAAGAGGGTGGGGGGGTCAGGGTGTTTGGAAGTGGAACGAGGGGCCACCACGCAAATATGTATCCATCCTCAGGATTATTATATTAAGGATATATATTGGCGTGGTGGCCCCTGGGGTTTGGTGGCCCTGTGCAGGTGCACAGCTTGCCCATGCCTAAGGCCGCCCCTGAGGGGGAGGACGTTCCAGTGTTTTGCGGCCATGTGGGAGAAGGTGTGGCCACCTCTCCTGCTTCTGTAGATGCAAGAAGTGTGGGCCAGTGAGAGGGATGTGGAGCAAAGTTGTCTGATGGGTTGGTGAACATTTACTCTGTGGTTGAAGTATGCTGGGCCTGTGTTGCAGAGGGTTTTGTAGGTGTGGGTGAAGAGTTTTAACTAGCATTTTTTTGTTTAAGGGAGCCAGTGAAGTGCTTTGAGGTGGGGGTTATGTAGGTTCACCTCTGGAGTTCAAGGATGAGCTTTGCTGCTGCATTCCCTATGGTCTGGATCCTGTTTAGAAGTTGTGTGGTAATCCCTTGTAGAGGGTGTTGCGTAGTCCAGGCGGCTAGTCATGAGTGCCTGGGTGACAGTTCGTCTTGTGTCAGTGCCGAGCCATTTGAAGATTTTCTTCAGCATGCGAAGGATGTATAACAAGGGAAAAAATACTGTGTTTACCTGTTTCCTCATTGAGAGCTTGCTGTCAAGTATGATGCCTAGGTTCTGTGCATGTTCTGTGAGCGTGGGTGGGGGACCGAGTTCGACTAGCCACCAGGTGTCATTCCAGGGGGAGGTGGTACTCCTGAAGAAGAATACCTCAGTGTTATCTGTGTTGAGCTTGAGGCATTTGCTCTGCATCCAGTTGGCGATGTTAGTCATGCATCTGTGGAAGTTTGCTTTGGTGTTGGTCAGGTCTGAGGACAGGGACAGGATGAGCTGAGTGTCATCCACACTGGATATTATGCTCATGTTGTGTGATCTGACCAGGGTGACAAGGTGGGCCATGTAGGTATTGAAAGGGGTAGGGCTAGAGATGATCCTTGGGGAATACCGCAGATGATTTCCTTGGGGACCAAGGAGAATGATGGGAGGCGGATGCTCTGGGTTCTTCCTGTGGGAAAGGAAGTGATCCACTTGAGGCAGAGGTCTTCAAACCTTTTTAGGACCAGCCCCCCCGGCAATATTTTTTAGGAGCCGGACTCCCACCTCATCACTAAAATTTCTGGAAGTTGGGATTTAGCATATTTGACGACCTGTTCATCCCCGAGGTGTCAGCTGACAACACATTTTCACAACAGCAAACAAACATTAGCAGGGTTTTGTAAAGTTGAGTTGTAAATCTGGCCCACAACCACTGAACTCATTCAACGCCCTTTGATGGTAAACTTTCTTTTGGGGAAAACCACCACAAGGTCAGTGCATGCATCCCCACCTTTCAGGACCACATACAATATCATGCAGCCTGATCAAGCGAACAAGCAAATTGATGCCAGTCCTGGCAACCACATAATTCTAGGGGCAAGGTCTTTGCTCTGAAAATACATCTCAATCAATTAAAGTTCTCACTTCCATATATGTTTATTTCTTATTATCATGTGAAAGCAATAAAGATACCATGGGCCCTGGTGCAGGCAACGAAAATCTCCTCCTTGACTAGAGCTAGGTATAGGAATACCCTGCAAGTATCATGGTTTAATGGGCTGAAACTACATTAAGGCTGTGCAGGAGGCTTCTTGACAGCACTATCACAAATTAACAGGAATGGGTGCAAAAATGCAACAAATGGCCTGAAAATTTGCAGACGCTAAACTGCTGTTAGCTCCACTGAGACCACTGGACAACAAAGGGCAAGGTTGCTAGGTCATCAGCATTTGCACGGCGCAGTTATGCCCTGTGTAAGGCCTCAAAGCGCCCTATTGTTTTTCTCCAGTTTCTTTTTATTTAATGCTTCCTTTTTGTCTGGCTATCAGGGGGTTCCTCTGCCTTTTAGAAAGATTCTGAGCAAAGAAAGCATCACCCGGACCATGAGAAGGTCAACAGAAGTAACTCCAGAATTGTACCTTTTGGTGCGACCCAGAATTAGTAGATTTCGATTGACTCTGTGACTGTAATCTGAAAGCCAGTGCGTGGTAACGTTTCTGGATATTACATTCGGAGTCACTAATATTCCTTTTCCTTCTAGTGGTGTTTAAACCCACTCAAGGTTTGTGAACCTTTCCCTATTTCAAGTACGTGTACAGTTAATGGAACTGTTGCATGCCCTGTGTGTGTGTGTGTATTTATGTGTGAAAGAATATCAGCTTGTCAGATAGTGTGAATACCTGTTGAGTGATAATGTGTGTACAAGTGTTGTGCTGTGAGGCAAAACTCAATTTATGTTTAGCAGTGGTAAAAAACCAGAAGTAGAGTGAAGATGGGGAATAAGGAAATTATACTGCAGAAAAATGTTTAAGCTTGACCTACCAGTAGCTTCAAATGTCTAGACAGCTGTGCAATGAACCAATGTAAAAGGCAGCAGCTAGAAAAGCTAAGGCTGGGGAAGAAGCACCGCTCTCCCTGCAAAGCAGCATATGTTTTTATGTTTCATTTTGTATGAAAGGGAAATTCGCTGCCATTTCCTGCCTTTATGATGCTGTGTCTCGGATTAAAGAAATGTCAAAGTTGATGCCTCCACATAGTTATTATTTGCTCTGACTGCTGCCTCCAATCAGAGAGTCCTGTATGCGATGGCCATGATTCTCAAAAAGAAACTGCAGTAAATATGCATCACACTTCGGAATGAATAAGGTAAAGGGGAATTCTTTGTGTGAAGCTTGCACACCCCCTGGGGGGTGGCCCCACAGTTTGAAGACCTTTGCCTTAAGGGCTTCCTCTGGGATTCCCATCTGATGCTGATCGTATAGGGGAATGTATTGAGACACGGTGTTGAATGCTGTGGAGAGGTTGAGGAAGATCAGGGCAGCAACCTCTCCCTTGTCCATGAGGACTCTGATGTCATCTGTGGCTGTGATAAGGGCTGTTTCCCTTATGTGGTTTGCATGGACTCCAGACTGAGAGGGGTCCAGGATTTTGTTGGTTTTCAAGTGGTTGGTGAGTTGGATGTTTATTGCTTTTTCCTGGACTTTAGTTGGGAAGGGAAGTAGGGAGATTGGTCTGGAGTTTTTGAGTTCTGCTGGGCCTGCTGAGGTTTCTTTTAGGATTGGTTTGACCTCTGAGTGCTTCCAGGCTCCTGGTAAGTTGGGGAAGGTGATAGGGGTGTTGAGGATGGTGGTGAGTTCCTATCTGATGGAGTTGAATCCCTTGTTGAAAATATGGTTTAGGCAGAGATCTCTGGGAGCTTCTGAGGATATGGAGTGCATGATGGTGGTGGTGGTCTGGGTTGAGAGTGTATCCCACATAGTGATTGATGCTAAGTTGTGGTCATTGTCTGTGGGAAGTCGGTCGGGGATGGCTGGGGTGGTGCGGGGTCAAAGTGTTCGTAGATGGTTGTGATTTTGTTGTGGAAAAATCCTGCTAGGGAGTCGCAGAGATCCTGGTTGGGGGTGATGGTGTTCTCTCTTGCTGTGGAGTTGGAAAACTCCTTGACAATGCAGAAGAGCTCCTTGAGCCCCTTTCACCTATATCATCACAACCTCATCACACCCCATGCTCTTGCCTCCTTAGGCTACATCCTTGGTGGAGACCTAAACTTCCAACTGGACCAAAACCACGACCCCAACACCACCACCCTCCTAGAGAACCTCACCAAAATAGGACTGTGGCAACTTGTCACTACCACCATGCACACAGTGGGACACACACTCGGCCCGTCTTCGTAGAAGGAAACAGCATCGCCTACAGCCACACCACAGAACTCCGCTGGACAGACCACTACTGCATCCACTTCTCCTTCGGAAAACCCAACATACACAAGCAGGCCTACCGCCTCCCCGTAGAGGCTGCAACAAAGTCACCGAAGACCAGCTCACCTCTGTCCACATCACCACAGACAATGCAAGATGCCAATACCGCGGTACCCAGCCTCCACATCTGGATTATGACCTGCGCCAACACACTTACCCCTCTCAAGAGAGCCACAGGACAACACATCATGAAAGCAATCTGGTTTACCCCTCCACTCCAAGAATCCAAGCACTCCTGCTGATAACTGGAAAAGACAGGGAAGAAAAACAAAACCCCAGAAACACGCACAGCCTATAGAGCAGCCACCACAATACACCACCAACTCATCAAATCCACAAAGAAGAATTTCCTCCAAGACAGAATCCACACCAATGCCCACAACTCTAATGAACTCTTCTCCATAATCAAGAAGTTTACCAAACCCAGGCAGCGAAACAACAGACGTACCACCCTCCCAAAACCTCGGCATCAGACTCAGCACCTTCTTTCACCCTCAATATTAAGATTACCTATGACAATTCGACAATCAAGACCTCCGTACCACCCCAGCTCCCGCCACCAGCGATGCCACCCAACAGGACCTGCTCACTTGGACATCACTCACGACTGAAGACACTATTAAGACCACGAAGAGCAACCACTCTGGAGCACCCTCTGACCCCTGCCAACCCCACATCTTCCACAGAGCCACCACAGCCATTGTACCCGGACTACGCTGGACAATCAACTGCTTCCTCGAAACCGCCACATTCCTGATGACTGGAAACACGCTGTAGTCAAGCCCCTCCTGAAGAAACCCGCCGCAGACCTGACGGACCTCAGGAACTTCAAGCCAATCTCCCTGTTTCCTTTTGCAGCCAACGTCATAGCAAAAGGCTATCAACACCCAGCTAGCAAACTTCATCAAAGCCAATAACGTCCTGGACATCTCCCAATCTGGATTCTGCAGCAACCACAGCACAGAGACCCCCACCTCGCCACCACCAACATCATCCGCTCCCTCCTTAACCAGCGCCGAACAGCAGCCCTCATCTGCCTGGACCTCTTGGCCACCTTGGACACCTTCTCCCACAGCACACTAGACACTAGACTCCATGACACCGGCATCCATGGAAAGGCACTTGGCTAGATATGCTCTTTCCTCACAGGCATAACTCAGCAAGTAAGACTCCTACCCTTCCTCTCGGAACCAAGAGACCAGATGCGGAGTGCCCCAAGGATACTCCATCAGCCCCATATCTTTAACATCTACATGGCCCCCTCGCAATCATCATCTGAGAACACAGGCTCAACATCGTTTCTTACGCCAACGATACCCAGCTCATCCTCTCCCTCACCAAAAAACCCAACATCACCAGGGACAACTTCAAAGAGGGATGAAAGCCATCGCCACCTGGATGAAGAAGAGCTACCTATAACTAAACTCATATAAAACAGATTTCGTCATCCTTGGCTCCACCCCCTCTGCATTGGACAACACCTGGTGGTCTCCTGTCCTCTGAAACCCCCACACCCCGATGGACCACGCACAAAACCTCAGCTTCATTCTAAACCCATCACTCATGATGAACCGCCAGATCAATGCTGTGTCATCGACCTGCTTCAACACCCTCCGCATACTCCGAAAGACCTTCAGATGGTTCCCCCCCAAATCCAGGAAAACAGTCATGCGTGCCCTCATCAGTAGCAAACTTGATTACGGCAACACTCCATACCATCAAAAATGCCACAGCCAGACTGATCCTGGACATCCCCCATCACAACCACATCACCCAACACCTTTGTGATCCCTACTGGCTCCCCATCAAAAGAAGAATAACCTTCAAGCTCCTCACTCATGCATACAATGCCCTCCACAACATCGGACCAGCATACCTAAACAACCCCCTCTCCTTCCACGCACCCAATAGACACCTTCGATCAGCTGACCTCTCTCTGGCCACTGTTCCACACATCTACAAAACCAGAATAGGAGGAAAGTCCTTCCCCCTACCTTGCAGCCAAGGACTGGAACAACCTCCCGCTCCACCTCTAGCAAGTCCCCACACTGCTCCAGTTCAGGAAGTACCCCAAGACCTGGCTCTTCGAATGACCGCAGCCCTCAAATAAGCCACCCCCCTCTCCACCCCCCAGCACCTTGAGACCCTCAAGGGTGAGTAGCTGCACGTTACCAACCCCTGATTGGCTGATTGACTGATTGAGTGCTATTTTGAATTTTTCATTTTCGGAGGGATTTGTGCTGGTGCAACAGGTCTTTTCCAGCCTTTTTCAGTTGTGTTTAGAAGTTTTGAGTTCATCTGTGAACCATTCAACGTGAATAGAGGAGCTCTATTATGCATAGGGGTTTGGAGGGGTACAACTTTGTCGGCGCAGTTGGTGATCCAGCTGTTGAAGTTTTCGATGGCTTCATTTGCCTTGGGGGGAATAAGAGGTGATGGATTGAGAGCGTGATTCCAGAGCTCCTCTGCTAACTTACTCCAGCTCTTGGAGGGGGTGTTGGAGGGGTCAGTGGGAGGAATGTTAGTGGAGTAGATGCAGAAGTGTACTATTGAGTGGTCCGATCAGGTGACTTCGATGGTGTGGCAGTACCTAATCCTGTTGCTAGCAGAGAATATGGGGTCCAGCATGTGTCCGGCAATATGGGTAGGTTTGTGATTAGTTCGGAGAGTTGGAGGAGGTCCATGATCTCAAGGAGGTTCAATGAGTTAGTGTCAGTTGGGTCTTCCAGGTGGAAGTTAAGGTCTCCTAGGAAGAGAAAGTCTTTTGGGTGGATGGCTAAGGGGGTGATGACGTCTGAGATGGCTCTGCAGAAGGCGGGGTGGGGGCCGTAGGACCTGTTGGCAAGGTTGCCTCTGAACATGGTTTTGCCATTGGGGTTGATCTGGAAATTGAGGTGGACCATGATAGGGGAGGGGGTGTCTGTGGTGGCTGTGCACTTGCAGTTGATGTATTCTTCTTTTTTTTTTTTAACAACCTTTATTTTTGTTTTAAGGAAAGAAGACATAGAAAAAAACCAAAAACAAAAGTAATGAGCGACAATTCCGCACAACTCCCCACACAGGGGGCAATCAGAGAGGCAAGTCGCCAGGACGTAAAAGGCAATAGAGCGGACACCATGCAGCTCGGAGGAACAGACCAGGAGGCAGCAAGACAGTCCAGGCAATGTCTTAAGTGAAACGCAAGTCAAGAGTCATAGCTGGGGAGAACGCTCAGTTAGGTAGGATAGCAACATTAAGGAACATCGCCTGTCGCGTAGGTCCTGCGCCTGCCTCAAAAGCCATTAAGAGTGTTGCAAGAATAACAAGGAACCAAGAACATACCCCTCCCCCCTCCCCCCTTCCCCCAGTGGTGGTGACAGCAGTCGTTCTAGCAGTCATTCCGGATACAACATTCATACCTGAAACAAATGGAGGGCCCGAACCGTGGCTGGACAGACTGCGGATGGTAGACCTCTGGAAAGGAAGCGTACCAAGGGTCCCCAGCGAAACATAACGTTTTTGAAGTTGCCTAGGAAAATGTCCGCTACCCGTTCCATGCTCAGTAGTGTCCACAACCTTGCGTGCCACAGGGAGATCACCAGAGCCTCCGGTTTCTTCCAGGCTGCAGCCAAAGTGAGTTTAGCAGCTCCGATACATAACCATAGTATCTTTTTGTCCGCTCGGGTCTGGTGTTCAAGCTCCAGGTCTCGAAGACCCAGCAGGACATGAGCCATTGAGTCAGCGACAGGGTATCCTAGAATCTCTCTGATATGGGACAAAATCTCCTCCCAGTATGGGCGGATGATCGGACAGTCCCACCAAATGTGGCGGAAATCCCCAAGCAAACCACAGCCCCTCCAGCATCTATCAGAGGAGGACGGGAAAATGCGATGTAACCGGGCGGGGTGCAAGTACCAATCCATGAGAGTCTTAAGGTGGGCCTCTCTGAGTTCCACCGAATGGTTATGCGTGGTGATGTCCCGCCACAGATTCAACCACTCCCCGTCTGAAATGTCTCGCCCGAGGAGGTCCTCCCAAGTACTCATGTAACGGGGGCGAGGCGCCACTGCGGAGGTAAGCAGAAGGTCATAGAGGAAGGAGATAACTCCTTTCATGGAGGAGGTTCGCAATAGGAAGGCCTCGAAGGTGGAGGGGGGTATCGTGGCCGCGGCGTTGACTGCCCGGGACGTGGCCCAATGGAGCAGCTGGACGTGACGGAAGTGCTCGGACAGCGGCACTCCGTAGTCCCGCATACAGTTGTCAAAGGTAAGAGGAGCATGGCCATAGAACAGATGCGTGAGAGCATGGCGTCCCCCTTCTCTCCAATCGTCGAAGGGCCCCTCTTGTAGCGCCGGCGGGAAGGCCGGGTCAAAGTGTATTGGCGTAAAGGGAGAGGGGAATGTAGTCCAGCGATCATCACCAGCCACCATGTCCCAGAACTTTAGAGTAGTGCCGGTGGGAGTACTAAGATATGCGTTCTTGGGCCTGTCCTTTTTGGGCTTCCACACCAAATCCCAGATCGATCTTCCCGCTACACTTCTGTCCATGTGCAGCCAGTGTTTCTCCGAGAATTGTTGGGACCACTCCACTAAGACCCGCAACTGCGCGGCTTTGTAGTATAAGTGCATGTCGGGGAGGCCCACCCCTCCCACCCTCCGCGGCCGGCGGAGAGTAGCAAAGGAGAACTACGCCCAACCCCCCTGCCAGACGAACCGTAGCATCTGGGTCTTGAGACGCCGGAAGAAGTCAGTCTCCAGTGGTATAGGGAGCGCCTGGAAGAGATATAAGAATTTGGGGAGAATAACCATTTTAAGTGCGTGGATTCTACCCAGCCACGATATGTACTTCGGTTTCCAGCGTTCCAGGTCTGCCCGAGTCTGTGCCAATAACGGGGGGAAATTTGCAGAATACAATTGCCCAATCGAGGGAGTCAGCCGGATTCCCAAGTACAGGATGGAGTGGGGGGCCCACGACAGGGGCGTGATTGGCCGCAATCTATCCACCTCTGCTGAGGAGAGCGTAAGATTAAGGACAAAAGACTTATCATAGCTTACTTTGAAGCCGGCCACGTCTTCGAAGCGCAGCAAAACCTGTTGGACGTGCGGGAGAGAATGAGCTGGGTCCTTAATACAGAGGAGGACATCATCGGCAAATAAGGTAATCTTATGCTGCTCTCCCGTGAATGGAAGACCACGTATCTCTTCGTGCTCTCGCACAGCAAGTGCCAGCGGCTCAATACTCAGGGCGAAGAGCAGGGGGGAGAGGGGGCAGCCCTGCCTAGTGCCTCGCGAGTGCGAGAAAAACGCAGAAAGGTGGTCATTTACTGCCACCCTCGAGCGGGGGCTGCTGTAATTCGCTCTCACCATCAAGAGGAATTTAGCCGAAAAGCCGAAGGTGGCCAAAGTGTGAAATAAGAAGCCCCAATCCACCCGATCAAAGGCCTTTTTGGCGTCAAGGCCTACCAGGACTGCCGGGATCCTGAACCTGTGGGCCTTCTCAATCAGATGGATGACTCTCCTCGTGTTGTCATGGGTCTGGCGCCCCTTAATAAATCCAGATTGATCTGGATGAATGAGTGCCGGCATCAGGTCCTGGAGCCTCCCTGCAATGATGGAGGAGTACAACTTAGCGTCGATATTGAGGAGGGCTATCGGCCGGTATGAGGAGCATTTGGACGGATCTTTCCCCGGTTTGGGGATAATCGAAATCACGGCCTCGGCCATTGAGCCCGACGTTTCCCCGGCCTCCGCCATGGCATTAAAAAGGGAGACCAGAAAATCGCTCACTTCCGACGCGAAAGTCTGATAGAATAGAGCGGAATAGCCATCCGGCCCAGGCGCCTTATGAGGCTTCAGGTTTTTAATAGCATCAAGGACTTCCTCCCTAGTGAACGGGGCCTCTAGCAACCCATTCCATTCCTCGGATGCCCGGGGCAGCGGAAGACCATCAAGTTAAGTCTGCTGGCTCTCAGGGTCAGAGGCCTCCCCTCTATAGAGTGCTGCGTAAAAGCGTCCAAAGAGATCAGCCTTGACTTCATCCCGATGGTGCAGACTCCCCGCCGCATCTTGAATACCCCCTATATACTCCCGTTCCCGCTTATCCCGGAGCCGGCGAGCCAGGTGTCTCCCCACTTTGTTCCCCTGGGAATAGGAGAGGTGTCGAAGTTTCAGTAGAGTGAACTCCGCTCTGTTGTTGTAGTGGGCTCTAAGCTTCCCCCTAACCGCCGTCAATGGGCGAAGGGTCAACCTAGAAGGGTTCCGTTTATGTTCTTGTTCAAGAACAGCGAGTTCCCTCTCCAGCTCCTCACGCTCCGTACGTCTCAATTTATTAAGATTGGCATTGAGGGCCAAGCAGGTGCCTCTCATCGATGCCTTAAAGGCGTCCCAAGTGGTAAATATCGATGTGTCGGACACGGGATTAAGATCGAAAAATTCTCGCATGGCCTTACGCAGTTCCTGACATGAAGTCTCATCCCGAACAAGCGAGGCCAGGAAGTACCATTTGCGTAGACCGTCACCCTTCGCCGACCAGCGCAAGCAGAGCACGAGTAGGCTGTGGTCAGAGACAGAGAGCGGGAACATACGGGCTTCGCGGACATCCCCCCTAAGGGATTGGCTTAAAACAATGTGGTCCAGGCGGGAATAGGTGTGATGGACGTGGGAGAAGAAGGTGTAGTCCCGAGATTGGGGATGGAAAGAGCGCCACCCATCCACCAGCCCCAAGTCACCTATCAGGCGCTGCGCTTCAGCGGAGAACACACCAGTATCTGATCGTTGACCATGAGAGCTATCCATTTCCTTGTGCCATACCAGGTTAAAGTCCCCCAACAAAAATAGGACGCCCTCCACAAAGTCATCCGCCTTCCCTATCAGGTCTTGTAGAAAGCTATTCTGGCACGCATTCGGAGCATACACTACCACAAAGGTGCACATTCTATCATACAGCAACCTCTTGACCATCAGCCAACGACCTTCCTTATTGCTGCGCACACCCAGGGGCTGAAAGTGAAGGGCAGACAGGAAGAGAAGGGCCACCCCCCTATGCTTCATGGTGGCCGATGATCTGTAAATAAGGGGGAAGTTTTTATGTTTGAGGCGCAGCTTGTCCTTGCGTGCCAGGTGAATCTCCTGGAGGCGCACTACATCCAGCTGGTGGTCATGCACATACTTCCAAATTTTCTGGCGTTTTTGCGGGGAATTCAAACCTTTCACGTTCCATGTACCTATATTAAGCGGCATTGCACAGTGAAGACCTCTCCCCTCGCTACCCGCACACAGCAAAGAAACCTCTCAACCCTCCTCACACAAGGCAGCCAAGAGTCACGACGTGCCAGCGCTCCCCAAAAAAACACTTCATTCCAACAACTGACATCTGTGAGAAGTTGGCCTGATAGGTGATGTTTCCAATTCTGGAACCACCTGTTATCAGACCAAACAATCCCTTATGGTGTCTGGTTGTAAGTCAACCTTATTAGACAAGCTATCCTAGAGGTAGCATGGACTAAGCAGCCTAAAGGCTTAACTTAAGAGGTCGTGTTAAGCGAGCTGTTTTACCACATACAATCCTGTAATATCAAATGAAAGGACACCACACAAGTATATATTATAAAAATATATGTATTTATTACTAAAAACAATCCCCAGTATTCTTTATGAATAAAGGGGCACAAGCGTTAAATCAAAAGCACAGTATAACATACAAAGTTGCACAAATATGGATGAGGGCGAGGGGCCACTCAGACCATATACTAAACAAGTGGTATAAGAGATACCAATCGAACAGTGGTTAGGCCTAGGGCCTAGGGAATCGCTGGGAGCAGTCGGGACAAGCAATGCTGAAGTCGGGAAAAGCCCGCGGGATTCGGGTGCAGTGCAGAAAGCGCACGCATGCACCAATGTTAACCAATGGTGCGTAAAAGTTACAAAGTTAGAGTTAAAGGACACTTCCGCTGAACCTAGAGGAACAAAACTTAAGACACAGACCCTAGAGGTGGGTACCAGTGTGGGAACACCGGCGTTGCAATGTTACCTCACCCACAGGAAGCGGGTGCACAGGGTCGAAGTTGAGTCGGGTTTCGTCACGCAGGCTCTTGGTGCTTGGAGCTGAAAGGGCTGCAGGCAGGGTGAAAGAGAAGTGTCCGGTGGGGTCCAAGGGTGGACTCAAATCGAACAGTACCTGAAAGCAGAGGGGACAGAGTCTGGGTCACTCAGCAGTGACCAGGGTGGAACCAGGACGGAACCAGGCAATGTCGGGCGCAATCAGGTGGTTGTCGAGGAGCTTCTCTCCGCTGTCACATGGGCTCTGGGGCATCTACGAAGTCCAGGAGCAGGTTACGATCTGTCCCACGTAGGCTCTCGCCGTCGGCGCTGTCGGCTTCAAGATTGGAGCAAACAACACTTGGCAAAAGCAATCCACGCGGAACCGGGAGATTGCTTCTCACTCAAACCAGGAGGGTCAGAGTGGGGGCTCCTTTTCAGGGGAGCTGGTGCAAATCTGGAGCAACCAGAATCGCAAGTCGAATTTCAAGTTTCGTTGGCACAGGGGCCACAAGCCAGCTGGCAAGTGACCGGGCCAACGCGTTGAGCCAAAAGAAGCAGAAGGGCCCCACGCAGCACTTGTCAAGTGTGGAGGGCTGAACTTCGGTGCAAGAGTGGCTCAGGGTTGGGGCTTCTCAAACCCCGGTGTACAGCTTCGAGGGTCACTCGTGGGCTGCACGGTCAGCGTCTCGTGGTCTTTCCAAGATGGCGTGCCCCACGCTTCCGGTCGCCTCCATGGGTCTCAGCTCTGCAGGGACTGTGGATCGGGCTGCTCGAAGGCAGGCAAGCTTGATCTCATTGATCTCTGTCGCTCGAGTTCCGGCGGGAACTGCGACAAAGCAGACGTCGATGGCTGGATGGTGCCTGTTTGCACAGGGTGGTCACTCCTTCACCACAAGGGAGATTCTTCAGTCTTCTACGTTGAGTAGGATGTCGAAGGGTCCAGAGTTTCGTTTCTTGTGTTTCATCAGGATAATCTGCAGTGCATTGGCACTGCTCCCAGTCTTATACTAATTTTGGGGGCTGGATTACCTGCTAGGTCCCCTCCTATGGGTGGGACCCAGGAAGTGGGTGGATACACCCCCTTCGTTTGATCCAGGCCGCCCTGGCACGAGGGCTGGAGTGCCCCAGAACCGGTTTGGCCGGATTATGCAAGGGGCAGCCTTGTGCTCCCCAGGCAGTGTCTGGTTTCTTTCAAACCTCCCTGCTACAATCCACTATCTCCTGTCTGGGGGGGTGTAACACCTCCCTGCGACAGGAAACCCTTTGTCCAGGCCCCATTTGGCTGAGTTTCGGTCAGCTTCAGGGGGTCAGACTCGTGTCTGTGGCAGAGGCACCCATTTTGTGGATCCAAGGTCCTTTTAGAAATTAACCGCATTTAAGTAAAGTAACATGTCTCACCCCTCTAGAGGGGTGGAATGCTATCCCCGTCGCCAGAACTGGCGAGGGGATAGTATTCCAAATCGTATGACACCTTACACGACATGTTTTGATAAAGCCAAACCAAAGTTGCTATTATAACCGCGAGGATTATAATGCACTTAAGAGTATATGGTATGGCATTATCCTGAAACAGCTTAGGGAGTTGTTCCCGACAGCTGCAGACAGGCTCAGCTCATGCTAGAGTTCCATCTCACATTAAACCACGCACTCTGCCCCCAGGATTGATGAGGCCTTCCATAGGAGTGGCTCACAGGTTTATATGTGTCCAGATATAGGTTTAGATATAGGTATACTATATCTAAGTAAGGGGTGATTACACCACCTTACCCCAGCTGATTGATCGGCCAGTTGTGTCAATTTAAGAATCAGCCAGGGATGGCAAAAGATATGCTGCAGCCCCTGGTAGGCCTTGGTGGCTCCTATGCCCTGGGCACCTATAGTGCATTATACAGGGGCTGACAAGGAGTCCATTTCCAATTGTGGTATGTACCTAGGGTACATGGAATCCATTTTACAGAGAGAGCAGATGGCCTGGGGCCCTGATTAGCAGGGAACCAGGTCAACTAAGTCAAAAACCAGCTAAACACAAGGCAAAAAATCTGGGGTAACCATAGTCAGGTAGCCACCTTCCTACACAACCCCCCCCCTTCCCCAAACGAAAGGAGATAAGGCTATCCTTGGCCAGGTAAGCCTATATTGCCTGAGTGGCCATATAAGGAAGTACCTGCACTAGCATGGGTACCCCCTGTCTCATGGTCCACTAAGCAGTCCCTCACCCTTGGGGTATTAGAGGGTGTCCACCATAGGGAATCACTACCTTGGGTGTGTTTATGCAAAGTTAAAGGCTGGTTTGGATATGGAGTATTGAAGTGAGGCTCCACTAATTTAGGGCTCAGCTTCCTCGAATTATCTTCCAACATGTGTGCCTTTCTTTCTTTAACTGAGTTGCACTGTGCTCTCAGGGTCAGCCTCTGGCTACCTAAAGCTGGAGGCTGGGTCCCTCTGTTTGGCTTGCTGGAGGGACAGTTCAGGTTTGGGCCCTTTGGGTCCCAGGTTTGGCTGTGCCCAACAGAATCCATCTGTGGGAGGTCCCTAACTACTTTTAAGGGGGCTCCCTCAGGAGTTTTTAAAGTTTTCACCTCACTAGGGCTACTAGTTTTGGTGCCCCTAATCTGTTGATGGGGGTGCTTTATTTGACAGGGGGCCCTCTGGGTCTCGCTGTCCTTCTTGTCCTCTGCAGCCCTGGGCTGACTAAGGCAAGGTAGAGAGGGTCAGGTTACCTGCTCCAGACTGGGTCCCACCTGAGAAGGGTCCACTGACATCAGAGGCTCGGTCAGGCTAGGCCTAACCCCCTCTGGGGCAGTTCCTTCATCAGGGGTAAGATCAGTTCCCTGAGGAGGCTGATCCTTTCCTAAAGTCTGGTGAGGGGGAGATTTCTCGTCCTCCTCTGTGCTCTCAGTTTGTGTGAAGTTATCCATCATTTCAGGTTTCACAACACACATATCAGTTTGAGTTTGGGCTGTGGCCATCACAGCCCCACCAACCTTTTCAGGAGGGGACTCAGTTTGGGTTTCTGCTGTTATCATAACAGCTTTGCTATTCTGTTCAGGAAGAGCTTTTGCTAAAGATGGGGCAGAGAGTTGCTCAGCCCTACCAACCTTTTCAGGAAGGACATCTTGAATTGGGGCTGTAGCCATTACAGCCCCACTAACCTTTCCATTGGAATTTACCATTCTAGAATGGGTTTCCTGTTCAACCTCAGCCCAGGCTGAGATTTCCAAATCATTACCAAGTAGGCAGTCTACAGGCAAGTTTGGTGACACTGCCACTCTCTTTGGGCCAGTGACACCTCCCCAGCTGAGACTTACTACTGCCATGGGATGATTTGTTTGGATTCCATCAATGTTTGTTACCTGGTATGTGGCACCTGGTAAAAGTTGCTTAGAGGGGACTATGCAGTCAGCCACCATGGTGATGCTAGCCCCTGTGTCTCTAAAAGCTTCAACTTTCAAACCATTGATGATGGGTTCTTGTCTATATTTGCTCAAAGTATTTGGGCAATCAGAGAAGTTGGCAAACCCCATGCCAGTCTCATAAACAAGATTATTTGGGGATGGGGACCTGGATAGGCCAGGGTCCTCCTGGGCTCCAAAAGTAAACCCACCCAGATTCCTGGGTGTGCTCCCACTTCCTGGGGGATTACTGCTGACAGTAACAGGAGGTGCTGGAGCTGGCTTTGGAGGTATATTCTCTTTATTGCCATTCTTGGGACAACAGTTGTCTGTTTTGTAATGCCCAACCTGCTTACAGACATGGCAATAGGGCTTTTTCTCAGTTGAAGAAGTGTCTTGGGACCCACCCCCATTCTTGGAGTTTTGGGGCCCTGGGGAAGTCTTTTCCTTACTTTTATCCCCACCCTTTTCTTGAGGCTTGGTAGACTCCTTCTTCTGGTTACTGTCCTGATTCTTAGGCCTAATCCTGGTTCTGACCCATTTATCTGCCCTCTTTCCCAATTCTTGGGGAGAGGTCAAATCTGAGTCCACCAGGTGCTGGTGTAAGAGCTGGTTCTGACAATTACTTAGGATCTGCTCCCTCATAATCAAATTATACAATCCTGTGAAGTCATGTACTTTGCTGCCATTTAGCCAACCCTCCAGAGCCTTAGTAGCACAATCTACAAAATCAGTCCAGTCCTGTGTCTGTGTCTTCTGGGTGTCTCTGAACTTCAACCTGTACTGTTCAGTGGTTAAGCCAAACCCATCTATTAGGACACTTCTCAGGACTTTGTAATTGTTTGCATCCTCATGTCTAACAGTGAGGAGCTTATCTCTCCCTTTCTCTGAAAAGGAGTACCATAAGATTGCTGCCCACTGTTCCTCAGGAACCTGCTGTACCATGCAGGCTCTCTCAAGAGCAGTTATCCACTTGTGGATGTCATCCCCTTCCTTGTAGGGGGGCACAATCTTTGTCAGGTTTCTACTATCATAGGACCTGGGTTTCTCTTTAGGAATATTGCTGCCACCAGTGGCATCTAAGCCACGCAATTTCTGCTCTCTTGCCAAGGCAAGTCTAGCTTGAGCCAAGGCTACCTCCTCCCTCTCTATTTGGAGTTTGACAGCCCTCATTCTGGCCCTATGCTCTATCTTCTGAGAGGCAGTCATACCTCTCTGAGATTCTCTTGAGGCACTAGAAATATGAGAGTCCCCTGAGGGAGATCTCACTCTTCTGTTGCCTGGGAGAATGACATGGTGGGATCTGGGGAGGTGCTGGCCTTCTCCATTTCCCAGTAGGTCTAAGTTGGCATGGTTAAGCCTGGCAACTAGGACCTGGCTACCCCTCTGATCCTGTTTCTCTGGGTCCTCTACATCTGAGTCCTCCTCCTCCTCCTCTTCCTCCTCTTCTTCTTCCTCTGGAGGGGTATCAGTTACAGGGGGGTTCACTCCATCTCCTGACTCTAAGGGAACTGCATTCGCCTTTTCTAAGTCATCCTGTTCTAGAATGGCTATCAGGGAAGGACTGCTGGGACTTCTGCCCCTTTTTAACCCTCTTGAGATGCACAAGGCAACCAAGTCTTTGTGGGTTAGTTTGTCATAGCTGGAAGTTGCCTGGGTAAGGTCAACTGTCACAGGAGCAGACCCTGAGGCTTTTCCTGTGTCAGACATGACTCTAGTGTGGTGTAAGTGATGCACCTACCTACACTAAGTGTTTCCCTACTGTACCTTGCTAGTGAGTTGTAGTCAGGGTGTGCTAATCCCTTTAATCTACAACTACTAAGTTCAGTAGAACTTAAATATGCTAAGCTTTTGATTTATATGTACCTAGAGGTACTTGATGTGATCTTTCAATTTGATAAAAGATTGCAATGGTAAAACAACAGCAAGCTCAAATCCGCACCGCTGCTCACCAATGTGAGAAGTTGGCCTGATAGGTGATGTTTCCAATTCTGGAACCACCTGTTATCAGACCAAACAATCCCTTATGGTGTCTGGTTGTAAGTCAACCTTATTAGACAAGCTATCCTAGGGGTAGCATGGACTAAGCAGCCTAAAGGCTTAACTTAAGAGGTCGTGTTAAGCGAGCTGTTTTACCACATACAATCCTGTAATATCAAATGAAAGGACACCACACAAGTATATATTATAAAAATATATGTATTTATTACTAAAAACAATCCCCAGTATTCTTTATGAATAAAGGGGCACAAGCGTTAAATCAAAAGCACAGTATAACATACAAAGTTGCACAAATATGGATGAGGGCGAGGGGCCACTCAGACCATATACTAAACAAGTGGTATAAGAGATACCAATCGAACAGTGGTTAGGCCTAGGGCCTAGGGAATCGCTGGGAGCAGTCGGGACAAGCAATGCTGAAGTCGGGAAAAGCCCGCGGGATTCGGGTGCAGTGCAGAAAGCACACGCATGCACCAATGGTAACCAATGGTGCGTAAAAGTTACAAAGTTAGAGTTAAAGGACACTTCCGCTGAACCTAGAAGAACAAAACTTAAGACACAGACCCTAGAGGTGGGTACCAGTGTGGGAACACCGGCGTTGCAATGTTACCTCACCCACAGGAAGCGGGTGCACAGGGTCGAAGTTGAGTCGGGTTTCGTCACGCAGGCTCTTGGTGCTTGGAGCTGAAAGGGCTGCAGGCCGGGTGAAAGAGAAGTGTCCGGTGGGGTCCAAGGGTGGACTCAAGTCGAACAGTACCTGAAAGTAGAGGGGACAGAGTCTGGGTCACTCAGCAGTGACCAGGGTGGAACCAGGACGGAACCAGGTAATGTCGGGCGCAATCAGGTGGTTGTTGAGGAGCTTCTCTCCGCTGTAACGTGGGCTCTGGGGCATCTACAAAGTCCAGGAGCAGGTCACGATCTGTCCCACGCAGGCTCTCGCCGTCGGCGCTGTCGGCTTCAAGATTGGAGCAAACAACACTTGGCAAAAGCAATCCACGCGGAACCGGGAGATTGCTTCTCACTCGAACCAGGAGGGTCAGAGTGGGGGGCTCCTTTTCAGGGGAGCTGGTGCAAATCTGGAGCAACCAGAATCGCAAGTCGAATTTCAAGTTTCGTCGGCACAGGGGCCACAAGCCAGCTGGCAAGTGACCGGGCCAATGCGTTGAGCCAAAAGAAGCAGAAGGGCCCCACGCAGCACTCGTCGAGTGTGGAGGGCTGAACTTCGGTGCAAGAGTGGCTTAGGGTTGGGACTTCTCAAACCCTGGTGTACAGCTTCGAGGGTCACTCGTGGGCTGCACGGTCAGCGTCTCGTGGTCTTTCCAAGATGGCGTGCCCCACGCTTCCGGTCGCCTCCAGGGGTCTCAGCTCTGCAGGGACTGTGGATCGGGCTGTTCGAAGGCAGGCAAGCTTGATCTCGTCGATCTCTGTCGCTCGAGTTCCGGGGGGAACTGCGACAAAGCAGACGTCGATGGCTGGATGGTGCCTGTTTGCACAGGGTGGTCACTCCTTGACCACAAGGGAGATTCTTCAGTCTTCTACGTTGAGTAGGATGTCGAAGGGTCCAGAGTTTCGTTTCTTGTGTTTCATCAGGATAATCTGCAGTGCATTGGCACTGCTCCCAGTCTTATACTAAGTTTGGGGGCTGGATTACCTGCTAGGTCCCCTCCTATGGGTGGGACCCAGGAAGTGGGTGGATACACCCCCTTCCTTTGATCCAGGCCGCCCTGGCATGAGGGCTGGAGTGCCCCAGAACCGGTTTGGCCGGATTATGCAAGGGGCAGCCTTGTGCTCCCCAGGCAGTGTCTGGTTTCTTTCAAACCTCCCTGCTACAATCCACTATCTCCTGTCTGGGGGGGTGTAACACCTCCCTGCGACAGGAAACCCTTTGTCCAGGCCCCATTTGGCTGAGTTTCGGTCAGCTTCAGGGGGTCAGACTTGTGTCTGTGGCAGAGGCATCCATTTTGTGGATCCAAGGTCCTTTTAGAAATTAACTGCATTTAAGTAAAGTAACATGTCTCACCCCTCTAGAGGGGTGGAATGCTATCCCCGTCGCCAGAACTGGCGAGGGGATAGTATTCCAAATCGTATGACACCTTACACGACATGTTTTGATAAAGCCAAACCAAAGTTGCTATATAACCGCGAGGATTATAATGCACTTAAGAGTATATGGTATGGCATTACTGCTGGCACCTGTTTTGGGCTCATGCGCACCACCCGTAAGATCCTCCCATTACTACCACCTGCCTCTAGGAAACTTCTTATCCAGGGGCTAGTATTGTCCCGTCTTGACTACAGCAATATGGTCTACCTGGGTGCTCCAGAGGCCACCCTGACTAGACTACAGCGGACACAGAACGCTGCGGCCCGTCTGCTCACGAACCTTCCTTCGAAAGTGTCAGCAAAACCAGCCCTCAAGGCCTTGCACTGGCTCCCTGTTCGCCAAAGGGTGGAATTCAAAGCCATGTGTACAACACACAAACTTATCAACGGATCTGGCCCTACTATCCTCAGCAGCCTGGTCACCCCCTACAAAGCATTCAGATCCCTCCGTTCAGACAGTGAGCACCTGGCCAACGTCCCCAAATTCAAAAAGACCCGCACCGGATGTCGACGATTCTCGGTGCAAGCGGCCGTGAGATGGAATTCCCTCCCACGCACCCTCAGACTGGAAGCCAGCTACCTGACCTTCCGCAAAAAACTGAAAACGCACCTATTCCCGAAATAATTGTTCCTCCTCCCTCCCTCTCCTTCAGGATAAACAATCTCATTACAGCGCGGGGATGCCCTTGGGTCACCAGGCGCTATACAAATCGCTAAAATAAATAAATAAATAAATTATCCTGAAACAGCTTAGGGAGTTGTTCCCGACAGCTGCAGACAGGCTCAGCTCATGCTAGAGTTCCATCTCACATTAAACCACGCACTCTGCCCCCAGGATTGATGAGGCCTTCCATAGGAGTGGCTCACAGGTTTATATGTGTCCAGATATAGGTTTAGATATAGGTATACTATATCTAAGTAAGGGGTGATTACACCACCTTACCCCAGCTGAGTGATCAGCCAGTTGTGTCAATTTAAGAATCAGCCAGGGGTGGCAAAAGATATGCTGCAGCCCCTGGTAGGCCTTGGTGGCTCCTATGCCCTGGGCACCTATAGTGCATTATACAGGGGCTGACAAGGAGTCCATTTCCAATTGTGGTATGTACCTAGGGTACATGGAATCCATTTTACAGAGAGAGCAGATGGCCTGGGGCCCTGATTAGCAGGGAACCAGGTCAACTAAGTCAAAAACCAGCTAAACACAAGGCAAAAAATCTGGGGTAACCATAGTCAGGTAGCCACCTTCCTACAACATCCGTCCGCATGCATACACCTTGGTCACCACCACCGTCCCCCCAGTCCCCAACTTCCCCCCCCCTCAAGAGCCCACCCACAAATCTCCTCCCCACCAAACCCCTTAAGCCCCACCAAATAACAACAGAACAGAGAGAAGCAATGGGGAAGGTCGAAGGAAAATCTCACCAAACAGTTCAGAGGAATCGACAGTTCCAGAATGTGGACGGTTACAGGTACCCTCAGAAACGAGGGCCGGGGTAACAGTCAGTGATCCCCCAGTGGTCCGGTCCGGGGTGTCTTCCCAAAAAGTACATAAGAACACACAGTACCTGAATCGGAGGTGTCCCTCTGACGCCATCTATTCAGCCGCCCAGGATTCAGGCCGCTCCGGAGCTGCCTTGTGACGAAGCCACTGTCACCGTGGTCACAGATGCAACAGATGACCCCCTTTCCTGCAGGCTAGTCGTGGGATCTGGTCTCCTCAATGCGGTCGCGTTGCCCACTCTTTGCCAGGACGGAGAGCGTTGTCTCCGCCTCGATGGGGAGCTCCCTCCTCTCGGGGAGGGGGCCATGTCATCCAAACCTAGGAGGTCTTTGGCAGCCTGCAGGGAGCAAATCTGAACCAACCAATTTTGCCATCTGAAGATGGGACAAAAGGGATGGCCCCAGGAGTAGGCCACATTTTGATCACGCAGAAAGGTGGTAACAGGCCGAAATTCGCGTCTCTTCTGAAGTGTCGAGGCCGCCAAGTCCTGGAACAGCTGAGGATGATGATCCCGAGATTGCAACGAGGGAATCCCACGTGCTTTCCTAAGTATGCGTTCCTTCAGTTGGAAGTCGTGGACGCAAACCAGGATGTCGGGGGGGGAGCTCCACCGCTTCTTGGCAGACCTACTCTATGAACTCTGTCTATACGGATTTCGTGAAGATCCTCCTCTCCCAAGATCTGCAGGAAAAGGGCCTCCACATAGCCCCGTAGGTCTCCAGCTTCTCCATCCCAGGGCACCGCTCGGATGCGGATGTTATTCCGGCGGGACCTGTTTTCCAGGTCTTCCGCGTGGGCCTGGAGGTCTAAATTCTGTTCCTGAGGCGGATTACGTCCTGCTGGAGCTGGTGCACCTCGCCAGCCACCCCCAAATCATGGTCCTCCAGCGTGGCCACTCGCTCTCCAATGTCTTCCACATCCCTCCTCATCTCGCGGAGGTCCAAACTGAGTTGGGAGCGGAGCTCCGAGATGTCCTCCTTTATAGCGGAGAATAGTTCTAGCATGAAAGCTTTAGTGGCAGGTGCTTCATCGTCCCTCGGCTTGGGCAAGGCGCTGGGGCCCGGCGACGCCGGCTGCTGAAAGCCTCTCGGTGGGGCGTCCTTGCCCGGTTTCTCTTTACGTGGCTTGTTGGACATCGCCTCGACGTCGTCTGAACCACCACACCAGAGGGAGCGTCAGGGCAGTGGCCGCGCCGTCGGATGGGCCCGCCAGAAGCTTCTTTGAGGCCCCGCAGTCGTCGTAGCCCCTTGCAGGCCCCAAATGTGGAGTGGGGCAGGATACCCCAGGCGGGGAAACTTGTGCGATCCCCCAGGTCGCGTGTCGGGGGGAGAGGTTCCTCAGCACAGCCCCATCGCACTATTACTGCTGATGCCACTGAGGTCCAGCAAGCTCGCCAAGTGGTGTGTAGCCAGGGGGAGTTCTCCCGGCGAAGACAGGAAGCAGGGGAGATGGCGAGGGCCGCACAGGCGGAGATCGCGGGGCACGGTGCCGCAGCAGTCCAGGGCACTGGTGTCCTGAAGGCAGTGCGCGACCCAAGCGGGGCAGGGGGGGGGAAAGGCCGGCCCCATCGCCAACGCCAATGTCAGGGACCCCGGAGGCGGGAATACAAGTCACTGCTCTGCACCTCCTTGGAGTCGGCACCATGCAATGGAAGGGGTCACAGGCCAGAGATCCCCGGGCTCAATTGGTATAGTGATCCGGACAGATAGGCGTGGCGACAGCGGGCACTCACCGCAGCAACTCCGGCGTTAGACGATCCCCTCTACCGGGGGTTCGAAAGGCAGGCCGCCCATACCTCGGCCGAGGTCCGCCAAGCCGCCGCTCGCCGTGTGGGACCCCCGCCTCTCCCCCACCAGCCGCTAATCACAGGGCGAAGGACGGGGCGAGCCCACCACAGAGCCCCGGTTCACCTGGGTGGGCAGCACTACCCAGCAGAGGTCTCCTCGGGCCGCAGGCGTTCTCGGTACTCCGTGCAGATAAGTAGACCCTTTCTCCAGGCTCCGGCTCCTCAGATCCACCCCGGACAGAATGAGAGCTCCGCTCCCACGTCCCGGGCCACCCGAAATTCCCCCGGCAAGGGCCCAAGAGGCGCAAAGAGGAGGCTCTGGTCTCCGGCATTAAGGATCTTGATCACCCCTCAGCCGCCACTGCACTGCACCACGGTCCGACCAGCAGGCCGCAGGGGCGGTCCGAGTCAGCAATGTCAGGCCCAGCCTGCTCTCTAAGCCCCGGCCTCAATTGAAGTCAGTCGCCAGCCTGTTGCTAACTCCCGGTCCAGAGGCACACACCGGGGGACAGCGGCGAAGCCGTCAGGGCAAATGCGGGCAGCAGAGATGACAACAGCTTCCCCCAGATGCCGCCCAGGAGTCACAGGCATCGGCCGCTGCTGTCGTGGCAAAAGAGGGCCCCACAGTCTCCGCAGCTAGTTACGCAAGGTCCCGGCTCCAGCGGTCCAGCCACGCTGCAGGCCTCGAAGCGTGTAGGGGCCGATCTCCCCTCATGCAAGTCCGTGAGAGTCCGCAGGTGGCTCAAAAAAGCTCCCAACTGGCCCCGGAGCTAGCACCACTGGACGGATTCGTTCAGGCAGGGCTCGGAAGGTGCTGGACAAGGCTAATGCAGGTGCGGTGTTTGGAGGGGCTGAAAGCGCGTCCTACTCGACCGCCATCTTGGACACGCCCCAGTTGATGTATTCTTTATGGATGATGGCTATTCCACCATCTTGCTTGCTAGTGCGGTTGTAGTGGATTAGCTTGTATTCACAATGTGTGACAGAGTTGATGGCTGGTTCTGATGCCGGGTTGAACCACGTCTTGGTGAGGAAGACAATGTCCTGCGTGAAAGAGGTGATGATGAGTGTCTGCAGGGTCCATTAAGCAGGTTCAAAAGAGGGTGGTGATGGACGGAGCATCTGAAACAATCAAACACTCCCACCCAGTCAACAGATCTGGGTTTAATCCATCACCGTTCTTTAGCCCACTCTGCCACCCCAGTTCACATATGGCCATATGCAAAGCAGCCTGACCCTGTGCCTCATGGGAACAGTCCAGCCCGAACTGCCAAGGCATGCCTTCCCTGGACCGGAAACAAGCTTCCTAGGACCGGTTTCTGGCATTACAGCCGTCTTCAGCCAGGCTTGCTTGAATCCAGTGCCAAAGTGAGCAAGAGACTCACGTCTGAGCATACCCTGCCAACTTATGGCAAACAAAGCGGTACAAAAGAGGGTGGTGATGGACGGAGCATCTGAACCAATCAAACACTCACACTCAGTCAACAGATCTGGGTTTAATCCATCACCGTTCTTTAGCCCACTCTGCCACCCCAGTTCAGACATGGCCATATGCAAATCGGTCTGACACTGTGCCTCATGGGAACAGTCCAGTCCGAACTGCCAAGCCATGCCTTCCCTGGACCGGAAACAAGCTTCCTAGGACCGGTTTCTGGCATAACAGCCGTCTTCAGCCAGGCTTGCTTGAATCCAGTGGCAAAGTGAGCAAGGGACTCATGTCTGAGCATACCCTGCTAACTTATGGCGAACAAAGTGGTACAAAAGGGGGTGGTGATGGACGGAGCATCTGAACCACTGGATGGTGCTTGGAGTAGAGACGGCATTGGAATATATAAAAAAAATTGACTAAAGAAATAGAAGAACTAAGGATAGAAATCACAGACGATGAGCACTTACCAATGCAACGGAAGTTCTAGATAGATTAGACAAAACCATTGGGGAGTTCAACCCTGTGACTTTAAAGAAAAGTTAGACAAACTTGCTGAAATGCAACAACCTATGACAAGAAAATCACCTATCCCTATATATCAGACAATCAGGGTCAATTTGTAAATAGAGGAAGACAAGGGGGGCGTAAACCACAAAACCTTCTCCGAATCATCCTACTTGAGCAGCCCTGACAGTGACTACGAACAGACTGGTTCCAACACAAAGAGACAACAACCCCTACCGGGTCCAAGCTATCAGGGACCCACCTATTCTGAGAGAACAGCAGGCTTTTTTTAGGGGACAGCAGCCGGACTACACACAGAGGGGGAGGTCCACCACTGGGCTGGTCAGAGGACAGAGGTCAGAACAGGGGGTAGAACAACAGAGGCAGGAACAGAAACAGGAGAGGTGTGAAGTTTTGCCCTCAATCACATGGAGAGATACAAACAAGGAGGCAAACCAACCATTAGTAGATAATCAGGAGTCTGTGTATGTTCCTACCCCTGAGAACATAGGTCCGAATGTAGCTACGGACCACTGTTTGAGACTAGAGACATTGAACCCTACTCCACAACCTGAAGTACAAGTTACTGACCAGACAGGAAGAGGTGAAACCACTAACTTTACAATAGCAGTTGAACCACAAGATACTGATCAGACAGTGAGAACTGAGACAGTGAATTTCGTTTCAGTAGGAGAAAATATTGACGTAAGTACATCACATACTAACCCGGTGATTAATCTCTCAGACTATAGTCTATAAGCCCCTCCACCAAGTAGACCCCTTAAACCTAGCCAGGTGATCCAACATCAAGGCCCCATTGTTGTGGGCTACTCAATTGTTTGAGTTGGTTTTCTTTGGTGGGGCGAGCATGACCGCCTCAGGGGATGATCAATGACTCCTCCATCACCTACAGAGTGGAAGAACTACAACCAACAACACTGTTGCCACTTTGTTCCCAGCTCTCAAGCATAGCCTGAGTGCATGCACAGCATCGGGGTATCGGAGCTGGCTGAGACCCCGGGCGTGTTCCGAAAATATGAACAGTTAGGAAGACTGAGAAAATACTAAAAACTGAAAAGTTACCAAGAGTAAATGGCACTAAAAGTTAGGGAGGGCAGAAGGGTGGCATAGCCTCAAGGGAAGGCTGACCCAGGGAGGGGCCCCAAACACTAGAAAGGGTAATTTCTCACACCAAGAGTCCCAAGCTTGATGTTTATTACAGTAAGCATTTGCCCCAGAGAGTATAGTGTAGCATGTTTAAAACTGATGCTTTTTTTACATTATGGGGCAAACTATCACACTATTTTAGAAACTGACTGTGAACAGCCACTTTGGGTCGGTGAGATTGCACTGCGCAATGGTGATGTGACAGAACCATCTGTCTCTGTGCAGTCTCATTAGCCGAGGATAGACATACAGTTCTGACAGTATAATTATATTTCATAATTACAGTAATTCATATATCTGAGGTGTTATTACTGGGTTGGCTCTAACAAATTGCATTTTTTTCAATTATGCTTTCAAACATTTCCCTAGGTTCGTGAGTAATAAGTGTTCTTCCCTTCCACCACCTGAGTGAATATTCCTTTTTTTAATTAAAGATTTGATGTGCGTATTTATAAAAGCATTGGTGTTAATTTTACTTTTCTGATACCCTATGTTAAAAAAAGCAGTTTTGTAGTGATACAGATTTATTTCATAAATGTATTAAACATGCCTCACTTGGATTTTTTGTGACTCACACACAAGCAATAAATTTGACTTTGCTAATACAAGGAAACCCATGGACGTAAAAACGTTGTTTGCATGCATTAGTCCTGTAATGCCTGACCTGTTGGCCTTGCCATTACTCTTTATTCATCCAGTGAGGCTGACTGGAAGCTCTGTAGACTCATCCTCACAGAACTACATTCTGCATGAATTTCAGTGTAAACACACACTTGCAAACCTGCCCTTCACTGGCTCCAATATATACCTGCCTTTACCTCCATTGAAGGAACAATAGGTTATGAGGTGTAAAGCATTGATAAATTATGGTTAAAATGCTACCGCATCATTTTACAGATTTCTTGCACTTCCTGTTACATGCTGCGGTCTGAGTTAATTCCATTCCTGCCTGCAATCTTTTATTGTAGGATGAACTGGAAACAATAATCATCTTCTTATTCGCACATGGCAGTCACTGGATTCTATGGGGCAGATTTACAAGCCCCCTGCGCCACCAGTACGTCACTTTTTGTGACATACTGGAGGCGCATTTCACTTCTCCATATTTACAAGGACAGGAAAAGCCACCCTGCGTGACTTTTCCTCTCCTTGTAAATATGGCCCCTTCACACGCAGCATTTTGTGGGGAAGGGGCATTCCATGGGTGTTGCTGTGCGTGTTCCGACGCAAAACCTGTGGAACAAGACACAATATGTGTCATTGCTATGTCTCCCCAGGGGAGGCGTAGGGAGGCGCAATGAGGAGAAATGTTTTAATTTCTCCTCGTTTTTTCCTCTTTCAAAGTGTGCTGCATTCTATAGCATGCATTGAAATAGGAAAATGCCTGTAGTGATTGTTTTTGTGTAGAAAGGTGCCCCTTCCTGCACCAAAACAATCTCCCCATGACGCAGGCATCAATACACCATGGTGCAAGAGTACCTGCGCCGGGGCATGGCTGCAGTTTGTGGGCCAGCGCAGAGGGAAGCACAGGAATGCAGACATATTATTGTAAATATGTTGCATTCCTTTGCTTCGGCCAAGGCGCTTGCGTTGCTGGGCTGTGGCACTTCCTTGTAGATCTGCCCCTATATGTTTGATTCTGAGACATTTTTCTGTACCTTTGCATAAAAAAGGTTTGCTTTTTCACTACTGCTGCAATACAAATGATTGCCCTTTGTTGCGAAAGACCTCCTAGTGCTTTATTGCCATGCGCTGTGTGTGCTGGCTCACGGTAGAGACATGAGCTTGTTTATTGCACCTGCAGTGTGTAATGTGAGTTTATTTACCCCATAAGTCTCCGAGTTAGGGCATTATTTTTATATATCACAGCTCAGAAACAGTAACATGGCTGTCGGGTGCGGGCCCGGCCTATGCGCCTTAGCCCGCTACACACAGATGAAACTTGTGTACAATTAGGGTTGTCAGTCAGCCAGTGTTGGACAATTGGACAGGCTGAAGAGCAGGCCCTGTTGCCCACCCCTACTGCACAAGGTCGAAGATTGTGTGAAGCAAGGGCTGTCCACTTGTGCGCAGGGCAGATTGAGTGCATGGTAGGGGACTATTAGATAAAAAAAATGAAGAATGCACATTTAAAAGATTCTCCTGCAGTGAGTGAAGAAAACTCTAAAACAGCTTTGAAATTCGTCAGTTCCAGTTAGCAATGCACAATGTGCGAAATAATTAAAATACTTAGTTCTCTTTTTTGAATAATTGATTACAGGGGATCTTCTGTAGCTGCCATAAAAATGCCATATCAAAAAAGAGTTAGTTCCATCATGGCCATGCCAACCGGACACTAAACTCCTCAATAGTATTGTATCCAAAGTTTATTAACAGTTAAAATAAAGCATGCAATGAATGTACACTCAAAGTAGAACAATTGAATAAACAGAAAATCATAATATAACTATATGTATGTAAAATAGACAAGAAAGAGAATATGTTCCATTAAACATGCCTATAGATACTACCATTGCTAATAACACAAGAAATAAGGAACATCAATATTACAATTTTAGTCCAGTTGCAGATAACCATAAAAGAAATCATGGTTGTTTGGGTATCTCTTCAATCCTAGGGTTTACAAGCATTAGCAGATTGAGCTTAAGAGTCTAGGACATTTATTACCAGTAACTAAAGAATATCTCTTTTAATAGCAAGAGAAATTGGATCCACTTAAGCTCTGTCCAACCTATGATTATCGCAAGCACCATGCCACCAGGCCTGAAAGGAAAGAGTGGAAGAATCCTTCCATGAACAGGTGATCTGCTGAAATGGAACAGCAGAAGGGGATCCTAGAGAGAAAATCTGTCATGGTGAGGAAACTAGTCTTCAGAAAGAGTCCCTAAAATATTTGTTTAAATTAAAAGGAGCTTGGGTATTAACAATATTACTAATTTGCTTCCAGACCTTCAGCCAAAACTTATGCTTAGATGAGCATTCAAAGAGCATATGTTTGGGGTCAGAGGGAGAGAAAGTATAGGACCAATGGGAGAGACAGAGGGGCAGTTGGCATGTGAAGTAGCAGGAGTAAATAATCACCTATTTTAAATAAAGTTTTAATAGTGTTAGCTGCACTAGAGGTTTTGTGTTTTTTTATCCAAATTTTATTCCAGAGAGGGATTGAGAACAAAGTGCCCAAATCACTTTCCTAGCTTTTATTCCAGAGGGGGATTGAGAACGAAGTGCTCAAATCAATTTCCTAGCTTAATTCAACAGGGGTCTTTCCCCGATCTTCTGGAGGAGCAGTGATATTATGGTAATTGGAGGAAGCAGAGGGGAAAGAGAGCAACAAATTGACGAATTAGAAATTAGAAGACACGGGTAAGAATGCACACGGCAGCTGCTCATAGGCAGACTGAAGAGCAGAAACCAATTAGATATATTTAGTAAGATATGAAGTAGGAGAAGAAAAATGTAATTGGGCTTGTGCAAAAGACATGAACTATTCTCAAAAAGTTGATGACCCCATTTAAGACCTTTATCATGCCATGATTTCCCAAACATTTTTTATTTTTTATTTTAACATATTTAATATGCCAGACTGAAGAGTGTAAGAGTTGGTCCTTGGTAGTGTGATTGAGAAAAGAAATATGACAAAGAAGCTTACAAGAATGTTTTGAAATAGGAAGGGACATGGAAAGAGATTTCTGAGAAAATTATGAATATTATTGGAGACAAAAGGGATGGAGAAAAGAGTGTTCAAAATCAACTCAAAGAGGAGGTATAGTAGACTTAGCCTCAGTAAATGAAAAGGCAGCTTTTTTGAGAAAAAATGCAATATGAAATGCACAAAATCTGGGAAATCAACAACCCCCATATGTTTGAGACACTCAGGGTTTTGAAGAGACATGCAAAATTTGTTATTATTCCACAAGAAGTTAGATACGATTTAGTAAATCGTTTTGAAATATAAAGAAGTCATATTTATAGTAAATAGGAAAAGATGTTTAATTTTAGAGTGGTTTGTATAGCAAGATTTTTAATGTTTTAACCATATGAAAATTGTAAATACATACTTTTTTATTATACGATTGTAGAATCCTTTTATGGTACTTGCTATCGAATAAAGCCAATTTGAATTTGAATATTTATAGGAAGATTAGATAAGTACAAAAGTGTAATTGGAACTAACATAATCTTTATAGTGCTTAATCTACCGCACCACGAGAGAAAAAGAGGGTTCCATTGCAAGGTGAGAGAAGTAAGAGAGGCAAGAACTTGTTTCATAATAGCAGAAGCTATTTCTTTGGCAGTAGAATAAAACCAAAGACCAACATATTTTATTTTATCAGTATTCCAGTGAAAAAGAGAATACATAAAATCAGCACAAAAACATAATTTATTCAAAGGAAGGAGTTCACTTTTTTTTAAATTTATTTCCAGAAAGAGACATTAAACTTGTAAATTCAGTTCAGAAGGCTGGTAATGAAGAATGGGAGTTTGATATAAAAAGAATATCATCCACATAAGCAGAAAAATTGCAACCGGTGATGACTATACTGAGTTCAAATGAAGTTTGATTAGAAAGGGTTCTAGAGCAAGGACAAATGACAGGGGAGATAAAAGGCAGCCCTGCTGAACACCTCCATGAAATAAAAAAGGCGATGATATGAGCCGATTTGTAATATTAGAGGCTTTGGGAGAAGAGAATAACAGAGAAACCAGAATAATACACTTAGAAATAAATCCAAACCAAGATCGAGTGGAGAAAATAAAAGGCCAATAAACTCAATCAAAAGCTTTTTCTATGTCTAACGCAATGGCTGACAAAGATTTACAATACAATATGGATTTAATTAAGACATTAAACAATGATCTAGCGTTATCCTTGAGATGCCTTCTTTTAATGAAACCCGGTTGTTCCAATCCTATTAACTGAGAAAGTAGAGGGTCCAAACAAAGTGCAAGAATTTTAGCAAATATTTTATTAGCTGAATTAAGGAGAGAGATTCTTCTGGAATTTTTACTTAGTGTTGGGTCTGCATTATCTTTGAGTATGAGACATATTAAAGCATTCTGAAAGTCTTGCCTCGTCCATACATACTTTCACAGACACAAGGTAGATGTATGCTTTTTACAGGAGACAATTCTCTGCGGCTCATTAGCCCCGAGACGTCATGCCCATTTGTGGGGAGAAACCCACTCAATAGCAAATTTCAACTATGCAAGAGGTGTAGTGGTGCTGCTATGTATGGGTGTGCTATGGCAGGTATCCCACTCAATAATCAATCCTGACGGTAGATTTATGATATTAGTGGCAACCCAATATGAGAGACAGGTGTCGTTAATGAGCCAAATTGAGATGACCCTGATTTTTTATTCAAATCTTGGCAAAGATAGCTAGCCAAGGTGTAAACACCATTTATATGGGTGGGTTATATTAATGCTATCATGCATGACCAAATGGATAGACATAGCACCTCTAGTTGCTTACACACATGGGCTACGGTGGCACTGAGAGAAATTACTCATGACAGCCCTTTAGTAGAAACCTGAAAACAGACATATCCACGCATCAGAGAGGGCACCTACATCTCAACCTTTTACAACGCTTGGTCCAGATTGGACTTCTAGTTGGTGTCTAGGGACATCCAGACCTGGATCTTGTCAGAGTCTCTTCTGCTGCGCACTCTTTCTGATCATGCCCCGCCCTATTGAGATTGCAGATCCCAAAGATGCCCCCTCACACTTTCATCTGGCGTCTCCTACTGGACGCGCTGTTGGATGCAGTCTTCAAAGAGGAAATGCGTAAAGACATAACAAAATATTTTTCACACAATACAGACTCTGTAGAGTTGTCGTCTAAACTGTGGGAGGCATTTAAGGTGGTGATGGGAGGGGTTTGTATCGCCAAACAATCCAGTGTATTGATAGCTATACTGAGAACGCTGGCCAAACTCGAGAGTGATATTTTGGAAGACCAGTACTTCAGCTCCAATATTCCTGATGTGCTCACCAACATCAGAGATAAACTATGTGAGTCTCAAGAGTAAGCCCTACACAAGACTCGTTTTTTATATTGGCACACTCTTGCTAGATGATTTGGGGATGGTATTCACCCGGGTAAAACACTTGTTACCCTGTTCTGAGCTCCTAGGCATTCCACCTATGTCACTGAATTGACTAATGCTGAATCTAACCCTCTCTATTTCTTGATGGCATTGCTTGATGTCTTCTTTTTATGGTCAGCTATACTCTACAACGCTGACATTCGACTCGGCCGAAGTGTCTGAATATTTTGATTCTATGTAGTTGTTTTTTGTCAATTCTTTATTGGCATTTCAAAGTTGGATCACAAAGGACACATTTATCCTGGTTGTACAAAAATACCAGGAATAACAATCAATAGTTACAACTCTTTTGTCCCAGCTAATAAAGTACTGAACCACGGAACCAAGGTCCAAGAAGTCCCCGCAATCAATCCATCAATGGACAACAAGGTATATAGCAGTATATTTCTGAGTAGCAATGGAGACTTAAATCACAGTTCTCCCCTATTGGTTATACCCTCATATTGTGTGCAAGTTCTTTCCACTAACAACGATAGATAGAGCAGCTACAGTTTTGACGCACTATTGGTTGAGGGAATGAACAGGCAATCAGGAAACATGTAACTAAAGGGGATCACCAATCTATAGGGCAGGAGCAGTGTCAGCAGCAGTTTATGATTCCTGAGTGTGAATATAAACTTCCAGTGGCCCTCAAATATCCCTGGGAATTAAGCTAGGGGTCAGAAATTGCATATATGGTGAGTTGATCCTTATAGTATATCAAATCCTGCAGCCAGTCCTTAAATTTCGGTGCTCAACCTCTGCCCCATTTACAGGCTAATCACCTTTTAGCTAGAAAGAGACCTAGTGAGAGATACCTCCAAAATCCTGCCTTTACATCTCCTGTGTATCCTAGAATTGCTACTAGTGGTGTGAGGGTAAGTGTTTGGTTAATCAGTAGTGACAGGACTCCCTTGATCTCCCTCTAATAAGACTGAATATGAGATGCATGCCATGCCAGATGCAGAAAGTCCACACCCTCAGCACGGCATCTGATGCATTTGTCATCCGGGCAGAGACTGTATCTGTGCAGTTTTGCAGGTGTATAGTAAAAGCGATGCAGGAATTTATAATTTATAATATGTAGCCCGCTACTTAATGCAATGCTCCCAGTCTGCTGACAGTATTAGAGCCACTGCACATCAGAGGGGGGGTGTTCCAGCTCCCTGTTCCAGCCCCATAGAGCTCCATCACCCACAGCTGACATCTACTGTTACGCCGCATGATATAGAAGGTAGGGCTCGGTGGTGTACTCCGCTCCATATGTGGAGTTATCCAAACTTCACGCCCCACTGAGCACTTGGACTGCTGAAAAACTAGTTTTTCCCTCTATCCTTGGTGAGCGAGGAAAATCTAACACTGGACCACATCACGGCAAGATCTCTCAACGTGGGTGGTCACAAATAGTTGCGACCGATCACATTGAGAAACCATCCATTCACGTTGAGGAAGCTGCCCAAAAGTAGGAAATCTACTCAAGAGGCAGAAAGAAGCAGCGCCTGCTTGTGCTGTGCATTGTGCCATTTGCACTGATTTTCCAGCACAGGACATATACCTGCTGCTAAAAATCAGCATGAACGGTGCAACCTAGCGCACACCGACGCTTCTGGAATTTCACGCAGAGTTTTTTGGTCACTTCGTACAGTTTTGCGTAGCAGAACTCTTCAAACTTCAGCCAGACCTAAGGGAGACCAAATGTTGTGGCCCTTGAGAGGTCAATAGTGTTTGCATTGTATTAACCATGGGGGGTTCTCAAGGATTGCCAGGGTCAGTGGCCTTAACCTCATGTCTTAGCCTAAGGTATGAAAATACATCTAAGGGTGTAGTTGGTAATCAGAAAACAGGATCGCAAGGCTAATAAATAGACAGTTCCTATACTGGTTACCACCAAAAAGTCACACCAGGCTGGTTTAGCATGTTTCAACAAGTTAACTCATGTATGACTGAAAGTGCTCCTTGATAGTGCAGTGGCCGGGAAGGGGAGTAAGCTATGGGTTTACCCATTCTTTTTATAAGCTTCTTCCATGTGGCATTGGTAAATGCGACAGCAGAGTTAGAGGGGGTAACAGTGTACGCGCAGGGTCCCAGGCAGGCAGTGGAAGGGACTGGGGCCCTAAAGCCCTGTTAAACAGTTAATTGGAGAGAAGATGTAGCCTTACGGCTAGAGCAGTCGACCTCGAAGCTGGGGAACCGGGTTTGAGTCTCGGCAACTACGCTCAACATCCTGGGATTCTGGGCAAATCTCTTAGGGTCAGATGTACGACCATTGGATTGAGCGCCTCCCAATTTACGACATATTGCGAGTCGCAAGTTGTGAGACCCTAATTCCAATGTACAACTGTGTGTTTAACACTGTTTGCGATTCCCAATGGGGTTGCAAATTGCGAGGCTCATGAATATTCATGAGTCTCTCGCAATTTGCGAGCCCATTGGGAATGACCGGTCCTCCTAGGTATGGTGGCCTTGAGCTCAGCAGATCACCATGTCTGGGACTGCTTTTAAATAATGCAGTTTTTTTTTTAATGCAGCCTGTTTTCCTTAAAGGAAGACGGGATGTTTTTAAAAAATGAAACGTTTTCGTTTAATTTTTTGAGGGCAAGCAGTAGTCCCTTGTGTTAGAACATGGCCATTCCAATTTTAGCATGCGCAAACGAGTCGCTAACCCATTTGCGCATGATATATTTGGTCGTACATCTGGCCTTTAATCTCCCTGTGCCTAACAAAAATGAATGCGACCTTCTGTAACAAAACTGGTGCTCATGAAAAGCGCTCTGATACCCAATGTCTTGGGTCTAGTTCGCACTATAAAAAACTCTAAAAAAAATTTAAATAATAATAATAATAAAAAGTGTGGCATGTTACGGGTAGGCCCATACCAGAATATGGCATAGTGTGCCGGCATAGTGTGCCTGTGCTCATAGATAGTACAGATCTATGTCTGGAGATTCAAACCCTCCCCTTCTGAACGACAGAGTAGCTCCCACTCTAATTCCGGCTGTTTATTCGCCCAGGCTAAGTGCATCAGCGGTGTTTTACGCATTTTAGAAAACTTACGCCCCTGCAAGTAGGGCATATTAAGGAACAAATACAATAATCATGGCACTATGACTATTTTGATAAGGGAGATCTGACCCTTAAGGGATAGATGTAGTGACATCCAGCAGGTAATACTATCTGTCATGTTTTACAAGAATCTTGTCATAGTTTGCCCATATAAGTTTCTCGATCTCTAGATATCTATATATCCAGATATTAAAAATGGCCGTCACACCACACTTGCAGGCTGTCCGGCTGAAAATTTTGAGTTGGATCAGTTAAGGGTAAGATATTTTATTTTGCCCAATTTTTTGGGATACCCAACATACCCCCAAAGTGAATACATTCACAAAGTATTGCGTTCATCCAGAGGATCGCAGAGACATAGGGTAATATCATCAGTGTACAGCAAAACTAAGCTATGTCTAGTGGGATATCAGATGGCATATTGATAGTGATATTGTCAAAGCTTTGCAGCCAATGGTTCCACTGCCAAGGCAAATACCAGTAGCAACGGAGAGCAGCCCTGTCGCGTACGATGAGTAACAAAGAACAGCACTGAGCATGACCTATTCATTTGGACTTTGGCCATTTGGTGAGAGTATGCGAGAATAATCCATGTCAGAAATGCTGGAGGGAATCCCAAGCAATAAAGCATGGCTAGTAAATAATCCCACTCCAGAGAATCAAAAGTTTTGGTGGCAATGAGGAACACCACGATTGCAGACACATCTGGGTCAATATCCTGCATCAGCACAAATAAGGTGTGCAATTTATGGGAGGTGGACCTCCCCATTATGAGTCCAGATTGGTCTGGATGGACCAAAAATGTCTTTAGGAGGCTGAGGCAGTTTGCCATCACCTTGGCCAGTATTTTAGCATTACAGTTGATGATCAACAGTGGTCTGTAAGAATCACAGATAGGCAGCATTTTGCCTGGCTTAAGTAAGACAGTGATCATGGCCTCCCTTTTAGACGGTGGAAGCACACCATCCTCTTTCGCCTCCTAGTAAACTGCCCTCAACAGCTGTGTAACTGTGCAGACATGAACTTCATAAAAATCAGCAAGTAGGCTGTCAGGGCCAGGGGCCTTTCTGGCCAGTAACTGCATTATGACCTCCCATATTTCATCCTCTTCAATGTCTGCCACAAGGAACTATGTACAGCTCTCAATGACCCCAGTGCAACATCTCCTAAATAAGCATCGACTTCCACCTCCTGACTTCTTGTTGAGGTGCATATTTTTCCAACCACCCAGCATTCCCCCAGGTCTCCTGATAAAAATGGTGCCTCACTTGTGTGGGAGGCCCAAGTACACGCGACAGGCAAGGTCCCAAAACGTAGTGAGGCGACTTCAAAATTGCCTATGTCAAAACCACCTGCTTTTGCAAGGGGGGTCACCTGGGTTTTTGACCCTGTGCTTGGCGGCCATCTTGGGAAACCTACAAAACCCACACATTTCTGAAAAGTAGACACCTGGGGGCTTCCAAGGAGGTATGGCTTGTGTGGATCCCGCAACGTTTCCTTACCCAGAATCTCCTGCAAACCTCAATTTCAGCTGAAAAAATCTGTTTTTTCACACATTTTTGTGTTGGAAAGCGTGGCATCACTGGTCTCACACAAATTTCCTACCACCCAGCATTCCCCCAGGTCTCCCGATAAAAATGGTGCCTCACTTGTGTGGGCGGCCCAAGTACCCGCGACAGGCAAGGTCCCAAAACGTAGTGAGGCGACTTCAAAATTGCCTATGTCAAAACCACCTGCTTTTCCAAGGAGGATCACTTGGGTTTTTGGCCCGTGCTCGAGGGCCATCTAGGCAAACCTATTAAATCAACGCATTTCTGAAAAGTAGACAGCCAGTTGCTTCCAATGAGGTATGGCTTGCGTGGATCCCCCTACGTTTTCTTACCCAGAATCCCTTGCAAACCTCTATTTTAGCTAAAAAAATCAGTTTTTCCACACATTTTTGTGTGGAAAAGCGTTGCATCACCGTGTTCACACAAATTTCCTACCACACAGCGTTCCCCAGGTCTCCAGATAAAAATGGTGCCTCACTTGTGTGGGAGGCCCAAGTACCCACCACAGGCAAGGGCCCAAAACGTAGTGAGGCGACTTCAAAATTGCCTATGTCAAAACCACCTGCTTTTGCAAGAGGGGTCACCTGGGTTTTTGGCCCCTTGCTCTACGGCCATCTAGGAAAACCTACCAAACCCACACATTTCTGAAAAGTAGACATCCGGGGGCTTCCAAGGAGGTATGGCTTGCATGGTTCCCCTAACGTTTCCTTACCCAGAATCCTTTGCAAACCTCTATTTTAGCTGAAAAAATCAGTTTTTCCACACATTTTTGTGTTGGAAAGCGTGGATTCCCTGGGGACACCTGGGTTTTTGGCCCCGTGCTCGACTTCACAGCTAGAAGCTCCTTACATTGCAGAGCACTACACTGTCCCAGCACAAGCCTTTGGCAAACAAGTTATTTTGGGAAACCTTTATGGTTACAGCGCATTGTGCCACAAGCAACAGTGCCCACTTTGGCCAATTCCTTGAACAACCGCACACCAGTGTAGAAGTTATCTACATATATATGGTGGCCTTTGTTAAATAATCCTCTACCTAGTTCCCACACAATTTTCTCAGTCACTCCAAAAGTGGAAGGACAACCAGGGGGGTTAATGCTGGACTCCTTACCGGTGTACACCCTGAAATTAGAGGCATATCCAGTCCCACTGTCACACAGCATATACAGTTTAATTCCATAGCGTGCCCTCTTACTAGGAATGTATTGCCTAAAAACCAAGCGGCCCTTTAACAAAAGCAAAGACTCATCCACTGCTACTTCTTTACCAGGAGCATAGATCTCAGAAAAACGATCAACAAAGTGATCAAGGACAGGCCGAATCTTAAACAGACGGTCACAATCAGGGTGATCTCGCGGCAACACTAAACCATTAACAACAAAATGCATCATCCGAAGCAGAAGCAAATAGAAATTAGAGACATATCCAGTCCCACTGTCACACATTATATACAGTTTAATTCCATAGCCAGCCCTCTTACTAGGAATGTATTGCCTGAAAACCAAGCGGCCCTTGAACAACACCAAAGACTCATCCACTGCTATTTCTTTACCAGGAGCAAAGATCTCAGAAAAACGATCAACAAAGTGATCAAGGACAGGCTGAATCTTAAACAGACGGTCACAATCAGGGTGATCTCGTGGCAACGCTAAACCATTAACGACAAAATGCATCATTCGAAGCAGAAGCAAATAGAGATCACGACCCATGACTGCTGGAAATATAGCGGTTGCCATAAAAGGACTAGTTGACCAATATGAAGACATTGATGGTTTCCTTAGCAAGCCCATCAAAAAAGTTAATTCCAAAAACTTCTTTATCTCTTCAAGATTTGTGGGAGTCCACCGGGTAGCTCTAGAATGGGGCTTAAGGCTAGCACTGTTGTCCCTCAAAAACTGTTCTGCATACAAATTAGTCTGCTCTACAATCTCTGCCAAAAACACATCGTCCATAAACAACTGAAAAAAATGTATCGGCAAAAAATTCTCAGTATTCACTCTACACCCTGGAACACCAGTAAAGTCTGGCAATGCCGGCTGCACCACCCAGGGGCAACCCAAGGGCCAACACTATCAAAGGGAAGTGCAGCTGCCCCAGCCTGCAGCCCAGATGCCTCTAGCCGCACTACACCAACGGGAAGCCTAGCAGCCGCAGATGCTTCTTGCTGCACTACACCACGGGAAACCTAACAGCCCCAGATGCCTCTTGCCGCACTACACCAACGGGAAGCCTAGCAGCCTCAGATGCTTCTTGCTGCACTACACCAACGGGAAACCTAGCAGCCCCAGATGCCTCTTGCCGCACTACACCAACGGGAAGCCTAGCAGCCCCAGATGCCTCTTGCCACACTACTCCAACAGGAAGTCTAGCAGCACCAGATGCCTCTTGCCGCACCACAGCAACATGAAGCCTTGTAGCCGGAGCCTGCAGCCCAGATCCCTCTTGCCGACGTACACCAAATGGAAACCGTTCAGCCCTAGGCTGCAGCCCAGATGCCTCTTGGCGCACTACCGGCACATCAATTTCCTCCTCTAACACAGGCACTTCATCAGCACTAGAAGCTTCATCATCCGACGATTCCATGTGAAGAGAAAATTCACTGCCTGAATCTTCCCCTCCTACCTCTGCCTCAGAATCGGAGTCAGTCTCTGAACCAAGGTCAGAGGAAGACTCAAAAAGCATACCAACAACCTGCTGAGCAGTAATCCTGGGCTAGCCATTATCCTTACTAAGAAAGGAGACTGCACAAACAAGTCAACAACAACCAACACTGTGCAAAGTAAGAAGTAAACAAAGTAAGGCTTTAACACAAAGATCTATACACTCCAAAACAATATAACTCTTACCAAAGATGGCTACACTCACCAGCACCTACACTGCAGAGACACAGCAAAAAAGCAATGATATCCCACTAGAAAGAAAAAAAACAATTACACATTAGACAACAAAGTACACATCAAGCACTAATGCAAAAAAGATTTTGACAATCAAAACACAGAAGCCAAACAAACTACTGTTACCACACCATGTACAAAAACACATTTATCTAGGGAAATTAATCTACTTAAGAGTAAATAGTACAAAATACATTCACTTACCAAGCACATGCAACTACACAAGCTGCAAAACCAGCAGTAACAAAACTGCAACCTGCAACAATCCAAACAGCAAAAGCCTTGAACTAGAATGAAAAAGAGAAATAAAAAAATTACTATTACATTTCCCAAACAACATAACAATTACAATTATAACACACAATGTCGCTACCCAAATGGACATTCAGCTAGATGGGCCTTCAAATAGGGCTGAGACCAATGGGGATTAGGTGAGGTTTTCCACCAAGACACTGGTTATATTTTTGGATGTTGTTTTCTGCCCTTTGGTGCCAGTCGGTCTTCTTTTTGTCCTTACTGTACCCCCCTCACCCGGGGGCAGTAAGGACAAAAAAAGACCGACTGGCACAAAGGGGGGCGGGCAGAAAAAACATCCAAAAATATAATCACCTTTGGAAACGAACCTTGCCCAAGGGCTTACTTCCACACACTACAAAACACAATCCCTAGGGCCTAGTGGGCCAGAAAGGCCAATAAACAGCCCAAAAAATGGGCGGAGTTACCCCCGGGGGAGGGCAGAAAAACACTCCTAAAAAATGTCCCCTCTAGGAAGCGACCCTTGCCCAAGGGGTCGCTACCATTACAAACATAATGGGTCCAAAACAATCCCTGATGCCTAGTGGCATTTTCTGACCCCCCCCCCCTCCTGGGGGCAAAATGACCCAAACAAATGGCCTATTTGCCCCTGGGGGGCAGAAAATCAAAATATATATATGGGCCTCCACCTGGAAGCTACCCTTGCCCAAGGGGTCGCTTCTATTCTAATGAAATTGTCAAGAAAAAAAAAACCTGGTGCCTAGGGGCATTTTTCTGCGCCCCCCCCCCCCCGGGCAAAACGGATGAAAAAACAGGTCGCTTTGCCCCCAGGGGGAAGGATAAACATTCCTGAAAAATGCCCCCTCTAGAAAGCGACCCTTGCCCAAGGGGTCCCTTCCATTGCAAAACAAAATGCCCCCATAACAATCCCTGGTGCTAGTGGCGTTTTTCTGCCCCCCCCTGCAGGCAAAAAGGCTGAAGAAATGGGCCGATTTGCCACGGGGGACAGAAAATCAAATTTCATAATGGCCCCCACCTGGAAGCGACCCTTGCCCAAGGGGTCGCTTCCTACATTCTAAAATAACATCCCTGGTGCTAGTGGCATTTTTCTGCCTCCCCTGGGTGTAAAAGGGCTGAAAAAACAGGCCGATTTGCCCCCAGGGGGGCAGAAAATAAAAAACTAATTTGGGCCCGACCTGGAAGCGACCCTTGCCCAATGGGTTGCTTCCTACAGTCTAAAATAATCTCCCTGGTGCTAGTGGCGTTTTTCTGCCCCCCTGAGGGCAAAACGGCCGAAAAAACGGGCCGATTTGCCCCCGGGGGGGGGCAGAAAATCAAAAACTAATTTGGGCCCCACCTGGAAGTGACCCTTGCCCAAGGGGTCGCTTCCTACATTCTAAAATATAATCCCTGGTGCTAGTGGGGGCATTTCCGCCGCACGATCGCGATGCTGTGTGCGATCGTGAGGCAGAAATGCCCTACAAAGAGACATCAGGGGAGAGGAAAATATCTTTCCTCTCCCCTGATGCCTCCGTGCGGCCCCAAAAAACCCCCAGGAAAGGGTTTACCTACCTTACTCCAACGACGCTCAGGAAGCAAATGGCTTCCCGAGCGTCGGGGATTCACTGATGACGTCAGCGTGCGCTGTGCGCACTGACGTCATGGGATTCCCATGGGGGGGTCGGGGGTGGCAGCGGAAGCTCTTCCGCTGCCATCCCCCTTTGTGGGGGCGAAATTGGACACCCGCGGGGGGAGCGCCAGCGCTTCCCCCGAGGGTGGGGCCCATGACGAGCTGGACTCGTCATCAGCACACGTCCACTGTGTGCCATGACGAGTCCAGCTCGTCATCAGCATGGAAGGGGTTAATTGTAAATTTCTCAGGAACTACTGAACAGATTTAAACCATATAAGCAAAAGGCACGAGTCTGAACTAAGGACTACAACTTTGCCAAATTTGGTGTAATTCCGTTCAGCCGTTTGGGCTGTAGCCGCGATGAACGGTACGCATGGAAAATTGCATGGGGAAAACACATTTTGGGACCCCCCCTTTTTTCTCAGCTCCCGCTTCACAAATCTACTAGGGCGCCCCAGCAGTTTTGAAAATTTTGCGAAGATTCGTCAACTGGTGCCAATGTTATTCCAAATAGAATGTTGCGGATTTCCTATGGAAACTAGGTCCTAACTATAACTACCTACTGGCGACTGCCAGTAGGTAATATATATATATATATACACTCATTTTGGAACTATATATTATGATTATGAAAATAAGAATGTGTATGACTTGGGGATTCTTTATATGCGATTGCATGCATTTTATCTGATTGAGAAATATTCTGTTTGATTGTGAACCGCAAGCATTAAGGGTTGTAGGTACCAATTCAGAGGTTTTCTCGGACACATAACGAGATTGGTAACTATATGGGTTGAATTTATTTGAAAAACATCTATGCATTTAGGCAGCTATTTTGCACTTATCTTTGCATAATTTGCACAGTATCTATGCATTAAAGCGGCAATTTGCACTTGTGTTTCCATTTTTTGCACAGGTTATTTTTGCGTAATTTGCACAAAATTATAATTTTAGATAAGATGTTTTAAATGTTAATATATGGGAAATTTGCACATAACAGATGTATATTTTGCACATTCCTCCAGCATTCATGCTGCAATTTGATCAGTGATGTCAAATGAGATGTCATCAGTGATATCATCAGTGATGTCATTTGAGATGTCATCAGTGATGTCATCAGTGATGTCATTGACCATGTCATGAATGATGTAATATGTGACCTCATCAGCAGTGGATTGCGGGTGCGCGAAATATACTTAGTACAACTAACTATATAGGAGCAATTTCAATGGTTTTTTAAATGCTAATTCCTAACTATATAAGGCCTGAACCTATGGTTTTTTAAGTGAATTTGCAAGGTTTTTAAAATGCTAATCCCTAACTTATAAGGACTGAAACCTATGTTTTTTTAAGTGAATTTGCAAGGGTTTTTAAATGCTAATTCCTAACTATATAAGGCCTGAAACCTATGTTTTTTTAAGTGAATTTGCAAGGTTTTTTAAATGCTAATTCCTAACTATATAAGGCTTGAAACCTATGGTTTTTTCAGTGAATTTGCAGGGTTTTTTAAATGCTAATTCCTAACTATATCAGGCGTGAAACCTATATTTTTTTCCAATAAATTTCAAAGGTTTTGTAAATGCTAATTCTATTAGCGGATAACGTTTATATATGTTATTATCCTTCTGGGACCACCTAAGCAGCCATCTTGTTTCTCGGGAGAAGTGAGGCACAAGAGAGCACAAAACAAGAGTGGAAAACGCGAAAAGGGGGCAGGGTTGAGACCCCATGACCCCCTAGCCCTTCTCAGGGGGTCCCAGAAGGACCACCAAGTGCAAAAAAAATTATTAATTTTTTTTAAATCGTGGGGTACGCGCACAGTACGCGTACCGTACCCGTACGGTGTGCGTACCCCATGATTTTTTTATTTTTTTTATTTGCCCTTGGGGTCCTTTTGGGACCCCTGAGAAGGGCTAGAGGGTTGGGGGGTCTCTACCCTGCCCCCTTCTCGTGTTTTCACTCTTGTTTTGGGCTCTCTTGTGCCTCAGTTCTCCTGAAAAACAAGATGGTGGCCAACACTTCCTGGTTTGGACAGTTTGGAATGTTGACAGTCGACTGCCAGCCAATCAGAAACTCGCTCGCGCATGTAAAAGTACGCGCACGTATGCGTACGGTACGCGTACCGTACGCGTACGGTGCGCGTACGGTGAGCGCATATAGATATATAATTTGCCCAAATTCAATTTTCTCAACAACTACTGGAGGGATTTTCACCAAATATAGAAAAGGCACTACTGCATACCTGTCCCTACCATTTTGCCAAGTTTGGTGTAATTCCGTTCAGCCGTTCGGGCTGTAGCCGTGTCTAAAGGTGCCATAGAAAATGCTATTTGAAAAATTTCAAATTTAATTTTCTCAAGAACTACTGGAGGGATTTTCACCAAACATAGCAAAGGCACATCTGCATACCAGGCCCTACCATTTTGCCAAATCTGGTGTAATTCGGTTCAGCCGTTCGAGCTGTAGCCTTGTCAGAATGTCCCTATGGAAATTAACATGGGGAAAACACATTTTGGGACCCCCCTTTCGGCCCCCGCTTGACAAATCCCCCCGAAACTTTCAGAGAAGAAGCGGAGTTGTTGAGCGCATATAGATATATAATTTGCTCAAATTCAAATTCTCAACAACTACTGGAGGGATTTTCTCCAAAAAGGCACTACTGCATACCTGTCCCTACCATTTTGCCAAGTTTGGTGTAATTCCGTTCAGCCGTTCGGGCTGTAGCCGAGTCTAAAGGTCCCATAGAAAATGCCATATGAAACATTTCAAATTCAATTTTCTCAAGAACTACTGGACGGATTTACACCAAACATACAAAAGGCACTGCTGCATACCAGTCCCTACCATTTTACCAAATCTGGTGTAATTCGGTTCAGCCGTTCGAGCTGTAGCCTTGTCAGAATGTCCCTATGGAAATTAACATGGGGAAAACACATTTTGGGACCCCCCTTTTTTCTCGGCCCCTGCTTGACGAATCCCCCCGAAACTTTCAGGGAAGGAGCGTTGCCGAGCGAGGCAAATTTAAAGAAAATACAGGCAGATCCCTCAATCGGCGCCAAAGTTATTCCCAATAGAATGTTCGGAATTTCCTATGGTAACTAGGTCCTAACTATATATACCTACTGGCGACCGCCAGTAGGTAATATATATATATATATATATATATATATATATATATATATATATATATATATATATATATATATATATATATATATATATATATATATATATCCAACAGGAAACTCCACTTCTGTATACGTGTGAAGTACGAGCCACACCGATCCAGTTCAGACAATTAGTGTTTTATTCGGGCAAAACAACAGACGCGTTTCGAGCAATCCTGCTCTTGGTCACATATATATATATATAAAAATAAATATAGACTAATATTTGCAGGACTCATAACAAATGTAGAGTAGACATACAGTAAGAATGAAAATAAGGCTTAGGAATAAAATTAATTGATTCCATAAAAGAATTCTGGGTTACAGAACCATAATGTTGGCAATATACAGCCAAATGTGGACCACTCACAAGATAGTAGAAGGCTTAGGATTAGAACGTACTCAAAAGTAGACACTGGAGGCCAAACAATCTCAGTAGGCTATTGAAGAATACCAACATCAACTATATAGAGAAATGTTATCAGCGATAGGAAAGAAAAGTAGGTAGGCAATGGATTGTGGGATGATTAGACATTGAAGTGAAACTGCCATGCAGAGAGGAATAACATGACAGGATATCAGAAGATGGCTACACATAAAAATCCCATATATTGGCCATGGAGAGTAGGAACTGATCTCACAAAATCATCAGTTTACCCTCACAAATCTCAGGATTGGTAAGAACCCACCTGAAAGAACAGAGGTGAGACAGGAAATATGCAAATGAATGGTGAGAGATGGTTTGGGAATATAGGCAAGAGAAACCAAAACAAGTATATCCTGAGAATGAATACATCAAAAGCTTAGTAATTGCTTATATTATAATATATATATTATAATTGTATTGTTAGCTTTGCAACGCTGACAACATTTGTAAGGGGAATATAACACGGACTGACAGATGCATACAGAAATGCAACCTAACTCTAACTGAGGACGTGAAGAGATTAATCTGTTTTGTTTTAAAGCCTTGAAAAAGCCACAGTCATCAGCCTGAAGGGCTGAAACACATGTTAGTCAATGGGGGAGATGGGGCTTACAGTAGTGAAAAACTCCTTTAGGCGTTTTTCACTACCAGGACATGTAAAACTCTCATACTATTTTTTTTTAATACAAAGCACCCTGCCCATTGACCCTTTAGAGCCTACCCTAAGGGTGACCTTTATGTAATAAAAAAGAAGGTTTAGGCTTGGCAAATGATTTATTTTGCTAGGTCACAATGCCAGTTTAAAACTGCACTGCAGGCTGCAATGGCAAGACTCAGATATGTGTTAAAGCGCTACTTCAGTGGGAGGCACAATGTGTGCTGCAGGCTCACTAGTATTTAAGCTAAAGCCATAGGTACATGTAATACCTCATACAAGGGACTTATAAGTAAATTAAATGTGCCAACTAGGTGTATGTCAACTTTACCATGTTTTAGAGAGAGAGTAGAAGCACTTTAGCACTGATTAGTGGTGGGAAGGTGCACAGAGTCCTAATTGCAACAGAAACAAATTCATAAAATAGGAGGAATGTTTGGGGGTGACACTGCAGAGAGGACCAGGTCCAGTAGCCAAATATAATATAATTAATAGTTGTAAGAAATTAGATTTTTGATGGAAGGGGTGGAAACTTTTTTCAAGCAACAAGGAAAATACTTGTTGGGATGGACCACAAAGGTAACTAAGTTAACCTGTACTTAACCCTTTGGTATATTGGCAAAAAAGCAGTCAGGCTTAACTTGGAAGCACAGTGTTAAATATTTATGCAGAACACAAACAGTGATAAAGTGAAAAAACAACACAAGACATATCCCAAAACCAATTATGAAAAATATATACAATTTGATGAATGAAGTGAGACTAACACCACAAACATCCAATCACAAGAACTGAAGATATGCACTTTTAAAGGTTTAAGTAAAAAGAGTGTTGGGAAGCAGAAAACACTAACTGTGGGTATCTGGTCACACTAGAATGGGAAAAAGCCACAACAGTTCAGACGAACTGCAATGGAGTGCAGGCTAGGTACAGGGCCACGTTAGACCAGCTGAAAAAGCTACCTTTTCAAAGTCCGATGGGCAGAATACAAAACTTCAGGATTTTACAGGAGAGCTCAACTGATGACAGCCAAGAGTCCAGGAACTGGGGGTGCAGTTCTGAATGAATCAGGAACTCACTATAGTAGAGGCCAGCAGGGCTCATGCAGGTCCAATTGCAGGCCCAGTCAGGTACAGTTGTAGGTCAAGACGGGGCCAGTTGCAGAGACTGGATGGGCCAGTTGCAGCAGTTCAGCTAGGCAGTTACAGGGAGGCATCTGGAACTTGTTGTGTCCCTATAGCTCATAAAAGAAGGACAGCTACCTAACCCTTAGATGCACTTTGGTAGTCCTGGATTTAGGGAGATAGTCCTCTCTACTTAAAGAAGCAAAGCAGGCCACAAGCAACAAGGATTCCCTCTGAAGAACAAGGCAGGCCTAAAGCAACAGGGCAGGCCCCTGGCAGCAACAAGGTAGTCATCTGAGAAACAAAGCAGGCCTCAAGCAGAAGGGCAGTCCTCTGAAGTACAAGGCAGTCCTTCTGAATTCTTTTACAGGTCCAGAAGTGTGCTTAAAAGTGTCTCAGGAGTCTCAATATTTATACATGGTGGTACCCTTTAAAGTGGGGAAAAGTTTTAGTCCACCCCCACATCTGCTTCTGGGAAGTTTCTTCCGTCCTTGTTCTTCCCCACACATGCTCTAAAAGGTCTAGGGTGACAAACAACTGGTGTCAAGATCCATTGTGAGTGTGCTGGAGGCAGCCCTTTGAAATGTAAAAAGGGTAGGGAACAGTTCCATCTCTTCCATCCTGGCATGAAAGCCATTGTCGAGCTACACCAAGGCCCTATTGTTCAGTGTCTGGGCCCAATACGCTTTCCTGATGGGGAAGCAATTAACAAGCAGAGGGAGATGGAAACTCTGAGAAGGCCTCAGAAAGTTTAGCTCAGGAAAATGCCAAATTTCTGAAAGTGGCCTTTTCAAAATTTCAATCTGAAAAACAACTGTACCATTAAAGATGATTTGAAATTATAATTCATTTGAGTCCATAAATGACATTTTAGCTGTTCCCAATCAAATGTTAGCATGTGTTAAATGTAATAATGTAGCTCAATATTATCCTACAGAGGTAATAGGCCTTACAGTAGTACAAAACGAATGTAGGAGTTTTCACTACCAGGACATGTAAAACTTAAAAGCACACGTCCTACTCTTTAGGGTGGGCGACAGGTTTCTTTTGACAGGTCAAATAGGCATTTTAAAACTGCACACAGGCTGCTTTAAATGTCTTGATACATGTTTAAGGGGCTACTTACGTAAGTGGTACAGTAAGTGTTACAGGCCTTCAAGTAGCATTTAATTTACAAGCTCTGGGTACATGCAGGCTCAGACGGAGTTTTTCATTTTGCTTGTGGAAAAGGAGGAATTTGGTGACTGTGTTACTTTTCCATTTGAGCAATATGATGGCTATAGGAACAACACGAGGCTGCATCAAGTAAGCTGGTGAGCACGAGTGAGATTTCGCATTCACTAGGTGATTCCAGGTCACCAGGAAGCTTTCAGGTACCCTTTTCAAATGCAGGACGCCGTGTGCAGTTACAGTCGATAGGACTGCTTTCTGTATAGTTTTTCTATTTAAAAAGCAGAAAAATCAACTCAAAAATAGGTTTTCTTGTTGGTAGATATCATTGAATTTTAAGTAGTGTTTGGTGAGAAATTAAGTAAGTTAAAAAACTTTGCATAGGTTTGTTGTTTGATGGAGAGCATACATTAGTATATTTTTACCTTTTTCTTAAAATTGAAAATTTGATTATGGCTGGCCTGGATTTGCAGTAGTGCCCTAATTTGCTTTCACTTTTTTTATAAGGGGAACGTTTGCACATTTTTGGAAGGGATGAGGGACTGGTTTTAAAGTACTTTTTGCCATTTTCATGTGCGTTGACTGTGAATTATGCACTATTTTGCTTATTTTACTGTCTGGGGCCTAGTCTGCCATGGGTATGTCCAGCCAGAAATAGGCTTTGGGTATTCATAATAAAAAACTGTTTCTGTGCTATATGTTTTTTTTTTAACATCAATTGATTTATGGATGGCCTTGGATTAAATGTAAAAGGCATTTTTTTGCATTTTAATTTTTTCTGCAAAGTGTTAAAGTTTATTTCGGTGGGGTAATTTTTAATGCCTTGGGATGTTTGTTAATTTTTAAAGTGGACTTAATTTTAGTTTTTTGCCCTGTAAAATTAATGGTAGTGTTTTCTTCTTTGCTTACCCTACCTCCTTTCTTTGGTGGCCAAGGGTTTTTGCCATGAGCATCCACTTACACTTTGCTCTGGGCCTAATTTTTTTTTGTTGCCATGTTGTATGGCAGCCATTTAGTGTAGTCAGTGTGCTTTTGCCAAAGGCCTCCATGTGTTTTTTGTTGTCAATGCCTTCCTGCTTGTTGTAAACATATGGCCACTGGCCTTTTTGTGTTGTCAGTATGCTTTTGTATATGACTGCAGTGTATTTTGTTAACCATGCCTATGTCCTTGGTGGCCATGTGGCCGGCGGCTATTTCGTGTAATCAGTGTGCTTTTTACCACAGGCCTGCAAGTGTTGTTTGTTGACAATGGCATTCCTTCACCTTTGGTGGCCATGTGGCCGGCGGAAATTTTATGTAGGCAGTATGCTTTTGCCATAGGCCTGCATGTGTACTTTTCTGTTGATGCTTACGCCCTTGGTGGACATGTGACTAGCGGATATTTTGGGAACTCAGTGTGATTTTGCTGTACGCCTACATGTGTTCTTTGTTGTCCATGCTTTTGCTTTTGGTGACCATGTGACTGCTGGACATTTTGTGTAGTCAGTGTGCTTTTGCCATAGGCCTGTATGGGTTCTTTTTGTCCAGCAGGGCAGCCATAATATGGTTCCAGTGTGCTTTGCCTTTGACAAATGCCACATGCCTGCATGTGTTCTTTGATGTCCATGCATTCACCCTTGACGGCCACATGGACAGCTGTCACTTTGTGTAGTCATTGTGTAAATCCTTTTATTTCACTTAGACAGTTCTGGCCATTTTCTAGGGACTTTCAAAGAAGCGGCCTATATATTTTTGTTCATTTCTTTTTTACCAGTTATGAGTTTAATATGCTTGAGTATGATTCAGCATTTTTACATTTTTATGTATTTTTTCCTTTTCACCCTGCTTCTCCCTGCTTCCTATAGAATTTCCCTTAACCCCTAGAGAGACAACAGCAATTATTTATTTTCAATTATTTGATTATTCTATGCACCTCCCGCCTGCCATAGTTGTGTCATGGGCCAGAGGCGCACGCCCACAATGACTCTTAAAAATATTATTCCATTTGCACCTGCACCACCTGCCTGCCATATGCATCTCATAGGCACACATCAGCAATAATTGTTTAAGGATTATTCAATTTCCCCCTGCAACCCCTGCCTGCCATAGGTGTATCATAGGCACCCACCATCAATATTTTTTTCAAGAACTATCACATTTTCCCCTGCATCTCCTACCTCCCATAGGCATGTGATAGACCTTTAGGCACATAAAGTAACCTTTTGAATCTGTATGATATTGAAATATTATGTTTATGCATGGTTTGGAATGCAAACACTGTCATTATTTGTGATTACCTCACTAAATAATAATGTATGTAGATTCAAACTGCAAATGTAACAGTTCACTTTTTTCTTGCTTGTTTGCTTTTAGGAGAGACAGCAAACAAAGTGCACAGTGCCCAAGAGACATTATACACAGTTCTACCAGACAAACAGCCAGCAGTGATAGATATCCACCTGAATCCTCCTCTGCTTCTGTTTGTGCAGTGGTGTGTCAGCTGGCAGAGCTGGCAGAGCTAAGAAAGAACTTAAAAACAGCAGCAAAGAAGGGTCTTCTTGCCGAAAAAGTGGCATTGAGGAGGGGAAGATGAAAGACACTGGCACCACTGGCCTGCTGCCTTCCACCTTTTCCGGGTAACATGTTGCACCTGCTGCACCCTGAAATAGGCAGCTAAAGGCTGGGAGCAGAACTCCTGTATCAACGGCTCCACCCTAACCTAAGGCTAAGCCTAAGCCCATCTCTCTCAGCGGTGCTGCCACTGCTATCATGGCGAAAAGCTGTGAGCCTGAACTTGTCCCTGCCTCAAAATACCAAATCATCACAGGAAAGTGAACAACAGGAGCCACAACCATAAACAGTTCTTCGTGAAGTAGGAGCAGATCAGGAGCATCTGCTTCCTGCTGAACAAGATGTTGCTCTTCAACCATTGGCTTCACGGTCTCCAGCAAGAAAAAAAAAGGGTATTTTATCTTCATGAAGCCCCCCTTCCAATGATATGACCATGGATTGGACCCTGACTGAGTCCGAGACCCTCCCTTGAGAGACAAGTGTTAGGGAAATCTTTAGAATTATGGAAAGTGCCAGTGATGAAGTCCAAGTAATTTTTCAGTATGGACCCAGAGATAACACCTCCTGTTCAACCTACTCAGAGAGATGCGGTTCCACCACAACCACCACCATTGGCTTCGGTATTTCTAAGACTCTTGCTGAAACCTGCATCCACCACTAACACAGTTGAAGTATGCCCAACAGAGAGGCACATGAAATAACCACCTACCTCCAGTTCTTCACTCATTGGCAATGACACACTAAAAAAGTTATCCTCCCCAGTTTGTGATTTCTTTACGATGAACAAGTAGGCGTATTAGCAAACAGGAGGATAACATTTCAATATGCTCCATATGCCACGTGAGAGTTCATCGAGGTAAGCCAGGTGTTGTACATTGTTTCTTCATGAAATATGGTTGTCTTTTGTCTTAGTCCTTTCTTTGTGTTTTCTTGTTCTCTGTCTACCACAATGCTTATGTATGTTCTGACATCTACCTGGAGTATTCCACTAGTGTCAGTTGGTGGTCTGGTAAGCTGGCGAGGATTGTACTCGGCTGTGTCTTGGATTAAATCTATTTGTAATCACCACTAAGTATCCTGTCATCTATATGTACCATTCACAACATTTTGGCGACGTTTCCTGCTGACCAGACCAGAGAAGAAACCATCTAACACAGCCTGAACTACACCTCGCAAAAGAACCCACAACGGTGCTCTTATCTGCTGCCGGTAACATCATCATAAGAAGATTGAAACCAGATGAATGTTAGAAAAGTCTAAGGAAATTCAAGTAAGCAAAGAACCGCGAGTTAACTTTTCATCCCTGGCAGCACTGCGTAACAATAATCAAAGACTCATTATCATCCGTCTTAAGTTAGAAGTAAAGAGTAAAGAAAATAACTGCCAAGTAACTATGAATTTTTGAAGCGCAGTGAGAACAAAAGAAAATGACTGGAGTTATTTATTTGTTCATTGAGAAAAATGTCGTAATTAGTAGCAGAAGTTAAACTGAACTTTGATGGGCAACTCCTCCACAATTATCAGATTAAAGCTCTGTCTGTGTAGAAATGACGTTAGTGTTTCCACAATTGCTACAGATGAAGTGTCAGACATATCAAACAGCATAGAGATTAAGTTAGTACTTTTTAAGCACAAGTCACAACTGCTGTGAAAAACGAGTGTATTGGATGAAATAATAGACTCATTTTAAATCAATACTGTCTAAAGAACGAGTGTTTAAGGGACACCAACACAGTAAGAAAATGGAAAATTGAATTCAAGTTATACTGTGAGTTTTGTTTTGAACTACGAAATCTATGCTTGCCTCTTAATATCGTTTGCCTACAACCGTTTTTCTGCCTTTGCGCTGACCTGCTCTCCTTCATGCCACTTTCATAATTGATGACGTGGTAGAATCTCCGTGTGGTTCAGCGGAGAAGCAGCCTGCTCCTAGGCGTCAGTGCGTGTCAAACCTCATTCCAGTGTTTTGAAGGAGCCGGTATGTCTTCAGTCCGTCATTGCGCAAAGGGAGACGTGACGACGCGGCGTGAGCATCCATTTTGTATTCATTTTTTTTTGTTTCTATAGCAACGAAGCTACAGGAGCACAACGCAATGGAGGATACTTGCGTATCATTGAAGGGTTAATTAGCATTTCCTTGCATGTGTGTGGCGCAGATTGGGGGCGCTTGAAACAAAGTTTTTTTCTTTTTCTGCAACTTTATGATGTGCTACCAGTTCTTGACAGAAGTTTAGGTAAGCGAGCATATCCATTCTTGCTTCTAAAACGTCACCATTCTTCTTCAAGCTTTATACTTCAGTCATTATTCGAGTCATCCAACAACTGTCAACACGGCAGTACTGTTCAATCTTATCAGCATTTTAGAACAGTATTTTAAGACAATTTAACTTGTTTTCTTCACAACAGTGCCATCAAGTGGTTATTTTTGGAATTCGTTCATACTTTGGCAGAATATATGAAATGTGTCTTTGAGCTAGCATAAGAAAATATACTGTGTTTTGTGAAGCCACTGGTATTCTGATAATTCTGCCTATACTGTTTACTACCAACTGGAAATTATTATTACTTAAACTTCAAGGCGCAGAACGTTACCAGGGTACATTACTGGAGCAAAGAAAACAAGTGTGTCAGAAGTAAGAGTACAGTGCCTCCATGAACAGCAAAAAGAAGCGCAAATTCATTAAGGAGCAGAGGCTGTTCAGAGGATATAGAACGGAAATAAAGTCCCACACAATTGGAAGCCAGTGAAAGAGTTAAATAAAAAAAAAATAATAAATAAACAGAGCTTGGACAGTGATCTTGCAAGTAGAACCAAGTTTGTAAGATGAACAAGGTGTTCACAACCGGGACAAAGGTCCCAGGTGAGAGTCTCGACGGAAGGTCCATATTAATTACTAACGGTGCACAGAGTCCTCAGGAAGTCGAATTTGGTTCCTAAACTTTTGGAGCTTGGGGTCTTCTGATAGCCGAAGGGCAGAGAAAAAGTGTGCGAGAGGACAGAAGTAATACTGGACTGGACTAAGGCCGTGCCTAAACTAAATGTGGCCAATGATGTCGCAACAAAGCAAAGTTGCCCACAAAGTTGGTGCGGATTGTCCCTATACCTTGGTGAGAGTATGGATGTAAAATCTAAAAGAGGGACGAAGGTTCCATGCGGGACTCTGGACGGTAGGTCCACAGTGGAGACAAAGGTCTCTGGTGAGACTCTGGTCTGTAAGTCAAAGGAGAGTCTCTGGACGGTGGGACTTCAACAGAGGATAATGGTCCTAGGTCAGTCTCTTCACAGAAAGTTCCTGGTGAGTCTCTGGACAGTAAGTCCGCAACGTGCAAAAGTTCCTGTGGTGACTGGGAATGGTAAGTCCCTGGTCAGTAAGTCCTCAATGCTGGTCAAAAGGCAAAGGCGTGTCTCTGGACTGTAAGTCCAGGGTGGGTCTCTGGACAGTAAGTCCGCAACGTGAAAAGTTCCTATGGTGACTGGGGATGGTAAGTCCCTGGTTGGTTGGTTCATAATGGGGGACTAATGTTCCAAATGAGAGACTCTGGTCAACAAGTCGTAAGTGAGTCTCTGGACTGTAGATCCACAATGTTGACGAAGAAGAGACTCTGGTCAGCAAGTTGAAAGTGTGTCTCGCGACTGTAGACTGTATGTTAATGAAGAATTCAAGTTACTTACAAGAATAGGTCAGTGTCTAGCTGGGAGAGGACGAAGTTTGCCGTCAAGTGGCCGGAACTGATATTGTACTGATGGTGAATTTAAAATTTGAATTGGGACTGTGAGTCCTGAAGCATCTCACTGAAGCAAGCAAGGTGAAGAATCTGTTTCGGAATGAGTCCAAGAGGTAAATTTGAGTCTGAAGGGTTTCAAGATCTTCAAGGTCTAAGGATTTGCGACAGCGAGTTTGTACAGAGAGACTCTGAGAAGAACCAGGACTACGGGCTGTTATGTCTTGTTGTTAGGCAGCTCATTAACTTGTATTTCGGGGGTCAATGTGGAAAGTGTGTGGCTGTTCTTTCCCATGGTGGTGTCTCTTACCCGATGGTGTACCCTTCTTTGGGGAGGGGGTGGGGCCCGTTGGTTCCCATGGTATACTCTATGTAGGTCGTGTTGGAGTATGAATGTAGTGTCTTGTTGTTAGGCAGCTCATTAGCTTGTATTCTGGGGGTCAATGTGGAAAGTAAGTGGCTGTTCTTTCCCATGGCGGTGTCTTTTACCCAGTGGTGTACCCTTCTTTGGGGAAGGTGTGGGGCATGTCTGTGCTCGTGGTATACTCTGTGTAGGGTGTGTTGGAGTATAATTTCCAAGGTATGAACCTTGTACTTTGTTTGTTGTCACCCTGTTTTGTTGTGTTGTTGGTTGTTTGGTCACCGAGTTTGTTAGTAAATGTTGCATGTTTGTGTTATGAGAATGCTTGAACTTGATCAACACCAGGTATGTGATGACTGTTTCATGGGTCTGTTCTTCTTTTGTATTCATTATTATGAGGTTGCACTGACATCTGGTGTCTCATTCTAGTCTGTAGGGCTATTTTCCCCGATGTTCTTTATTTAGGAGGGTTTATGTGTTTTTCCTGGTGTGTTTTACCTTTTGAGCGTTTTGGGGGTCAGTGTGGAAAGTGCTTTGAGAGCTGTTGTGGCTCTACTTTTCTATGGCGGTGTCTTTTACCCATTGGTGTACCCTTCCTTTGTGGAGGGTGTGGGGCCAGTTGGTACCCATGGTATACCCTATGTAGGGCATGTTGGTGTATAAGTTCCAGGGTGTGAACCCTGTGCAACCTGTTGTGTGTTAATGGGGTTAGTGAGGAAAGTGCATTGAGGGTTGTTGTTATTGTACTTTTCTATGGCGATGTTTTTACCCATTGGCGTACTCTTCTTTGAGGAGGGTGTGGGGCCTTTTGGTACCCATGGTATACCCTTTGTAGGGCATGTTGTAGGTTTGGTTTCAGGGTTTCAACTATGTGTTGTACCCTTCTTTGGAGAAATAGTGCTGGTAGTTAGTCAATCTCCAAGTTAACCATCCTGTGCTGTCGTTTTGTGTAGCCTACTTTGGAGGGTGTGGGGTTAGTGAGTAATCTATACTTATATTAGTTCCCAGGTTGTCTATCCTGAGGTGTACTCTGTTTTAGGAAAATTGTGTTATTTACCTGGCTTAGTACTTTGTGTTCTTCCTTATTTTGAGGAGTAATGTTTACAGTGTCAGTGTGTTCGTAAATATTAAAAACTTTTGGTTTTTTAACTTTCTTGGGGTATGTTGTGTTTCTCCCAAGGGTTTGTGTTCATACCTATCTTTGGGTAATAGGGTTTCTACCCTGTTCCTCTAAGGGAGGAGGATGGAGTGTAATGGTATTTCGGATACCCGGTGAGGTACTTATTTGGTGTTATGTATCTTGTTATTGTACAACACGGGGTAGGTGTTGTTTAGTTGTTTGAGTGTTTGTTTCACCTCACTCTTCACTCTTCATCTTGTGTCTCTGAATACTCTTTTGTCTTTGGAGTTGTCGTTGCAGTCTCTTGTTTGTAATCTTTGTTTTCCTTTATTTCTTTTCTTTTCTATAAAGGAGGGAGATGTGTTGTACATTGTTTCTTCATGTAATATGGTTGTCTTTTGTCTTAGTCCTTTCTTTGTGTTTTCTTGTTCTCTGTCTACCACAATGCTTATGTATGTTCTGACATCTACCTGGAGTATTCCACTAGTGTCAGTTGGTGGTCTGGTCAGCTGGCGAGGATTGTACTCGGCTGTGTCTTGGATTAAATCTATTTGTAATCACCACTAAGTATCCTGTCATCTATATGTACCATTCACAACACCAGGTTTGCATTACGAGTTTGGATTAGGAGGCCAAACGTCCCAACTGAAAGAAATCACACAATCTGGAGGGAGGATCACCTTAAAACATGGCTGGTGGTGGAGGGATGATGAGAGAGGGGAAGCAGCTCCTTTCACAATGATAGAAGAAGAAGGGGGCCAGGAGGAAGAAGAAGATGATGGCATCACACAAAGCAGCCCTGTTCCCTGTATTTTGCCAACATCACCCACATCAGCAGCCTCGAAATGGCACCCAGTTGCAGACACCTCTGCCGCATACAGTGATTCCCCCAAAAAGCACAGTAAGTTGCCTGTGTTAGTGGCACAACAAAACAAAAATATCCACGCTAATATTATGGCCATGCTTAGGCAGGAGGGGCCCTACGGATGCACCCACCAATAGCACATTTGGACAATGGGATGCTGGCTAAAATGTTAACTCTGGACCTCCTCCCTTTTCTTTTGTGGAAGGAGTGAGATTTTGGACATCTACCCAAAATGTAAGGTTCCCATTCTGACCTATTTTGCTAGAGTTGCTGTCCCAGCACTCCATCATGATGAGCTGTAATTGGTTGGCCAAGTAATGCAGCAGTGTGGTGTTCAGACTATCCACTTGATGACAGACATTGTAACAGTTGTCAATCAACTGATTACATTTGTTCACTGCACACTGGATCTCTTTTGTGGGGGCTATCTGCAGATCTCGGCACTGAAGATAGTTTAAGGGCATTCTGCAGCATGCAACAGTAGTAATATTTGCCATGGTGAAATCAAATGGAGCTGTTAACATTTTGGAATAGTTTAACAGCAAGGTGTTTGAATGGCTTCAGTTCAGAGATCTCAGAATTTGATTTGTTGCCTTGGACAATGGTCGTACATAGTCAAGGCCATGGCAGATGGTGGCTATTTCAGGGTCTAATAAAATTGAAGAGGCCCAGAATTCTCCATGAGAAATTTTCTCTATTGTTAAGTCCCTGTATGGACTGTGTTTCTTGTCGCAATCCTCCCTGCATGGAGGGATGCACAGCTCTCACTACTTTCTTTCTGAACAAAGTAGCATCCTTTTATTTCTCCTCTCCAGAAAAGTTTAGATGTGCCCCTTGCCTACAGATCTGGTTTGAAACTTCGGAGGATGACTCCAGTCTACTTCAGTTTAAATCAAATGCACCTGATGATCTACAATCCTTGATGCATTCTATCCAATCCGATTCTCCTCTTGATGCGGCCGCTCCTGCTATTTTAGAACTGGGAGCTGAGGACTTTCTTCCTGTGCTGGGAAATCTTATCAATATATCTATGGATTCTGCCAAGATAGCCACTCACTGGAAACATGCCTTAATTGTGCCGCTTCAAAAGAAGCCTTCACTATTTAAAGCCTGAGAAATTCAGGCTGATTTCTTTGCCCCCTTTTTCTGACAAAGTTGCTGAAAATCATGTTAATCACCAACTCTCTACATTTGTGGAGGCCAAGGACATGTTGCACAGCACTCAGTTGGGGTTTTTACCCTTGGTACAGTACAGCATGTGCTCTGTTGCTCACCTCAGAAATCATATGCCAGATTCTAGAATGAGGTGGTACAGCAGCTTTATTGCTACTTGGTCTGACCGCAGCCTTTGACACTGTGTCCCACAGCAACATGCTGGAATGGTTGTGCAGCTACAGTGCCGTTTGGAAGGCACTGTGGTGGCTCGAATTCTTTCTGCAGGCTCCTATCTTTCATGTCCTGCCAGAGCCTTTTTATTTTGAGGTCTTGCCACTGCAGCAGGGGGTGCCACAGCGCTCATCTTTGAGTCCTACCTCATACAATTTTAACATGCACCCCCTGGTGCATTTCATTGAGCGGCATGGTATTGACATTGATACTCAGATCATTGTCACCCTATTTCAGAATGCGGCAGTGGCTTCTGCATCCATGAGGACTTGTCTGTCTGAGGTAACCCTCTGGATGGACCTAAACTTCCTCAAATTAAATGCTGGCAAAATTAAGGTCCTTATCCTGAAGGGGTCAGATCTCTATTTGGAGCCCCAACTGGTAGCCACGATTGCTTGGCTCCTTCCTTGAGCCAAAGCCCATTGTTAAGAACTTGGATATTCTGTTCGATGCAAGCCTGATGTTTGACAGCCAGATGTTGGCCTTAGCCGGTAAGCATTTTGGGAATGTTAAAATCTCTCAAAAAGATTATTCAGCTTCTGCCTCAAGCCGCGGGGAAAACAGTATTCCAGGCCTCTATCATCTCACAGCTGGACCATTGTAATGTTTTATAACGTGTACCAAATTCCATGGCTCGTCTGTAGCTCCCCAGACAGGCTTCGTTCGGCTCGACCCTGCACAAATTGATTTGGCTTCTGGTTATGAAGAATATATATTTTAAGGCACTTTGATCATTTTATAGGGACTTTGGGCCCGATGTAGGTCGGTCGGTAACGGCCGAAAATCTGTATTTTCGGCCGTTACCGACCGGTATTTCAGTAATGGTATGTAGGGCCCTTAATTTGACAGAATCGGTAAATTTACCGATCGGTATATTTACAGATTCTGTAAAATACCGAATCGGTATTTTTACCGATTCGGTAAATTTGAGATGTAGTTGGGACTCTTCTGAGTCCCACAAGCCTTACAAAATCGGTATTTTACCATCACATTCAATTTAATGGTAAAATACCGATTCCGGTGTGCATGCACATGTGTGCATGCACACCTCTGCCATATGACAGGCAGACCTGCCCTTGGGGCATGTATGCCTGCCATATGGCACCCGAGTCTGTTTTGGGGGGGCCAGAGGGTGTCAAAGTGACACCCCCTGCACCCTTGTGAAATTCAGTATTTACCGATTCGGTAAATACCGAATCGGTAATGCCCATTCATTCCTATGGGCTTCAAAGCCCATAGGAATGAATGGGCATTACCGATCGGTATTTACCGAATCGGTAAATACCGAATTTCTCCGATTCGGTATTCCAGCACATCTGGAATACCTACATACCCACCCCTCAGATTTACCGATTCTTAATTACCGATCGGTAAAATTCGGTAATTAAGAATCGTTAAATCAATCCTACCTACATCTGGCCCTGAAACTGGTGAAGAACTATTTTCACTGCTTTAGCAACCCCTACCTTCTGTCAAGGTGTCTGAGCTCTTCTTGGTCCTTGTTGGTAAAGGTTCCTGCTTTCAAGAAAGTCCGAACTGAGGGCAGTTCCTTTAGATTCCTTGCTTCCAAGTTTTGGAACTCCCTCCCACTAGATTTCAAACAGGTCAAGAGAGAGCTCTCCTTTCAGAAATATATTAAAACCTGTTTTTTAGAGAGTTACTGTTTTATTCTCATGGCATCTGCTTAGCTTGGTAGCTATACCTGGTTAGCGCTGGGACACTTCTGTGTAAGTAGCCATGAGCTCTCTAAATCACCTTATTATTAATATTAGCATCACTGCAACATTTGAAATGACATCATTGATGACAAAATGTGCATGGTGGATCGTGGCAGGCCAGAGGGAGGGAACAGGAGCTTGCCAATGGACCATGAGTGACAGGAGAGTGGGGATACGTGAACAGAAGTGAACAACAGAGAGCAGAAGGGAGGGGTAGGAGCAGTGGCAACAAACAGACAATTTAGGGTATACAGGAGGGGCAGTGGGAGGACAACAAACCATGCAGGACAAGTGGGAGGGGGGTGGAGTGGCCACACAGTGGATCATGGATGGCAGGAGGGAGTGCCATTGGCAACAAAATGGGCCATGTGGGCAGGAGGAAGGGAGCAGGGACATGCACAAGGACAGTGGAGGGCACGGAATAGGAAGGCAAGGTTATCAAGTTGACCGTGCAGGACGCGCCAGAAGGGCAGTGCCAATTCAATGGACCATGAAGGGCAGAAGGGAGGGGGCAGGGGCCTGCACATAAACAACAGAGGGCAGTAAGGATGGGGGAGGGGTAAGAGCAGCAATCTAATCATGCAGGGCAGGAGGGAAGGAACAGTGGCATGCACACATAAACATGGTGGGAGTGGGTCACCAGCAAGGACAGCAAGCTGAACAAGTAAAGCAGGTGGGGAAGTAAAAGCACAACAGACCACATACAGTAGGTGAGAGGTTTAGTGGCAGTACAAGAACCATGGTGGATAAGACAGAGGTGATGGGGGAGTGCACAAATGACCACAGATGAAACAAGGGAGGAGGCAAAGGGCAGGAGGAAAGGGTCAAGAGCAGGGACAGTAGCTGACTGTGTTTGGTAGGCAAGAGAGGCAGAAGGGACATTGACAGCACAATAGCCCATAAAGGGTGTGAGGGAGGGGCTTCACAATGGACCTTAGAGGGCAGGAGGGAGGGCATAGTGGCATGCACTTAGACGATGGAATGCAGATGGGAAGGCTCGAGGAGTAAGGCAGGAAGCTGACCATTTTGGGCAGGGGGAGGTCAGTGGTAGCAGAACACACCATATTGGGGCAGTGGCAGCTCAATGGATCATGGAGGACAGCAGGGAGGGGCAGGGGCCTGCACATAAACAACAGAGGGCAGTAGGGATGGGGCAGGGGTAAGAGCAGCAATCTGATAATAATACTTATTTGATTTGTAAAAATCATAAAAGGGTGGATCTTACCACCATGTGATAAACATCAACATCTTTGAGTTAGCATAAAAACAGCAAAAAATGACATGATAAAATTAACGATAAAATGACACAAGTCAATAGCGATTTTGCACGAATATACAAACAAAATTTAATTTTTTTTTTTAAAACATGTGTAACACTTTGTAAGGGGATAACTATCTCATTAAGTCATGGGGACCATCAAATGAGTGTTGTGACAGGGGATACGATATACTTAGGGGCTTATATTTAATTAGATGCAACTGTCACCTATTGTCTCAGATAAGGGCATTTGCAAGGGGAGTGGGGAAGAGGGTATCTATTGAGAAAATGAGGGAGCATCCCGGACCAGCCGCGGAGAGACAATGTGACCCAATTCATCTTTTATTGCTGCCTTTTTTTCAAGCTCTTGGGCAGCAAAAGCCAGGAATTTTATAGTTTTGCAGGAAAGTTGTATCAAAGACCCGCTGAGGCATTTTATCACAGCCGCCCTACAGGTCCTGACTAGTGCTTCTCTTAGGAGTGGTTTCAGGAGGATCTTCCTTAGATTTTGTAATGCCGGGCAAATACTTAATAAATGCAGTAACGACTCTTCACCATTATCACAGAGGCTACAGTCTGAAGTTGGCCAGGTCCGTAACCATTTGGGGGTAAGGTCTTTGCTCGAGAAACAACCCAACCACAGAAGACTTAGTTTCCTCTTGTAATGATCCCTGAAACATTCTTGCAAATAAGGTTGTTCTTTCAGTTGGTTGTTGTGTTGGCATCACGATCCAGGTGTGGCTTTTAGCAGCCACTGAACCTTTGCCCATTTGCAACGATGCTTGTTTGACAGCTGTGTTGGTAGTTTGTTTAAAAGCATTGTAAGGCATAGGTGAAAGCCAAGCTTCTTCCAGATTTACCGATAGAAGCGCTTGCCTAAGAGTCTTACATGTGTAGTTGGAGTACCTAGCCTGTTTTTCGACTTCTTCCCAGCAGAGGTGGGCAAGTGTGTTGTCTTCGGCATCCCTCATACGCCAATAGTATTTGGCCAGGGCCCCTTGTCTTGCCGGAATCTGATTTGTTAACCCGTATTCCAGACGTATTTGTGCTTGGGAGATATGTCGCGGAATTGAGAAGAGGTATTTAAACAGTCTTGATTGGGCAAGGTTTAGCGCTGTAGAGTCCCTGGTAGCCATCATTTCCAAGCCGTATGTGAGCGAGGGCAGAAATTTTGCTGCTACAATCTTTAGCACGTGACCGGTTGAACTTCCGCTTAAGTGTTGTTGTATAGTTTTAAAAGCAAATTGGAGTTGTTTCGATTTTGAATTCCCAAGGTCTAAATGATATTTATACTTTAGTTGATGGTCTAGTAGGATGCCCAAGTATTTATATTTATCTACCTGGGTTAAAGTACAGGAATTTATCCTCCAAACAAATTTTGGTCGTTTTTTTCGAGAGCTGGAGAAGCACAGAATGTTTGATTTTTTTAGGTTTATTGTTAGTTGTGCATTCGAAATGTACAGCACAAGTTTGGAAATCAGCCGTTGTAAGCCAAGGGGAGTTTGTCAGAGGAGCACAATGTCATCTGCATATTGCAGACTCGCTATGGGTGTTTGTCCCAAATCCGGTGGGTCTCCCTGGATTGTACTTAAGTCTCGCTCTAGGTCAGCGGTATAGATGTTGAATAGGCTGGGGGCCAGCACGCATCCTTGCTTTAGCCCATTGATTGTTGGAAATTTCTTTGTTAGGCATCGACCAACCCCTTTTTTTTATTTGGACCCAGGTATGCGAGTATCAATTGATAATTGCTCCCAGTAAGTTAGGAGGGGCACCCCAAGCTTTCATTTTGGTCCAAAGTTTAGCTCTTGGCACTTTATCAAAAGCTCCTTTCAGGTCTAAAAAACATCTATATAGAATGGTAGAATTGTCAATTGCCTTTTTAGCAAGGAGAGTTAGCGCTGATAGGTTTGTTAGGGTACCCAAACCGGCCCGGAAACCTGTTTGTGTCAATGGGATCAAACCTTTGCTGCTGACCCAAGACTCCAGGTCTGCCAATAGATTGGATGCATAAATCTTAACCTCAACATCTATTAGGGCTATTAACCTATAGTTGTTAGGGTCTGAGCGAGTCCCTGATTTGTGAATCGGTTGTAGAATACTGCCCCTCCAGGAGTCGGGAATGTTCCCGGTCCTTAGGCTGTTACAGAACAAGGGGGATAAGTAACTAGACCAAAAAGGGGGATCTTGCCTAAATAGAGCGTTGGGTAAGCCATTTGGTCCAGGGGCCCCGCTTTGGTCTCGCGTTTTAGATCCTTTTTTAAATATTCTATTGATTTGAGTGTTTGTTGTGATAATTGGGGATCCTTTTTTCGTAAAGACCTAAGATATGAGTTGAGTTGCTTTTTTAATAAACGCATTTTTGGCGTGTACCATTTCCCTCCTCCATTTCTTGTTGTTTTGTGCCCTCTGTGCTTGATTTGGTATTTTTTATTGATGTTAACTACAAAGCACTCCCAGGTCTTTACTATATCTTTTGATTCTTCTGATGGTGAAAGCAGTAAGCGACATGTCTCCATTAAATTAGAGATGTTGAATTCATTCCAATGTAATCTTTGTAAGTTGAAAAGTTGAGTGTTCAATGTTAGGGGATGCGCTTGCTCGGACTCTTTTGGTTTGATTGATAATGTAAATATATGAGGGTAATGATCGCTTTCACCCCGTTCCAAGATATAGAAGTCTTTTATATAAGGAAATAAATCAGGATCTGCCAAAGTGTAATCTATTGTTGAGCATGTATTCCTAGTAACCCTCGTTAGGACTGCTGGTCTGTCCAAGGGACCCCTTCCGTTTAGTGTGTGCAGGAAGAGGGTTTCCAATTCTGCTGCACATTTCCTCGCCATTGCATCTTGTCTACTTTGGTTGCCCTGTCGTGGCTCAATAAAGTTCGGTAGGGTTCCCTCCTGTCCTTGGATTAGGTTCATGTTAAAGTCACCAGTTATTAACATGTTGTCGCTTGGGTAGGTGGATTTCAGTGTGGTAATTGCAGCTATAAGTTGTTTAATCCTTTTCCCTTTATGTTTTCCACCTGGGTGCATGTATACGTTTAGGATCAATAGACCCTAGGTAGGAGAAATTTCCATTTTGATGCATTGCATCCATGTAGAATCTAATTCGATACAAATGTCTCTCCAAAGGAAACCGGTGGATATAAAGATTGATAGGCCTCCCTTTGCCCTACCGGGCCGTGCCTCCTTATGTGCTGATATAAAATATTCTTTATATCCCACAAGTGGCGAGTTTTTTGTCTGCCATGTTTCCTGAAATAGAAGTATGTTGTATTGGGTGATGAACTCTATGAAGTCATCTTCCTCCAGCTGTGTGTTTAATCCATTAACATTTCACGAACAGATCTTGCAGCCCTGCTCTTTTCCTGCTGTTGGTCTTCCGTTAATTCATTCTACACTCCTCTGGGTTAATACTCCGGGAGCTTGTTGATGCCTCTCGAATGTAGCTGCTTCCTGGTGGGCAAATGTGATTGTAATTTGCCTAGATCGGTGACCTTCTTCTGCGATGTTACTTCTTTGGTCTGGGCCTTTCGCGCCTTTTAAAAGGCTCCGTTTAGGACTTTGTTTCTGCAGCAGACTGGGGTATCGTGCAGGCTCCACCTTTTTTAACTCTATGCCCCATAACGCAAATTCCTCCCTATGCAGTAGGATTAGTTCTGTAAAGTTGTCTTCAGTCCATGTTATAATCGTGGAGTCAGGGCCTGGTTGGTGAGGGTTTGGTTTGAATTTGATTGACTCCAAATCGCCAGTTTTTAGATGGCGCAAGCGTGGTAATTCTTCTAAGAGTTTTAGAATGGACCCTCTGTTCAAGATGCCATGTGGCCCTCTCGAGCTGTATTGCGGAATTAGTTCAACTTTTTTACTTGGGATATGTCGTATTTGGTCTTTTTGTCTTTTACTCTCTCCGACACTTGAAAAGGCTGTTCCTACTCGGTCAGCCTCTAAATCAAGTGTGGCCGAGTTAAATAAATGTTGGAAGCCATTGGTCTCAGGACCGTTGAAGTTCGTGACTGATGGTGCTTGTATTTCTCCTCTCGGCATAGCCCATTTCTTTCTTCCGTTGGGCTTCGCAAATTTATCTAAATCAACTTGTCTATTGTTTGTGGTCGCTTGCAGGATAGAAGTGCTAATGTTAACTTTATAACCGTGCTCAGTATCTATGTTTTTTGGTGACTTTGAGCTTGATGATTTGAGTTCTGCTTTCCCTCCTGGAAAATTGAATATGCTGAACACTTTCCTGGCTTGCTGAGTTGGACTAGTACGTTCAGTTGGGCAGTCCGAGGTAGTGAATTCCTTTATTGGCGAGTTGATAGTTGGAGTTGGCCCAGGCACTGGCTTTATTTTGTTTTGAGAGGGGTCACCCTCAATCCGTGCTTTATTTTTGATATCATTGGAGTCAAAGTTTATTTTTTGAGGGTGAGTTACTGATGCCCCTCGGATGTTTGATTTGTTTTTTCTTGCTTTTCTCAAGCGCTTCCTTTCTCTCTTTGTGAGAGAGGTTGCCAATTTTGTTTGTTTGCGGCTTGTTTGGCCATTTGTTGGAGAGTCCTGGTTTTGTGGAGCTTCCTCTCGCGTGTCAGACTGAGCTTGTTCGTCTAAGGTTGCTGTCGTCATGATTTCATCTGAAATGAGAAAGTGCGATTTATCTATTGTTTCTGGGCTCGCTTCACTACTCCAGGCATCGATTGTCCCGCCAGATCCCTCCTGGCCCTCTTGTTGATCTTTTTCTAGGCTGGTGGCTATCTTGGTCTCATTTGGTGGTTTCTTGACAATCCCCAGTATCTGTGTCATCAACATGGGTACTGTTGCCAGTTTGTCAATTATTTGGGAACAATGACAAGTGTGAAAGATGGTGTCCATGTTAAGTTGCACCTTCATTATCATGCTGTTGAGGTCCTGTAGGTTTGATTCTATCCCCTGAACGTGGGTGGCCAAGATGTTAAGCAGTTCGACTTGCGTATCTAGTTTGTCTGCATGATAGGACATTGCTCTGCCTATGGTTTCCATGGTGTTTAATAGTTGCGGCCATATGGTGGCCGTTAGAGTTCTTTCCGGTGTTTCCCCCTGTGTTTGGATTAGTAGGGGTGGATGTTCAAGATGCTCAAGATGATCTATGTGGGTGTGGTGCTCATGCAGTTGGTCGCTCCTCTGAGGTGTCCTATTTTGAAAGCCCTCTTCCTTTCCTGAGCTTGACTCGTTTATTACTGGAGACTGACACCTACTTCGTTTGAGATCTACTGTTTCATTTGCTTCTTGTGGCTTTGGAATTTTAATTACTTCGGTTTCTGGCCCTACGAAGAGAAGACTATGGTTTCCAGCCATGTTGTCTTGTTCCGTTGAAAATTGGCCTCTCATTAAACTGGGAAAGTACACCATTGAAAAGGGGCTCGGTTCTTGGATGCGATTTTGGTTGTACAAGGAGCCTCCTTCTGTTGCTTTGAGTGTCATTTTCTGGGCTGTCCAAGGGCTTTGCTGCAAAAAAAAGGATTGTTGCTTGTATCAGGGTCCCAATGGACTAGGGCACAAACCATTTGAGGATGAGTTGCTAGTTGAGCTTTGGGAAATGGTTGTACCGAGGGTAAGTCCGATCCTTTGACTGGTTGTGAGGTGCTCAAGTCATCTAGCCTAGGAGGACCGGAGCCCGCGCCCCCTGAGATCCCTCTTGTTTCAATTTTGAGGGCTTTGCAGGGCTCACTTTGGCTCCTTGATTTGAGCAATGAAGATGTTGATTTGTCACTGTTGTTCATGACCTCCATTGGGACATTATGTTTGTTAATGTTAGAGTTAAAGCTAACATTATTGTCTGAGTGTTCCTTACTACTCCCTGTGGAGAGTCTATGGCATACTTTGAGAAAATCGGTGATTAGTGCCCGTTTGCTGGCTTGGAGATCTGGACCTTGTGCGTTGTGGGCCTGGGAGGCCATTTCATCATTATATGTATCTCCCTTATTATTTTTTGCGGGTCTGCATTCTGTGGTGTCCCTGGGAAAGTCCTTTGCAACAGGGACTGGACTCTGTGACCCTTATTTTGTATTGTCAGGGGAGACTGAAAGATCTATATGTGTAACTAGGCTGTTGTCTGGCTCTTTCAGAGATGTTGACTTTTCGAAGCTCATACCCTTGCCCGAAGATGTTCCTGCGTCTCCCTCTTTGTTTGTGCTCAATGGGTCCCCTTTTCCTTTTTTTGTCTTCCCTTGTGGTTTTTCTACGCCACCTCGAGGCTTCCCTGATCTCATGATCAATTTACATGAGATTGACTCTTGTCAGGCGCTAAAGTTATTGCTGGAGGGTTGCCAGTTGTCTCTTGATTCTACGAGATTCCGTTGATCCCTCTAAGAAGGGTATTTCCTGGTTTAGAGCAGTGGATCTTTGTAGCACCCTGTGGTTTTCCTCTATGTTTGTTTTATTCCGTAATGATAATAATAAAAGAGAGCATGGGCCCTGAGCCTCCGCACAGTGCTCCTGGGGCTCCCTCTTCACTACTTTCACAGATCTCTTGATTTGAATACTCTCTTGTTTGCGCACTTATAGGATGTTCCCTCATCACAGTTTTGCCCTCTGAGTTGCAATACCCCCCTGCCAAAAACGCTCACCTCCTCACTCGGTGGGCAGGGGTCGAGACTGATGTCCTTTTCCAAGCTCTTGAAAGGTCTTGGATTCTAAAACGCGAAAGACAGGCTTCTTTATAGCTTCTTTAAGCTTGGGGAGCTTTGGGGAGTCGGCACTATTCCTGCTTTAAAAGTAATTATGGCAGTATGAATTTTTAAATAGAAAAAGTCGTTACACTGCCAGCCCGTGACAGCGTAACTCGGGCTAGCATCAACCACGAAGTCTTTTACTGCCCATTGGCACTCTGCAGCTCTACTCCACTGCACCAATGCTGGAATCCAAAAAAAAAGCCAACTCAGCTCTCCCCTCCGCTCTGCCCTCACTTACAATTACTTATTGGAAGTAATTGTTGGCATTATTCATCAGGAAATGGTATGGGTATGGGGGCGGAACAGAACTGTGGTCTACTACAGTCCGAGCCCCCACGGCACCCGCACCTCGCAGGCACCCTCAGGGACCTAATCCCGCTTTCCACAAATGCCGCCAAATGCCGCCAAAAAATGCCAGACAATGGCTGGAGCTACAAAGGCAGGAGCTCACCACAAAGAAGATGTGCAAGCAGAAGTGGAGTGGAAGTGGAAACCGGCCACAGGAGGACGCCAATGCCGCCGAGGCTCTGATGCAGAGCGGGAACCAGCCGCTCAGCAGCTCAGGCTCCGGGACCACGCCATAAAGCTGCACGCCTCCTCCGTCCATCCGTCCGACCGTACCCAGTCCTTGGGATGTCCTTAAGCTGCTTCAAACGGCTCCAGGTCCTCCGAACCACGGTGGCCTGAGGTGAAAGCCGGGCAGAGGGCCAAGAACAGGTGACGGCGTGACGGAGCTCTCTCTCGTAGCTCCCGCTCCCACTGCTCCGCTCGCTCCACTCGCTTCTGGTTAGGCTGCTGGATGCAGAACGGGATGCAAAACGCGGACTGGACTCCTCCAGCAATCTGATCATGCAGGGCAGGAGGGAGGGAACAGTGGCATGCACACATAAAAATGGTGGGAGTGAGTCACCAGCAAGGACAGCAAGCTGAACAAGTAAAGCAGGTGGGGAAGTAGGAGCACAACAGACCACATACAGTAGGTGAGAGGTTTAGTGGCAGTACAAGAACCATGGTGGAGAAGACAGAGGTGATGGGGGAGTGCACAAATGACCACAGATGAAACAAGGGAGGAGGCAAAGGGCAGGAGGAAAGGGCCAAGAGCAGGGACAGTAGCTGACTGTGTTTGGCAGGCAAGAGAGGCAGAAGGAGCAGTGACAGCACAATAGCCCATAAAGGGTATGAGGGAGGGGTATCACAATGGACCTTAGAGGGCAGGAGGGAGGGCATAGTGGCATGGACGTAGACATTGGAATGCAGATGGGAAGGCACAAGGAGTAAGGCAGCAAGCTGACCATTCTAGGCTGAGGGAGGCCGGTGGCATCAGAACACACCACACAGGGGCAGTGGCAGCTCAATGGATCATGGAGGGCAGGAGAGAAAGGGCAAGGGCATGAACACAGACAACAAAGAGCAGGGAGAAGGTGGGCATGGGCAGAAAGATAATCATGGTGTGAAAGCTGGATTGACAGTGCCAGCACATTGGATCATGCAGGGAAGGAGTGAGTGGGAAGGGACATGGAGTAGGTAGGTAAGGGCAGCAAGCTAAGCATTTAGGTCAGGCGGGAGGAATCACAGCAGAACGAAACACCATGCAGGGCAGGAGGGACAAGGCACAGACAATGGAGCACAGGGAGGGGGCTGTGTCAGCAAGTTGACCATGAAGGAAACAGTGCGTTGGTGGGGGTAGCACAATGTACCATGGAGGGCAGGAAAGACATGGAAGGGGCGAACACACAGAGAATGAAGGGTAGGGAGCTGGGTTGCAGTGGCAGTATGCTAGCCATGTAGGGCAGGCCGGCATGGGCAGAGGCAGTACATTGTCCACAGGAGGCTGGCGGGATGGTGCAGGGCCATGCAGATGATGAATGGAGAATAGACAGAAGGGGCAGAGGCAGCAATCTGACTATGGTGAGGAGGCTGGCATGGGCAGGGTCAACACAATCGACCATGTAGGACAGTATAAGAGGGCAGTGGCATGCACATGGAGAATGGAGGGAAGTAGGTGGCGGAAGAGATACCAAGTTAACCATGGAGGGCATGCTATGAGCTGTGGCAGCTAAAGGAGCACAGCTAGCAGGTGAAAGGGGCAGGGGAACACACACAGATAACCGAGGGCAGGGGACGGAAGGCAGGGGCAACAAGCTGACAAAGGAGGTCAGGAGGCAGGGGCAATGTACATGCAGATGGAGAATGATGAGCATGCAGGTGAAAAGCAGGGGTACAAAGCTGACCATGGAGAGCAGGATGTGGTAGGTTGGCCACCAAAAATGGGTTGGACTGGACAAACTATCTGCTGTGAAGAGCTGAAGACTGTGGGCAGTGTGGTGTTGGCTTTCAATAAACCTAGGAATTCATGAACATGAATAAATCAAAGGCTGAATAGACATTATAGTTAGGTATGTTAATATTATCTCCCTTACATTAAACACCCCTGGGTATATTTACTGAAACAAACAATGGATAAAGTGAGATAATAGTCAGGTATGGCGGTATGATCTTCCCTTACATTGCAAAATTCCAGAAATTCCCTGAAAAAAAAACGATGGCTTAAGTGATGTTATAGTTAGGTATGGTAATAAAACTTTACCTTATAACAAAACACCTTAGACGTTCACTGAAAATAAACAATGGTTAAAATAATGTTATAGAAAGGTGTTGAAATTAGTTAATAATTAAATCTTAAGAAAAAAAAAAATTATGAAATTAGCCAGTTACAGGTCTGCAAGCGAACTATGACTTACACCCCTCACATATTACATAATTCATGGCATGTTCAATTACATTATTGATGACATCACTGATGACCTCTCAAGTTACATGATTCATGACATCACCGATAAAATCGTCCAACCTACTGCAGTTCAATTCACTGTAGATACCCGTACACACCCTTTCAAATAGGTAAATAACTGCTACATGATGCAGAACCATAAAAAGTATAAATTCCAAGAAGATATGCTCTTGTATAGTAGTAGCCCACTCCCGCTACGGACACACATCATTACACAGAAAGCCTTTACTATCCACATTCATCAAATGATGCACAGCTCTTTACAAAGAGTTCTCCCAAATTAAATTAGATGGCCAGGCTTCTACTAGACATATCCTTTAGCATGTGCACATCTAATCATGGGAAGGTCAATCCCTTTAGGCACACAAAACCCATCAAATGACTTAGCTCCTCCTATGCATAACCTTCACCATGTATGCCACTTTTCATCGAGATGTCACTACTTCTGCACATATGCCCCATTAGGTGCCTATGCCTGAACTCCACACAGCCCTCATCCTGTACTCAGTCCCTTAAGTAGATCACACCCCTACAAGGCATTCAAGCCCCATTAGTTGACTTAACCTTTATCTGGTAGGGTTCCTTAAATTAGCTCTGAAAATTAGAAATAGACGGGAATAGTGATGTTCCTCTTTTACCTGTATTTTAATATTGTATTTTTATGAATTTGAAATGAACTGTATAATACCTTTGGGAAATCTGCTCATTTCTTTATTTTATCAAATTGTATGTGGATATTGTAATATTGCTTTTATGGTTTTTAATATGAAAAGCCGAATAAAGTATTTGATTGACTGACTGACTTAACCTTTACTAGGCACAAACTCGACACTCTTCAATCACCCGAGCCTTTATAAGAGGTGAAGCATTTGACAAACAAAATACGTTTATTAGTCATACAAAGGGTATAGAACATTTGCATGGTGGAAATCAGTTGAGAATATTATGACAATTGTAAGCAAATACGTTATTGACCTTCAGACCAAACATCAATTTTGGTTCTACATAGATAAAGAACTGGAAATACATGTGGGATGAACAGTCTTATTGACCTACTTTTGTCTATAAATATCTGTAGCTCTTCCTGTGTTCCACTACATACTAGGATGTCATAAGCTTGGCTTGCACAAAATATGCCATTGTCTTGCATAACTGTGCTATAGCTTGTGTGACCTTCCAATAACTGTAAAATGGTTTATCTCATAATATGAGACACTCTAGAATAACATGGTACATCTTTTACAAATGATAGGAACTATGGATACATGTTTATATTCACACTACAACAGGATGTTATGCTAGAAAAATATAATTTTGGTCTTTTGGGCTTAATTGTTTTAAATTCAAGCTCTATTCTGGTTATGCAGAATTTCAGTAGCCCACTTATATCCAATGGATGAGATTCATGCATTCCTTAAAAGGGCCAGAATATCAAAATATTAGGTTTATCTAATTTTCATATTTTGATATTGTAGACCGGGGCCATATACTATTCGTACCCTTCCATCACCTCATATTCTATATTTTAATTGACATTATTATTTAGCAAATGGAATCAATTGAACATTATAGAATGGTTGTATGCACACACAGTGTGCATTATTACAATCGGGTACATAAGTTTAGTATTTACTCCATGTTCATGATGATCCATCGGAAGTGAACCAAGATTCTGGTCAATAGTTTAATATTTGTGAAGCAACTGTGAAAATATTATGGCTTCAGGATTGCAATGTTGAATTTCCATTTTACTGTGGTATTTTCAGAATCATTCATGAATCAACATTTTTTTCCATTGATTTGCTATGAAATATGCACAAGATTTATGTACAAGCCATCAATATTTGGAAAATGGAAAGCCTTGAGGATTACAGAAAGACCTTATAAAGCATAGTATACATCATTGCAAGTAGACATGATAAGATTAGTGTTTTTTATGTCTATGAGGAACCATAGGGATCAAATAGGACATTTGTTAAATTGTGAAATAATTCTGTTAACTCTATGCTTTTGAAATAAAAATGTCAACTAGCTTACCTAATCATGTTTCTCCTAGAATTGTAATCAAACCTGAATTGTTTTAATGAATTTGTTTGGGAACCTGCAGCATGAATAGGAGCATGTGGTGCATTTTGATGTTTATTGAAATTATTATGTCTAATGGAGGTTTACAATTTGTTCCTTTAATTTGTATTTGTGCAAAAATTGCATGCAATGAATTGTTCCCAAAAATCGTATGTTGTGATACAGAATATGGATTCATATTTTTCAATGTCTTTTATGGGGTTTGTTTCGAATGTTGTATGGTTGTGGTCTCACTAACCTTGACAAAGGCTTCACTGAGTCAAAACATGTTGAACTGTAGCTGATAATACAATTAAATAAAATTGTAGGCTTGACTTGATCGTTGAAGGCACCTTGAGTGTCCATTATCTTTCTGAAGAAGGATTACTTGTGAAATGTTAAATTTGGTATATATAGTTAGGACCAGGTTTCAGTAAGAAATAGATTTTTTGGTTTGTTACTAACTTTGTCTCCATTTGCTGAATCTTCATAAAATGTACAACAATATTTTGTATTCCAACTTAACTCCATGAAAGGTTTTGGGGTGGTCTGTAAGGCGGTGGCAGAGGAAAAGTGGGGTCCCAAAATGTGTGGTTTCCCCAAAATAGCTGAACAAACTTACATCATATTGGCTAAAAAATAGATCATTATTTCGAGAAAGCATGGTTTTTAGTAGTCGCCTACACAGCGCGCAAGCGCTGCTTAGGAGGGACCTTTTTGCCTCACTCAGGACTTTTGTTCAAACTCGTGCATTTTTTGCACTGTTCTCTATTGGCACTCGTGCACGTTTTGCGTTTCCCTTGCGGGAGCGAGCAGCGGCGCCATCTTTTAGCAATTATCATGCTCACTCCCACATGGTTAAACGCTGTACGTGCCCTCAGAGTACAGGCTACGCTTGTCTTTCAGCGCTTGTTTTAAATACATACTATTTGTACCCTTCCATCACCTGATATTCTATATTTTAATTGTATGCCAAGTGCACATCCCACAAATCTTTATTTTGAACTATATCACTTACTGGACATACTATTAGGAACTCTCTGTATGTGACATTATTATTTAGCAAATGGAATCAATTGAACATTATAGAATGGTTGTATGCACACACAGTGTGCATTATTACAATGGGGTACTTAAGTTTAGTATTTACTCCATGTTCATGATGATCCATGGGATTGAACCAGGATTCTGGTCAAGAGTTTAATATTTGTGAAGCAACTGTGAAAATACTATGGCTTTAGGATTGCAATGTTGAATATCCATTTTACTGTGGTATTTGCAGAATCATTCATGTCACGTCTGACCCTTACAGCTGGTGCCAGGGGGGCCTAAGACTCGGATCCCTTAGGAGGTGGGGGGATCTCAGGCATGCAGCAGTAAAGAGCATAATATCACCAAACGTTTGTACTGTCAGCACGCATACATGGCCAACTCGGCTTAACCATATACACTTACTTACCTATTTTGGAAGTACGAAAGTCAGATTCAGTCCTCCCGAGAATCAAACTTATGGTTTGCATGGTACCACTCCACATCCACACACCTTCCTCGCTGAGCGATTTTGTTTCTGGTTCACTGTGGAGTTGCCACCCAACAATAAACCATATTGCATGTGGAGGCATTTGGGCTAAAGTGTTCCTCGATAAAAGTCTCAAAACTCAGTCTGCACGTGGATGCGTTGAAACCATTGATATTTTAATGGAATCTATGTAGTACGCTCTCATGAAAAGACCCATTCGCTCAAAAGCAAGCATATGTCATTGTAATGAAACACACCTTAGCATTGTACACAAACACCCAGGACAAATGGTTTCCATCCTCCCACTGCAACCGTCAGCAGAATTTACCCGATGATAAATTTAAAATGTCTGACTACCAAACTGACTTTGGACTCTTTCAGTTTTTACACAGTGGATGACGAAACTACTGCAGTCCTATCACAAGAACAACAGGCCCTGGGCATGAAGTGGTAAACCGCATTACAAGCCGGTGCCTCACTTGCCGTCCTTTGCAAGAGCTCTTCCATTGTGGTGCGCTGTGTCATGGAGCACTTTGGTTTGGAGCACTGATCCTCCAATGGAAATCCATGGTTCACTGGGTTGGAACACGAGCTATTTTCCCCTTTGTAATGAGAATTCTTTCATCTCCTGTTCCTTGTGACACTAGCAGAGGCATTGAAGCTGTTTTAATCTCTCTTCTGTTTTTGTTTACTTTTTTGAAACAGCGGAATACCTAAGAAAGAAAAAAGAAACAAGCATTGGCATAGCCAATAGGTCTCGCCTTTGGGACCTTATACGTTTTTAGTTATCCAGCAAAATATCCTTGGTGCAACAACATCAACTGATGCATGGCTAAACACTTATAAGGTCCCAAAGGCGAGACCTATTGGCTATGCCAATGCTTGTTGTGATTTGGTGTGAATCTGTTCAGTATTTTTTGAGAGTTGAAGGTTCAAAGCTTTTGTGTATATACCATCATGGTTTCACCGTATAACTACTGTGGAGGACTGTTGTAACCAAGTCTAAAACACACCAACTGATTGACTGTCCGCACCATGAAGCCATTTTATGACTTGGGCACTCGCCCCCATGTCATAAAAAACAATAAAATTAGGAATAGGAGGGTAGGATAGGTGTTCCCTGGCTGTCTAGCCATGGGGGAGGGCTGTCACAGGGACATCCCTTCGGTCAAATAAAAAGATTTAGATTTTTGCCCCTGTGTAAATTCAAGGTAGGACAGTGGTACCTTGACACTGCAAAAAAAAAGCATGGGCCTTGAGGTACTGCTAGTCCATTGGAGTTGGCTAGCAATGGCGGTTTGGCCACCCATGATGGGCAGGGTTCTTCGGCCAACCCCACACTGCACATAGGTAAAGTATGTACACAGTTGGAGGTTGACAGCCGGCTGTTTTTCTTTTTGTGGAGTTTTATATAGCACAAACTAGACCCAAAGGTTTCAGGGTGCTTTACATGAGCACCAGTTACATTACAGATGAACACATACATTTTTATTAGGCAGGGGGAGATTATGTAATTTGCCCAGAATCATAGAATGTTGAGCATCCCTTCCGAGACCCAAACGAGTTTGACCAGCTCCAAGGTCCACCGCCCTTGCCACATTAACTCCCAAAGAAGGTTCTGATGCGAGTAAACAGGAATCATAACTATGGACATCCGGCTGCCTTCATGCAAAGAAAGAGGAGGAAGGGACAGTGAGAGCAGACTATGGGGCTCATTAGGATGGCGGACGGAAGGCCGTCCGCCGTCCTGGAGTAGGCGGAAAAAGCCCTTTTCCGTCCGCCTGCCGCGGACAGTCCGACCGCCATATTAGGGTGGGAAAAACTATGAAAACTCCGTACGCGTTGGTAGAGAACGCACTGCCGCGGAACTACACCCGACCCCGCGGCGGACGTAACCAATCCTGAGACACCGCCGTACGGAATGACGTCTCCGACCGTGCCCCAAATCACGATGGCGGAAAACACACATAAAACCGCTGCGGAAAAACAACCTGCCTGAACACGGCGTATTCCCCACAGCGAAGATACAACACATTGCAGAGATACCCACCACAAACAGCTCGCCCACATGGACCCAGCGCTACACGCATTTCCGATACTCTTCGCGATCCTCCACCAGCAAGTCATGGACCATCATCGACGACGACGCAAGTACGCTACACACCATTCACTGTCGGAAGGGGAGTACCTGGCAGAGCTGTGACGTTGGGAGGGGGAGTGTCATGTCACAGGAAATACATTGACGAACGCACCAAAATATACACAATTGAAGTACACAACCAGGAATGACAGCGACAAACCACAAAACATGGTTTATTACCTTTATTCAACATAATAGTTGCATATCAGAAAATCAAAAAAAAAGGAAAAAAAAGAAATGCATAATGTGATTGCTCCTCTTTTTGCTTGTTTAGATTTGTCCGGTTAGAAAGCATGACCTTTTTATTTTTTTTGATATAGGGATTTAGAAGGTTCAAAAATGATTTATGCTTAGGGCTGGTCATTCATTTATTTATTTTTTATTTTTTGTTTTTCAGCCTAGCTTCTGATTCCACTTTTCTCTCTGGGTTTTTTTCATCTACTCTTGTTGGGGGGGTATGGGGGGGGTAAGATATGGTTCACTTGTTTGTTTAGGTTTATCTAACTGCTGCACCGCTGATTCGTGCTGCTACACTCAACCATCGTCAGCTCAGACCAAGGTCTGAGTGCTTCCAGAGGGAGGGGGGTTAGCAAGGGGGGAAGAGGGCGGGAGGGCAGCTCGAGGTGTGAGGGGGGTCACGGGTTGGGGGGGTGAGGGGGGGAAAAAGCAAAATAAAATGAGAATTTATGATACAGTGATTTTTGTAGTTTTTGTATTTTTAGGAAAGGACGCAAATTTTGAGGAAACAAACTTTTCTCTGTATTTACTGCAGGCAAGAGTAAGGCGCTTTTCTTACAATGGGTATGTCGAGCCTTAGTGTATATTCAATAAATATGGGCGGGTTGAACGACTGGAGGAAGAGAGCAAGATTGGCACAGTTTGTCAAAACTGAACCTATCGACATTCTTTGCATACAGGAAACCCACCTACCATGGGCTAAGAAGCAACTCCTTAGGCTTGAGGACTTCAATATATTGGCATGCTCCACTCAAACCTCAACAGTAAGAGGGGTTGTGATTTTGGGGAAAACTATGCTGGGGGTGGCGAAACGTGCTAAGTCTGATGCACATGGTAGATGGGTCCTGGCGGAGCTGGAGTGCGGCCTTACAATTTGCGGCATTTATGGTTCAAATCATGATGACCCAGAGGTCTTTGAAGTATTGGAAGTGGAATTGGCTACATGGCCAGCCCCCATCCTCGTGTGCGGGGACCTCAATATTTCTATAGATCTTTCTACAGGGAGCCCGTATGCAGGTAGAAAACCCAGGGTATCTGCAGCTCTTCGGTCTATGATGATATCTCATGGCTTAACGGATGTCTGGGGGGCAAAAGAGCCTAACGACCCTTGCTACACATATTTTTCCTGTCCCCATCAGAGGTATAGCAAGTTGGATTACTTTCTTATTTCTTCCACGGAAATTAGTAAGATTAGTTTTAGGAAACTCCCCAAGGTCCTCTCGGATCATAATCCCCTGGCAATCCTATATAATGGCATAGCATTGGTTAGGAGTCACAGGGCTTGGACATTCAATCGAAAACTCCTGTCAGACGCACAGTTTGTGGAATATATGCAAAAATGGACCATAGAATACTTCGATGCCAATCGATTTAGTGCATCAAGAAACGTTGTGTGGGATTCATATAAGGCAGCATTGAGGGGGGAGGTCATTAGTTACACTGCCAACTCCAGGAAAAAAGCTCAAGCCAATAGGAACAGGCTCATGGCAGATCTAGTAAAGGCAGAGGAAGAGCACTGCCAAGCTCTAATTCAAGGAAAGGAAGGCAAAGAGAGTCAGACCAGTATCTGCCTAATCAAAGCGGAAATACAAAAACAACTGGCAGAGAAAGCGGCAGCAGAATACTGGACATATAGGAGGAGAGTATATGAGACCGGCGAGCAGGCGGGAAAGGAGTTGGCATTAAGGGTCAGGCAAGACTATACTAAGAACATAATAACTAGCATTCGAGAGAATGGACAGGAGGTTGTGGAACCTCGGGGTATCCTTGCAGTGTTTGCAAATTTCTATCAAAACCTCTATAGGGAAGAATCGGCTGGGGAGCGCCCACTTGGTAGATATCCGGACAATGGGCCCAGAGTGGGATCAGAGGACAGAGCAAATTTGGAGCTGGACATAACATTGGAAGAGATCCGCGGGGCGCTGTCTGAACTGGCCTCCGGAAAGGCCGCCGGGCCAGATAGCATCCCCCTGGAGTTGTATAAGTGTCTCTCGGTGGTGCTGGCTCCAATTTTGCTGGATCTATTTAATGGCATTATGGGTACGGGTAGGATTCCGGAAACATGGAAAGACACTACCATCATAGTCTTTCATAAAAAGGGAAAGCCAAGGGAGAATCCGGGGTCCTACAGGCCCATATCTCTGATTAACTCAGACAATAAACTGTATGCAAAGATCTTGGTCGCACGGTTAGGGAGGATCATTGGGGGGCTCGTCTCGCCCTGGCAGCATGGGTTCATCCCCGGCCGGGGAACGACGGACCACGTTAGGAGAGCAATCTCATTGTTTGAAGCCCATGCTGCCGGGGGGAGGAGGGTCGCCATGATCCTCTAAAAGGAAGTGACACTTTATGTTGTAGAGGAGAACTCCCTTTAATAACGTCCAGACATCAGCTCTCCCGGCAGCAACTGCTGTCCCAGGAATTCCACACTTCACAGAACAGGAAAAGCTTGTGGCCTTTAAAGAGGCAGTACATCCCAACACATCCCCCCTCCCTCAATAACAAACATTGAAAAAAAATTATATTATGATTATTAACCCACCCCCTCCCTAAAAACAAAACAAGATAAATGCATTTGTTCAATAAGTGACAAAATCTCGAAACCTCCCAGGAACAACCTTGCACCTGGTGGAACATCGTTTAGTAATTGTACTATTGGGATCATAACGAACAGCATTTGGGTTAGAAGCAGGCAAAACCCGAGGAATGGTACCAGGAGGAAGTAAACTCGAGTCAGAGGTGGGTAATTCGCAAGACTTCAAACCAAATTTGCTCTTCACAAACTCTACTTTGTGCTTAGGAACAATAGAAACACGAGATTTGTTCCAAATTTTACCATTCTCCAGAACTACCACATGGTCTTTAACTTCTTTAACCTGAACAGGAGGGGAAAATCGAGCCAATCCTTTACGCAAAAGTACCGGTTTTCTGATTCTCACCCAGTCCCCCGAGCGCACAGGAGATGATCTAAAACTACCCTGAGCATAGTTGGCTTGAGTACAAGCTCTAACATCAGCTACCCTGCCCAGCTTGACTACATCAATGTCTTTCCTCGACATCCAATCCTTGTTCAATTCCGAACCTGCTACTCTACCCCTGAGTAAAGTAAAAGGTGACACACCCGTGCTAGAATGAGGAGTAACCCTCAATGCCCACAACATATCGGAAATGACCTTCCTCCAATTCAAACCATTGATGTTGGCTAACTGCAATTGATCTTTGATCACGCGGTTCAACCGCTCAACTAATCCATTACATGAAGGGTGATACAAAGAGGTGAGAATGTGCTTGATGCCAAGAGATTTTAAAAAACTCTGCATTTCACCCGACACCAACTAAGTGCCATTATCAGACACTAACTCTTCCAGCAAACCTTCCCGCAAGAAAAAATCCTTGAAGAAATCAATAACAGTAGCGGAATTGATGCACTCAACAAATTTAACCTCTGGCCATTTTGACATGTAGTCAATCAACACTAGAGCATACTTCGGAGTCACCCCAAGATTATAAAATGGACCGGCCACATCAAACGCCAATTTATGCCAAGGCAATTCCTTAACCTGTACAGGAGTCACAGGAGAAGGACTAGTAACTTGAGACTTATCACTAAGAACACAAGCACTACAATCACGAACACAGTGTTCGATTTCCTTGTCCACTCCAGGCCACCAAAAATCTTCACGTACCCTTCTCTTCATTGCACGAATACCCAAGTGACCAACGTGAGCCAATTCCAAAACCTTTTTGCAAAGAGCTTCTGGAACTACTAATAAACCACCCCTACGTAGAACACCATCAATTAAAGACAATTCATCACAAACTCTCCTGAAAGGTACTAAATCTGAAGACAAGGACTTGTCATCGGGCCAACCTTTAGTCAAGTAATCAATCACACAACTCAAATTCTTATCCTCAGTTACAGCCAACTTCCAATCAGCTTCCGACAGCGTAATTCCAACCTCCGACACAGAACTCACTGCACACACCATTTCCAAATCCTCACAACTGGACTCCAAATTATCGTGAGGAAGAGGAAACCTGGACAAACAATCAGCCACATTGTTCCTAATCCCAGGGACATATTCCAGATGATAATCAAACTCACTAAGTCTGTATTGCCATTTGGCAATGCGCGGAGTAGCCCTCCCACCACATTTAGTAGTGAAGAGATCAACAAGAGGCTTATGATCAGTCTTGAGTGTAATATGATTCCCCCAGAGAAAATTCCTGAAATGCTGCACACCCCACCATAAAGCCAACGCCTCTTTTTCAATGGTAGAGTATGTGCTTTCCGCTCCGTGTAAGGTTCTGGAAGCAAAAGCGATTATTTCCACCTTACCATCCGGCCTCTTATGCAAAAGAACCGCCCCAAGACCCACGTTGCTGGCATCAGTAATTACAATACTTTTATCATTGATATTAAAAAGCTTGAGAGGACGTGCTTGTACAATTGCATTTTTCAGTAAAGTGAAATCACTAGCACATTCTTGTGACCAATCATACTTGACATTTTTTTTAACAATTTTCTTAAAGACACAGTCCTGTCAGAAAAATTTTGAACAAACTTGGCATAATATTCGACCAGTCCCAAAAAGGAGCGCAGTTGATCCTTGTTCGCTGGTTCTGGTGCATTTTGAATGGCATCCAACAATTTCATTTTGGGTTCCACCCCTTTGGCTGAGATGTGATGACCCAAATAATCCACACCATCCCTGAGAAATTTGCACTTGTCTTTTCTTAAAGTTAAACCAAACTTCCTTAATTTTTCTAAAACCGTTCTTACTCTGTTATTGTGCTCATCCACAGACTTGCCATAAATGAGAATGTCATCCTGAAAGAAGACGACATCCGCAGTATCTTTGAAAAGATTTCCCATAAGGCGTTGAAAATCTGCGGAAGCGGACGCCAGTCCGAATGGCATTCTCAAATAACGGAAGGCACCCTCAGGAGTCACAAAAGACGTAAGGTGCCTTGAATCTTTGCTTAACACAACTTGATGGTATGCTGAAAAAATGTCCAAGGTGGTAAAATACTTGGCACCCTCCAATGTAGATAGCATTTCATTAATATTAGGTAATGGTTGTCGATCAACCCAAATGCAAGCATTCAAGTCACGCAAGTCTACACACATCCTAAGAGACTTATCAGCCTTGCGCGCTAAAACTATGGGGGACAACCATTCACGTCTTGACAAAACCATGTCTTCATGGTTAGGATCAAGGATCATACCAAGCTCACCCTGTTCATGCCAACCCAGCAAATTGGTACCGTCTTTAACAACATAAATAATGGAAGATGTAGAATCTCCTTTGAAGTCGAGCTCACCTCTAAATTTTCCTAATACTTCCACTCTTTTGCCCCCATACGCAAACATTTTTATAAAGGACTGGGACAAAAGAATTCTCCCCAGCATGTCCAAATCTTTGACATTGACTATGGAAAAAGGAGAACCGGAATCCGCTAGAAATTTGATACCCACACCATTCACTCTAATGGAACAAATCGGGGACTTTCTTCTCTGAGATCCATCTATAGAAGCTATCTCAACCACACCATCTGCATCCATGGGAGAAGAAGACAACATCAACAATTCATAATGCTCATCCTGATCATCAACATATAGGCGTTCATCAATGTTTTTCACCATGTGTGAAGATCCTTTTTGCACACTAGTGGCCTTGCACATACGCGCTAGGTGACCTTTCTTCCCACATTTAAAACAAGATTGACTAATTGCAAAGCAAAATTTGAAATTTCCCAAATGAGATCTACTACCACAACGATAACAAGACAATCCTTGTGCATCATTCCTGGGCTTGTTGGCAGGAACTGAAGAACGAAGAGGATTGGAATTCGATGACCTCCGTTCCGAAGTTTTAATTGCCGCTTTAGTGGTGATTGCATTTATTTCAGAAGATTCTGCTGGGGCCACAACAGTTGATGCAGGAGTACTCATTTCTTTCAAACAATACTGAGAATGCTCAACTGATTTGGCTAAAGTCAACGCAGTTTCTAAGTCAGGGTCACCAGAAGATAAGAGTTTTTCACGCACTTTCCTGTCATGAGTACGTTCAATAAGCTGATCCCTAATAATTTCATCCCTAAATTCCCTGTAGTTGCAATTAACTGCCAGGATTCTCAAGGCTGCAACGAAATCGTCGATAGACTCTCCCGGCATCTGCGCACGTTGCAAGAACTTATGACGTTCCAGACAGTATTTCGTTTGGGACTAAATCTTTTGTCCAGAGTTTTGATAAGGGAAGCATATTCATCCAATACTTGTGCATCGCCATCATCACTTGAAATTGATATTCTCACTTCTTCAAGAGGTAAGGTTTCAAGAATGGACCTTCCTTCAGGCCCCAAATTGTACACTAATAACGCCTTCTTTTTTTTAGATGTGAAGGTATCACCATCAATGGCTTCAATGTAAGCGTCAAACGTAGCTTTCCATTGCTTCCAGGGCATAGGAGGCGGACCAGAAGATTGCAAAAAGGGAGGTGGCGAGGCTACCTTTTCCAATTGCGTGGGGAGCTGCTGCCACAAGAACCCCAACAAGAAATGCTGCTGAATCCAAAATAGCAATATTTTCAAAATATATATTTGAAGATTGTCACTAAGAGTATCAATATTCACTTATTTAAAATGGTTTTTTTTGTTTTTGAATTATCATATGTATTTTATCTTTATCTTTATCTGTTTAGTGTTGAAGAAGGAATGCCCAAGTTCTGTACCAGGGTGAGGAACAATGAGGATGCGCACAGATCGATAGTCAGGAAACGCACGTCACAATGCGCTTTGTACTGCTGTAATGACGAGCATCACAATGTGCTGAGAATTTCATGACAACGCGCGTCATAAAGGGCTTCCAGAGGCAGGAATGCAGGAGCGCGAATGTCAACGCGTGTCAGAACTTAATGACGTGCCTGAGATCGCGCATTTGCTCTAGGGAAACAGCTCGCGCTTTACCATTTAAATTTGTTTACACAGGTAGAGCTCGCGCTCGCGTTTCAGTTTTCAGGGCAAAAAGAAATCTTTTGAAAAAATGTTGACAGCATCGGATAGGAAAGAAAGTCTTTTGTAAACTCACGGTCCAAAGGTTACTTCGATTTCGATGTGTGAACGTCGTGCCGCTTTTCTTTGCTGTAGAGATTTACATTAGACTCGACGTCACGGTTGCCTCGTCTTGGAGATTAAACAGAAGGCAACTCTTGGAAGAGGTGAAGCGCTGGACCATCGTCGCCAGTGAAAGGAAGTGACACTTTAGGTTGTAGAGGAGAACTCCCTTTAATAACGTCCAGACATCAGCTCTCCCGGCAGCAACTGCTGTCCCAGGAATTCCACACTTCACAGAACAGGAAAAGCTTGTGGCCTTTAAAGAGGCAGTACATCCCAACATCCTCCTTGATGCGGAAAAAGCATTCGATCGTGTCAGGTGGCTATATTTGTGGGACGTCCTGATAGACAGAGGCATTGGCCCAAAATTCCGGATGGCTATGGAGGCTATGTACCGAGACCGAACGGCCCACATTCAGTTGATGGGTCAGTGCTCTGATAGGATCCGGATTAGCAGGGGTACCTGGCAGGGCTGCCCCTGCTCACCGATCCTGTTTGCACTATACATCGATCCACTGATTAGGCAAATTCTAGGGAACGTGGGAATCTTGCCAGTAGTAACCAATGGTTTTGAAAGCAAAATATTGGCCTATGCCGATGATCTGGCAGTCACTACTCCAGAGCCAGTTGAGGCCATGCGGATATTGGTGGAAGTCACCAGGGAATTTGGCAAGTACTCGGGGAACCGACTGAATGAGTCAAAAACTCAGGTGATTTGCTCAAATGAGGTCATTAAAGCTGATGAAAGATACGTAGACTCTGCGACTTATCTTGGGGTAGTCATTAACGCAGAGACAGGCTCTATAGTTCAGGATACCTATGCTCCACTCTTAAAAAAAATCAAGGCAGAGTTGAAGTGGATAGACTCACTGCATTTATCTTTGATAGGGAGGACCAATGTGCTAAAGATGACTATGTTACCCAAGCTCCTCTATTTGTTTAGGTGCATACCTTTTTTAATTGAGGAAGGGTTATTAAAAAAGTTTGAGTCTATTTTTAACAGTTTTCTCTGGCAGTATGGTAAAGTCAGGAGGGCAGCCAGGTATATGACTCTCCCACAGGAACGTTGAGGTCTATCAGCCCCTAACATAAGATTCTATCATTGGGCTTGCTTGTTGACCCAGATGTGTATATTATTTATGCGAGCACCCAGTAGAAGGCATTCGTATGACCCGACATCTGATTTATACGAACCTCCATTAATTTACGAACTATTGATGGGCAAGGAGGCGGTAGGGGCACTGTTGAGAAAAACTAGCCGCAGATTTTTTTTAAAATCCCGGCATAGATGCTTGCTCAGTGCCTGGGATTTATGGAAAAAGCTGCAGGAATTGCTTCATATCCCCAAGATTAATGAGTATACCCCGTTGTGGAATTCAGGGCATCTCGCAAACTTGAGCGTGGATGGGGGCTGGCAACAATGGGAACTACTGGGTGTTCGGACGGTTGGAGATGTAATGCCAAATGGCAGCATATTGAGCTTTAACAGGCTTCAGGAGAAGTTTGGTCTGACCAGCGGCCAAAGTTTTAAATACCTCCAGATCTCCCAAACACTTAAAACTGTAGCCTCAGAAATAGCTCCTGGCCCACCATGCCCAATGCTGGGATATCTGATAAGAGGAGGAGATAAGATAAGGAATATTTATCAAGCCCTTATAGAAAGAATACCAGATGACCTCGAGAGGCACGAGGCTGCTTGGGCAAACAGACTACAAGATCCTGACACCGATCTTGATAAAGCTTTGGGGCTCGATAAACAAATATTGCGCTCCTCAAATCTGAAGGCTCAACATTTTAAAACATTATCCAATCTGTACTATACTCCCTCTAAACTTTATGACTGGGGTATGAGGAGTGATAGCAACTGTCCCAGGTGCCAGAAAGGCCCTGGAGATCTTTTACACATGTTCTCTAACTGTGAGAAGCTCAGTCTGATAAAAAATGAGATTGAGAAATTTTTGGAGGGGCTGCTAGGCATAAAGATTAGCCTATCCCCGACTGTGATGATTTTTGGGAGTGACAGCGATACGGCTCTAGTCAACAGGGAAACAGAGGCTTTTATATTTCTGGCCGTGGCGGTATTACGCATTTTACTCGCAGCTGCCTGGAAAGATTCTAATGTCCCAACATTTCAAATGTGGTTGTCCAGACTTCTTGGTATACACAATATTGAATCCACCCTATATCTTTATAAGGGTAAGAAAACGCGGGATTTCGGCAATAAGATGTGGGATCCCCTAAAAGTTTAGAGGGATGGGCAGTTATAATTAAATGAGGCTGGGTCCACTCTCATCTATATTTATTTATAATGTATGTGTAAATATGTATTTATTTGTATATATATTGTATGAATATATTCTAGCTTGTATTTCTGTTTTACCGAACTATTTTTACCAAGTACTACATCTTCGTTAATACTATGTGTATTTATTGTAAAGAAAACATTCTCTTTTGCTACATCTGTTTTGTATCAATGAATTCTAAATAACAAAAAAAAATTTTTTAAAAAGGATGGTGGACGGAAGGACGTCCGCTGTCCTGGAGTAGGCAGAAAAAGCCCTTTTCCGTCCGCCTGCCGCGGACAGTCCGACCGGCATATTAGGATGGGGAAAAACTGTGAAAACTCCGTACGCGGCGGAAGAGAACGCACCGCCGCGGAACTACACCCGACCCCGCGGCGGACATAACCAATCCTGAGACACCGCCGTACGGAATGACGTCTCCGACCGTGCCCCAAATCACGATGGCGGAAAGCACACATAAAACCGCTGCGGAAAAACAACCTGCCTGAACACGGCGGATTCCCCACAGCGAAGATACAACACATTGCAGAGATACCCACCACAAGCAGCTCGCCCACATGGACCCAGCGCTACACGCATTTCCGATACTCTTCGCGATCCTCCACCAGCAAGTCATGGACCATCATCGACGACGACGCAGGTACACTACACACCATTCACTGTCGGAAGGGGAGTACCTGGCAGAGCTGTGACGTTGGGAGGGGGAGTGTCATGTCACAGGAAATACATTGACGAAAGCACCAAAATATACACAATTGAAGTACACAACCAGGAATGACAGCGAAAAACCACAAAACATGATTTATTAGCTTTATTCAACATATCAGAAAATCCAAGAGCATGGGCATTGTGCCCAACAGAGAAGGTACATCAGAGGCAGTAAACGAGAGGGCAGAATGCAGTATCGCAACAGGGCATTGTGGACAACAGAGCAGGTACATCATTGGCAGCACGTGAGAGGGCAGAATGCAGTATCAGAACAGCAACAGGGCATTGTGGACAACAGAGCAGGTACATCAGAGTCAGCACGTGAGAGGGGCTAAGTGCATAAACAGTCCATTGCACTGGACAGGTCCATCAGAGGCAGCATGTGAGAGGGCAGAATGCAGTATCATAACAGCAACAGGGCATTGTGGACAACAGAGCAGGTACACCAGAGTCAGCACGTGAGAGGGGCTAAGTGCATCAACAGTCCATTGCACTGGACAGGTCCATCAGAGTCAGCACGTGAGAGGGGCTAAGTGCATCAACAGTCCATTGCACTGGACAGGTCCATCAGAGTCAGCACGTGAGAGGGGCTAAGTGCATCAACAGTCCATTGCACTGGACAGGTCCATCAGAGGCAGCACGTGAGAGGGCAGAATGCAGTATCATAACAGCAACAGGGCATTGTGGACAACAGAGCAGGTACATCATTGGCAGCACGTGAGAGGGCAGAATGCAGTATCATAACAGCAACAAGGCATTATGGACAACAAAGCAGGTACATCATTGGCAGCACGTGCGAGGGGCTAAGTGCATCAACAGTCCATTGCACTGGACAGGTCCATCAGAGTCAGCACGTGAGAGGGGCTAAGTGCATCAACAGTCCATTGCACTGGACAGGTCCATCAGAGGCAGCACGTGAGAGGGCAGAATGCAGTATCATAACAGCAACAGGGCATTGTGGACAACAGAGCAGGTACATCATTGGCTAGCCAAGAACGTGTGTCAAGCGACCCGTCACAAGGAGATTAACAAAACTTAGGTGGTTACATTCGTCAATCTACACACAAACTTAAATGACATGTGACTGTTGGCAACTAGACCTCACACCACAGAATCTGGTGGACTGCTTGAACAACTCGCCTCGGACACACCGCCAGCACCAGCACCAGGAGTGTGAGACACAGCCACCGATCTACTCACTGACACATGTGCCATAGACCCAGACACACCGCCAGCACCAGCACCAGGAGTGTGAGACACAGCCACCGATCTACTCACTGACACATGTGCCATAGACCCAGACACACCGCCAGCACCAGCACCAGGAGTGTATGACATAGCCACCGATCTACATCACTGACACATGTGCCATAGACCCAGACACACCGCCAGCACTAGAAACAGGAGTGTGAGACACGGCCACAGCTGTGGTGACTGATACATGTGCCATAGACCCAGACACACCGCCAGCACCAGCAACAGGAGTGTGAGACACAGCCACCGATCTACTCACTGACACATGTGCCATAGACCCAGACACACCGTCAGCACCAGCACCAGCACCAGGAGTGTGAGACACAGCCACCGATCTACATCACTGACACATGTGCCATAGACCCAGACACACCGCCAGCACTAGAAACAGGAGTGTGAGACACGGCCACAGCTGTGGTGACTGATACATGTGCCATAGACCCAGACACACCGCCAGCACCAGCAACAGGAGTGTGAGACACAGCCACCGATCTACTCACTGACACATGAGCCCTAGACCCAGACACACTTGCCGGACATGTTCCTGTACACTGACCAACAAATACCATGCCTGCACCTGACACATGTGAGTGAAAAGCAGCTGAGCCACTAGGACCACTGAAATGGTGAGCCACAGGGCTGTATGGGCCAAGAGGCAGGGTGGCTCTGGGGGCTGGGGACAGCTGTACTGGAGCGACATTGGGGTGTTCAGGTCTCACTGGTGTGTGTCTCCGTTTCTTTGTGAAATGTAGGGGTACCCCGGACATGCCTGGACTGGTAAGTGGAGTGGCATCACCAGACATCAAAGGTGAATCATGTGCTTGTGGTGGTCTGCTCTCTGGGGACGTGCTGGACCCTGCCTGCCGTTTGCTGTGGGCCTGCCTTCTGCCCTCTGCATCATGTGTAATGGGTGATGCAACAACAGTGTACTCCTTCCTCTGCTTTAGTGGGCCGTGGATGGGAGTAGAGGTATGGGGGGACTCGACCGCTGATACATCTGTTGTACGTTCCTTAAACATCATCCTCAGTGCAGCCAGGGGTGAAATATGCCTGTCCTTGATGGTGCTCGTGTCCATGGGAGAACCCTTGGCCATGGGATGTGCCTTGGACGTCGGAGGTGCCCTGTCCCTGGAATGGCCCTGATCCTTTCCGGTGCTCTGTCCCTGGGTGCAGACATGTCCATTGTAGTGTCCCTCTCCTTTGAAGCTACCCTGCTCTTGGGAGGTGCCCTCACCTTGGTACTGTCATGGTCCTTGGGAGTGTCCCTGCTCTTGGGAGGTGGCCTTTACTTGCTACTGTCCTTGTCCCTGGGAGTCTCCCTGCTCTTGGGAGGTGGCCTTTCCTTGCTACTGTCCTTGTCCCTGGGAGTCTCCCTGCTCTTGGGAGGTGGCCTTTCCTTGCTACTGTCCTTGTCCCTGGGAGTCTCCCTGCTCTTGGGAGGTGGCCTTTCCTTGCTACTGTCCTTGTCCCTGGGAGTCTCCCTGCTCTTGGGAGGTGGCCTTTCCTTGCTACTGTCCTTGTCCCTGGGAGTCTCCCTGCTCTTGGGAGGTGGCCTTTCCTTGCTACTGTCCTTGTCCCTGGGAGTCTCCCTGCTCTTGGGAGGTGGCCTTTCCTTGCTACTGTCCTTGTCCCTGGGAGTGTCCCTGCTCTTGGGAGGTGGCCTTTCCTTGCTACTGTCCCTGTCCTTGGGAGTGTCCCTGCTCTTGGGAGGTGGCCTTGGCTTGGGAGTCACATTGGTGGGGGATGGCTATGTAGCATGTGAATCAATTTCCATACACACCCCTCCATGATCATGTCTGTCAACTCCAGTGTTTGACACGTCGTCTTCGGATAAAGAGATCACAGGCTTATGGGATGGTGTCTGTGCCCTCCGTGCCCTGCCTTGCTGCCTGTGGCTGCTCCTAGTGTAATAACCAGAATAAGAGGCCTGGTCTGAAGACTCACTCTCCCCTGTAACATCAAGTGGTGTGGATGGTTGTACAGAAGTAGCACCCTGTCTATGCGACTGTACAATGGCTGAGGACACAGTGTTTGCCAATGACTGAACTGTTCTGTGGAGACCAGCAACATTTCCATGCATCCCCTCCATGAATGCCACCACCTGCCCCAACTTCCTATCGTGGTCTTGGAATGCATTGATCATGTTGGTCTGCCCTACACACAGCTGTCGCAGCAGATCAACAGCCTCTGCACAAAGTGCACTTTGTGTCACTGGGGCAGGGGCGGCGGTTCCTGCACCGAAGACAACTCTGCTCCCCCTCCTCTGGCGAGCACGAGCAGTAAATGTTGCAGTGGGTGACAGTGTGGGCCCTGTGTGCTGTGTCCCGACTGAAGGTGTCGATTGCCCACTCCCTGTCTGTGCCAACAGTGCGGACTCACCAACACTTTCTGAGGATGAGGGCGATGGTGTTTCCATATGCGAGTCCTCAGGGGCGGTCCTGTCCCCCTCTCCGGGGCTGCCCTCTTCAGTGTCAGTCTGCGTGTGTGCGACCTCTGATTCTGAAGCATTGCCACCACTCATCTCCGTCTTCTGCGGGTCAGTGCCCTCTGCCAAAGCTGAAATAGAGAGAAACGCGGTGTGAGTAAGTGCCACACACACATACTGAAGGACAACAGATCTAGGATTGAATTACATACATTGTACATGTAGCACACATCCTGCACACGTCCCACCCCTACTATCTGCACACATGTCATGCCATGGGACCACAGACCTCAACGGCATGTCCTGGAACCCTCAACTACCAAGCAAGTGGGCTGTCCACCTGCCGGACATGGATGCCAACGCCTACTCCGCTAATGGCACCAGCATGGTATTTCAGCTAAACATACGCACCACGGAAGCCACTACTGTGTCCGAGCAGCAATACATGCATTACAGGCCTAAGTAACATACACATACAATCTGCTTACCGCTACTTTGCTGTGATTCCCCACTCAGCTGGGCGGACAGGTCAGGATGCGTCACAGCAATGATACGGTGCATAAGAGGGGTCATGGTGCGGCGGGCCAGACGTGTAGATCTTGGAATCATCCCCAGTGTCATCTCCGCCACATTCTTGCTAAGCCTGGAGATGTCGTCCCAGCTCTTGTGGCAGTGTATGTGTCGTCTATTGAACCCCTCCACTGCCCGTACATCACGTGCTATCGTCCTCCACACGGCCTTGCAAACGTGCAGCTTTACCTGCCATGATGGGAGACAAGAGGGTAACGTAAGTGGACAGTATGACATGCACAAACATCGCAGGAACACGATTCAACATGCAGCCATGCTCAGCACTACACATGTAGAGGTCCCACAGCACACCGGCAGGCCTGCATAAGACAGGAGCCACTGAACACCTCATGACCAACAACATGTACACCACTGTACTTACCACCTGTCCGGGTGCACCGTAGAGCCGTTGGTAGTGGCTGAGCACACCGTCCACAAGGACATCCAACTCCGCTGCGGTGAAGGAACGCGACCAGCTCTCTCGCACTCCCTCCATGGCAAGGTCCTGGACTGTGGCCCAACAGCAGCAGCCGTAGGTCAGCTCAGCAGCAGCAGGTCGAGGTGATGGTCACAGGCAGCAGCCGTAGGTCAGCTCAGCAGCAGCAGGTCGAGGTGATGGTCACAGGCAGCAGCAGTAAGTCAGCTCAGCAGCAGCAGGTCGAGGTGATGGTCACAGGCAGCACTGGATCGAAGCAGTAAATGTGTGCTTCTGAAAGTCACACATATATACGGACCAGAGCCCATGTCAGTGGCACACGTGGCCAGCTATTGGTTCCCCCTGGATGCCTCATTCGAAAAGGCCCAATGACAGGCCCTGGTGTGGCGGTGCACTGTTTCCGCCATTGTCGATGGCACATATGCGCCCCGCGTGACCCCTTCCCATTGACTGCCTGTGCACGTGCCGTCACGGACACACATCGGCATCCGCAAGTGCGCACTTCCGCGACGGTTGCATCTTTTGCAACAATGTTCAATCAGTGGCGCCACCATGGCAGTGCATGCCTTCCGCGGGTGAGGTGCAGGTCAACACATCCTTCTGATGTTGTCAATGGAGATGGCAGTTCATGACCCCCCTTACAGTCACGTTGCATCATCCACCGTACACCGTCCCTGCCAGGCATGTCACCCACCACCGGCCCGGCCCGGTTAGCCACTGCCGTGCCGGCCCGGTGTTGTAAATAGCGTTGTCCATTTCGTCTGTTTTCTCTGTTTCTTATGTGGAACTTTAGTGTGTTCCTAAAGTCATGATTCTACTTAGGAATTGTTATGCTGGCAGTTGGTGCCTGGCCAGATGGTGATCTGCTTGTTTATTTCTGTGCTGCGAATGAACCTAACATGTACAACTTCCACCTGCGTGATTCATCTATACAAGTTAACGACACCCGGTCACCCACCGCCGTGCCAGGCCCGGTGCACAACCGCCGGGCCGGCCCGGTCACCCACGGTGGGACCCCGGCCTGGCCCGGCGGTGGGTGACCGGCCAGACCCGGCGGTGGGTGACCGGCCAGGCCCGGCGGTGGGTGACCGGCCAGGCCCGGTGGTGGGTGACCGGCCTGGCCCGGCGGTGGGTGACCGGCCAGGCCCGGCTGTGGGTGACCGGCCTGACCCGGCGGTGGGTGACCAGCCAGGCCCGGCGGTGGGTGACCGGCCAGGCACGGCGGTGGGTGACCGGCCTGGCCTGGCGGTGGGTGACCAGCCTGGCCCGGCTGTGGGGGACCGGCCTGACCCGGCGGTGGGTGACCTGCCAGGCCCGGCGGTGGGTGACCGGGCCGGGCACGGACGGTGTACGGTGGATGATGCTACGTGACTGTAAGGGGGGTCATGAACTGCCATCTCCATTGACATCATCAGAAGGATGTGTTGGCTGGCACCTCCCCTGCGTAAGGCGTGCGCATCCATGGTGGCGCCACTGATTGAACATTGTTGCAAGAGAAGCATTCGTCCCGGAAGCTTGCACATGCGGTTGACGATGTGTGACCGTGACGGTCCGTGCACAGGCAGCCAATGGGAAGAGTGAACGCGGGGCGCGTATGCCCATTTGGAAATCGCGGAAGCTGTGCACCGCCATGGCGGCACCAATGTTGTTATTATTTGGACCGCTGCACCGTGCTGTATAGTCCGCTCTTGCGTTATGAGGGTTGTGACCGTGCTGGCAAAACTGCATATGTCATGCACTATGTCATGTGTGTTCATACTATGCCCATTGATGTGCACACAATGTGCTACACATGTGCATGTCGACGTGTTGACGTCTTGTATTTCCCTACACACGTTTCAAATACTTCACATCTACACAGTACATCAGGCCTGTCTCGCCACAATCTGAATCTGTTGTCAGTGTGTAGTTAATGTGTGCTAATAACAATGGTGGGGGTCCATATGCATTCTGTGTATGCGTATGCGTGTTGCCTGTTTGACCATGCATGTAATGAGCGGATGCTCACCATTGTCTGTGTTGTCATTGGTGCATGATGACATGGAGTGTGTGTAGCATTATTGTGTTGTGTTTGCACGTGCATGTGTGTCTGTGATGTGGCTTCTACAAAATTGGGTCCTAACATGTCTTCTTGGCAGTAATGTTGACATGAGACTAAGTTGCATTGTACAAGTTGACGCACTTCATGTTGCTAGTGGCAGCACATTGTTCATAGGGCACTCCGTATTGTCTTAACTTTCTGACATGTCACACATATGACTATTGTCCACAACATTTATCTTCTTGCTAGTGTTGCCTTACATGTGATGGAGTTGCACAGCCATGCGTTGTTTGTAAGTTGACTTATATCATGTCTACTCCCACACAGGAGGGCTCCAAATGTCCATCGCCCATACACTGTGCTGGAGGATATGGTTGACGAGGAGGTGACCAGGAAATTCCGGCTAGATCGACGTAGATTGATGGAGCTTGTAGCCCAATTGTCTCCTCATCTGCAGCCACGAAGGACGTATCCTGGTTCCATTACACCCACAGCTAAGGTGATGGCGGCACTACACTTTTTTGCTACTGGCACCTTTCAGTACACAGTTGGACATGCCGGCGGGATGTCACAGTCCATGTTCAGCATGGTACTTCGGGATGTTCTAAAAGCCATGATGCTGTACAAGGATGACTACATCCATTTCCCACGGCCGGCAGATTTGGCAGCAGTCAAAGCAGACTTCTATGCACTGGGCCAGATACCACACGTAGTGGGTTCTATTGATGGCACACATATCGCTCTGATTCCACTTCGGGCACGTGAGCCGGTATATAGGAATAGGAAGCACTTTCATTCGCTGAACGTGCAGGTGGTGTGCCTGGCCGACAACATCTCCCATGTGTTTGCAAGATTCCCAGGCTCCGCACATGACTCCCAAATCATGCGGAGCAGCATTGTCCTCCCGACTGATGGCTAATCTGCGTTCAGGACACGCGTGGCTTGTTGGTGAGTATGCTGTGGGGACACCTGTGACTTCTGTGTGGCATGGGGTACCCACCAATATTGGTTGTGATATTTGTGTCTGTCATCTCCCTACATAGGCGACTCGGCGTACCCAAACCGGCCCTGGCTCCTGAGTCCCATACTTAATCCTACTACAGCGGGTGAAATGCGCTACAATGATGCCCATGGAAGGACACGTAGAGTGGTGGAACGTACTTTTGGACTGCTAAAGTCCAGGTTTCGGTGCCTGGATAAGACCGGAGGGGGCCTGCCTTACTCACCAGGCAAAGTATGCAGGATCGTGATTGCCTGCTGCGTGCTCCACAACCTTGCAGTGTGCAATAACATTGAACTGATCTTGGACCCTGAAGACCAAGAAGTTCCTCGGCCTCCCATCCCACCCATGTCGACTGATGAGGATAGTGCTGAGGAGGAAGGTGTGGACCAGAGGCATCAGCTCATTGATCGCTATTTCCCTTGAATGTGAGTGACTACCTCATGTGCCGGTTGACAATGCGTTTTGTATGTTTGCTGGTGGTGTGTGGATGTGGTGTTCATCAGCTGCCTGTTCTGGTATGTTATGTTTGCATGTGTGTGTGTTTATTTCTCTGGACATGCAAGTCTCCATGATGTGTGTCCTCTCATCCACTGATTTTGTGATGGGTGTGATTTGTGGAATTTTACACTGCTGTGTGTTGTGATGGTTGTGATTCACTTACCTGACGTGTGTTTGCTGTCTCTGATTTTCCCTAGGTCACTCCCACAGCGGCAGGATTCTTTACGACATCGTTCCCTGCACCTGGTCAGGTCTGTTTCTGAGACAATCATGTGAATAAACATGGAGTCAACACATCATTGAGTGTGTAAGTGAAATTTATTTACAGGTTGTGCATTGGTGCTGGTGGATATATACAAGTAAGTGTTGGGTGGGGTAGTGTGAGTTGAAGGTCATGGTAGATGAAATGTCCGTGCTGACACCACATTGCGTGATGTCCGGCTAGTCCAGCAGACCTGTGCCAATACTTGGCGTGGTGGGGCAGGATAGTTTGCGGGTGGATGGCAGCCTCAGGCAGTGTTAGAGTCATTGTCAGCCCCTCTTCGAGCGTGTAGATGGAGCATCCCCACTGCTCTCCCCTCCATCCAGCCTCGGACGGCCCCTCCGTCTTGGAGGCGGAGCGGAGTCAGCTTGTGGGGCAGGTTGCTCAGGGGCCACATCCGTCTCCAGGGGCACAGGTGGCGGTGGTGTTGCTGACCGTGGCGGCTGGACACTTGGTTGAGGGGGGGGTGTTGCGTTCTAACCATACCCTCCACAGTGATGTGTGCTTGGCCACGAGGTCCACTAATTGGCGAATGCGGCTGTCAATGGCCCGCAACACATTGGTGTTATCAACCATTTCCTGATGTGCACGATCAGCATGTCCCTGCCCACGCTCATAGGAAGCCTGGACTCTGCCTAGGGCTTCCAGTGTCTCAGCGGCAGGATGGGGTGGGTGTCCTTCCCCAGCTCGCCGGTGTGAGGTACTCCTGCTTGGGGGATGTTGCCTCGGCTCTCTGCTTTCCCGTCCACTCTCCCTACTTGCCTGGGATGTTGATGGCCCTGCGTCTAGCGGTGGGTCAGGCAGGGTGGCACAGGCAGGAGTGGTGGTAATGGTGGTGGTGGAGGTTGTGGTGGTGGTTCTACAGCTCACTGTGGCAGGTGTTGCAGGAGTGACACAGGCCACGGTTGTGGAGGCAGGGATTTCCCGTGTGCCTGATGGCCCTGGCAGTGTGCTTTGGCCCGCTTCCTCCTCCGCACCGGAGCTGGCTGTGGCATCATCCCCAGAGAGTCCTGGAAGTGAGTGTGGAGAATGTGGCGGCGGGTTGCTGGTTCCACCAGTCAAATTGCGATCACCTGTGGGGGAAAAGTTTTGATGATCAATACTTTGGACATGACATGTTTTGATTGGCATACATTACTTTTCAGTGACCTCTCTCACACACCACACACCCCACCACCCTCCCTGTGGACATGGGGGCCTGTTGGGAGTTGTAGTGCTGGTCTCCCACACACCCCACACACCTCTCGCACTCACCCCCCCACCCACCACCACCCTCCCTGTGGACATGGGGGCCTGTTGGGAGTTGTAGTGCTGGTCTCTCTCGCCCCCCCACCGCCATCCCTCCCTGTGGACATGGGGGCCCGTTGGGAGTTGTAGTGCTGGTCTCCCACACACCCCACACACCTCTCTCACACCCCCTACCCACCGCCATCCCTCCCTGTGGACATGGGGACCTGTTGGGAGTTGTAGTGCTGGTCTCTCTCGCCCCCCCCACCGCCATCCCTCCCTGTGGATATGGGGGCCTGTTGGGAGTTGTAGTGCTGGTCTCCCACACACCCCACACACCTTTCTCACACCCCCCACCCACCGCCATCCCTCCCTGTGTACATGGGGGCCTGTTGGGAGTTGGTTCTGGTCTCTCTCACTCCCCAACCACCATCCCTCCCTGTGGACATGGGGGCCTGTTGGGAGTTGTAGTGCTGGTCTCTCTCGCCCCCCCACCGCCATCCCTCCCTGTGGACATGGGGGCCTGTTGGGAGTTGTAGTGCTGGTCTCCCACACACCCCACACACCTCTCGCACTCACCCCCCCACCCTCCACCACCCTCCCTGTGGACATGGGGGCCTGTTGGGAGTTGTAGTGCTGGTCTCTCACACACCCCACCCACCTCCCACACACACCAGACCCACCACCACCCTCCCTGTGGACATGGGGGCCTGTTGGGAGTTGTAGTGCTGGTCTCTCACACACCCCACCCACCTCTCACACACGCCCCACCCTCCACCACCCTCCCTGTGGACATGGGGGCCTGTTGGGAATCATTAACATTTTGGTGAGTATGTAGCCAACATGCATAGGTTAGGGCCTGGGAGCTTTTTCTTCTCAGTTGTGTGTGGCAGGCCATGTCTATGTGCTCGTGGTGCTTGGTTTTTACTTACCAGCCTCTTCTCCTTCTTCAATTCCTTCCAGGCTCTCTGGGTGCAGTATGCCCAGCACCTTTTCCTCCCAATCAGTGTAGGGTATGGGTTCCGGGGGTGTGCCGCCGCCAGTGTGATTTGCTCGTAGATTGTTTTTGGCACGGATGCCTTGACCCTGGTTTTTAGGTCATGCCACCATCTCTGGATTTCGTGCTTTGTCCTTGGCACAGTCCCTGACGCATTCACCCGAGTTACAATCCTGTCCCACATGTGATTTTTCTGGGCCACGGTGGTCTGCTGGACTAGTGTCCCGAATAGGTGGGGTTCAACACGATAATTTCATCCACCATGAACTTCAACTCTGTCTCCGTGAATTTGAGGTTTTTTTTGGGTGCCATGGTGTGTGGTGCTCAAGGTGTGGGTTGGTTGTTTTGGGAGGTGCAGGTGTGTGGTGTGTAGGAATGGTGTGGTGAGTGTTTGTATGGTGGGTGTGTTTGGGTGGTGGTTGTATGGGTGCAACTTGTCTCTGCTGTTCGTCGTCTCGGGCCTCTTGCTAGCAGCTATGCTGTGATGTAAAGGACTGTGGTAGTGGGTGGGTGTAATTTTATAGTCTGTGTCGTGGTTGTGTCCCAATGGTTGATGGCAGTCAGGTGCTAGGTGGGTGTGTTGACTTGAGTGGATTAGTAGGTGCTTGGGGGGTTGTCATTGTGGCTTGTAATTGGTGTGGGTGTTTCAGGTGGGTGGGTGTCCTGTGTAGTGTGTTTTGTATTTACTTCCGTCAGCCATTTGTGAATTGGTTTGACGGTAGGGATGGTGTCCATGTAGTCCTTCCGCTGGGATGCTGGATTTCTCGTAGCATTGTTTCCGCAGCGGTCGTGGATGGAGGTGAGTTCCGTGGGACTGGCGCCGTTATCCTAATCGCGGGAACGGAGTATCCGCAGGTATTGCGGTGGCTGTGCCTGTTCCCACGGTCATGTTCGTCCGCGGCGGACGGAGTTTCTTGGGTTCCGTCCGCTTGCGGCGGTCTCAGGTGTACTCCGTCCGCCGCGGACGGGGTTTGCTGTACTCCGTCCGCCACGGACGGAGTTTAATGGCATTGTTATCCTAATCGCAACGGCGGGTTCTCCGCGGCGCGGTCGGGAGTATCTTGGCCGCGTCCGTGGCGGACGGATCCCGTTTCCGTCCGCCATCATAATCGACCCCTATATTGGGGCCACTCTATCCTGATTGGATGACGAGGGACTGCTCCTATTGAACTTTTTCTGTTGACTACATTTTTACCTAAGGTTCATGGGAAATGTAGTCTTGATGTTGTTTATTGGCTGCTGTTTAGTAAAGTGAAGAGAGAAGAATGTTATAAGCTTACTTTATAAATATAAAGCTATAACTATAACTTTTTTTATTTCTAAGGTTTGTCTAGTTTAAGTTGATTTTATCTAGAAACAATAATTGAAGTCTTCCTAACTATAACTAAGCCTAAACCTTTGTTTTTTCCATTGAATTTGTATATTTAAAAAAAAAAATCAAAACCATATAATGTTCATTTTTATGGTATTAAATATGTTTTTGTTTTTTGGTTTGGGTACTTCAGTACTTTTGAGAGAGGTCAAAGTTCATTAAGAAAGTTAGCATCCTCTGCATGATTGTCTTGTTCTCACTTACAGTTTCTCTAAAGTACTGCGGTATTGTTTTGAAAATTATATTTACACCAAATAAGTAAATTTAAAAACAAAATATGGATTTAGGGTTTACTGGTAGTTATGTTTTTATTCATATATGTGTTGTTTGTGAACTATACACGTATCTCAAATGTAGGCCTGGGCAGAGCTCGCGCGCGGAGTGTCACTCCATGGAATTTCAGAGAGTTACCAAAAAACTGTGAACTGCAGAGTATATTGCTCGGCCGACGTGGGAAGGCCACCCAAAGAATAGAGCTCTTTACAAAGAAAAGAGGCATTTGTATTAGCAAGTACATTTTCTGACACTACATGGCAGAATATACCAGTTTAAGAAAATGCTATCTATTTAACAGTCTCTATTTATTCATAGAGAAACTGAAAATTAAATAATACCAAAACAATATATAGATTGTAGATGAGGGCTCTACTGGCCATCAAGTACCCTCCATTCCTCTTGGTGGGTGCCGCGCACCTCAAATAAGGGGGTTTGCCAGCTCCTTGTCCTTATGGGCTCGCAGGATGGGAAAACATAGCAAGACAGGCCTCTAAGCATAATTTCCAGCCACTACAAAGAACCTTGGAAACTGCCCGTACATTCCCAACAGGTGGTGGCAGGACCCACTGGGAAACCACCCTAGGGCCCCTAGAGGACCTCACTGCCACAGGGGGTACACCATCCACCCTTCTCCGGCCGGAGCAAGGAAAGGAGGGCCATACCCCACAGTGCAGCTCTTCACGCCTATAATAGGTGTTTTGTATTTCACTACCATAGCCGCATAATTAGAGTGTGGAGGTTCTTTCCATGACACCTTTGTGATCGGCCAACAAAACACACTACCCACACTGCCCTCAGATGCCCATGCCCCTTGGTTCAGGAGAAGTGGGCAGTGATAGGCAGGACATGGGCAGGAACTGGTGGGTGGATTGAGACAGTGAGGGATGGTGAAAAGGAGAAGTGGGCAGTCACAGGCAGACAGCGTTTCCATTCGCCATGCACTGAAATAGGACATACCAACCCCCAAACACCTCACAGGCCCTGAACACTCAAGACAAACTAATTTCAGATCCAGATAGTGGTGTGGGTTGGAAAAAGAACAAGACCACATGCATTAAACCTACACACGATTGAAGGGTATATATTTTTAACGCATGTCAACAAGTGCGCAGTCCAAGTTGTCTCTACTATGTTTTTTCGATGTTAGTGACACTGACTTCAATTGTGAATAACGCTTTGTGATGGCTGGGTAAAAGAAGCAAAGTCATCTGAGATCATTATCATAGTCACACAATGTTTGGGCAGTGTTACTTCAGGAACAAAAGAGCTCTGCAATGATGAAATGCGCCTACATTACTTTAATTAACCCAGTTCAATCTCACTGGGAGCCGAAGTGGAGCTGGGGAGGAGAGAGGGTGGGGGATTGGCTGAAAAAACTACGGGCCATATTATCAAGAAAGGGCGATACATTATCGCCGCTTTTATCGACAGGAAACTGCCGATAAAGCGGCGATAATGGGCTTGCTAATATGCCCTTGTGAATTCCCATAGAAGCCCAGGTTCTGGTGTTAACCTGGGCTTCTATGGGACTTCACAGGGGTGTATTATCAAGCCCATTATCGCCACTTTAGCGGCAGTTTCCTGCCAATAAAAGTGGCGATAATGTATCGCCCTTTCTTGAAAATATGGCTCTACATCCTGCTAATCAGGAGCCCAGTCTATCTGCTTTCTCCTCTAACTTGTTACATTTACTTTGTACACACCAGATTGGATTCTGGGGTATGCTTATCAGTCCCTAGTATATGGTACACATGCACCCAGGGCGTAGGTACCTCAGAGGCTTCCCATGGGCTGAAGCATGTATTATGCCACCCAGGAGAGGCCATGCAAATGGACCTACAGGTCTGCTACTGCAAACTGTGTAAGCTGGTGCTTGCACCTCTTACTTTAGATATAGGTTCACTATATCTATAGGTTACTACACTTAAAACCTTTAAGTCACCCCTATAGCAAGCCTTAACAATCCTGAAGGCAGGGTGCTGGGCTTTTAGTGAGAGGGTGCCCCTGCATGAGCAGAGCCTCTCTGCAGCCTTTGGAGACCATTCTCCCGGGTTGTCTGTGACTCAGCCAGACATAGAGGTAAAGATGCATTATAACCTCTTGAATACGTCTACATAAAAACATATTGTGTTTGGTATAAAACACCTTGGAATCATACCTCCACACCGGTAACCAGTGTGGGAGATATGATTCCACCCTTCTGAAGCAAGCTTTGTGGGGTAACTGGTCTATCCAGTGGCAGTCTTCTCGACCCAGACAGCACAAAATGGATGCTGCCGACCAGAGACACAGGGTGGTGTGACCACCTCCCAGACAGGTTTAGTGTATTGGGCTGGGTGGGTGCACTCTGAGAGTGCCTAAAAGTCTGCACTTGGGGCACATTTGGTGTCCCTGTGCATATTCCAGCTCAAACCAGTTCTGGGAGCCATTGGCTCCTGCTCTGGCATGAAACTGGACAAAGGACATGGATGTAACTACCCATCTGTCCTGACCCTCCCCTAGGAGGGTTCCCCAAATCTGTCCAACTTCTCCCATGGGTACAAAAGGGCTTACCTGGCTGTAAGACTTTAGATTTTACGTGGACAAGTTTCTACAAGAAGAATCCACTGACCTTTGACCGTCTGGACACTCTGAACTTCACTGGACATTGACTGGGCCCAACTTTGTCTCCTTCTCCATCAAAGCTTAGTCTGTGCCCTTGCTCCATACAAGCTCTGCGCATAACCTGTGGTGCACTAAGGACAACTGAAGAATCTCCCTTGGAGTGAAGGAGTCACTACCCGGCACTAGCAGGCACATCAATGCAACTGACCGGTCTGCTGCTCCTGAGCTCCTGCGGACTCCGAAGATTTCAGCAACACAGAAGGTATGTTATGAAAGTCCCTGAGGTCAATCTGCACTGTCATCAAGTTTGAGGCCAGTATCCCTCGTGGGGACTGCATAAGCCGAACCCCTGTGCACCACGTTTATTTGCTGTTGCATATGCTTTTTGGTGATTCCTGAGCCTGTGCATTGGAATCTGTGTAGTTATAATCCTCAGCAGTATTTGCACAAAGAACTCCGGTCTCCTCGCACCAAGTGTGCCGTAGGTTGGTGCTTTGCAATCTTGCTCCCTTGCAACTTCCGGTTATTCGACCGCTGGGTCCTCCTGAGGGTCATCTTGATTTCTGTTGAGCTTTCCTGTTTGCTTCAGATGTGCACTGACTCCCTATTGCTTGGTGAGTAACCAGGACCCTGAAGGTCCTCACTGTAACCTGCTTGACCTTCTTGCATGGGTTGCTTTTGCCAAGGCTTGTTGGTGCTCCAGACGGACACGGACCTCTGAGCACTCAATATCCTTCGTGACCGCTTGCATCTGGCTCCTGGTTGTTATCAATGTCTCCTGGTCCTCATGGCTGCAGAGTCAAGCATCCCCTCATCGCGCTTGAAGCATCCGACATTCGTGGGCATTCGTCTACCGAGCCCCTGGTCACTCTGAAGTGACCCAGACTCTGTCCCCTCTGCATTAAGGTTCCTTCCGTCCAGAATCCAGGCTACGATTCCCCGGACCTCCTTCACATTCACGGCAGCAGTACTTCTTCGCAGTCCTCCATTGAGAATGACAGCAGTTTGTAGAGCAAGATCTGAGAATACCTACAATTTATGAACTTGCTATAGGGAACGAAGCGCCGGGGCTGCTAATAAGACAATTGGAGGAGAGTTATTATTAAAAGGTATGCTTCAAAGTAATTCATAGCTCATGGAAGAAATGGAAACAGGTTATAAATGTATGGCAATTCCAAAAGTTTGCAGAAATATCCCCATCTGGCGTTCATCGCTATTCCCACCCCAAGTTAATGATGCTATGGGGAAGAGATGGGAAGGCCTTGGTGTAGGTATGATTGGAGACTTTCATGGGGGCTTTTATGGGGAAAGCAAGCTTCTCAATTTTTTAAGCTCCAGCAAGACTTTGAATATCAGACAACCAACATTTTAAATTTGTGCAGATTAGGAGCAATGATCAAATTAGATACAAAACCATTGATGGAAGCTAATAATAAGAAATCAAGTAGAAAAAGGAGCATTTACAGCTTGTTACTTGAGAAATTACCAGATGACCTAGAAAGAACCGAAACAACTTGGGCAGTAAAACTATATAATCCAGATGTGAACATCTAAAAGAGCCTGTCTTTAACTGCCAAAATATTCCTATCCACAAGCTTAAAAGCACAACTGTACAAAACTATATTTAATTTATATTTTACACCCTCTAAATTATATATGTGGGGAAAAAGGCCAGATGATAAGTGTCCCTGGTGTGTGGCAGGGCCAGCCACATTGATTCATATGTTTTATGATTGTGATAAACTGTCTTTATTGAAAAAAGGGCTGCTTGGCTTTTGGGAGGGATTATTTGGCTTCAGATTGGAATTGACCCCCTACATTGCTGATTTTGGGGTATGATAGCTCCTTGGACCTTAACATCGCACAGGAATTTTGCCTATTTCTGGGGACAGCGATATTCAGGATAATGTTAGCCGCCAGGTGGAAAGATGTAGATCCTCCGACATTTCAGATGTGGCTTGCTAGGCTTCTCGGAGTATATAATCAAGAGTCGACTTTGTGGTCCATCAGAGGCAGGCAGGCTGGCTAGAATTTGGAGGAAGAAGATATGGGCACATATCTCCAAATGGAGCAGAGAAGCCAGGGGATAGTAAGAGAGAACTAAATGGTTTTTAAGAAGTTTTCTGTCCTAACGGTTCTAAGTTTTAATACTATCTGGCCAGGGGCTCATTTAGGAATTGTAAACTGGGTATCATAAGAATGAATTGTTAAGTTTTATGTTTTACACTCTCCTTTTAACCCCCATAAATTAAAAAAACTGCTTGAAATGTTATTTTAGGAAGTGATCCTAAACCGGATTGGGAGGGAAAAGATGTTCCTGCTTGTCTGAACTGTTTTATATTGCATTAACTGCGTTGTGATCGGCTGAGCTGATATTTATATTAGTGTACTGCAGCAATTGTTTTATAATCTGAATAGTTGATCTAATCTGGATTTGATGCTGAAATATGTTCCTGCTTCTCTGATCCATTTTGTACTGTATTAACGGTTATATGATCTGTTTAGCTGATATTTATTTGTGTGTACTGTATTAATTGTTCTATGATCTGACTAGCGGATCAGTATTTTTTGTAAATGGCATTTCCTGGATATGAATAAAAAATTATTTTTTTAAAAAAGAGAACAACAGCGGTTTCCGACACCACTCCAGACCTATGCACCCGGCTCTTCTGGGATAGGTAACTCGGGTACTATGGTATCCACGGGTGGAGTGGCTCTCCAACCTCTTAAATTCCAAATGGTTTCCTCAAAGTCCTCCAAGAAGGGTCATTAAACTGTGAAATTGCAACCGTGACTTCCCTATAGAATTTTAGGGAGCCTGTGGTCATGTTAGCATACTGCACCCATCCTCTGTGGGATCCCTATCTACTCATCTTGGGTGGTTCCTTGGGGTACCAGCAATTCTACGTGCTCCAGACCTTGTCTTGACCCGAGTCGTGTACCACTATTTTAGTATATGGTTTGGAGCCCACGGTGTATTTTGCTACTTACTACTGTTCTATTGATCTTGTATTGTGTACTTTGTGTTCTATCCTCGTGTAGAGGATACTAGAGAGTGTTATACTAATAAATACATATTTTTATATAACTACTGTGTGGTTCTCTTCTTTCATTTAATTAATATAGGAGGTGATATTATGGTAAAACACACTGCTTTACATTCCTTCAAGATTAAGCCTGAAGGCTGCTCTCCACAGCTACCACTAGGATAGCTTTCTAAAGTTATCTTTGACCTCATACATCATAGGGGTCGTTTGGATTGGTGCAAGGTGTCCACTTCAGTTAGTGGCAGCATATACCAGTCCAACTTCTCACATATGCCCTTTATTCCCTTTCAATTGAGGTCTTCAAAGATGACGGTTGTACTCTTTACTAGAGTGAAAATCATCTGTTTAGAAGCCATCCTGTAGGTTTTGCAAAACTGCAATGGTTCAAGAAGATGATGTCCTGTTGCAGAGGAATTAGAAGAGGTGGAGCAGAGGATGCGGGATGAAGAACAAGAGGTGGAGTCTAGGGAGAAAATAAAGGGATCCATCCTGGGAATTGTTTTCCTTACCACCTGCAGATAAAAAAATCCTGCCAAACCTGTTTCATGCAACTTGTGTATATTTTTTCATTTCCCATGGGCACATCAAGCAATACTCCTTTGATACCTACTGTCACAAGGCAGCACCTGAAGGCAATTTATTCCATTATTTTGGCACATGCAGAAATGAGGCGTCTTAAGGAGATAGAGGAGGTTGAAACAAGAACATCGATTGCGGCCACATCTTCAGCTACTGCAACCCCTTAACTTCTTCTGCATCATCAGTACCTCCATCACCACGCACTGCATATGTCCCTCCAGTAACACCTTCTACTTCTTCTACTCCATCTGCCCCTTCCCCAACACCTAATGCATCTGTCCCTCCACCAGTAACTGCTCCTGGTACCGCAGTGCCAATCCATATTTTGAGGCAGAACTATAAAATTGTACAGCAACATTTTGTCTCCTCTACCATACTGTTATTCTTGTGGAGAGAGGAATACAACCACCCATAGGGAGCTTGTCATGGCTCACCAGTGTCCTACCCGTCAGCCTTAGTTTTTTTCCCCTCTGTCTTCCTCCTGTTTGCTGTTCAGACCATTGTTTTAGTTGTTCATGTTGACTGTGTAAAAAAATAAAAGCGTACAGAAAAAATGAGAAAATAAAGTAGAAAAATACATTTCTTTTTAGAACTAATCAAATATCTCAGAAGATAAAGGTTTTCTACCAATATTAATCATATTTTATTCAGGTATCAGAAATACATGACTGTGCTACAGAAGCCACGGGAGTGGCGTGCTTACTGTTTGTTAACCCCCTGGATTTGAGTCCACTTCTCGCGGCCCCCGCTTCGCGGCGCCGCTCGAGTAGGAGACTTTTGCTAACGGGCTGCTAATTGACTTACTTTGGACCCCAGCGGGACTGCGAGGACCAGCGGGCAGTGCGTTGCCTAATCTGCCGCAGCTGGTCCTCTTCCCGCCCCCACCTTCTGGTCAGTGAAAAGTGCCGTGTTGATCTTAATCCAGCGGATTCCCGTGCTACAGAAGCCACGGGAGTGGCGTGCTTACTGTTTGTTCACCCCCTTGATTTGAGCCCACTTCTCGCGGCCCCCGCTTCGCGGGAGCCGCTCGAGTAGGAGACTTTTGCTAACGGGCTGCTAATTGACTTACTTTGGACCCCAGCGTGACTGCGAGGACCAGCGGGCAGTGCGTTGCCTAATCTGCCGCAGCTGGTCCTCTTCCCGCCCCCACCTTCTTTTCCTATTTTACAGTCCAAGACCTCGCGTACGCGAGACGCGCGCGGGCATGCAGGGCTAAGCCCGGGCAAAGGGCGGGCCCTTTTGGGCCCTCAGAGGCCGGAAGAGCCCGGACCGCCCCCCCCCCTCTGAGTTGTGTAATCCCAGGGGATGTAGGAAGGGCCTCCGGTCTGTGTTGTTACCTGTTATCTGTCCGATGTCTCTTAAGATCTAGATAAGATACTATTTAACATCTGATTGTGGTGGGTTGTGTATCTTCAGTGAGGACCCCATACAATGCTTGCTATTGAGTAACTTCAACTTATAGCCCTAAGCTGTTATAATGTCCTCACCTGTGCCATTTACAACGTCCCCAGCGGGCGGAGGGGTAAAGCAAGGGACTCTAGATAATTACTTCATTAGGGCCATAGGAAGAACAGACAGGGATAGTGCTCTTGCAGAACTATGGGCTGAGCGACGTCGCTCGATAGAGCTAATCAAGAACAAACGCTCCTCGTTCGGCCCGTCACAGTTTGCCTTGTCTCCCCTTCCTAGTATTAACAGCGATAGCAAGGACACTGAAGATTGTCCCGAAGCTAGTATCCCTCTACTGCTACAAGATATTACTTCTCCTCATCCTGATATAACTAATGATTTGCCTATAAATCTCTCTGCATTTTCAGGTATTAAGTCGCCAGAGGTGGAAGTTTCGGTGGTTATATCATCCCCAGTGGTTGAGCCTATTAAAAAATGCAATAAACCCCCGAAAAAAAAGTACGTTCGTATGGTCCTCCCTCGAAAAGAAGGAAAAGAGGGGTCAATATTGTCCAGAAGAATAAAATTTGCCAAGTAGACCGTGGTAATTCTTCGACGCCTGTTATAGTTATACCAAACACTCCTATATCACCTATAAAATCCCCTCCAGTTTTGCTGGATACAACTGATACCGCCTTACTGAAAAGTATCGAGAAACGAGTAAGGTCTCTCACATTACCTTTGGTAGAGAGATTACAACTAATAGGGCAACAACTGGGAAAACTAGAACAGGCTATTAAAGAAATCAAAGAACTTAAAGAAGGAACCAGGAGTGCGTTAGTTCCCCCACCATTGACCACAACTATCACATTGCCCCCAAATATTACCGATCAAAAGGCAAATAAAATTACCAATCAGTTAATTTCCCCAAATTTAAAACCAACACTTTCCAAAGCAGCGAGACCAAAGGGAAAAAATAGTGATAAGCTGGTACAGGAGGCCCTAAAGACAAACACCCAGGGCAATTCATCTAAATCCCCCAGTAAGGATATCCCTGCGAAGCCTACTGAGTCTAACAGGCCAAACGTGGAATTACCCCCAGAAGCAGTCCCACTAGTGGTGGTGCTCACCGGAGTTCCGGTACTGGAGGAAGGAAATGTTAGTAGAAATGAAAATCAAACTCAATTAAAAAATAAAGTTATATTTTGGCTTAAGAAAAATCGTCCTTTTCCCCCTAAAGTGAATGGTGAGATTCTCCACGTTAGGCGCCTTCCTTGGTTAGGGCCTAGTAAAAAGACATGAAGCCAGTTAGCTACATTTTAGATTGGATTTCCCCCACTGACAGTAACTTGATTATCTTCCGCAACCTGACCTATTTTTATCCCAGAAATATGATAACTTTTCCAAATTCCAGGCCGCAGGATCATTATAAGGATGATACCATCAGACCTTTATTATATCGAGAGCACAACTACTATGGGCCCTATTTGGAGTCACGAGTAGACTATTCCAGGCCTTTATCTCAACGTCAGGATGCTTTCACCAGGTTTCAACCAATGCAGCAGGAAAAACAATACAGAAATATACCCAAATATCAGTATAATAATACTGACCCTCCAGGTAATTATTATTCCTCACTATGGAGAAATTCCTCTACTCAGGTGGGCAATTTTAATTACCACCCGACAACAAGACCTTTTTTCATTCCCACACAAAATCGTTTTAACATTCTGTCAGGTTTAGATGACATTGAATGACCATTACTCACTCCAAATCTTGAGAATAATTCTGTTTTGCTTCCTCCAGTTAATTTAAAAACATCTCAAAAGGTATGCCAATTGGAGGATCGCCGTGGTAGTTTTTCTTCCACTGGTGAAGGCCCAACGGAGGACACAGATATTATTGCTCCTATAGAAAGTCCAAGGATTACAATACAGGATGACTCTCTATTATTACAGGGACACAATATGGTAATGTCAACCTTAACCACTACCCTGACTCTTTCAATCCTTTTCTGGAATATCGCGTGCCTCCGTTCCAAAGTTGACCAACCGAACTGGCTATTAACAATTAGTCAACATAATATAGTATGCTGCCAGGAAACCTGGTCAGTTACTTCAATTCACCTTCAGGGCTACAGATTGTTTCAGTCAAGGGCACGTCCTTCACCTGCGGGCAGACCCAAGGGAGGTTTATCAATTTATGTATCCAATATCCTTACATTTGAAAAAATTGTAGAAATTTCTACTGATGAGAATTATCAGTTAATTAAATTCTCAGTAAATCGATGGGATACATATTTCCTGTTAAATTTTTATAATAATCTTTCATCTCCTGATTTTGAGAAAGTCCTAAATAGGATACTTTCGGTCTTAGATGAGCAACGGACTAAATGTCCTTCCCAGTCTTTTAAATTAATTTGGGGCTGCGATTTCAATATTGCTTTGTGTAATGATTATTCCAACTTAAACTGTGGTGTTGTAGATGAAGAGGGGGCTCCCATAACGCATTTCGCACACTCCAGTGTTGAGAGTATTCTAAGTGAAAAACTTTTTACCCTAGGACTGGGGTTTGCGAACGAACTTGTTGAACCCCCAATTGATTTTTCCCCCTCCTTTCATGGAAGGGGTTGTAATACTACAATTGATTTTATTTTGATATCCCTTCACATGAAGGAGGAAGTGATTACATTTAATACGGGCAAGGACATTAGTAGTGATCATTTTTCTAATAGTGTTACCATCTCAGTTCCCACAGGGCGCGATCTTACAGGTAACCCAGGATTGCTAACCCAAAAAGCCCTGTCTCTAGATAAAATTAATGGTTACTCGGTAAAGTGGGCTAGAGTAGACCCGGATGTTATCACATCAAATGTCGTTCTGAAATCACTTCCTATGTTGGAAACATGTCTAAATCTGTACTCCACCGTCGATGATATTTTAACCAGTTTCATTAATATTACTAAAGTAATTAGTAAGGAGCTGCTCCGCAAACAAAAGCAGACTGGTTCTCAAGATAATGGGTGGTTCAACTCGGAATGCCGCAGAGCCCTTTCAAATTTAAAAGGGGCACTGCACAAAACCGAGAGGGATCAGCAAGAAATCAGGAAGCTGAGACAGATTTATAACCTGGCGAAAAAAGAATATAGAAAGGAAAGGAAAAAAGATTTGTGGGCAAAGCTCCATGAGAGTTGTAATAGAAAGGATGGTAAAATGTTCTGGAAAGTGGTTAACTCACCCTTCCTGAAGGATGTGAATACTGGTCCGAGTTTAGAGGTAGCAATCATCGCAGACGGATGGGTATCACATTTTTCAAAAATATTTTC